>NC_080788.1:111589592-112214592 GCF_028018385.1 Neofelis nebulosa | reverse complement strand
AAAACCACAGGTGGGCCATACAGCTGGCAGCACACAAAGGCCTGATAGAGGGAGGCTCTCTCATCAGGGGGACACCATAATAACTGTCTGGTCAGGGCGGTGGCAAGTGGAGTTGCGGGAAATCTGAATTATACTATTACTCTATGGCTCCTCCAGAACTGGGCAAAGGGTGGTGATGAGAGGTAAAGCAAAGGAAAAGTCAGCGGTCCTTCCATGCGGTATACTTGGAGGTTCGTTAGAGGACTCCAATCAGGAAGCTGTTGCTATCAGTGTAGGTTCTGGGCCAACTATGCATGCCCTGCACTTTGAGATGTTGCTGGGACATTAATTTGGTCAACTTTAACTGACAGCAAGGGTATGGAGGGTGCAGTTACTGGGAACACAAAGAACACCTACCCTTTTCTCCTTGCCTTGCTGAGTAACATTTGCTTTTGATCCTTTGCTCCTTTAAAAAAATTTTTTTTAATCTTTTTTATTTTTGAGAGAGAGAGAGAGAGAGTGCGAGCAGGGGAGGAACAGAGACAGAGGGAGACACAGAATCTGAAGCAGGCTCTAGGCTCTGAGCTGTCAGCACAGAGCCCGACAAGGAGCTCGAACCCATGAACCACAAGATCATGACCTGAGCTGAAGTCGGACACTTAACTGACTGAGCCACCCAGGCAGCCACCCGATCCTTTGCTCCTTTTTACAGTTCACATGCCACCCTTGTCTTTCTCAAACTCACATGTTCACAAATTCAGGCATAAGACAAACTGGTTTAGACATGAATGATTTCATTTTGAATTCCATGAGGGTGGGAATGGAAGAGGGCCTCCCTTCAGACAGTCTGACTGTTCATAACCTGCCAACATGAGAGCTATTCTCTGTGAGAACAGGGGTCTGCCAAATGGCTTTGTAAGGACGGTGCCTCAGATTCCTCAGCTAGCACAGGCATACTCAAAAGGCACCAACACCTCCAAGGCCAGGTCCTATCATGTTCTAGAAAAGACACCTGCTGAAAGGCCACTGCCCTGTCACTTTGCCTTACAAAAACGTCTTCCTGGAAACTTCTCACGTTACCCTTCCTTCTTTGACCACTAGATGGAACATTTTACTTTTTTCACTGAAGCCCTGAAGGGACAGTTCTCCAAACTGGACACACTGCTTAAAAACCCCAATGCTGAGGGGGAAATCCCTTTCCTGTTATGTTCCCTACACTATTTTCTAAGCATCTGCATCATCTGAGAAGTAAATGTGGAATACAGGCTAAAGATCCTCCCTGTCTGACCTTCAGTTAAAGCTATGTCATCTGCGGTGCTTTATTTCAAAAAGGGTAACCTGAGCATTACAGTGGGAATCCCCTGGCATGCTTTTCAGGGCCTTCTGCTAAATTAAGGCTACCCTTACACTGACTCTTGGAAACACAAGCCTTTCAAGATTCCTGTTCTTAAAGCCAACAGCTGGGGTATGGGTTTTTTGAGGGCAGGACGAGGCACTGATTTTAGAGGAATTAACTGCAGGGATACATCACTTCTCTGAAGAAGTACAGAATACATATTGGAGGCTAGTATGATTTGTGCATCATCTCGATAGTGCTATAGGTTATTGCTATGTCTGGTAACAGAGCAACTATCCTGGATGTTGGCATTATGCCACAGGCAATTTAGGGCCTGATATGCCTGATATGTGTTGGGTCTTTTCCTTGAGGCTCAAGTTGAAGGAATTATCTAAAGATTCCCAAAGGATTAGGAATTACAGAAGTGATTTTGCAGAGAGAGTCAGTAAGGGCCATAATGCTAGGAAAAGGGCTCCTCATTTGGGCAGGGGAAATGCTCCCTGCTTCAGAAGAGACCTGACCATTTTGGCCCAGGAGGGAACAGGGAGGGCCGGACTGGGGGAACTTGTCTTACAAGGACATTTCATTTTTTTTTTTTTTTTTTCCTAATTTTTTTATTTTTGGGACAGAGAGAGACAGAGCATGAACGGGGGAGGGGCAGAGAGAGAGGGAGACACAGAATCGGAAACAGGCTCCAGGCTCCGAGCCATCAGCCCAGAGCCCGACGCGGGGCCCGAACTCACGGACCGCGAGATCGTGACCTGGCCGAAGTCGGACGCCCAACCGACTGCGCCACCCAGGCGCCCCAGGACATTTCATTTTTACTAAATCTTTAGTTGTGCTGTTGTTAAAATGAAAAGAAGTGAGAAATTGTTTCCTTTATTCCTCATCTTGCTTGTCTCCTTTTACAGCCTCAGCAGTATCAGCTTATGGTCATAAACAGACATGGCAAAGCTTAATATAATCAACCACTTTCAATCTTTTAATCAAATTTCCCTAGAGGCACTCAGGAGGCAGGGAGGTGTGTCATAAACAAGCTTTCCCGAAGAGCTGAGGTAATGCCACTCCATTTAGAGGAGGGATAGAGACAATCGCTTCTCTGAGGACTTGAACAAAAAAATAAAGCTTGGGAGTAAATGATTTTAGGGAACCAAGGGACAAAGACTAAAATTTATTATTTCTATGACTATGTTCCCACAGCTATGTCTCCTTAGTTTAAGAAACACTGAGCCAAACTCTAATTGGTGACATCAAATCTGATTTCTCATAATCACCATTACAACTGTCATCCAAACTATCATTTATTGAATATTTACTATATTCACACACTGCACTGAGTCCTTTGTATATCTTAGGTTACTTAATTCTCATACTGATTTTATGAAGAATTTTTGTCTCTATTTAAAGAGAAGGTAATTGAGCAAGACACCTGCCAAGGACAAAGGGCTCTAAGGAGAAGAGTTGAAAAGTTAAACCCAGGTCAGTCTGACTATAAAGGTTGTACCCTTTATTTCTGAGTGAGAGAGAGAGAGAGAGAGAAACAGAGTGCGAGTGGGGGAGGGGTAGAGACAGAGGGAGACACAGAATCCCAAGCAGGCTCTGAGCTATCAGCACAGAGCCCGATGCAGGGCTCAAACTCATGAACAGCTAATCATGACCTGAGCCAAAGTCAGATGCTCAACCAACTGAGCCACCCAGGCGCCCCTAAAGCCTGTACTCTTAATCACAACATGATAGTGTTTCCCTCCATCTCAAAGTGCCTTCATAAAGACCACTGATAGTTGCCTGTAACAGCATTGCACAACTTAAAATCATTTTCATCATTTTCACTTACATTATATCATTTGATTTAAAACTCTCTGGAGAAAGCATGATTATTTCTATTTTTCCATCGGAGAACCAATGTACACTCAGTGACTTGCCCAGTGTCCCAACATAAGCAGGTGGCAAAGCTAATTTTAGACCTAAGTTTCCTGGTTTCCTTTCTATCCAACCACACTGTATCTACCATAGAGACTGTACTACAGTCAAGAAACACACAGCCTAAAATTGAGAGTCTCAAATTCAGTGAAGTAACTTAACCTGGCTCACAAAAAAGATAAAACAGAATTCTTGATACCTTGATAAAAAACACTAAACATATAACTCTTATTAATTACTTATAAGTAATGAATCGTATCTGGTTGTGCCCAGAATATATCATATATGAATTAATTAGTATTGTCAGAACCCAAGACCATTGGAGAAAGACTTGGCCAGCTAAAACAACACAACAAACAAGTTGAGCTTTGAACTCCAAGAGCCTAAGTAGGCAGACTCCAGATCTATACATCATGGAACAAGTAGACCAAGAATGAGGGGCCAGAACAAGCCCACTTTCCCAATTACATCTATAGGTGATTTCTTTTCTTTCTTGTATCTCAGGAAGGAAAGTAAAGACTGATGTTTTTGCCTGGCTCCCCTTTATTTGAACAGAAAAGTACGGATTCAGTGGAACTGGGTTGAAGAGGTCTTTATTTGATTAGACCCATAGAAGAATTCTAGAAGATAAAGAAAGTATCACAAAACACAGCACAAGGTTGGTTTAATAATGACATATATGGATAGGATCTTATGTTTTAAATTTTGTAGGATATAGTCCAAAACAGATAGATAATTATACAGTCTGTAAAAGACAAGGATATCAGTAGGGGCTTATAAAGTCATACCCTTGAACTCCAAATGACTAAGTTGGAAGCATTAGCAAACTCCAAGAAGGGACAATTCAGAGGCTATAATGGGCTTAGTGCTGCTATTTAAAGTAATGAAGCATTTTCTCTGCTTTCTGGATCCATTTCACCAAACGATTTCCTCAGCAGGTCAGATATAGATTTGCAGAAAAGTGGAAAACATCTTCCAGGAATAACACAACTGATCCCTGAGGAGATGACTTAACTTTGCTGAATAACAAATCTTGGTCTGATGTGCCTAGATTCCGCAGAGTGCTGTTACTGACAGTCTTAACTTGTTCCTAACCTTGCCAGACCCTTAGAGTTCATGTGTGTACCGAGCAGGAGTGTTGACAGGGAGTCACTGTACTAGTTGTGTGACGTTAAGCTCCTTTAACTTCTTTGTGCTTTAGTTTCTTTGGCTCTAAAATTGGAATAACAATAGTACCTACTTCATGGAATTGTTAATGAGGATGAAGTAAGCGTTTAAAAAGGCCCTGGCATACAGTAAGTGCTCAATAAACCTCAGCATTAGCGTTCCTGTTATACAACAAAACTTCTCTGGTATCAACAATGAACACCTTGCTCACCTCACTTTAGCAAAGCTTTAGTTCAGAATTTCCAAATTTCTTGGATATGAAGAGGAAACAATTTTGTTTCTAATGCCTGACCCTTTAAGTTTTGGTCTCAGACTGAGAAGAATCAACCAAAGCCATCTCATTGCATCTAGTACTTTATATGCTTTCCAACACATTTTATATTCATTATTCATTTGGATCTTCTAACAATACTGTGAAGGAAGCAAAATATCAATTTTTATTAGCCTAATCTAATAGAAATGGGACAATAAAGACCAGAGTAACACTTTGCTTAATGGTTATACTGTTACCAATGGCAGAGAGGCCTCAATTCCAGGGTTTATAACACCCAAGCCAGTGTTCTTTCAACTACACAAGGTGAGATATTCTAAGATCTCTTTGGAGCAGCTGAAATCATTCTATTTACTTATGTTAATTAAAGTCTACACTTTATTCAGGTTTTGCTAGTTTTAACCAAATGCACTTTTTCTGTCCCAGGATCCCATCCAGGATACCTCATTACATTTAGTTGTCATGTCTCTTTAGTGAGAGTTTCCCAGACTTGTCTTTAATGGCCTTGACAATTTTGAGGAGTAAAGGTCAGGTATTTTGCAGAATGGCTCTCAAGTGGGATTTGTCTGATGTTTTTCCCACGAATAGACTGGAGTTATGGGTTTTTGGGAGGAAGACCACAAAGGCAAAGTGCCCTCCCATCATATCACATCAAGGGTGCATGTTATTATCAACAGGATGATCACTGAGGATGTTAATCTTGGTCACTTGGCTGAGCTAGTGTTTGTCAGGTTTTCCCACTGTTACTTTTCTCCTTTTGCATGCTCAACTCTACCCAATTCTGCTCTACAGTCAGGAGTTGCTATTTATAACCCACACTTAAGGAGTAGGGAACATCTACATAACATTATTTCAAATTCTTCTGCATGGGCAATTTGTCTACTCTTCCAATTCATGTATTTACTTATTCAATCATTCATTTATATCAGTAAGGACTCATAGATATTTATAGTTTGGATTATAATCCAATACTACTTTATTCTGTTGCTCAAACTGTTCCAACTTTGGTCACAGGGAGCTCCTTGAGTTGGCGTTTTTGCCCCTTTGACATACTCCCAATCATTGTGTTTTGTGAGGGGTTTTTTTGAGCACTTTCTTTGTGACACAAAATGCTCCAAGCTCGTCTTGTATATTTACTGCCCTCGTCCTAGAATCAATCACTTTTCCAAGGAGTCCTGGTTCCTTTTATTGGAACCAAGATGTGGGCATTAGGTATATTCCCATTCTAGTTATATCTTCCAGCCATATAACTTCTAACAGAGATTCTTCATTCTGGCTTCATTCTGATGTGAACTGGGAACTTTAGCAGAGGAGCTCAGCATAATCCCCTAAATTACTTTTTCTTTCTAAGGATAGTTAAGTCTAAGCAGAAAAAAATATGCAACTAATTTCCATTATAAACTAAGTAAGACAAACCATCAGGCTTGCTATATTGTAAACCAACACAACATAGTTACTACAGAACTGCAGGGATCCTCAGAATAACAGAGTCATTTGTCGAGGGTCATCAGGGAGAATACTGATAGTATCTTCAGCTTTGCCACATAACAGACACAGCATGGTATACTCCTAGAACAAGATAAAGTGCATAATTACATTGAGGAACAGGGAGAAAGACACTCCATAACTTACTCTGGTAAAGCTATTCTCTACAAATTGGAGTGGATATTCCTTCTGTACATTATATCAGTTTCTTCAACCCCTACCAGGGATGTCTTAGGTTTATTCTGTGTATCCTGAAGTCTTTTGTTTATATAAATTGAATACAAGCTGATGCTCTATTTACTACATATACAAGAATGTCATCTTGGAAATGCATGGCTATATCTTGGATTTAAAACACATATTGGGCTTGGTTAGAAGTGCTGCTATTTAAAGTGGTAGCGAAGCAATTTGATTCCCTAAAGACAAATTCCTGTTTTTAGAGTTGTTCCTTTCTAGATTACTTAAGACTACTAAGCAACAAAAACGATTTTTAAAGTGAAAGAAAGGTCCCAAACTGAAAAAACTATTTTTATCAACTCTAAGAAAATAAATAATTATGTTATATCCACTAGTATGTCATGCCTCATATTTAGATAGCTAACTGTCTGGAATTTGATCTATTTAAGAAGTTTATGTTTCTTGGGCTTAACAAATGTCCAGGCTGATAAAAAAGAATGAAATCTTGCCAACTGCAATGACATGGATGGAGCCAGAGAGTATAATGCCAAGTGAAATAAGTCAGTCACAGAAAGACAAATAGCATATAGTTAATTTCACTCACATGTGGAATTTAAGAAACAAAGCAAATGAGGAAAGGAAAAAACAGAGAGAAATCAAGAAACAGAATCTTAACTACACAGAATAAACTGACGGTTACCAGAGGGGAGGGGGTGGGGGATGGTGAAATAGGTGACAGGGATTAAGGAGGGCACTTGTTGTGATGAACAGTGGGTGATGTGTAGAAGTGTTGAATCACTATATTGTACACCTAAAACTAATGTAGCACTGTATGTTAACTTATACTTGGATTAAAATTTTTAAAAATATCCAGCCTGGTGACAGAAGGGATTTTGTTTTAGGCAAAACTCTTAGGGCAAAGTCCTGTTTTTACAGTTATCTCTTTCTAGAATAAACTATATAAACATATTTCCTTTCAAACCTTTGCTTAAAAACCTCTTTATCTTCTTTAAGAAAACAAATATTAATGCTAAATCTATTAGTATTTCCACACTTCCAACTGAGATTGTTAAGCTGTCTGGGAATTGATCAGTCAAGGCAGTTTGTGTTTCATGGGTCTAGACAGTCACTAGAGGGTCACAGAGATAAACAATGACGGTGGTTCAGACACTCAGACCTAGACAACTGGATTTCCATTTCCTATGAGTGAGTTCAGCAGGGAGCTTAGTTGTGGCAATGGAAAGATTGTTTCTTAAAGACCACACTTAATTTTGAGGTCTACTCCACACACACAATAGAGACAGAGGCCAGAGCTTAGAGAACAAATACAGGTCTCATAAAAAATGAAATAAAAATCCACCCTCTACAAGGTCTTTTACTGCTTTCAAATACTTCTGCTTTCACCTGCCAGACATTACTAGTAGTAGGATGTCAACCTATCACTGGAAACGAAGAAGAAAACAATAATAAAGTCAAAATGGGAAAATGGGCAAAGCTAGACAAACATCTGAATTTTCAACCAATGTATCCACTGACAAGTTTTCATTTAGTGCTTAAATGTTTTGCAATGTGTTAGGTGCACTGGCAGACATGAGAGAAAACAAGGACAAGGTCTGACCTTGCAAAATTTACAATCTAACTTGGGAACAAGAAAAAAACTAGCATGTAGTATAATCTGGAAAGATTATTAAATAAGTAACACTGATTACACCTATAATCTTTAATTTATAGGTAGTCTGGAATCCAAATTTCACCATAGGTCAATTATTTGGAATTCAAAAGCAGTTTCCCATAGAAGGAATTGTTGTACATAGCAGTTAGGTTCCCAGGAAATTCCAAGGAGTCTTTTAAATTCGTATTGCACAAGACTACAGAATCTAACCATACAGAGCAGTGCTTCGGTGGGAAAATACGTCTAGAATTCTAGCTTGGAATGCCAGGAACACATCCCCCTGTGCTGCCAGGGTCAGGACACCTTTTATCAAAACTGGCCAAGTTTGGGGGTATAGCTCAGGGGTAGAGCATTTGGCTGCAAAACTGGCCAAGTTGGGAGAGTAAGAATTCCTCCCAGTCATTCATGGAGACCCTCAAAGGCTCCACCTGGGCAAAGCATAGAGGTAGAGATTCGGAAGAAAGGGTGGATTGTGGGGAATTACCTTTGGGTAAAATCAGATCCTTTGTTTTATTCTGAGGGTCCCATGGCTCGTTTTTTCTATTACTACCTGCTATTTCTGACCCCAAGTCCTCCCATTCCCTGGTCCAAAGAGGAACAGAAGGCAATCTCACAGGTGCCCTTTTGTTTCCTGAGGCAAACACACAGTCCTTTTAGTGGTTTTTAGGGTGATATAAAAAAACAAAGGATGCCTGTAATCATTTACAATGTAGTTTCTGTTTTAAACTCTGTACTTCTGTCTCTACTTTCCCCCACTACTTGTGCCATCAGAAATCACTTTAACAATGATATTATGGTTATTTTAAAAACAGAATCCTTATCTTTTAGAGATATGTACTGAAATATTTAAGAAGTAGTGATATATTTGGGATTTGATTCAAAATAATCCTGTAGGGATGTGGGAATGGTGAGATACAAACAAAGCAAACTGAAGCTGGGTAGTGGAGGTTAAAACACTATCCTACCTACTTTTGCCCATAAGACATTTAAAACAAAGCAAAACAAACAAAACATTACCAATGGCGGGAATCCCACCTTGAACCTGAACTATTGCTTGGGTAAAATGGGGGCTGGCGTAGGGTGGGGACAAGGAAGTAGGTTACTGAAGCAGAGAACAAAGAGTTCTTGTGCCAGGCAGGCTAAGAAGGAAGTTCCCAAGTGGCTATTCACATGAGTCAGTCCCCGTACAAGGAAAGGGAGAAAGCAGTATGGGCTGGACTATCATGAACAAGGAGAGAGAATTTAAGTTCTGCTTGAAAGAGGTAAGATTTAGTTGATGTGAAGGTAGAGAAATGGACTAGTCAAATCAAGGAAAAAGCATGAATAAGGACAGTGATAGGGAAAGAGCAAGCATATCCCATACGGAGCAGCAGGAGTGACAAGACGGTATGTGTAAGCAAGATTAACTTGAGGGCAGTGTGTAGAACTACAGTTTGCGGGCTGCTACAGTAACTTAGGTTTGAGCAGGTATGGTCCTTGACATGAGGTATGGCAGCAGGGCCAAAAGGCAAGAGAAACAAAGGAAGAAAGGAGGGTAGGCAGGGTGTTAGGGTTACAGAAGGACATTTGGGAGACAGCTGATGGGTTTCAAGTGAGCCTGAGTGTGTGTGTGCTCACTATTTGAGAAAGTAAAGAGAAGGTTCCAGATAAGAGACCAAAATTCAGGGGGAAATCAGGGAACAATAGGAAAGGAAACCAGGGAAAAAGCAAGAAGATTCAAAATTTTTTACATTTTTTCTTTCTTTTTAAATCTTTTTTAAAAAATTTAAAAACAAAGAAAAAAAGTCTGGCACCATGAACCTGAAGGGAAGAAATCCTTCAAAAACAACGATGGTTGACAAAACCAGACCCACAAGAGATGTCAAAAGAGCTAAGGACTGACGTAAGGTCACATGATTTGGCTACATGATAAGAGACCTCTGAGAGAACGGTTTTAGTGAAGTGAACATAAAAACCCATTTGTAGATGGTTACAAGGAACACAGGGAAATAAGGAAAACAGGTTAAAGACCTACTCTAGTAGGTCAAAGATGAAGGTATGGGAAATGAAAACATTTTAAATTTATTTTTAATAAGTGAAGAATCAAGTACATTTAGTGTAAGAAATGGTTTCAATCCCAGGAAGACAAAGATGATGCTAGACAAAGAGCAGATTGATGAAGACATGTGGAAAGGGTAGCCCTTAGAGAGGAGTAAATAAGAATCTTCCTCTCTAATGGGACAGAAGGAAGAGTGTGAATTAGGGCAATGATGTGTGTAGTAAGCCAGAGACCAGGGGAAATAAGGGAAGGGAACATGGGCCAGCCCCATGAGAACCTTGAAACAAGGAGCTTAGATATTACACTGTAGCTAAAATGAACTATGGAAAGGCCAAAGAGGTGGTCTCAAGCATTGTTTTCAGAAAACTAATCTGTAGGACACAGAATACAGGTGGAAGGAAGCAGATGTTGAGAGAAGATGAGGTAGCCTAGTTTGAGTTGAGTTTTTTTTCCAAGAGAATTTCACACTGTCCAGGTATTGTGAATACAAGCCATCTTCCTCTATCTTCTTCTTCCTACCCCAGAGTAATTTCTGGGGCAGCTTTGAAAATGGCTGTGTTCAGTCATAAAGGAAAATCAGGTAGAGCAAAGTCTAGCTATGATAGATAATATCTCAGTCAGGACAATCTTCATATTCATTTAGGGCTCTAAAAAGCTCACAGGGACTCCAGGAGCCCTCTTTTCTTCTCATGAAAGACAGAGCTTCTCCTTTAAACCCAAGATATGCTCCTTCCCCTATTTGGCCACTATGCATTCATTGAGATTTTGATTTTGCCCTAAGTTACATATACCATATAAATATTTTTTGAGGCATAATTTTTGGATGCTGAGGAGACGTGGTCAAGATGTTGTACAGATTAAGCAAACATATGAGACCAGATTCTGACAGGTGAATAAGTGAATTAAAAAAAAAAAAAAGAATGAATGAGAGTGGTTATACTGTAAGATTCTATTACGGAAGATTATTATTTTTCTCTAATTAAAATACTACTCAAATTTGAAGCACTTAAAATTCCCTTGCCTGGGGCGCCTGGGTGGCTAAGTCGGTTAAGCGGTTAAGCGTCCGACTTCAGCTCAGGTCATGATCTCGCGGTCCGCGAGTTCGAGCCCCGCGTCGGGCTGTGGGCTGATGGCTCAGAGCCTGGAGCCTGATTCCGATTCTGTGTTTCCCTCTCTCTCTGCCCCTCCCCCATTCATGCTGTGTCTCTCTCTGTCTCAAGAATAAATAAACGTTAAAAAAATAAATAAAATAAATAAATAAAATTCCCTTGCCTGTTAAAAGGTCTAACCTGATATTTATATCTGATAGATGAATACGTAGTTCACTTTAAATAAGTAACTCAACCTGAAGGCTTGAAAAAGGAGGCAGTAAGGGACAGACACAGGTTCGTGTGTCTTCATGATTTCCAGTTTACCCTTGGTTTTTCCCCACTGTCTAGCTTTTCTTCCTGACCCTCAGATCTGTGAATCTTTAGCAGCTCAGGCATTCAGAAGCCTTCTGTACAATTCTTCGTGTGCTCTCACAACTGTACAAGGCATCATCTTTATTATAAATACTTATTCTCTACCTTTATAGTGGTCCAGGTTCTTTCTTCCAATCTTGATACATCCATCCTATCATTTTACAATGAATAATATTAAAATGTCTTACCACAATTGAGACTACAGAGTTGCTCAACTCTACATGCCTATTGGGGAAGACAAAGACAACCTCCTTATCAGAATTTCCATGCTCAGCAAGTATGGTGGCAATGGGCAGGCTAACACTCATAAAGCCAACAATTGTGCAATTACATAACTGGACAGAAAAAAAACAGACACAATAGTAACCTCAAAAGAAGCCACAATGGGGCGCCTGGGTGGCGCAGTCGGTTAAGCGTCCGACTTCAGCCAGGTCACGATCTCGCGGTCCGTGAGTTCGAGCCCCGCATCAGGCTCTGGGCCGATGGCTCGGAGCCTGGAGCCTGTTTCCGATTCTGTGTCTCCCTCTCTCTCTGCCCCTCCCCCGTTCATGCTCTGTCTCTCTCTGTCCCAAAAATAAAAATAAAAAACGTTGGAAAAAAAAAAAAAAAAATTTAAAAAAAAAAAAAAAAAAAAAAAAAAAAAAAAAAGAAGCCACAATGTGCTGTTCTTTATAAACATAAACGACAGGCCTGAGATATCATTTGTAAGGCACACATTTTGATTTGACTCTTGCGAAGACAGGTTTGAACAGATATACTCACATCTAAAGGGTCTCTCTTAACATACACAAGTAGAAGACAGGGATGGTCTCCTTTAATACCCGCTAATACTTCATTTATTAAAACTATCTAGATTTATAAAAGTGCTTTCATTATCCCCTCCCCCACAATAACACACTACATTTAAACATTTACCTGAAATTCATCCATGATACTGAATGTGTACTCATGCCTGGCTACTACGTGATGACAATTCTTACACAGATCTGCCAAAACAGAGAGAGACTTAAATAATTAAGTCTTGGAAGATGTCTTAAGACAGTAAAATTTCTATTCTCTGTATGGTATTACTTTAAAAGAATCTTAAGTGATATATTTAACAGAGCAGCTGGAAACCCATTATAATATCTACCTTGATAAGAAATCCAAAATCTGTCACATAGCAATACTACATAATGAAGGGCCTCAACTCAGAGGTTTAACAAGCATATATTAATTCCCATTCTCAGAACCTATAGAAACTGCTAGTAAAACCAATCATAAATAAAAAAGTCAATGCTAGACATTATAAAGTGAATTTAATGGCAACGAAAGACTCTACTAGAAACATGATAATAATAATAACTATGATTTTTTGAGTGCTTACTGTGTGCCAGAAACTGTTTTAAATACTTTTTATCTGTTTATTTAATCTTCTCAAAACCCAAAGAAGTAGATACTTGTTATCACCTTTTTAAGGATTAGGAAACAAAGACACACCGTGGTTAAGTAATTACTAGCAAGACTGCCGAGCTAGGAAGTATTGGCAATAGAATTCAAACCCATGCATTCTGGCTCCAGGGCCCTTGCTCTTACCTACTATGTCCTACTACCTGGTACAAAATAGAGTTTAAAGGGTTATGTCTAAAAGAAAGAAAAATATTTTTCTACTTTAGAACACTTTTGATAGTCTGATTCAATTCTAAAGGCTTAGTGTCTTTCATAACCTGTTTTCAAAATATCATTATTTGTACATTTATTCCTCATATTCAGAACATACCAAAGCACCAAGAGAGAAGCAAAACGGGGATGTGAACAGTTTAAATTCTTGTCACTATACCCTAAAATGTATATGGGCTTCCTTTACTAAATTAAATGGCCCTAAAATGTATATGCACTTAATTTACTCACAGAAATTCTTAGTGCCAACCTCAGAATTGATTCACGTTCATTATACACAGTTGATTGATTTGGTTTCCCAGTACTGAGGATGAGGAGCGGCATATGAAGGTAGCACAGCAAAAGAAATAACCAACTGACAATGAGATGGGAGACAAAAAAAACAAAAACAAAAACAAACCCACGAGAAAGAAACAAGACAAAAAACCCCATTACATCCCAGGGTCATTTAGTACAGCAGCAAACAGCCCTAAACACTTTAGTGGCTGTTGGAAGACATCACTGTATTAGACTACAGTAAAAAAGAAAAAGAAAAAGAAAAAGAAAAAGAAAAAGAAAAAGAAAAAGAAAAAGAAAACACACAAATGACCCTAAAGTTAAAAAAAGTCTCTATATCTTGTTTCAGAAGGCATAAAGGCTTTAAAAACAAACAAACAAACAAACAAACAAACAAACAAAAAATGGTACCTGAGTCATAGGCTTCATTTATCTGCAAAAATCACTCAGGCAGAGTATCTGATGATGCTATCATCATCTGTATTTTCCTCTTAAAAGACTAACTAGCATCTCTATGTTACAATACAATATTGAAATAGGCCTCATAAAATAAAATATATCAACAGGCACAACGTACCAGCTTTTAAAAGCTGGTATCTCCTATCAGACCTGCATGAAAATAAAGAATCTACTTACGATCATAGGTAACTATTTCTTCTCCATCCTCCTCCTTCAAAGATTTGTTTGTGATCAGCATAAAATCCCGCTTATTGCACACTGCACAGCCTGTAAAGTTCAGCAAGAAAGATCCATTCTCCAGGCAGATGTTACCCTAAAATATTAAAAATAGGAATTTAATTTTCTTCTATTTCAAAACCCTTGGTGAAAATAATTAATAGACTAAAAATTTCTAAAGGCAAAAAAACATGGCTAGAATTTACTTGCTTGAAATCTGTACCAAGTAATTTTTGAAATTACTAGCTTTCCTCTAGAAGGGCTATTTATGGCAAATAAAACTGAAGCAGTGTTAAAGCTGTTAAGTCTCTGAGGACAGCAACTGTATCCGAGGACTAAATGCATATGGATTTTTAGACACACACTGAAGCTTTAATATAAAATATGAAAAAGAAAAATTAGAAAAATCCAATAGCCAACAATATTTAAATGGGGCAGATCCTAAAACTAGAATTAAAATTGAGTAATAAAAAATGATCTTATACAATGTGTTGCCCAGTTGATTGTTGAAATAACATTTTCTGATGCCTTAAAAATAACACAAAATAAGCAAACAAGAATAAACCCTCAGCTCTATAGATGTCAATCCTTAAGGGTATGTGTGATTCAGGCAGTGAAGATAAGCTCTCAACTCATCAGCCTGACACCATGGCATTCAAGAGAGAAAGGGTTTTGCTTCATCACTAAGAAACTGTTAACAACTTATGTTCCTGGCTCAAGGGAGTTCTTTTCTAGAGGCTTACCAGTAATTGTTCAGAAAGTCATTTTATAAATAATCTAATTCAACCTCATTCTGACCAATAGGGTATTTTTAACAGTTGATGTGACTAAAAACCAGTCAAATCAATATTTCTCCAATGCAGCTATGTGCCCGATACTGTGCAAAGCACAGGGAAGGATTAGAGGGTGAGTCATATCTTTCCACCTTTGAGGAGCTTATGAACTCTCAGGAAGACCAACTTTAAGCGATGCCACAAGTGAAGCCTTCCTGGATTCCCAGCACCACAGTTAACCTCTCCCTTTTGAGTGGCTCCTTGAGGCTATGTACTAAGAAAGAGATTTACTCTGTTGGGGCAAGGGGGGGTGGAGAAGTGAGGAAATCAATCTAACTATGTAGTCGGGAGATACTAAATCATAGACAGAGCAACTTAATTACTAAAGGTGGAAAAAAAGGCCTTGAGATTAAAGTATAAATTTCCAGCTATTAAAAACAGGTGCTTTGCTTTTTTAAAAAATAAACTTCACTGAAGTATAATTTATATACAATAAAATCCATACATTGTAAGGGTATACGTGAACGACTTATATACCAATATATATAGGCATATATTTCAACGTAACCCACTACCTCAATCAAGATATAAAAAGTTTTATCTTCCCAGGAAGTTCTTTTATGCTTTGCAGTCTATCTCCAACCCCTTCTCAGGTACCCCTTGATCCAATTTCTATCTCTAGTTATTAGTTTTGGTTGTTATAAAATTTTATATAAATAGAATCATGCAGTATACTCTTCTGCATCTAGTTTCTTTTGTTCAACATAAAGTCCATGTTAATCATTTATGTTGTTGTATGCATTGGTAATTTATTGCTTTTTATTGCCAAATCTATTGCATGGATTCATCTGTCAATAGACTTTCAGGTCCTTTTCAGTTTGGGGCTATTATGAATAAAGCAGCTACAAAGATTCATTAAGTCTTATGTAGACATATGCCCTTCTCTTGAGTAAACATCTAGGAGTGGAATTGCTGAGTCATATGGTAAAAATATGGTCCATACAAACTTTAGAACTGCCGGTTAGTTTTCCAAAGTTTCCCATTTTCCATTCCCACCAGAATTGTGTGAGTTCCAGTTGCTCCATATCCTCACCAACCCTAGATACTGTGTCTTTTCTTATTTTAGCCATCCTAGTCATGTAGAGGTATCTCATAGTAGTTTTTATTTGGCATTTCCCTCATGACTAACAACGTTAAGCATCTTCTCAGGGTGCCTACACATGTGCCTTCTTTTGTGGAGTGTCTATTCATGTCTTGTCCATTTTTGTTTATCTTATTATTTAGTTATAAGAATTATTGAGTTATAAAAGAGTTTTTTTTTTTTTAAGTTTACTTATTTATTGTGAGAGAGAGCACAAGTGGGGATGGGGCAGAGAGAGAGAGGAAGAGAGAGAATCCCAAGCAGGCTCTGTGCTGTGAGTACAGAGCCCAACACGGGGCTCGATATCATGACTTGGGCTGCAATCAAGAGACAGATGCTCAATTGAGCCACCCAGTGCCCCATAAGAGTTCTTTATATATCTTAGATACAAATCTTCTCAGATCGTTATTACAAATATTTTGTTACTGATGTGCTGTTTTTTAAATAATGTCTTTTGAAGAACAGTTGATTTTTATGAAGTCTAATTTATCAAAGCTTTTCTTTCACTATTTGTATTTGTCTTCTAAGTCTAGTATTTTTCATCTGTGAAAAATATCTACAAGTCTCCAGAAAAATTTATGAAACCCAAATAAATAATTAAATATTTAGGGGTGCCTGGGTGGCTCCGTCGGTTAAGCGTCCAACTTTGAGCTTCTCAACATGCTAATCCATTATTTTTCTCTGCCACGGGTAGACTATTCTTGCTACCACTACCTTATTGTCCCTTTGCTAAGTTCAAAGTGACTTCTGTTCTTACTCCCCTCAGAAATACCTCATGACTTCGATAACCCCCAGAGTTGGAAGGACCTTTGAGATTTCAAATGGTCAAGTTAGCTTCTCCTGAACAACAGAAGAGAGTTCAATTCCTCTCAGGGTTGCCCGTTCCATTTTGAAAATCTGTTAAAGTTCTTTATTCTGATTCAAAGCCTAAACCCAATAACATCCACCCATCCACCCACTATTTCTAAATCTGCCTTCTGAAATTCCAAAAAGTTTAATTCTTCCTCATGACAGCCCTTTAATTATTTTAGAACAGAATAAAGTCAGAAAAAAGTGCTTATGAAAGGCACCTTCCTGGTTTTCCAATCGCCTCATTCCTTTTCTCTACTCTTTTTCTTATACTTTATTTTCATTTTCTAAATTAATTTATTCCTTAAAGCCCAGTCTTTGATTCTACTTGATTCTCCAGTCTTTTTCTAAGAAAACAGATCATTTCTATTTTGACGCTTTTATTTGGCTAACTCATCTGTTTGAATCTTGCACCTATACTGCAATCTTATATTTTCACTTGACTCCTTGGGTGTTACATTCTCAATCTTGGATGAAACATGATAAAAACAATCTGACCATGTGCCCCCCAATTTTGGTTCTCTCTCACACATGCCACCAATCTCTGTAATGATACTTCCAATTTCCCAATTGCCTAGATTGAAAACCTAAGATCACCTGTAGGTCTTCCCTCCATTAAATTGGCTGAGTCCTATTAATTCTTTCTTCGAAATGAGGCTTTCATTATCTCATGCCTACCTTACTGTTTTCATGACTCCCCAAAAACTCTGTAGGGCTCTCCCTTTTACATTCCCCCATCCCATAACCTCAACATACAGCCACAGACTCATTTCCCTAAATAACAGATTTCAGAATTATTTTCCTATTCACTTTTTTTGATGGGTGCTCAATGCCTAAAGTGTAAAACCTAAATTTCTTCATACAATTTTAAAATCTTTTGATTGGCTCAATTCTTAAGAACCCAACCTAATCTCTTTAATACTCTTCACTACAAACACCTCCTTCACATGGTCCCTGAAAAGTGCAGTGTTCATTACTGGATTCACAAAAATTTATTTTTAAACTTTAAAAAAAGTATGAAATAGAATGCAATACAGAAAAGCGTATGAAACAGCACAATGCCTCTAGTTAATAGTCAGTAGTACCCCCAGTTGTGACAACTAAAACTGTCTACAGATAGTGCCAAATGTCCCCTGGGAGGCAAAAGTCACACCTAGTTGAGAACCACTGCTCTAATTCATTCCATTATTCATTCATGGTGTTCCATTCTATGGCTATATCCCACTTTTCCAGTCTACTCCTACAAGTGATGCTCTTACGAACATTCTTACCCAAGTTTCCAAGAACATATGTACATGCATTTATTTCCCTAGAATGAGAATTGCTGGGTCTTTCAGTATGCAAATCTTTGATAATACTAAACCTTTTCCCCAGGAGGCCATACCATGACTGTTCATGTCACACCTCCTTCCCCAAAGCGTAAGTATTACTCAAAATATTAAGAGGCAGAAGCAGCTATAGATCTTCTACCGCCCAACCATCACAAGAATCCTTGTTCTTACAGTCTCCAAGCCTCTGGCTCCTCCTTGCCTTCTTTTCTACCCTAGTCACAACTAGCCTCCAAGTCCCAAATGAAGTCTACCTTTCTTTTGGGAGAACAGCGCTATTGCTCGCCCCTTTCTCTAAACTTGACTATCACTTATGAACTGTACTACTCATTTTTTGTTGTTAAATCACATACTCTGAACCGTAAGCTCTCAGGAGGCAATGAAGCTGCCTTTTATTTCATCTTTGGTATCTCTTTCTGGTCTAGCTACACACATAAATGTTCAATAAGTATACCTTGAATAAATGAGAGTAAACAAGCTTCGGCAACCTCCGGAGATTGAGAGGAACAGATATTTTTTTAAATAATCAGGAAATCTGATTTCTGGCCTTGACTCTCAGGTTAACAGAATGTGAAATTTATTTCCCCTCTCTGGGCATTAGTTTCATCTGCAAAACCGTGTTAACGACAGATGACCTCAGAGGTCCCTTCCAGCGCTAGACTTCAGTAAGAAAAGTGAATTTCACCAAATCAAGCTTGACAATGTCATCAGCGGTGGCGGGAGGGTGTCCCTTTGTCGTCGACTGGATTGTTGGTGGTGTCGGGTTTCCTTTGTTGTACCCTGGAACTTAAGAGAAGTGGGGCGACGGCTGAGATCAGCCCCCAGGGCGTGGACGGGCGGGCAGAACCGACGGCCACCGGCCGCCCCCGCCGTCAAGTGCCTAAATACAGCTACCGGGTCACCGGAATGGGCACGGCGGCAGGGTCGTCCCGCGCTCGGCCTCTCAGGGAAGGCCGGCCCGGGGTATGAGGAGCCTCGGGGGCTGGCCACGGGCCAAGGGGGCGAGAAGTTCTCGGCGCCCACTCGCTCACCCGGTTGGGATACTCCTTCTCCACACAGCCCCCACACATCCCGACGCCGTTCACAAGGGCCGTCCTCTAGTGCTTCCGGAAAGACGAAGCCTCGCGAGAGCAAACGCACGGTTGCCGCATGCGCCCCAAGCACTCTACCCTGGAGTGTTTGCTTTCGGGAATCTACTCGAAGTCTCCGCCCCTTAGCCCCTGTTGTGAGGGCAGGGCCTGGTCTCCCAGGCAACAACGGCCGGCCAAGAGTGGGACTTCGGAAACCTTCGGAGAAAGGGGGCGGGTCCGTGGACCCTGTGGCGGGAACCCGGAAGGGAACACGGAAGAAACAAAGTTCTGATGCAGGCTCCCTCCTAAGCCTAGGCTGACAGAAAGGCGAGTCACGATACACACGAAAGGGAATTGTTTCTCGCTGCCTCGGCTTACCCCATACAGAAAGCTGAAATTATAGTAATTTAAATACCTTTCCATACCAGTGAGACAGGTGAATAAGCAATAACCGAAGCGTTGGCCAAGAGGCACTTAGAGCTCTGCAGAGAATCTCCTAAAACTGCTAAAAAAAAAACAAAAAAAAAAAACCTCACAAACATTTGAAATGTTAATAATAAATGACCATTATTTATCCCATTAGCGATGGGAAACGCGTCGCCGAAGCACCTCAGAGGCACACGCTGTGCAAATAGAAAATGGCGAGGTCCAGCCTATGGAGCTCAAAATGCTTCTGGTTGGTGCCCTGCCTTTTCCTTTTCCTCCGTATTGAAAGCATCTTACTTTTCATAGTGATGTAATTAACTTGAATACGAATATCCAAAAATCTGTCTTTGTGCTTCTGAACAACCTGTCATCATACCCAGCTACACCAATAGAGATATTTGATGGGAGCATCAGCCTCCTTCCTTAACCCTGCCTATCGCAGTCAAGTCAGTGAGGAAATCAGGGAGCATATGAGACTCTGGGATCCAGGTTCTTTTTTGTTTTTTTAAGTTTATTTATTTATTTGGGGGGGGGGGCGCGGAGAGAAGCAAGCCTGGCAGCCAGAGCAGAGCCTGATGTGGGGCTCCAACCCACCAACCCTAAGATCAACACCTGAGTTGAAATCAAGACTCAGATGCTCAACTGACTGGGTCACCCAGGCGCTCTTGGGATCCAGGTTCTTTAAAGAAGAGATTAATAACCATTTCAAAGTTCACTCTATTCTTGGAATAATTGCAATGCCTTCCATCTGTATGACATTTTCAACCTTTCAAAGTGTCATCATTTCAGTTTCTAATTTTATGCCTTTACAATCCTATAAGAATGGTAAAAAAAAAAATGTGTCTCCCCTTTTCTGATGAGGAAACAAGGAAATAAGTGCTTAAAGGTCTTATCTGTGGTAATAAAGCTGCTGGTAGTCGCCCAGGACTCAGACTTAGTTCCTACCCTGGACTCAACTTCTTTTTAATACAGTAGGTAGTAGCTACATGTGACTATAAAGCACTTATACATGTGGCAAATTTGATCTGAGATGTATTGTAAGTACATTCGACAAACTAGACTTAGAAGACAGTATGAAAAAAATGTAAAATATTTCACCAGTAATTTTTATATTGATTACATGTTAAAATAATTGCACTAAATAAAAACATATTGTTAAAGTTAATATCATCTGTGTTTTAAATCTGGCTACCAGAAAATTTTTAATTAACACTGGTAGCTTGTAATTATATTTCTGCTTGACAGGGCTGGTCTATACAATTCTCTCTCTTTTTAAAAGTTTTTTTTTAGAGACAGAGTGTATAAGCGGGGAAGAGAGGGAAAGAGAGAATTCTTTTTTTTAATGGAACACTTTGTTACTTATTTTCATTGTTTTAGAGACAGCAGTGTACAGGAACAGAGAGAGAGAGAGAGAGAGAGAGAGAGGGAGAGAGAGAGAATCTTAAGCAGACTCCATGCTCAGCACAGAGCCCCTTGGGGGTCTTGATCCCTGATCCCATGAATCTGGGATCATGACCTGAGCCAAACCAAGAGCCAGACGCTTAACCAACTGAGTCACCCAGGTGTCCCTCTTGAAACATTTTTAAATGTGTCCTCTGTTTTTAAAGCCTAATGCTGACTTTTAATCTTACTAACCACTGTATTTTATTCAATTCTATAGACATTTGTTGAGGACTTCGCCTTCAAGGAATTGTGTGGACAACAGGAAGATGAAAAAGACATTGTCCCTTCCTGTTCTCCAGAGACTCACGATAGAGTGGGAGAGATAAGATGAGCATAAATACCTACAATTACTGGCAGATTGTGATTTAAGAGCACAAAATGGAGAGACTTCTTCTAGGTAGGGATTGGGAATGAGGAATTTGGGCCCTGAAGAATGTATAGGATTTTAAAAAGCAGAGAATTTTAGTATAGGAATTTCAAGTGGACCATGCCAAGAAGTTTGGATTTTATCTTGCAGGTGATAGTGAGCCACTGGGCATTTGAGCAGGAGAGTGATATCAGAGTCGTGGTTTTGGAAGATCGTTTTAACAGTATTTTATTGGGAATGATTGGAACTGGAAGGGATTGGACAAGGAAAGGCATACACTAACAGAAACCACAAGGGGGAGATGTATAGCTTTCTGCCTCATCACTAATAGAGAACAATAATGATTTTAAAAATCAAATAAATAAAAAATTACACTTTAGTCAAAGATCTCAAACAGTTAGTTCTTTGGCATGGAAAACAATCTACATATTTACCAGTGTTTTTTTTTTTTTTTTAACTTCTCAGAGTGAGATGGTATCTTGTTATTAAAATGAGCAAGTGAATAAAAAGGTCATCTTCTTAGGTGTAAACTTTGAAGAGCTGATGGCTATCCACCCAATGAAGTCCTCTATTCAAATCTAACTGTATCCAGGGCGGAAAGGCAGCAAATGAGATGGGAAGAAGTCTGCAGCACCAGAAATTAAAGCATGATTATTCCTTAAAGGAATACTAAGTTTTCCAAGGTTGACAGGTAGAAGAAAGGAAAATAGAGGCTACAAAGAAGGATATTAGCACTGGAAAAGAATGACCAAGCAGTGGTGTAAAATAAGTAAAATAAGCAAAAAAAAAAAAAAAAAAAAAGTCTATTTTCTTTTCTCTTATAGGTAATTATTTAAAACAAAGTTTGCAGGAATTGTTTAAAGATTACCTTCTAATAGAATTTTCTCTGGGACAGTACCCATAGGAACCATTAGTAAACATATGATGTCAATAACATATATTAAGTATGCCCATGTGTTACAGTTTATGCATGAGATTATTTCTTGGTAAAAAGAATCCATTTAAGAAACTCTAGATGTTAAAATCGTTCAATTACATATGCTAAACTACCTCCCTGGGGCAAGATTAAAGTTTTCCCTTAAGAGTGCAATTTGAATCTTCTTTAACACCCTCTTTCTAGTACCTTTTTTTCTTTTGCCTTTTATGATGCCTGAAGCCAAGAGGCCAGAAGGATGCAGTGCTGAGCATACCTATCATTTTCATCCTTTGTTTAAAGGAATAAGAAGCACCCCGGAGCCTTTATGGTACTGCTGCCAGCCCAATTTCACAGATGGAGAGAAGCTCATCTCTAAAGAGAAGTTCATCTGCTTGGTGAAGGTATATGTGATTCCATTATCTCAAGGGAAGTGTGAAATAGGGGTGGTTTGTCTTTACCTGGGGTCACCTGCCTGGGGTAAATGAATTAGCAGCAATTCTGGCTTACCACTGTGAACCCAGGTGAGTCTGTTCTGGCTGGGGTCAGGTATAACAAAGCTCCTAAAAGCTCAGAGCCGGTCTTTCTTTGGACTTTCTTTTATTTAGAGTTCTCATGATTATTCAGATCATAAACTCCAGTTTCCAAACACATTATACTTTAAGACAAGGGAATTGCTACTGTTGCCCTTGACTTTGTTTCCTCCAGCGCTCCCCACTCTCTTTTCATATGCAGATGACTATTTCCACATACAGTTTTCCTAACATATGTCAAAATCTATGATTTTCTTTGGGGAAATATCATCCTTCAAATCTTACATGGATTGGGATAGATCTAATAATCAAAATATAACTGTGTTTTTGATATGCTTTTATTTTATTTTATTCCATTTCTAATGTGTGCCCTAAGGATATAGTAAAACTCAGAGCAGAATTTTGTTCTCTGTCACCTATATCAACTCTGAGAGGTGAAGGAGGTTGGAATTTTCAGAGAAGCCAGTGGAGTGAGGAAATGGAGTCAAAAAGCTCCTGTTTTGTGCTGGAGAATGGCCAGCAGAGGGAGGGTTTACTTCAAGGAGATTCAGGCACAAAATCCATAGGAATCAAGAAGCTTGGGTGGTTTTGAAAAGAGTACTTTTGACTTAGAATGGAGAAAGGGTACATAGAAGCTGCAAGGAGTATTTGGGAAATAGTATGGTGATTTAAAGTTAAAATTTTTAATTTTTAAAAAAAATTTTAACGTTTATTATTGAGAGAGAAAGAGACAAGAGTCTCTTGAGCGGGGGAGGGGCAGAGAGCCGGAGAGGGAGACACAGAATGAGAAGCAGGCTCCAGGCTCTGAGCTGCTAGCGCAGAGCCTGGCACGGGGCTCGAACTCACAAACTGTGAGATCATGACGTGAAGTCAGATGCTTAACCGAATAAGCCACCCAGGCGCTCCCCCTAATTGTATCGTAATAACAGGAGGAGGACCATAAGCAAGTCACTTACTAGCTGTGCTTCAACTTTCTCCTCTGTAAAATAATGACAATAATAAATACACCTACCTCTCAGGGTTGGTTTAAAAAATAATACACAAATGTTTTAGATATAGGGGTATATGCATATAACTCAAGGGTGCTAAGAAAAATAATTCTAGCTATAAGCATGAGGTGGTAGAAGGGAGGGTAATAAATTAGGAAAAGGGGATTGGTAACAATGGCTAACAGCCTGCCTCAGGTGGGAAGCTGTGTCTAGCTGAATTGGATAATAGGAGACTGTGTTCCTTAATTTGTATTAGGTGGCTTTGTGCATTTGAAAAGACTGAGTGAGCATGCTGTGGTAGGGACAACACTGTTGGGGAAGAGTTGTGTTAGGGAGGGAAACCATGAGGGAGAGAGAGAAGCCAGGTGCTTCTAGGAAGTAGACTTGGAAGTTCCCCAAAGGCACAAAGAGGCAGGAAGCCCTACTTTGGGCTCCTACCGAATTACAGGTTCCCAGTCCTTCTTCTGGTTCCTTGTACTTCTTTCTCTTGACAACATCTTCTTTGAGAACTAAGGAGAAAGTCCACACCAAAGTTTGAGAAAACTGAGGCATATTATAAAACAACTACAGAAGACAGTGCCAAGAATGCAACAGTTATAATGCATCGCCTTATGTCACTGCTTTATTTATTATTTTTAAAATTTTTTTTTTATTTTTGAGAGAGAGAGAGAGAGACAGACAGAATGTGAGCAGGGGAGGGGCAGACAGAGAGGGACACACAGAATCGGAAGCAGGCTCCAGGCTCTGAGCCGCCAGCACAGAGCCCGATGTGGGGCTCAAATCCACAAAGGGCAAGATCATGACTTGAGCCAAAGTCAGATGCTTAACTGGCTGAGTCACCCAGGCACCTCTATGTCACTGCTTTAATAGCTCCATGATGGGGGCACTGGGGTGGCTCAGTCGGTTAGGCCTCTGACTCTCGGTTTCAGCTCAGGTAGGTCCTGATATTGCAGTTTCATGGGTTTGAGCCCCTCATCAGGTTCTGCACTGGCAGTGAGGAGCCTGCTTGGGATTCTCTCTCTCTCTCTCTCTCTCTCTCTCTCTCTCTCTCCCACTCCTCGACTCAAACTGTCTCTGTGTCTCTCAAAATAAATAAATAAACTTTAAAAAGAAAAAAAAACCTCCATGTTTCCATATTGCCTTCAGGAAAAAAACCAAGCTCCTTACTACAGCATTCAAAGCCTTTTAAAATATGGCTCCAGTATATTTGTCTCACCTTGTGTCTTGCTGCTCCCATCTCTCCTTCTGCTACTTTTCCTTGTAATCACACATTATCTATTTGTAGCCTCACCAAACTACTCATGGCCCTAATCTCACCAAGTTCTTCCAAGTTTTCTTTCTAGCTTTTTGTGTGCTGTTCCATCTGCCCAGAATGGCCCATTCTCTGCCTGTTGAGATCATATTCAGTCTCTCAGACATGGTTCCAATATCCCTGCTTCCATGAACACCAAATATTAATTTCCTACTTGAACCTCCTGTAATAACACTGTATTCATTCCCCTACTGTGGAATGTAGTCACTATTTGAATGCAAACTCCTTTAACATGATGCTTGTTTCCCAGCTTCTAACATTATGTTCCACACATAGTGGCTGCTAGTAATGATTGTGATTGATTCCAAAAGCTGAACATGCAGTTTCACTCATCCCTCCACCCTACCCCTAATTCCATACACCATTTCCATGAACTATTCACCCCAGGTCGTTGCTTTCAAGGGTTTTAATATTTGAGAAGGAAAACAAAACAAAACGAAAAGTTTTTTAGGAGAAGAGTTTTGGTTTAAAAAATTGTTTTAAGCCAAGTATCTTCTTCTTTATGCATGAATAATTTATTGCTTAGTCATGTCTTCATGCTGTGCCCACCAAAAGGAAGATTCTACCTGAGGCGTGGATGACTCAGCAAGAACAAGTACCCTAATGTCATTCAATTTAACACCTCACTGCTCTCCAGGAAATGATCTGTAAACCTAAGAGTTCAGTTTATCACCTTATTCCTGGAAGTTTAGCAACAACTTCCTAACTTCAATTGGTTCTATACACTGCTTTGTCTTTTTCTTTCATAGATTAATTGAATCTATAATGATTTGTTAATTTGGATTCAAGTGGGATAGATGACTCTTCTACCAGTTTGGTTTTTTAGTCTGCTCCAACTCAGTTAACACTTGAGATGCCTTTCATTACAGAATTTAAAATAGTGCCCCAAATGTAAATATAGCTCAGGAATTCCATTTGATTCAATCCATACAATGTTTGGAGTACCCATCCATGCCTGCCTTCGAGTTGCTTACAATACAGGGGGAAAGAAAAACCAGTGATCACAACATAATATAATAATTATGTTTAGGGATGCTATTGGGACCCAGAGAAAGGGCAGGCCTCCAGCCTACAAAAGGTTGGAGAAAGGATGTTGGAGAGATCTCAGCAAAGATTTTCCAAAAGAGTTGACATTTCAGCAGACTTTAAGAATTGATGGACATTAGAGAATATTTGGAAGGGTATTCCCTAAACAGGGATAAAATGTGGGCAAAAGTACAAAGACACACGGAAACAAGTTTGGAAGGCTGGCGGGTAGAGTAGGTGGCATAGAGCTAAGTAATGTCCAGTCTTTTCATGAGAAGGATAAAGTTTTAACCCTTATGTCCAGGAGGCTGACTTCATAATTATACCCAGCCCTGGTAGCAATTACCATGTAATGAACTAAAAAATTGCTCAGTCTTCTTCCTACTATATATCAGCATCACATTTTCCACCACAGTGGTTGTGTGGAGACCTATAGATGTGGATTCACATCCCATCTTTGTCACTTATTAGCTGTGACATATTGGGCAAGTTATTTAGCTTCTCTATGCCTTTTCCTTCATTTGCAAAGTGGGAATACATCTATCTCACTGAGTTGCTGTGAGAATTAAAGGAGATAATCCACTTAGCATAGGATCTGATATCTGTTAAATATGCCATAAATGTTAGTTATGTTAATGAAATTGAGTCCAGAGAATCTAATAAAAATATAAGCGTAAGTGTTTGATGATCAAGGTGTGGTAAATAACTGCAGCCCCAGAGGATCTCAGAAGTAGAAGAACTCTCAAGAAGTTATCTAATATACACCTATGCATCTAAGATCAGTGCTTAAATCAACAGCATTTGGCCCTGCCTGCCACCAAGGAGCCTAAATATATATGACAAAAGATGGAGTTGGGAGAGAGAACAAAATAAAATCACAAGCAGAAAGAAGGGAATGAGAGATAAAGGGAAAAGGAAGCAGAATGATCGGACAAAGGGGATAAAAAATATACTTCAGTGGGCACATCTACCATTAGTTGCCAATTCCTGGCTTACATTTCCAAAGCAGATGGTGACTTTAGTTAAGATATAAAGAACCTGGGGCGCCTGGGTGGCGCAGTCGGTTAAGCGTCCGACTTCAGCCAGGTCATGATCTCGCGGTCTGTGAGTTCGAGCCCCGCGTCAGGCTCTGGGCTGATGGCTCGGAGCCTGGAGCCTGTTTCCGATTCTGTGTCTCCCTCCCTCTCTGCCCCTCCCCCGTTCATGCTCTGTCTCTCTCTGTCCCAAAAATAAATAAAAAACGTTGAAAAAAAAAAAAAAGATATAAAGAACCAAATGAAAGGTTTGGGAACTCTAAGAGGTCATATATTCAACTATCCCAGGGGCATTTGGGTGGCTCAGTCAGTTAAGCACCCGACTTTGGCTCAGGTCATGATCTCACAGTTTTTGAGTTCAAGCCCCGCATCAGGCTCTGTACTGACAGCTAGGAGCCTGGAGCCTGCTTCTGATTCTGTGTCTCCCTCTCTCTCTCTGCCCCTCCCCTGCTTATGCTCTCTCTCTCTCTCTCTCTCTCTCTCTCTTTCTCAAAAAATAAATAAACATTAAAAAAATTATCCCAGAGAGGCATAGGTATAAAAAGATCTCAAGCAGAAGGAAGAAAGGCATCTCTGGGAATGTTTGGAAGTCATTTTTTCTAAGGAGTTCTTTATCAAACTTGGGAGAATATTTAGAAAATCTCTAGATAGGGTTTTGTGTTTATTAAGACGGCTGATGTCATGAGGGGCTCACAGACTGCTGAGAGACTTGCTTAAGCAAAAACATCAGGCCAAAGGTTTATAGATGAACTCTGTCTGAGAGCCAAATTTTCGACAAGTAGTTCAAAGGCAAATTTCCCTATATCATTCTGTGTAAAAATAGATGACTGCTGCTTAACTCTAGTCACCAGCTTGGTAGAAGGAGTTTTAGGAAGGCCTACCCCATTAGCAGTTTGAACAAACCAGTTTTCCTACCAGGAGCTTTCCCACATCCACTCATCCCCCCATTTGATTTTGACTTGGTGCTCTTTGGTAGCATGGCTCTCTGTTAAGTATTTACTCCCAAGAGATGATTCTGTCCTAATTCTTTCTTTCCCACATGTCTTTCATTTTTTGGTTTGTGTTCTAGTTTATTTTTGGAGCCTAAGTTATCATGACTGTTTGCTGTCTTTTTCTGTTTTTAGGCTTTCTTCCTTCTCCTTTGGTTACTGGTAGTTTAGCAGGGATAATGCTAAGCTGGGGCCAGATGTTAATTAAGCAAAATAAGTCAAGCAAATCAAAACTTCCAAATATTTGGTTTCAGGTTACTTAGTCACAGCAGCATTTTTGAAGATGTAATTTTATTTTGATGTGAGTTACATAAACCCTCTGGCTGGGTTGTCAGCTTTCTTCTGTGCGGTGTCGTAGCAGAGCAATGCTATGCTGTCAAGATAGAGAGCGAGGACATTAATAAGTAACGAGGCAGAGCCATGTGCCAGAGACTGTGACCCAGCCCTCACCAAAAACTTGAGGAGATTGTGGGATAACAATATCTCTTTCTAGGGACATAGAAAATGTTGTCTTCCTGCCACAATGACAATTGGGTGAGTTTACTGCTCCTGGAAGTTTACTCCTAACCTAAGTTTCATTCCTACATAACAGTAAAAATATCATCATGATGAATAAATAATTTTTGGTGTCTATTATGTGCAGGACACTGGCCAGGCACCTGGTGAACAAAGAGGGAGAAGGCATGATTTGTTCTCAGAGGAATTACTGTGTTGAGAAGATAAAGCATGTACATTTAAATACATTTAACAAACGAAAGCTACCACATAACACATACTGGATGTCAAACGAGTAATATATAGGTAGTGATTATACACTCCAGTTTGTCCTAGATAGTACCAGTTTATACCTTGTTCCAATGTACTTATGCCCCCTGTAACTCTCAAACATCATAGTTAGGATGATAAATTATACGTTCAACTTATAGACAGACCTGTGGTCTAGGAATCAAGGGGAGAGAGTTTTTATCAATGGCTAGGATAGGTGGTAGGGAGTTCATGGAGCTGGTAGAACTTGAGCTGGGTCTTGAAGGAAGAGGTAGGACAGAGGCATTCTACAGGAGAATATCAAGAACAAAAAGACCAAAATGGATGCGGGAAAAAAGACAGCCATAGCAAAACTCCAGGGCACCCTGTCCATGTCATGTTCTCTGTGAATGGTGCCCTCTGGACTGTGTAACTGTTGGCTCTAAGTGTGTCATATTTGGGGAGCAATGGGAAGAACACTTTAGCCGGAGAAGAGAATTTGTGGAGAGGATTTATGTGAGAATCGAAGCAAGCATGGAACGGATATTGGAGGCTATCAAATACCAGAGTAAGATGTTTAAACTTTATCCCATAGTGGATTTGAAGGTAACCGAAGAGTTTTGAGCAGACAATGATACTTACAACAAAATGGTTTTGGAAAATTAATATTCCCAACCAAAGTATTCAATGTATGGAAAGGAGAAGAAAGAGGAAGGGAGAAGAACTAGTTCTAAAAGTGTTGAAAATACCCAAGAGAGAGGTGGTAAGAGTCTACAGTAGTGGCAGTAGTAAAGGATATGAAGAGACAGACTAGAGAGAGTTTGCAAAGCCAGGACTGATAGTGGGTAACTGGCTAACTATGTGAGGAGAGAGAACAATTAAGAATGACTTGAGATTTAGAAACTGAGTACCAAAGAAAATGATGGTATCTTTGATAAATGTGGAGGAGTTGAGAGAAGTTAGCTTTGGGGGGGGATAGATGAACTCTCCTCCAGACATGATGGATTTGAGACATCATTTGGAAATGTACAAAAGGAAATATTAAATTGGAGCTGAGACAGGTGGTAATGGCTAGAGATGTAGATTTAGGAATTCTGTGCAGTACTAAATGATCATAAATACCATAAGATCATAAATAGCAGATAACCCACAATTATGGCTTAGGTCGCAATTGCATTTTGTAAAGTAGGAAGGAATACAATTTGCAAAGATAGCAAAAGAGAGATTCCAGAGGTGAAGGGAGATAGGGCAGACAGTGTATAATCAAGAGAATCAAAGGAAAAGAAAGTTTCAAGCTTGAGAAGTTGATCTGCGGAGCCAAATCTTGGAAAGCAGTCAAGGAGGACTAAAACTGAAAAAATTCATAGCTTTTGATGGTGACATGGGTTCTTTGGAAGGTACGATTTTATGTAGTTGTAGAGGTGGGCTCTATATTATAGGAGTTAAGGGATGAAAGATTGTGATTCAAGGGATATAATGAATGAAGATTGATCTTATAAGAAATTTGTCAGTAAAGGGAAGGGAAAAATATGATGAAAGTCAAGGAATATCCAGCATTAAGGAAGAATTTTTTTTAAAGGATATGATAAAGAATTTATATTCTGTGTTAGACTGTAGATAGATGGCACTTTATTTGCTTAAAATAAATCTTGATTTTTCAAATTGCTCATAGTACCTTTCTTCTTCTGAATTCCAAGCAAGAGGCTTACTAGAACAAAGGAGGAAGAAAATATAGACAGGAAAATAACTGATAAAGGATTCAACAGTTAGTCATCAACAGGTGATTAAAATACACCTAATCTCTTCCACATAGCTGGGGACCCTTTTGTTTCAGGCAGAAACTATATGCATTTATAGCTGGGACAGACATTTTGATTAGGAGAGGACATCTCTAAAATACTGACTTTTTTTTTTAGGGTTCTCTAATCTCCCTATTAACCCCCCAGTTAAAAAAAAACCTTTGGTGGCCTACAGATGTTCCAGCCTGACATCCATCCTGCTTTCCACTTCCTTGACCACCATTCTAGTTCAGGCCCCAATTACTTCTTATTCTGACTACAGTAATAGCCTGTCTCCCGTCTCTCTCCACTCCAGCTATCCGACACACTGCCACCAGATTAATTTTCCCAAAGCACAGTTCTGATCCTATCTTGCCTTACTTAAAAGCCTTCGACAAATTCCCATTGTGAACTGAATTAGGTACAGGCTCCTCACTTTGGCTTTTGAAAGCCGGCCACAATATAGCTTTGGCTTACGCTTTCTGTCTTAACTCTCACAGTTCCCTTGTATTCAAACTGATTTACGGGCATGAAAAAGAGACCATCACTTGGTCCTTCTATCTGGAGTGGCCACATGAAATTTCCCTGTGAAAATAACAAGGGATTCACATATAAAGGAAGGTAGAAGAAGGTATGGGAGTCATTTTCACATGCTGTTAAATATGATCTTGCTGTCTGAACCCTTCCCCCAAATATTTTGTTTGTAATTTTTACATGGCATTTGCCAAATCCACTATATTAGAGTCCTTTGTGTGCTATCTCTACCCTATTGGAGTGAAAACAGTTTGAAAACAAAGACCTTATGGTCCTCGTTTATTATTTTTTTTAATGTTTATTTTTGAGAGAGAGCGTGAGCAGGGGAGGGGCAGAGAGAGGGGACAGAAGGTCTGAAGAGGGCTCTGCTCTGACAGCAGAGAGTGATAAGCTCGATGTGTGGCTTAGACTCATGAGCTGTGAGATCACAACCTGAGCTAAAGTCAAACCCTCAATCCACTGAGCCACCCAGGTGCCCCTTAGTCCTCATCTTTAATCCCCTTTGGGGCATAGTAGTATACCTCGTATTGAGGGCATTCAATACATTTTTAAAAATTCCCTGACTATATTGAAAAGAAGTCATGGACTCTTAAGTAACTCTGCTTTTGCCTACCACCTCTCAACATGTCCTTACCCCTTCCTATGAAGATGCGAATGTTTTTATTTTTCAGTGTAGCAACTGCATGTCCTTTACACGGCTATAATGACATTATATGTTGGATTATAAGTAGCCAGAAGACAGGAACTTCTTGTTGTTTAACCTAACATGTATGTAATGCTTAAAGATTTTTGTACATAAGCTCTTAATAAATGTTTATAATAATTTATATATTATTAAATGTTTATAATAATGTATATAATAATTAGCTAATGCTTAATAAATGTTTATAATAATGTATATAATAATTAGCTAATGCTAATTAGCTATATATAATAATTAGCTAATATAATAATTAGCATTAGCTAATCCATTTGCAGAAGGTTATTTTATAAGTCAAAGTTTTTTTTTTAATTGGTATAATTGACATATAGCCTTATATTAGTTTCAGGTATACAACGTGATTCGATATTTGTATATATTGTGAAATGATCACCCCATAAATCTAGTTAACATCCATCACCACACATAGTTACATAATTTCTTTTTCTTGTGATGAGAATATTTAAAATTTACTCTTTTAGCAACTTTCAAATATGCAATACAGTATTATTAGCTACAGTCACCATGCTGTGCATTACATTTCCATGACTTATTTATTTTATAACTAGAAATTTGTATCTTTTAGTTCCCTTGGCCCATTTCACCCCCACCTTCCCGCCTCTGGCAACCACCAATCTGTTCTCTGTATCTATGAGCTTGTTTTTGTTTCTTTATTTGTTTGTTTTTAGGTTCTACATATAAGTGAGATCATATTGTATTTTTCTCTGACTTATTTCACTTAGCATAATACCCTGAAGGTCCACCTATGCTGTCATTTTTCTAATGACTGGATAATATTCTATTGTATATATATATATACACACATATATATACATATATGTGTGTATATATATATATACATATATATATACACTACATTTTCTTTATGTATTCATTTAGGTTGTTTCCATATATTGGGTATTGTAAGTAATGCTGTAATGAACATAGGAGTGCATATCTTTTTGAATTCTTCCTTTCATTTTCTTTAGATAGACAGCCAGACATGGAATTACTGGATCATATGGTATTTCTATTTTTATTTTTTTGAGGAAACTCCATACTATATTCAAAAGTGATTGCACCAATTTATGTTCCCACCAACAATGCACAAGGATTCCTTTTTCCCCACATCCTCGCCAACACTTGTTATTTCTTGTCTTTTTGATAGTAGCCATTCAAACAGGTGTGAAGTAATACGTCTTTGTGGTTTTGATTTGCATTTCCCTGATGATTACTGATGTTGAGTCCCTTTTCATGTACTGTTGGCCATCTGTATGTCTAGTGTTTTCAAAGTAGGATGGAACTATATGAAAAATTATGTATTAAAATATCAGTTTTTTTCTGGGGAGAGGGCCTATAGGCTTTATCAGATACTCACAGGGGTCTGCTGTCCAGGAAAGAGTAAGAACTAGCCTTATGAAATAATAAATTTGGAATTATTAACAATTCATATATACATATGGATAATACATATGGAATTATGAAATGGAAACATTTTTACTTTGTCTCCATTCATTTCTTTCAAAAGAATTTTTTAAAGTACCAGTAGATGTTCCATGGACAACAAAACCAGCACAGATAGAATCACTTAGAATAATTCCTGATGCTGCTTCCAAACCTCTACTTTGTCCCTACTTAAGCTAAGAGTATTGCCTTTGGCCGGGTTGAAGAACTGAATGATGCAATCCCAGATGTGGTGTATAAGGACATCACCATCTGTCACATGCATCTTCCTCTCCCCTCCTTTTAGTATTAGAAGGCCTCCACTGTTTTCACAGGGGATTTTTATCCTCATGTTCACTATCAAAATTCCCAAATGATCCCTTGTTTCTCATGCCAGCACTCTGGCTGATCCCACAGTTTTGGTTAAAAGGTTTTGTTTTGTTTTGTTTTGTTTTGTTTTGTTTTGAGAGAGAGAGAAAAAGCATGTGCATGTGGGAGCTAGGGAAAGGGGCAGAGGTGGGGAGAAAGAGAGAGAATCTTAAGTAGGCTCCATGATAATCGTGGAGCCCAACATGGGGCTTGATCCCATGACTCTAGGATCATGACCTGAGCCAAAATCAAGAGTTGGACACTCAACCAACTGAGCCACCCAGGCATCCCAAATTTGTCTTAAGAAGAATAAAATCTCTTTTAATAAGACCAGTTTCAGACATGAGATCCATTATCTTTTCCTGGTAAACTTTAGAAAAGGGGAATGGGAAGTAAACTTTTAGCTTATTATTAAAACCTGCTACTTAGTTAATTTTCTGCAAATTCTGTCTCTTGCTGATTATTGATTTTTCTGTATCTTTTTTCCTTTCTCTGTTATTCCCTTTGGGATTTGCTCCCCCCCACCCCCAGTGACTTAATTTAGTTAATGTTCTAATTAGTGCAGCTTCTATTCCAGCAGATTTCCTGGGCTTTCACATCAGTGCTTTTCCATATGATAAACTCCATTAACAAGTCTCTGAACATTCACAAAAAAGGAAGCAGTCTTTTAATGCAATGGGCTCTACCTCATTTGCCCCTATCTTCTGGTCCAACTTTCTTGGCTATCTTAGAGCTTCTTCAGCACATAATTCCATCAACAGAGAATTAGGGTTGAGCAGTGGCATCAAAGCTGATGGCCTAACAGACTCATTTCTGAGTAAGTACTGTCCATGTCATCACTATAATTAAAAATATATTTTTATACCCAAGGAAGAGACCATCCCTTAGAGTGGGGTTTTTTTTAATGCCATTTTCTCAGTAGTGATGTAGATTTGTCCTGATGCACTCTTCCTTTTCAATTCTAATTTCCAAGGCTTCTCCAGATATGATTAGAGTATAGTATAATCCAGGCTATGGAATAAAAAAACAAGTGAACCACAACAGACAATTTGATCTGACATTCTAAGCAATGGTTTTCAACCTTTGCTATACATTGGTAGCAACTGGGGACATTAAAAAAAAATGTCACTTGGGTATCATCCTCAGAGATTCTGACTTAGTTGATCAGGGGTACAACATAGGCAGTAGAGATTTTTAAAAGCTAATATAGAAGTTCAAGTTTGAGGACCAGTTTAAAATAATCAACAGGACCAATACAGTCAGTTTCAATCAATGAAGCTGAAACATGTCATAATACTGTCATAAGACAGTAGAGGGCAGAGTTGACTTAAACTTATATAAACTGTCTTAGGAAATAGCAAGTAGTTAATAATGTAACTTTAACTTTGTACTTTGTGGTCGTCTTTTGCCACAAAGCTTTCATTTACTGCTAAAGCCAAATTACTTTTTGTATATTGGAATTTATTAGGAGGCCCCTTAGTGATGCCTCATCAATAGGATCATTGTGTAATGTGCACACTTTTGAGAGCACAAGGGAATTAATGATTCTGCCAGGATGACAGGTGTAAACCAGGATAGCCTGAGGTAAACTGTGACATATGGTCACCCTATGATCACCATGTCCTTTGTGGGATCCAGAAGAGCTAGAATCTGTAACATGGCTTTACTAATTAAACTAACCAGTAGTAACTATGTACTTCTGCTCATTGCCAAAGTCTTCGGTATTGTTTTTGTGCATGCCCGTCTGTCATTGTTCAACATTATACCAGGCACCATGAACAATAGAACAGAAACTGAAGACATGCTGTTAAGTACCAGGCATTATACAACCTAGTTGGAAAGAGAAAACTAATGCATGAAGCTGCTCTGGTAAATAAAATTCAAGAACCTCCTCCAAATCCTTTCAGGAAGCAGAATATGATAAATAAAATAGGTGATAAATAAACTCATAAATAATACTAACTCTAATTATGTATAGGCTGTCCTTGACTTAAAGTGATTCCACTTACAGTTCCCACTGTGGTCCTTAAACACCTCCAGCAGGCAGACCAGTTGACTTCCTGAGCTGCTGTGGGAGAGAACTTTAGAAATGCTCTTCCGTGTGAGCACAGCTCCTGTCCCAGGTGCCTAGCTCCTGAATAGTTAACCCATATAGCCATTGACCCCCAAATGGAGAATTAAGGCATTTAGCTTTAGCATATAAGGCATAACACGATTGGTGGCAAGCAAAGACTACAGAACCAGTAATTTCAGTTGGCAGCAGAAGGCTCCCTCAGGTAGAGCACATCCGAGGCTTAACTTGCTTGGACTCACAGATCTCTCATCACACGCCGAGATCTCTGCTGGCTCTTGTAATCATGCCCCACGCTTTTTGAATGACAACAACTGCAGTGTTGGCCTGTATTTAATTTATGATCTCTTGCAACATTTTGTTTTCCTACCAATTTTCAACTTGGGTCAGAACTGTCATTTGCTGTTCTGTATTTAGAAACCTTATTCTTCCTCCTTTGCTGAATTATGTATGATCCCCTCTTTAGTGGTTTTTAAAAAAAATTTTTTTAACATTTATTCACCCTTGAGGGACAGGGAGAGACAGAGCACGAGCAGGAGGAGGGGGAGCAGAGACAGAGGGAGACACAGAATCTGAAGCAGGCTCCAGACTCTGAGCTGTCAGCACAGAGCCTGACGTGGGGCTCAAACTCACAGACCATGAGATCATGACTGAGCCGAAGTTGGATGTTTAACTGACTCAGCCACCCAGTCGGATGTTTAACTGATTGAGGCACCCAGGTGCCCCTTTACAATTTTTTTAAAGTAGGCTTCATGCCCAAGGTGGGGCTTGAACTCATGACCCTAAGATCAAGAATCACATGCTCGACCAACTAAGCCAGCCAGGTACCCCTGATTCCCTATTTGATTTGATTTAATCCATCTTCAAATACTTCTGCATTTTTTCAAATTTGAGTGATAAGTGATAATTATCAAGATTGATTAGGCAACATTAGGAAACTCAAATAGTTAAAGCATGGTAGTAAAGTACCCAAAGTTATGAGATTAATCCTGTCATAAGATGGTTAGCTTTGAATTAGATCCAATGGCCAGTCTGATGGCTTGACACATCTTCTCATTGCACATGGGATAAATTGGTGAGGGGGTGAGCACAGGTCAGGCAAATCCACTTCCCAACACTGGTGATAACTGAGATGACTGAGAAAAACAGATGAGCTGGGCTCAATTCGTGTAACAGGAATAGTTCTTTACTTTCATGGCACATATTTATTTCATTATCTGAGTGTTGATGAAAATATTTAGGCATTGTTTTTCTTTAGGTCATTGTTACTTTGTTCTTGTCTTGGCCCTCACCTTTATCAAAACTTGCTCACAGAGAAGAGTATAATATTTGCTATTTACATTTTACTGTATTTTTCGCAAATTGAAATATTATGAAAATATTTCCTAGTTACAGAGAGGGAAGGAGGAAAACCATAAGAGACTTAAATACTGAGAACAAACTGAGGGTTGATAGAGGGTGGGGGAGAGGGGAAAGTGGGTGATGGGCATCGAGGAAGGCACCTGTTGGGATGAGCATTGGTGTTGTATGGAAACCAATCTGATAATAAATTATATTTAGTATTAAAAAAAAGAAAATATTTCCTGCTTATAAAATATCCAAACATTATAGAAAAATAGAGAAGAAAGTAAGAATTACTCTTTTTTTTAAAAGGGCTTGATAAGCACCTGGAATTTTTTTAATGTTTATTTGTTTAATTTTGAGAGAGCCGGGGAGCTGGGGAGTGGCAGAGAGAGAGAGCGGCGCAGAGAGAGAGGGGGACAGAGGATCTGAAGCGGGCTCTGAGCTGACAGCAGAGAGCTTGATGCAGGGCTCAAACCCACAAACTGAGATCACGACCTGAGCTGAAGTCAGACACTTAACCGACTGAGCCACCCAGGTGCCCCAAGCATTACTCTTAATCCTACCATCTAGAAATAACATTTTTAGGAGTATCCTTTCTGATATAAAATACCTTATTTCTTAGTCAAATAGAGATGATCTGATGCCTACGTTTATAAAAAGTTCAGCAGTATGTCATGACATCTTTCCCTATAAATTTATAAAACCACATCATAACTGACTACATAGAATGTGTGTGTGTGTGTGTGTGTGTGTGTGCATGTATATACACCATACCTAGTTTAACCAATTCTGTTTTGATGGATATTGGTTTCCAATTTTTCATTTTAATGAACATTACTATTATAGTGAACATCCTGAATGTTCTTACTATAAGTGTAAAATGTAGAGAGCTCGAGCTGAAAGAGGCCTTAAAGACTAGTGAGTTCAATGCTGTCATTTTTTTTTAATTTTTTTATTTTTTTTAAACGTTTTTTATTTATTTTTGGGACAGAGAGAGACAGAGCATGAACTGGGGAGGGGCAGAGAGAGAGGGAGACACAGAATCGGAAACAGGCTCCAGGCTCCGAGCCATCAGCCCAGAGCCTGACGCGGGGCTCGAACTCACAGACCGCGAGATCGTGACCTGGCTGAAGTCGGACGCTTAACCGACTGCACCACCCAGGCGCCCCTCAATGCTGTCATTTTAAAGAAAAATTGAGGTGTAGAGAAGATAAGGAGGGAGTAGAATCCAGGTCTTTTCACTATGTCTACTGATTTTTCCAGTCCACCCTGCTAGCTTCTTTTAAAAAAATTGATTAGCTATTTTTTTTTTTAATTTTTAACGTTTATTTATTTTTGAGACAGAGAGAGACAGAGCATGAACGGGGGAGAGTCAGAGAGAGGGAGACACAGAATCCGAAACAGGCTCCAGGCTCTGAGCTGTCAGCACAGAGCCCGACGCGGGGCTCGAACTCACGGACCGCGAGATCATGACCCGAGCCGAAGTCGGCTGCTTAACCGACTGAGCCACCCAGGCGCCCCATTTTTAAAAAAAAAAATTTTTTTTTAACGTTTATTTATTTTTGAGACAGAGAGTATTAGCTATTAAAATGCTGCTAAACAGCATTGGCTTTTTCTTACTCCAGTAGTTGAAAGGCTGTCCCTTAAAAACTAACTCTTCCCAAGGTTATTTGCATTTTAACATTTGTTCTTAGTTGTGAAATAAGTTTGCAGGTTCCTATAATCTTTGGAATGAGGGCATTCAGTATGATTTCGAGTACGTGAAATCATATGGGGAAAGCTCCTACTTATCAATTTCTGGCAGTATTTGGTAGAGGTGAGGAGTGGAAATTGAGAAAGATTTAGCAGGGGTTGGGGTCAGATATGGGATACTGATGTTCATGCATAACTTTGGAACCCTTCCAAAAGAGGGCCTACAGCTTTCACTTCTTTCAGTTTCTGCTATGGAAGGTCCAGAGTGTATGCTTCATTAAGCGTATTTTGATAATTAAGATGATGGTAGAATAGAGTAAGCAACATGAGTTGTTGTTTGCACATGCTCAGCATAATTTGGGGCTAAATTCTTGACTTAGTTATTGATTTAAAATATCAGTCTATACTGTGGATAATCTACATTAAATATCATGGGAATGTGTTAATTCAAAAACCATGAGATAGTGCTTCCTGGATAAATAACTCTTTAATAAGTAAAGGATTTGGAGTTCTATGTGATTTTTTTTGGAAAATTACTTGAACTCTGAGTATCTTGGTTTCTTTATCTAGCAATAAGGATAATGATAGCAATTTACTTCATGAAATTGAATAAAAATGATTATATGGCATTTGGTAGAAAGAAAACGATAAGTAATCCTTTAAAAATAGAATTTGCCTTACACAAAGGAAAATGAGGAAAAATGATGTTTTTGATAAGAAGTGGTTATTCTACAAAATAAATCATGTTTGAGTTGAATCATAGTTTCTTGTAGACTTTAAAGCATTGAAGAAATATCCAAACAGAAGTTAAGCAGCTGCAGAGATATCCCACAGAATGGAAAATGAGATGAATTTGCAGAGGTAATGTAGTCTTTTATTGCAATATCTTTCCAAACTTTATTGAAATTTTCCCAAGGGTCTTGGTTAATATTATGAAAAAAAATATTTTGAATTTGGAAACTGCTCACTAACAAATAAAAGCAATTAAGACCATTTGTGCTGGTAATAATTATCACATAAATAAAAAATTGTTAATTGGTTGAACTATAACTGTTGCTATCATTCTTTATTAACAAACTCAAATTATTTATTATTTATTTTTTCTTTTTTTAAGTTTATTTATTTTGAGAGAGAGAGAGAGAGAGAGAGAGAGCATGTGCATGCACATCAGCAAGCAGGAGAGGAGGAGAGAGAGAGAGGCAGAGAGAAAATCCCAAGCAGGCTCTGTGCTGTCAGCACAGAGCCTGAGATGGGACCTGATCTCATAAACCGCTAGATCATGACCTGAGCCGAAATCAAGAATCAGACGCTTAACCAACTGAGCCACCCAGGCACCCCAATAAACTTCATTTTTATATTGTATTTTCTCTTCTTGATTTGAGTTCTGGCTTGATAAATATCTATAAAGGAAGAGAACACATTTTCAGGTTTAGGTACTTGATTATCCACACACAGATTATATACTTTGTGGAGTACTCAAGATAGACTGTTAATGTCAAAATAACATCAACTCACTTCTTGTAATGCTTTTTGATCCACCTTTCTATGTTCTTAATCCTATGAGCTCAAGGCTTTGGCATATTGGAGGGTGGCCTTAATCCAAAGATGAGGTCTGAAAATGGCACTGAGAGGGTAGAGCCAACAAAGTCAAAATTCCATGCTGAACCATCACCATTGTGTTTGCTGTGCCTCATTATGAATGACACTGGAAGACAGCAGGCTACTTCCCCCTTAGGTGAACTTGGTGGTAGGTGTGAACATGAAACCTACTTAATTTAAGATTCCATTTGTCACCTATAGTCAGTAAGTTAGGTGTGAATGTGCCAAGGTGGCTGAGGAACTGGTGAAATTCAGGCACAAATATTGCCAATTATTTTTCACTGAATTCATTTAAAAAACCTCACTCAAGCACCAAAAGGAAAGTGGTTCTCCTGAAAAAAAAAATCACAAATATGTATTTTTAAGCCAAATAGAGATGATTTTGAATTACCTACTTCTTTGATCAATTTCCATAATTCCAACTCTCTTTTAGTTTCCATGATTTGTTTGCTAATTAATTCACCTATTTACTCATCAGGCCTTTATGAAGTATAAGTTGTAGTCAGGCACTGTGTTAGGTGCTAGGAAACTGAAAACGATATTCTGTAAGCGATGGGGAGCCCCTGGATGATTTAAAGTCATGGAGTGACATGATCAGATTTCCTTTTTTACAATGTGTACTTTGGCTACTATGTGGAAGAAGAGTTGAAGGAGAATGATACTGGAGAATGGAGAGCAGTTAGGAGGCTAACAGAAGCAGTTTGTGTGAGAAAAGATGGGGCTGAATGGTGTGCCCCCCAAATTCATATGTTGCTATCCTGACCCCTGGTACCACAGAAAGTGGCCATATTTGGAGACAGAGCCTTTAAAGAGGTAATGAAGGTAAACTGAGGTCATACTAATCCAATATGATAGTGTTCTTATAAGAAGAGATTAGGACACAGGCACAGAGGAAAGACCATGTGAAGACAGGGAGAAGATGGCCATCTATAAGCCAAAGAGAGAAGCCTTAGAAGAAACAACCCTGCCAACACCTTGATCCCAGACTTCTAGCCTCCAGAATTGTGAGAAAATAAATTTCTGTTGTTTAAGCCACCCAGTGCATGGTGATTGTTATGGAAGCCCTAGCAAACTCATACAGCCTAAACAATGCAACTGTAGAAGAACATTAAGCACCTCCTGGCACTACTAGTCCATCAGCACACCCCAATATAAGCCTGCTATTACATCTGCACAATCTGGCATCCCTTATGTAACAATCTGATCCTGAAAAGGGAGGAAGAGCTCAGGAGCAGCTATAGAAGGAAAGATGCTCATTTATTCCAAAGCCTGGCTAGTGCTTCCATGGACTAGTGGATGACAGTAGGTAAGCCTTGTTCTTCTGCTCCTTTCCATTATTGGTGGAGGAAAATTTGAAATTGGTGGCACCTGCTCCTTCAGAGGATGGTCATGTTGGTATTTGCACACTTGCTGCAGGCTTTCAGGTTCCTTACAGTGACCATTTGGTTGAGGCATCTAATGGGAAAGTTTGGTCCTTCATCTTCTATCTTGTAAATGTATTTTATGCCAAATAGAAATGATTTTGAATTACCTACTTCTTTGATTATTTCCACATTTGCAACTCTCTTTTAGTTTCCATGATTTGTTTGCTCATTAATTCTCCTGTTTACTCACCAGTATTTCATGAAGTATATCTTGTAGTCAGGCACTGTGTTAGGTGCTGGGGAACTGGACACGATATTCTGTAAGCAATGGGGAACCCCTGGATGATTTAAAGTCGTGGAGTGACATGATTAGAGTTCCTTTTTTACAATGTGTATTTTGGCTTCTATGTGGAAGAAGAGTTGAAGGAGAATGATACTGGAGAATGGGAGAGCCCTGCCTCTGTTTTGTCTTTGGGAGTTGTGGAGGGCCTGGTTCCCCTAGATGTTTCCAGAAATGGAATGGAAATTTTAGCTTAGTGTCATGAAATACATCTCTTGGTGAAAGGATAAAGAAGGGAACTAATTTTTTTTTCAGCTCTAGGCACTATTTTGAAGTTTACATTACCACAAACTCCTGATTCCTCTGTTGCTAGCAGGATTTGAATGAGTGGAACATCAGGTAGGTTCAGGTTTATTTGGTTTGGCAATTCCTTTTGTAAGTAACTTTCTGATGTTTATGTTCATTTTTAAGTCAAAGTAGTTTTAAGTTTCAAACAAATAACTTTGTTCTGTGATTCAGTAAAAGTAGCTTTAAGATGAATTCAAGACAGAGAAAGTTAGTCTAGTTTGTTACAGTTTGGGGTTTTTAATTTTATTCCAGTTATTAGATTTTATAAATAAAATCATAAACTTTAAACTGTACATAAAACTGTAAACTATATTTTAAAATCTTCATCCTCCTCTAAATTTAGGATTTTATAATATGAAAATTCATATTTTCTTCAATTCTGAGAAATTTCATTCTACTTTGTCATTATAATTATCTCCTTTACTCGCTCTTCTCTTTCCTTTAATAACTTCTACTAGGCGGATATTGGACTTTAAGGATCTTGCCTCCATGGCTTTCAACCATTCTTTCAAACTTTCTGTTTCCTTGTTTTCGGCTCTGTGTTTGGGGAGAATTTCTGTAGAAATTCCTACTAATTCCAACTAGTTTAGTAGAATTCCTACTAATCTGACTTTCAGCTTGGTCACTTTTGCTCATCACCTAATGATTTTTCAATTTGAGAAACTACTTTTAAATTTCTTGTTGCTTATTTGTCATGGATGCAATATTCTTCCAAATCTTGCTGAGTAACATTTAAATTCATTTAAAATTTATCTCTATGTCCTTTATTAGCTTAGTTTCCTCTGATATTACTTCTGTTAGTTGAGTCTAGTACCTCTCTCTCATGGTATTGGTTCCTCTATCCTGACAAAATCTTTGGTGATTTTGGTTGTCTGATGATCTTTTATCTGAGAATTCATTTGCCTGCCCATTCTGTTTACCACAGTCTCTCTTCAGGAGCTGTGAAGGAAAGGTGCAACATGCTATCAGGAGAGAGTGAAGGTTTCCTGTCCTTTCTGGGGGTCAGTAGATACCTGGGCTATGTCCCTCTGGTTCCAGGATCTCCACTCACTTATTTGTCCCACAAACATCTGATATTTAATGCCAGCAGGGAGAGGAGGCTCTTCAATGAATTATTCTGTCCTGGGGCCCCCTCCTTTTCTTGTATTCTTTGACTCTTGCTTGGAACTTCTCTAAGCTATTCCTTATCCTGAACCTGTTTTGACTTTTTCTCATTTTATTTCTCTTTAGATCAGATCCTGTCAGGATTTCCTAAAAACACTTGGAAAATTGATCAGCCTTTGTCTTATTTCCCTGTGCTGTTACATTCTTATTCTAAGCGGTAGCTTTTTATGAGATTTGGGATGAAAGAAAAGGTAAATGCATGTGCTTAATCCATCTTGATCTAATCTCTACCTATTATTTTATTATCTCTACTAATTATCAAATAATAATAAGCTCAAGGTGAAAAATTCGGAGAATATAAAGATAGAAAGCAGAAGTTCCCTCTGTGTCAGATGCCTCTAATGTCCAAATTTACATCCTTTTGGCCTCACCTATTGATATTAGCTGGAGCTGGGTAGGCCATTCTGAGTGCTTCCTCTCACTTTCTCATTTACTGGCTGACTTTCCTTCTGGCTCAAGACTTTCAAATGCACACCTTCCCTTCTGGCCCAATTACTTGCAGACTGCTTATTGTGGGCTTGCTGGGCAGTTTGGAATTGGGAAGTGTCAACATGGATGGGGCTAAAAGGGGTGCAGCCCCTTGACCAAAGAGAATGAGGGCCGATCTCCCATCCTTTAGAAAGACAATTCCAGCAGGCATTACATACTCTTCTCAGAAAATCCCTGCAGAATTAATCCCTGTTGCCCACAACAATGACCTTGATTATGAACCCTTATATTCAGCTTTTCCTTCTTCTCCCCAGTTTCTTATTCCCACTCCCCGGGATTTGCTATTTTTTCCCCTTCTTTGACAATGCCCTTTCTCTCTGTACTTCTAAACTTCCTCTCTCCCTCAGTTCTGATTTATCATTTCACTATAACTCTATTAGCTGTAAAGCATTTGGGGATGCTGTCAGAATAACAGGCTCTGTAGCAAATGAGGTTGTATTGAATTATTTAGCTTTCAGCTAAAGTGGAGATAACTAAAGCAGCTGAGCTGGTTTGTAAAATCCTAGGGTAATCTGTCCACCGATTTGGTACTTTTATCATATTAATTTTTCTTATGGCTGAAAATTATAAATTCTAAGGCTACAAAGAAATATGTGTTCAACTTTTCATTTCAGTGCCACAGACCTATAGCTAAGGAATTATCTGTTTCATGTAGTATACTATTATGTGGCTGCAATCCTCGGGAATCATGAATTTATTTAATAAGTTTATTCACACAAGGCTTCTAAAAAACATAAATAATTTCTCACCATTTTTTCTTTCAAAAATAGATGAAGGATTTCTACTTGAGATATAGCATATTCTCAGCTTTTGAAGTTGGCCTGTTTTTCTTGAGTTTCCCTTGCCAGAATTTGGTTCTTAAATAATTTTTTAAATGAAAAAGATCTGTTTCTAACTCAGTAATAAACGGATGCTTAAATGTTATCAGAAGTGGGGGCATCACTACTAATTTAATGGATGACCATGAATATTCTATCATCTTTCCTATATTACTAGTGTCTCTGGAGAAACTGAGGTTAACAAGGGCCCAGCGGGAGGGGGGGGGGTGTCGAGGATTCTGTGGCTTTGTAGTATCAGTGGTGTTTGCCCCACTTAGCATCTCAGTATCTAAATGCCCATTCTGAAGTGTGGCTACAGCAGGAAGTGAAATATCTTTGCATCTGTTCAACATATAAACTAAGCATGCACATCTGGCAATTAAACACCCTTTTCCTGGCGAATCGTGGAAAACAGCATAATTATACTCTCAAGCAAATAACTCAGGAGTAAGACTGTTCCGTTGTTAAGAAAAGCAGGCAGTATCAAAGTTACAACTCTTTTCTACATGTTCGTGTTTTTAATCTGCACTGCCATCCATAATACTTGGGAGTACCTGGGCTGCTACGAGTTACCCGAGTGAGAAACTGGTCTGGAAACAGCAGATGGAGAAAAGAGGTGAAAGCTACAGTTAGCTGTACACTAAGTGTTATTGAACAATAACCTTGTATCTTAAGAAAGTCAGGAAAACGGACAGCCTTACAAGCTGCCCATTTTCTCCTGTGAATCTCTCTCGAGGTGACTCGGAGGTGCCTTGTCTTTCCTCTTTGGCACCATTGGTTCTAGTGTTTTCTCTGGCCTACTGCATCCCACCCCATCCAGGCTTGCAGTGAGGAAGACCCTGCTCGCCTGGAAAGAGGGGCCGGACAGGAAGTGCTGGTGGGCTAGCGTGGTAGTTTGCCTGTTGATTTCAGTCCTTGCAATGTGGGATGGTCGGCTGCGCCCCGCCAGCATTGCCGGGTCTGCCCCGACCACACCAGGTTTGCAGACAGAAACAGAGACAGTAAGGCTGCGGGCCGGGGGCGGGGACCTCCGGACCAGTGCCCATCCCTACCTTCCCAGAGTCTGTTCGTACAGCCTGCCAAGTGAAGTGCGCCCCGGAGCGTGCTTTCTAACACCAGCCCGGGGAACAATCTCTCCCAAACCCGCTGCAGCGGGGGCGCACGGTCGGGGCTCCCGCCTCGCCCACCCTACGGTTTAAGCGTGTGTTTTAATATATTTTAAAAACCTGACAGTACACAGTGGGGACGCAGGGCGGGAAAGGCTGGAGGGCTCATTTTCGTGGCCAGGCTTGCTGCTCCGGGCTCACGAATTAGGCCCGAGCTGCAGAGTCAAACCTTTTTCCCGCCGCAGGGAGCTCGGGGTAGCGGGCGGTTAGGGGAGGTGAACGACGATGGGGGCGCTGCGGGCGGCTGGAGCTTCTGGCGTCCCGGGCCCAGGCGGCCAGCCAGGAGGCGGAGGCCGGCCGCGAGAGCCGGGCGGAGGCCTGGCAGGTGCCCCTGGGCGCGGAGGCTGATTGGCAGGTGCGGGAGTGGGTGGGGAAGGCGGGGGCTGGGCCTGGCGCTGCGGGAGGCTGCGGCCCCGCCTCCCCGCCCCCGCCGCGGGACTATCTGGTCCCGGCAGCAGCGATGTCCCCCGGCAGGAATGTCCCTCCTCAGATAATGTTATTTATATCTCTGGGCGGGTCCGCGGCTCGGCAGCACCAGGCGCCCGGCGGCTTCTGTGCTAGGAGCCCCGTGCTGCCCTCTTCCCCCTGCGCCGCCGCCGCCCCTGGGCTCGGGGTGGCCGCTGCTACAGCCCCAGCGCAGGTGAGTCCCGGGAGGGCCCAGCGGCCGGTGGGGGCTGGGTGCGGGTGCGGATGCGCGAGGCTGGGGCGCGCGGCGCGAGCGCAGAGGAGGCGCTGGGCCCAGGGGGCGCGTGACGCGCGGGGCCCAGGGGACCGGGTAGGGGCTCAGCCCCAGGTGCGGGGCGTAGGGCCCGGGAGGCCCTGGCGGCTGCGGCAGCGAACACCCTGGGGCGCGGGAATCCGCGTGGGCTTCGGAGGCACTTGCCGAGCGGGGCGCTTTGCTTTGGAGAGCTGGATCCTGGAGCGTCGCCCTGGGGCTCTGGGAGGGCGGAGGTTGTTGGGGGGGGGGGCGGTGCGTGTTTAAGTCTCGGGCCGCATCCTCCCGGACCCCGGCGTGGGGGCAAAAGGTATTCTGTCTCGAGCTTGTCGGACCTTCGCGGTGCCCTCCGCCTCCTGCTGCGGGGCTTCTCAGCCCGGGGCCGCTCAGATTCTCTTCTAGGGAACTTGTCCGCGCGCTCCCCAGGCAGCCCAGTGCCCAGGTGGGGAGGACAGGGTCAGCGGAGGGGGGGGGGTCCGACCGCCGGCCGCAGGGAACGACGCGGAGTGGCTGGGTGCAGACCCAAGGAGGAAAGAGCAGAATGCCCGAGGCATACTCCAAGGACCTCCTGACCTCCTCTCCCAAAGAGTTCTCCAAGCTGCTGCTGTCCACTATACTCTCACCCGCCTCACCAGTTCCTCTTTCTCCAACGACTTGGCCCTGAGAAATATAGCAGAAAGTGGGAGAAATAACAGGAGCTTTAAAACCATCCCCAACTCCCACTAACTCTTCCAGACTTCCGAGGGTGGGGAAGTTGCTGTGGGCTTGAGTACCGTTTCCGTGACAACAAGCTCCAGGTAGGGCCTTGATTTACAGCCTATTAATATCCAAACCACTGTTTTCACTGAGCAGTTAGAGGCGTCAGGAGTTGATAATAACGCGCTAAACTGGCTGAAGGGAACTGAAAATCCACTTAAAAAAATTTTTTTTTAGGTGCATCAGATGGGGGGTTGTGGAGAGATAGTGACCGTATTTGTGTAACCGTAACTCCTGTCTGTGGAGAGCCTAGGCTGTTACCTCCAGATAGGAGATAGCAATCCAAAACTCATAGCCTTGAGTTGTTCTGATCTATACTTCAGTTTCTAGGGAAAATGATTCAGGTGGCTCCTGAATGAGAGGAGTCTGCAAATCAGAAGTTTTAGGCACCTCTATATTGTCCACTAACCTATCTTCAGGTTCACAGATGGTTCTGAATTTGATTCTAGAATTTGCTCTTTGACCACCCTGTGATCTAGGGCAGATTATTTCCTATTTCAGGCCAGAGTCAGACTTTTACTTTTTTTCTAGGAGCCCTGGATTCCAGAATGTCTTTAAAGACTCTTTTTTGTAAGCAAAAAATGTTTAAGTGTAGGGCATGCCCAGCACCCAACACAGTAGGCTTGTACTTGCCCGGAGGTTTGGGGCTAATTAGGAGAAGGAATGTTAGGCTCACGCTGGAGAGCCTACCAGCCTTGAAACCAATGGACTCCTCAGAGGTGGATCATTTATACAGAACTTTATCAAATTCTAGAGTAAAACACAGCTGAAAAACATAAACCCTACATTATGAAAAATGGTCTTTATACCCCTTAGCTGTTGCTCTTAGCTTTATCTGTGGCCCAGTCACAAAGATTGGGGATGAGCCAGACCTGTTAATCCTAAATTCTCGGAAGGCTCAGAGTCCACTGGTGGAATTGAAAGCACCTGAAATCTCCTAGGCATCCAGGACGGGTCTTGTAGCACAGGCATATCAAGTTTTCCTGACTGGCTTGCCCAGCTGAGAGCTGGGATACCAGGATACCACTTTTGCTCTGGTTGTGGCTTCTTCCAAAGGTTCTGAGGGTGTCCTCTAGCTGAACACCTACTACATGATTAGCTTTGGGGTACATAAAGGTATGGCAGTAGGTGCACTCCCATGAAGGATCATATTTGACAAGCCAAAAATGACTATTTTAGTCATGAAAGTTTTGAACTCAAGTCAAAATCTGATGGTTCTGCCACAATTCTGAAAACAAACTGGGTAAACGAGAGTAATAATAGCTTTCATTTTTTTCCATCTTTTCTACACTGGTGCCTGTCTGGTAGTGGACACTCAGTTCATCTTTGTTGAATGAAGAAGAGAAAGAACAAATGAATGCTCAGAGGTGTTTTTTTGTCTTGGTTTTTTATCCTATTGTCACAGTAACTCTGTGAGGTAGTTTATATCATCAGCATTTTACAAGTCATGAAACAGGCTTGGGATTAAATAATTTGTCTCTTTTTTTTTTTTTTTCAACATTTTTTATTTATTTTTGGGACAGAGAGAGACAGAGCATGAATGGGGGAGGGGCAGAGAGAGAGAGAGACACAGAATCGGAAACAGGCTAATTTGTCTCATATCACACAGCTGATGAGAGGTGAGGCCCGGATTCAAACGCTGTTGTTTGGTACCTACTCTCTTTTTAAGGTTAGGCATTCAGCAGGGGATGTAGAAGTACAAGTCGGAAAGATTCGATTATAGGATGGCCTGTTAGCCTCACAGTCTTTCACTCTCAAAACTTCGGGTTATAATTCTGCAGCTATCGGTGAAATAATGTTGCCTGAAGACAGTATTGAGTACTTATTTGTTCAGAGGTATTTAGCCTGGCCCATTATGTTCAGGTCATTGTTTCAAGGACGGAACTGAAATTTTGGCAGTAGCCAAAGCATGGATTTTTTTGAAAACAGATTTTCCTTTCAGTTGAGGAAGTGGCCAGGAGGGCTTGATGATGCATGGGGACAGTGTGATAGAACAGAGGATGACTATAAAAAATTCACGAGGCAAACGCTATTGGAGTGGGAAGGGACCTTAGAGGTCACTGAGTCCAGCCTTCTGTTTATGTGGCTGCTTGCCTGAAGGGGAGACCTAACTGCAGTTTACCTGGTCATCTCTGTAGGGCTATGATGTGCCTTCCATGTTTCTTACTCTTGCTTGCCCATTTCCTTCCTCCCTCTCTCCCAAGACAGTATTAGGTTTATTTCCTGAAGTTCTGCCTAACCAAACCACTGAAGTATTCTTTCCTTTGAGGGAGACTGTGAGAGCATCCATTTTAATATCCAATTACTTTCATCTTAGTAAAATCTTAAAAAAAAAAAAAAGTACTGGAGGTAAGCAGGTGAGAAGACATTAGTGAACATTAAACTCTAAACTGTTCCATAATCTCCCCATTGCTTGTTAGGTGTACAGATGTATGCATTTTCGCATGATAGGTGTGTACATTACTATCTTGAGCTAGTACAAATCTTAAGATAAATATGTAACATTTCTGGGACAGTGGGGAAAGAAAGGACTTTGGGGGAATTATTGGGAGTGTCAGATACCTGTTTTAATCTAAACCAAATCACCAAGTTGCTCTTGAACTGCGTTATTTCAGATTGTAAAATCAAATGCAAAATTATACTCTCTATCCAAGACCTTAAAATGTAGGAAATCTGACCAACAGGAGGTTTAAAGTGATATAAAGCACATTTCTTCATTATCCATAATTTTTTCTTATAACCTCAGACCTGCAGATTAACATTTATCAATTGATTTTGGAGGATCAAGAATGAAAATAATTGTGTGGGCTGATGAGAAATTTCATTTTATAATGAGGACAGGCAAGGAAGTTCATGGATATTGGGTTCTGAAACCATATGGATATCACTAGTCAGAAATTGCTGTGGAAAGAAGTATTTCATCTTAGAAGTAGTTTGTATTGACTCAGTTGATTATATAGATAGCTCTTTGGTTACTCCTCTACCCTAGGTAAGAAATCGGGGGGGGGGGGGGGGGGGAGAATAAATGCAGTGATCTGTGTGCCCGAATCATCACGTAGCATTTGCTGGATTATCACAAAGATGCTTCTTTTTTCTGCCAACCCCAAGGGGTGAAGGTCACCTGGTTTTGGAGATGGAGATGATGATCAAGGGTGTAGGAGGCAGTCAGAATTCACTGTCAGATCTGGCTCCAGTCACTGAATTGTCAACTCCCCTTGGTAAATATTTAGAAAATGTCATAGCATGTTTCCCTTTGTTGCTGTGCTTATTTCTTAATTCACAGCCAAGCAATCCAAGTTCTGCCATTTTCAGCCAGCCTTAGCTGAACATCAAACCACCAGGGGATCCCCAGCCTTACAGCTAACACAATTTTAGAGGCGGTCATAGACAGAAAATGCTTCCTCAGTGGAGATTGCTGGCTAGCTTATGACATTCCCAGACCACCTTTCGTTGTTCTGTTTCCTTCTCCTGGTGGCAGGAAGCATTACAAAGCTGTCGTCTTCCTACCACAGTGAGGCCTTCTCAGGCTTTGCTGTGTTTAATTTCTATACTGTACCTGTGCAGATCTGGACAAGGGTATAATTACAAGGGCAATCAAAACCCATATATCATGTTCGCAATAGGGGCAAAAGTGGGGCTTCCTTTCTTCCTTTCATTTGAATGCTATAAATTTAGCAAATGAAAAGGTACAGGGTTAGAAAAAAATAGACTTTGCATTGAAAGGGGCTCAGATCATCCAGGATAGTTATGAAAAGAATAACAGGGCACCTTGGCAGCTGAAGAACAATAATTGCTTTGAATTATGGTCAATTCAGGAGTTTCCACCATCATGAAAAGGAACAGAAAGTTGTATAATCCTGAAACTGAATAAGTTGAAAATCATTTCCATTTGTATTAGGGTGTGTCTCATTTGAGAATTCATAGCACTTCCAATAAAATGAAGCACACTTTAGAGATATAACTTACGAGGCCTGGAGAGAGACCCCTAGCTTCATTCTGTCCCTCTGCTTAGTTCCTGCCTGTTTCTGGAAGCCCCCTAGGAGTGGTCAGCAAGCTGCATCTCCCAGCATATTTCCTCAGGAGTAGAAAAGTAAAAGAAGTCCTTTCCTAATACTGCCTCCAAGCCATAAGTCAGAGAAAGAGCTGGAAAGGCCTGAGAGAGCCATTTGAGAAATATTCAGAGACAGCAAGCATTGTGTACCTACTGTGTGCATTACACTGTTCTATGCTGAGGACATGAAAAGGCATCAGATGGAGACCTGCTGGTCTGGTGGGGAAATATGCTTGCAAACAAGCAATGATTCAACAGGGCACCTGAGAGAAAGCCCATGGGAGAAAGAGTCTAATTCATTATTATTATTACTATTATTGTTATATAGTATTTTGACAGAGAGCAAGTGAGCAGGGGAGGGGCAGAGGGATAGGGAGGATCTGACGCAGGCTCCACATTGTCAGCACAGAGCCTGACACAGGGCTCGAACCCACGAACTGTGAGATCATGACCTGAGCCAATACCAAGAGTCAGAGGCTTAACCGACTAAGCCACCCAGGCGCCCCAGAAAGCGTCTAATTCACGTGGGAGAGTGCCTAGGATTTCTCTAAGGAAAGAAGGAGGAATGAGTAGGGGTGGGGGCTTAGGCACCTCACCCACATAGATGTGCAATAACGCATGAGTAAGTTAGGGGATGGGGAGTAGTCCCCTGTGGCTGGAATGTAGGACACAGCCCAGGAAGCGGCCAAAATATGACTGGAAAGATGGTTTGGGTTCAGTTTGTGGAGAGGCTTGAACCGCCAGAGGTTCAAGTTGAAATCGATAAAGGCTTTTGAGCAGGGGAGGGACCAGATCAGATGCTTGTTTAAACAAAGCTCACTAGTGGTGGGAAAGGGATTGTGAACTGGAGATTAGCTAGCACAAGTTGATGGTCACATAGATGATGTATAATCCACTCAGCTTCCAGGATGCCTTTGTATATGCATCATCTTATTTTATTTTACAATGACTATGTGAAGAAGCAGGGAAGACCTCATTGTTCATGCTTTACAGTAGAGAAAATGGGGGTGCCTGGGTAGCTCAGTTGGTTAAGTGTCCAACTTCAGCTCATTTCATGATCTCACGGTTTAAGTTCGAGCCCCTTGTTGGGTTCTGCGCTCACAGCCTGGAGCCTGCTTCAATTCCTCTCTCTCTCAAAAATAAATAAACATTAAAATATAAATATATAGATATAAATTATAATAGAGAAAACAGGATCAGAAACAAATAATGATTTGCCCAAGCACCTTGTTTATGTAGTTCATGAGGGAACCTGACTTTGCCCGATTTCCTAGTACCAAGGCGGGGACTTTGTCCAGATCTTCTCTTCAGTGGAATAATTGAATACTCTGGGCCTTCTGGTTGAGACAGTGATTGCTTACTTTCTTCAGAATCTTCCATCTAAGTTTGTTGGAGAGAGGGAGGAGGAAACTTGTTACAGTATTTTCTCTTTAAGTACAAAACCTCAAGAGAAACCCTCTAGCCTGTACACAGGTGCTGTCCTAAATTATGAATTAATCTTGAGCATGTATGTGGATTCCCAACGTGCTGTAGGTAAATGATAGCTTTAAATACTATCAATTGAAGTTCTGTATTTTTTACTTCTTTACTCCAAATTTGCTGGGCATTACTATGCTTATGCCTCATTTTGGAGTGATCTTAGTGTTTTGGTGTTTTGATCTTAGTGATCTTGGTGTTTTGATTTGTACTTTAAACTTCAATAAATATTTATAGAGCTTTCTTTTATTTGCCAGACATATTCTAGGTCTAGGGGATATAGCAGTGAAAACGGCAAAACAGACCCCAAATTTGATGTCATGGAGCATACATAGTAGTTGGGTGAGATGGGAACTAAACAGCAACGACAAACAGATGAGTATATATTATAATTTGCTATAAAGGAAAAGCAGCGTGAAGAGAAAGAGAGGTAGTTCTATTTGAGGTTGGATGGTAGGGAAAGCCTTCTCTGATGAAGTTTAATTTGTGTGGAGAGCCAAACCAAGCGAGGGAGGGGAATGGGGATGTTTGGGGGAAGAGATTGAGATTGAGGACAAAGGCCCTAAGGTGGGGTCACTGCTATATACAAGGAGAGGGCAGAAAGCCAGTGTGACTGGAGAGGAGGGACAAGGTGAGTGCAGGATGTACCGTTGGAGAGGAAATGGGGTCTGGATCATGCCGGCTTTGCAGCCGTCCTAGGACTTTGTGTTTTAGCTATGTGATAGGAAGCTACCAGAAGTTGCAGGCGGAGGAGTGGTTTGTTCAGATTTGTCTGTGAGGAAGATCTTTCTGGCTGTCCTGTGGAAGACCGACTGTAGGGGACAGGAGGGGAAACGGAGTAAAATGAAAGCTACTGTAGCGGTCCACGTTAGAGACGACGGACCAGCATGACAGTGGTGGGGTGGCGAAATGCAGCTGACTTCTGGATGGAATTGAAGGTAGAGCTCATGGGATTTGGAGATAGAGGATGAGAGAAAAAGAATAAGTCAAGGATGACTCAGTTGCTTTTGGCCTGAGCAACTTTAAGAATGAAAAAGCCATTTACTGAGATGGGATATATCCTGTCAAATGTCGTGTGGACTCTTTATTTTTGTTGTAATTGAGTTGATTTGGAATGGACTCAGGCAGACTTTTCCTTTAAGTACACCCAAAAGAAGGTGTTTTATGGTGGGTGACTCATGACATCTGCTTATTTTGAATTAGAGCCTTAGATGTACAGTTAGTTCTGTGTACTTTATGCTGTTACTTTCAGGTCATTGTCACAACATCTTCACTATGTGATAGAGATTAAGATACAATGCAAACGAGATGGAAATATGTTTCACTTTATAATTAGAAACGTTTTAAATGTGTTGTTTAGAGCCTCAACATCTTTTAACACTTTCTGGTTGTCATATTTTAAAAACCCTTTAAATGAATTCATGCCAATGATTAAGAAGTGTATCCACATTGCACAAGGGTATACGATGAAAAGTAAAAGACTCCCTTCCCTTACCTCCAGTCCTACTTCTAAAAAGTTACCAATGTCAACAGTTTCCTGTGTATCCTTTGAGAAAAATTAATTGAAATATGCTTAGTAACTTAGTAGTCCTCAGGCCTGGAGTCCAGCTTGCTTGCTTGCTTGGTTGCTTGCTTTTTTTTTTTTTTTTTTTTTTTTTTAAGAGAGACAGCACACGCGTGCTCACATATGCCTGTACGAGTGGGGGAGGGGCAGAAGGAAAGGGATAGAGATTGAAAATCTTAAGCAGGTTTAAGTGCCCAGCATGGAGCCCAAGACAGGGCTCTATCTCACAACTGTGAGATCATGACCTGAGACAAAATCAAGAGTTGGATGATTAACTGACTGAGCCACCTAGGCGCCTCAGCTTTCTGTCAATTAGGGGTCTTCCTCTTCTAAGCCATCCTGCACTGTCAAGCTGTGTTTGTCCTCTAATATCCCTTCTTAGAAACCTCTAGCAGTTCCCCTCTAGGTAGAGGTGGAAATCCAAATTTATACAGTTGACTTTTAAGAACCATAACCTGGCTCCAATCTCTTTTTCTACTTTTATCTCTTACCAATTCCCATCACAAACCCTTTCTTTGAACCAGGTTTGTCTGCTTCGACTCATTCAGACCTGAACATTTCTCCCAGATTTGGAGTGGTTTCCATCCGTCTTTCTGGAACACGCCAGCCAGCCCCTAGTAATCTCTCCCTTCTACAAATTTGCTAGAGTTAGTTACATGTGCTACTTAATTGAACATGTTCATAGACTTCATTTATCATTATTATTATTATTATTATTATTATTAAACTTATGTCTATTATTTGCTTTGCTAGGCAGCTCTTGAAGGCAAGAACTGATTTATGAATTACAGTTGTAGGTCTTACATAAAGCCCTGCATAATGCTTTTTCACATAGACGTTCAATTAGTAATTTTTGGAATGTGTGCTTCGACAGTCATCCCCTATTGGGGTGGTTCTGGTGCATAGGGATTATATTAATTAAAAATTCTCCGATAATGGCTGCAACAAAGGCACCTTCTCAATGAGTTACGTAGGCATCCGTTCCCAAGGAATGGTAAATGGACTCTGCTCCTTTGGATATCGAACTTCTAAGAGGCATGGTCTCATGCTGTCATCCCCTCTTCAGATGGCCTTGTATCTAAATGTTAGAAACAAGGTATTTTCATTTGCTCCTAAATGATGAAATCCAGTTACTTAGTGGGCATGGCTACCATGTGATTAAGAAAAAAATGTATTATATTTATGACAAAATTTACCACTTTAACTCTTTTTAAGTGTTTGGTTCAGCGGCATAAGTACATATACGTTGTACACATTGTTGTGTATCTCCAGAACTTTTTTCATCTTCTAAAACTCAAACTCCATCCCCATTAAATACTAACTCCCCTCAACCCCCAGCACCTGGCAACCACCATAGAGACTTTCTGTCTCTATGAATTTGACCAGTCTAGGTACCTCCTATAAATGGAACCCTACAGTATTTGCCCTTTTGTGTCTGGCTTATTTTAGTTGACATAATGTTTTCAAGATTCATCCATGTTGTAGCATGTGTCAGAATTTCCATTTTAAGACTGAATAATATTCCACTGTATGTTTTTCTGACATTTTGTCCATTCATCCGTCTCTGGACACTTAGGTCACTTCCATCCCTTGCCTATTATGAATAATGTTGCTATGAACATGGATATACAAATATCTCTTTGATACCCTGCTTTCACTTCTTTTGGGTATATACTTAGGAATCCATACTCCAGTTTGTTGTTGGATCATTTGGTAATTCTATTTTTAATTTATTTCAGGATCCAAACCAAGCAATTTTAATATTTCTCCCTGGTCTCCAAAGGGAAGGGCAAAATTTATTAACATCCTCACCTTTGGAACCAAACTGAACTTGAGAATTGTTTATTTGAAAACACTGTCTTTGGTGTTATCAAAACTCTTCCATTTGTCTGTATATTAGTGTGCCTGTTTTTAAATCCTAGACTTTTAGAGGGCAGGCAGGAGATGTTTAATTTGCTTTGTAAAACATGTAACCCAAACTTAGGTGGGGAAGGGTGTAAATAGTATGTGATGATGTATTTCAACCAAAATATCTCCTTGAGCTGGATGACAAGAGCCTGGGTTGTTTCCAGCTCCTTTTCTCTTGCTGTTTGCCCTTGGGCAAAGAGCTTCTTCTTTCTCTAACTTTTTTTTTTTAAGGGATTTTTTTTGGTGCTTGTGATGGCACCTTAATATATATTATTATCCTTAAAAATGTATCTACAGACTTCCTTGTAATGCCTAAGTGTGCCTTCTCTTCATAGCCTTGCCTGACAGTCCCTCTCACTCCCAGGTCCTGGCATAGCACAGGAATGCTTCCTCCCATGTGTTTTTGTAGGACCATTCTCCTTCCCTTGTTATGGGATGGATCATCTTGTTTTCTAATGGTCAACTTGCCTCCCATATCATTAGACTATGCTTCTTGTGATGGAGAACTAGGTCGTCTCTGTGGTCGTCTCCTCCCCCCCTCGCTCCGCCCCTCCCTCCTCCTCCTCCTCCTCCTCCTCCTCCTCCTCCTCCTCCTCCCCCTCCTCCTCCTCCTCCCCCTCCTCCCTCTCCTCCCTCTTTCTCCCCTTCTTCCCTGGCACCATGCTTGGTACACAGAGGGGAGTTACTCAAAAATAGTTCTTGATTAGGGGCACCTGGGTAGCTCAGTCAGTTGAGTGTCTGGCTCTTGATCTTGGCTCAGGTTATGATCTCATGGTCATGGGATTGAGCCCTGTGTTGGGTTTTGCACTGACAGTGCAGAGCCTGCTTGGGATATTCTCTCCCTCCCTCTCTGCCCCTCCCCCACTTATGCATGTGTGCACTCTCTCTCTCAAGATAAATATACCTTAAAAGAAGTTATTGAGGGGCGCCTGGGTGGCGCAGTCGGTTAAGCGTCCGACTTCAGCCAGGTCACGATCTCGCGGTCCGTGGGTTCGAGCCCCGCGTCAGGCTCTGGGCTGATGGCTCGGAGCCTGGAGCCTGTTTCCGATTCTGTGTCTCCCTCTCTCTCTGCCCCTCCCCCGTTCATGCTCTGTCTCTCCCTGTCCCAAAAATAAATAAAAAACGTTGGAAAAAAAAAAGTTATTGATTACAAATTAATGAATGTTTGAAATTATATATAATTGAGTTATATATACATATGTACTTGGAAATGAAGATTTTTATAATGATTATAATAAGTCAACATTTATAAGTGTCTCAGCATACTGTGATAGGCTGAGAACTTTGTGTGTGTTTGTCATTTCTCTTATTATCCTAATTTGACAGATGAAAAATATCTGGCTTAAAGAAGTTTATTTACCCAGAATTCTACACTGAGAAGATCAAAGCTGGACTTGAACCCTGAAGTATTTATTCTGGAGTGCTTGTTTAGAATCACTGTGCCCACCATATTTGGGCAGAGGTCAATAGTCCATGGCTCTTAATTCTAAGAGTGTCTTTTTTCCCTTTATTTTGCATCTTTAATGGTCTGAAATTAGAGAGGTAACTAGTTGTATACCTTTATATGTTGCTCTATATTTGCAATGATTTAACCTAATAGGCTTGAATCCCCTTATTAGCTTTTAATAAATAATTAATGTTCTGAATCCTACTTCCAACATAGTTCTTTGACATCTGAAGATGAAGATACTAATTAGTACTCTACGGTATGCCCGCTGTCATAAGGCAGCTCTCCATAGCTGTACTAAAACTGCTTTAGAAGAGATCTGATATTGTCAAATTAGATAGCCTTCTTCCATACCCACATCCCATGTTCTCTGCAGTATTTGACTTTGTTAACCACTCTTGGCTGGAAAGTAAACTCCCTCTTGGCTTCTGAGATCCAGGCTCTCCTTTTTCTCCTCCCATCTTGCTTACACCACAGCCTTGCTTTCTTTCTCTTTCTTTCCTCCTTCTCTTTTCTTTCTTTCTCTTTTGTTCCTTCTTCTCTACCAGCTATTTTATTTTATTTTATTTTATTTTATTTTATTTTATTTTATTTTTGAGAGAGACAGAGACAGAGCACGAATGGGGGAGGGGCAGAGAGAGAGGGAGACGCAAAATCTGAAGCCGGCTCCAGGCCCCGAGCTGTCAGCTCAGAGCCCAACGTGGGGCTCGAACCCACAAACCGCGAGATCATGACCTGAGCCGAAGTCAGCCACCCAACCAACTGAGCCATCCAGGCGCCCCATCTACCAACTCTTAAATGTTGGGGCTGCCAGTGCATCTAAATCCTTATGTGTAGCCCCACAAAGGGCTGCTACTTTGTAGCAGTCTGCTAGCTGTCTTCATTTGGTTCAACAGGATGTCTCAAACTTATTGTGTAGCAATAGGACCACTCGGCTCCCTCCCTCACCCCCAAACCTGCTCTTCTACCTGTTTTCATAGCTAGGTTTTCATTGTCACTATTGTCCCAAGTATGAATTTCAGCAACTTTTTTGGATTTTCTTTTCTTCACACTTCTGTATCCAGTTGGCTGCCTGTTCATTTTTCCTCCAAAATTTTCAAATTAGTTTCTTTGAATTTTCACTGTCTTATGTTTGAATAATTGGCCTTCAGACTCTTATCTTTCTGACCATCTTACACTTTGATCTAAGAATTATCTTTAAACATGAATGTGAGTCATTTAACTGCTTTAAAACCCTCAGTGGTTCGTTCTCATTGTCCCAGAATAAATTTTAAACAGTCAGGCAACCTGTCCCGGCATCCCTCCCAGCTTCATTCCCTTTCTATTTACTGTACATTGGATGCTTGTGACTGTGTCATTTCAGGGTGCGTTTTCACCTCCATGACTTTGCTTCCACTATTTTCTAGGCCTGGAATGTCTTTCTCCCTTTTTTTTTTAGCTGTGAACTGTCACACATATCTTCCAAGGCCCTACTCAAACATAACCCCTCTGATACTTTCCCTGTTCCCTGAAGCAGGAAGACATCCACTCTCTCCTATGAGTTCTCAAGGTGTCACTTTTCACATTATACCCTGGTTGATTATGGACAGGTCTGACTCTCCTCTACATTATGGGTTCCATGAAGAAGGGACATTTGTCTGGTGCCCATGTGGACACTGGTGCCTAGCAGCATCTGGTGCGTGCATGGAGCTCAAGAAATGTGGATTGATTGCGTGATAGGGGGAGTTTCAAGAAGCACTGAAAATAATCCTCTAAATGGTGACCTATGAAGATTATGAAGAAGGGTTAATGGGAGGTAATCAGTGTTGATGGCGTAGGGGTAAGGAGTGAAGAGGAATGTTTGAGACCTGGGTGGAGGCTGTCTTCCCACCTCTGTATTCTCCAATTGTTTTCCATTTATTGGACACAAAAGTAACAGCTGATTTTTAACTTACATCATCAGAATATGTCTATTGCTAGGAAAATTTAGTTATTCATCCAGAGTACAGTCACTCCCACCTCATTTTTCAGTGAATGTTTGAGGCTGACCCTTAGAAAGCAACTATGAAAGGCTCTTTGAGTGGGTGTTTCAGACTGATATACACAAGATTTGTTTTATAATGGTGAAGAATTAAGAAAAACATTTCAGAGAAAAGACCAAAAGTTCCTGCATAGAAGTTCTTTTTTGTTTGGTTGGTTTTCTTTTTCTTTCTTTTTTTTTTTTTTTTTTTTTTCTGGATGCATGTAATCTTTTTTGTTTGTTGTCACGAAGGTATGTCAACGTAGAAACTACCTTGTAAAATGTTACAGTACTATTAGTTGGTTTTTCTGCCCTCATTTTTGCCTTAGCCAGACAAAAAGTGAGTTTCACCAAGACTCATGAGAATACTGCTTGCTCAGGCCTTTGAGAGCATTTTTGTTTCTTTTAACAAAACTCTCTGTCATGGACACACTCCCACCAGGATCCAACAGCTCTCTTCTTTTACTGTGTTCTGTGCCCATTGATTGATAGGAAGTGGTTTTTAACTTCCAAAGGCAGTGAGTGGAGCTGCTAGGCTTTTATAAATATGTTGGGGCGGGGGGAGGGTCTGAGATGAACTGATGAATGGAAGGCCCTCCAAAGGTCTTGGGAAGATGTGTCCAAGATAAAGAAGGGCAAAGCACAAAGTTAGACCTTGTGCAGGGGACCTGAGTGTAGAAAGACAAAGGAAGGGACTCAGCCAAGACAACTGAAGGCCCTAGTGAGTTCTAAGGTGCACAATGAAGCCAGTGGTAAGCAGACAACAGTCAGCAAACTTGACCCACAGGTGACAGTGAGAATGGGGTCTACTAATAGCAGCTTCTAGAAGCTCTATGATTCCACAGATGCCAGTGATTATTATCCTGTCTTACAGATTACTAGGTACCACAGCAAAGGTTACCAGCAGGCTGACGACTGGTTACTAGCCTGACTGCACACCTTTTGAGTGAATAATCCTTTCCATTTTGGCAGATGGTTTATTTTGTAGTATTTTAGCAATGCTATGATCTTGGTTTTGCTCATTTCTAATCTAGGCTCATGCTTCTAGGGTCAGTGGATCAGTCTCTGCCTTTCTCTGCAAGGTGCTCTGTGCATTCTGTATGTGCTTTCTGCAGCTGCTGAGAAATCTTGTTGCCCAGACATCAGACAGAAGGGTCTCTCACAGTGTGAAGTTATCAGAAGAATGAAAGGTGTTTACAGGCATAGAGAGTATGATGTGATGCGATGGTAGAACCAAAGGGGTAAGAAGTCAGTACCCTCTGCAAGGCGGAGACCCATACCTGTGAGGACAAATGAGGTTGTTTGCATTCAAAGCTGTGTGAAGTCACTTTGCCCAAGAGACTGGAAAAATACTCGACAGGCAGGCTGCTGGATGAGTTGGGTGGGTGCGTGGTAGAGCAGGTAACTCAGTACTTTGCCCTCAATGTAGCAACTCTGATGGCAGCCTCGGTTTAGCTGCTCTCACTGCTTCTGACCCAGAAAATGCTCAGAAAGTGACTGCAGTGAGATGCATCTTCAAGGTGACGCTTTCAGTCCAGGTGGGGGAGGGATGTGGTGTCAATCCCAGGGGTTCGATACTTACTTCCTAAATGTGCTGGGAGTGAGTTTTGTTTATGCTCTGACCTGGAGGAAGTCACTTTACATCTCACCCTGTTTCCACCAGCAGAGTGCCTTCTGGTTGTTTTGCATAAGCCTTGAGCCCGCTCTGCTCTGCAGAAGAGGCACAAATGAACTAGGAGCTATAAAACTCCAGGCATCATAATTCTTTGCAAACAGCAGAGTCTACTGAGCCGTGTATTTGCTTGGCAAGTGATCATTACAGTATATACTTGGTTTCTCTGCCTGTAAAAGGGTGGGAGTGCTTTCTCATTGAAATGTGAAGGAGGTCAAAATGAAATAGGGTATGTATTTTTCCCTTTTTAAAAACCTGATGCTTAAAGCATCAAAACATCTCAGAGAGAGATGGTCTATGGGTAAAAATGTACTCAGAGGACCTTGCAGACATCATCTAGTAACCTAGAAATCTCCAAGGAATGTCTGGTTCAACGCCCCTATTTTACCAATAAGGGAGATCTGCAGAAGGGAGGTGATTTGCCTAAGGTTGCAAAGTTAGTCTAACTGGAACCCAGGTCTCTCTCTCGGTTCGATCCTTAGCCCAGTCCCTCCCTGGCTCTACCCTTCCATTTCCCCCTGCTTCTCCTCCTCCTTTAACAGATTTTAAAAACTGGTTTTATGGATCTAATTCTGGAGTCTCTATTCTATTCCATTGGTCTAAGAAATTGTGGTTTATATACACAATGGAATACTACGTGGCAATGAGAAAGAATGAAATACGGCCTTTTGTAGCAACGTGGATGGAACTGGAGAGTGTTATGCTAAGTGAAATAAGTCATACAGAGAAAGATACCATATGTTTTCACTCTTATGTGGATCCTGAGAAACTTAACAGAAGACCATGGGGGAGGGGAAGGAGAAAAAAAAAGGTTAGAGAGGGAAGGAGCCAAACCATAAAAGACTCTTAAAAACTGAGAACAAATTGAGGGTTGATGGGGGGTGGGAGGGAGGGGAAAGTGGGTGATGTGTATTGAGGAGGGCACCTGTTGGGAGGAGCACCGGGTGTTATATGGAAACCAATTTGACAATAAATTTCATATTAAAAATAAGTAAAAAACTGGTTTTAAATAATTTTAACATGAACACATAGTGATAAAAAAAGTAATTTAGACAGAAGAGTGTAAATGGCATTCCTAGACCCGTTACCAGAGGTAACCACTGTTGACAGCTTCTCATATATCCTTCTAGAGATTCTCTAGGCACATACAGACATATAAATATAGGTATGCAAGTGCTTGTGTAGGTGTGTGTATGTATATATATATACATATGTATATATATATATATATACATATGTATATATATATATATATATACATATGTATATATATATATATATATACATATGTATATATATATGTAACATCTACACACACACATGTTGCTGCGGCTTATATTTCATACTGTGCTGCAACTTGCCCTTTTCACTTAACGATGAACCACTTTGGGTGTCTTTCTGTGTCAGGCCGTGGAGATTGATCTCTTTGAGTCTTAACAGCTGTGTAGTATCTCCTGCTACTGTTTCCGTGATGACTTTAAGATGTATAAGCATCAGATTCTAGGTCTTTCTCTCTTCCCCTCCCCCACTCATAGTTGTGTGTGTGTCTGTGTGTGTCTGTGTCTGTCTCTCTCTCAAAACTAAATAAACATTAAAACGGGGGGGTGCTCCTTGGTAGCTCAGTAGGTTAAGCGTCTGAACTTGACTCAGGTCATGATCTCCCAGTTCTTGGGTTCAAGCCCTGAGTCTGGCTCTGTGCTGATAGCTCAGAGCCTGGAGCCTGCTTCAGATTCTGTGTCTCCCTCTCGCTGCCCCTCCCCAACTCATACTTGTCTCTGTCTCTCTCTCTCTCTGTCTCTCTCTCTCAAAAATAAACATTAAGATGTATAAGCAGCACCATGGAGTCTGGAGTCCTGAATTCATGATGCTGACACAAGAATCTCTATTTCATGTGAATATCCAAGAAGGGGAATGACTTCTGAGAACGTCACATGGTTTGTGACATCTGAGACCTTGCTTCTGTTTCCTGCTGCTCCTTACTTATGGGTGCCTTTCCTATGCCAGTTGCCATGCTTGGGACTTTAAACACTTTTACCTATTTAATTCTCACAACAGTTCATTGAATTAGATGTCATTCCCATTTTACTGGTAAGGAGGTTGAGGCTAGTCAAGCCACCTTTGCGTAAGGTCCATTAAATGCCTGACTTCAGATTTGAAGCCAAATCCCCTTGACCCCAAAGTCTTTTTCTCACTGTGTGAAATCAAGGACACTAGGAAGAATGGTTCTGGTGGGTTTGAAGCTAAGGGTTTTTCATAGTTTCCAAATGTTGCTGGTTTAGACCTTGCTAAGTGTCCACTCCATACACAGCAATGACACAGAGGACCAAGTAATGATGGAGCCAAAACAGAGTGATGTGGGGAAGAGGGACAAAAGGCGGGTGCTCTTCATTACGGTCTGTTCTGTGCTTGGCTGTGTGGGAAGTACAGAGGAGACGAAGACTCAGCTATCTGCTCTGGAGAGGTTTATGGTTTTGCGATGGGGACAGACACAGGAGACTGAGTGCAGTGCAAGGCAGAGTGAAGCAGGTGCCTTCTTGGGGCTGCACACTGCTCCAGGGTCAGGAAACTGAGACTGGTTTGGGCCAGGGATCCTGGGAAGGCAACCTTCACCGAAGGGCAGCTATGTGAACTGACCCTTGAGACAAGTATAAGTTTTCCACGGGCCAAGTAGGGGAGAGGGCATTTCATGGGGCAAATAGGGGCATGTGGGATATGATGAGTCTGGTGTGGCTGCAGCAGAGGATGAGTGGGAGTATGTAGTGATGGAAGGGACCAAGAGGTAGGTTGGGAGTAGGTTGTAGCAGGCCTTGAATGCCATAGAAAGAGCTTGTACTTTACATGTCAGGTCCTGGGGGCACTATCAAAACTTAATAAGGGAATGATGTGCTGTCAGGTGTGTTTTAGGATATCCTGCTGAAATATAGTGAAAGGCTTAAGAGGATCTACACCAGGACAATGGGAATGTAAGGAGGAGATTAATGCAAGCACTTCAGAGAAGTCAAAGTATCTGGACTTTGTGTCTGAGATAGGACCGACCCATTGTTTTTTGTGGGCTCTATCACATAGAGGACCAGACATATGAAAATTACTCATATCCCATATTAAATATAATGTTTTTACCATCAAAGATATTTGAAGGGATTTTGGAATTATCCTTAGTTTTGATTTTATAGTCTTAATTGGCACCAATCATTTCTTTTCAAGTCTTAAAGCATTTTGGAGGTCATTAAAATTCACTTGTGGGTGTGTTGTGCCCAGTGGCACTGAAGTAAGGGGCAGAAGGCTGTTGGATATGATTTACAGTTTTCCAGCTCAGGTATCTGGGAGGCTGGTGCTGCCAATTTACTGAGATTTAAGTCTTAAAAGAAGGAGCAACTCTGAGGGTGGGGAGGGGGCACAAAGAAGGAGTTCCGTGCTGACCATGTTCAGTGGAGCTCCTGTAGCAACTGTGGAGCCCAGGAGTGGCTGTGCCTGGGGGTGTCGATCTGACAGCCTCAGCACAGAAAGGAGAGAGGATTGCATGAGGGAAGAGAACAAACATTGACTTTGGGTAATGCCTACATTCAGGGTATGGGTGGAGGTGGAGGATCTAGAGGATGATGGTCATGTAACAACATGTATAGATGAAGAAGCAAGGAAAGCCAAAGCTATGGGAATCCAGCCTCAAGAAAAGGATGGTTAATAGCATCTAATGTGGGAGAAGGATGCAGGGAAAGGATCAGAAGAGACCGTTAGCCTTGTAAGAGATTCAAGTGACCCTCAAGATAGCAGTTTTAGTGGAGGGTCAAAACTCATTTATCAGGAATTAGAGCGAAGCCATGGTGTGGAGGAGAAAGCAGTGAGTGCAGAGCTTGTCTGAGAACTGGGTGGGAAAAGGATGGTTTGAGACAGGTCGAGAGAAGTTTTAGGTGATGGAGAGCATGGTTTGGTGGCTGAGAGGATGAGGAGCCCTTGCAAGGGAGGTTGGCGTGAGAAGGCAGCAAGGGATAAGAGAGGGTTGGTGGTTAATGGAAGTCTCTGGGAGGCTGGAAAGTATCAGGTGGCAGGGTAGCCAATCAGCACAGTCATGCCTGTGCCCTGACACAGATGAACAGTCGTCACAACCTACCACCTAGGTGGCACAGTGGGGTCCTGTACTTCTGTGGGTCTGCAGGGTGTCTCTGCGCTCCTCAAGGACAGGGATTTTATGTTAACTGTTAGTTTTCTATGCCCTGAATAGCACCTGGCACAGAGGATGATGCATCAGTGCCTATTTCTCAAGATCCCGTCACACTTACCACATCCGTCCTGCAACAACATCCTGAGGCAGGCTCCATCCTTTCTCTTTTCTTTTTTAATGGGATATAGGAGGTATGTGACACACATGTAAGTTTGGAAGCATAGTTATAAAGCAAACATTCTTGCCTTCACACTTTTGCAGCCACCTGCATGCCCCTCCCCTTTTCTCAGGTCCTGTTTCTCTTGAAAATGTGGACAAGCTTGTACTAGGACTCCTCCTGTGCCTCTCAGGGCTGAATTCTGGGGCACTTGGACTTTCTGTGGAGGCAGGAAAAGAATATATGATGATCCTGTAGGGGAAACAAAGGGGCTCATTCAATGAGTTGGTGAAAGATGAGTCTCCTTGTTGATGGTGATAAGAGAGGATCTTGTTTCCTGAAAGCTCTCTGGGTGTGAATGCACTTTCTTTGCTTGGTTCATGTCACTGGGAGATTTCCTTCACGCCCAATGAACAGGAGGGCTCTTTGCTAGGAAGTTCAGCTCCTGTCATCCCAAACTCCACTTTGGGGAAAGGCAGAAGCCCAAGGATCAGGCCATAGTGGCAATTCTCTTAGATTCTCGCCGTATGAAGTATTTTAAGTGACAAGTATCTGACTTATGTTGTTGGCAATTTTACCTTTTGTCATCATGATGAGGTGGGAGACTTAACTTTTTACTCCTAAGTCTTTTCGGGAACACTTAAATTTTTCTCTTTTTCCTTTATATTTACAAATGTAATACAAAGCTTTCCTAATGTAAAGTTTTGCCAAAATACAGACCATAGAAAATGAAATCTCATCACCCACCTTCATTATTCCCTAGATAATCCTTTGCTATAATTTGATGCATATTCTTCCAGCTTTTATTTTTTTTTAATTTTTTTTTAACATTTATTTATTTTTGAGACAGAGAGAGAGCATGAACGGGGGAGGGGCAGAGAGAGAGGGAGACACAGAATCAGAAGCAGGCTCCAGGCTCTGAGCCACCAGCCCAGAGCCCGATGCGGGGCTCGAACTCACGGACCGAGAGGTCGTGACCTGAGCTGAAGTCGGACGCTTAACCGACTGAGCCACCCAGGTGCCCCTCTTCCAGCTTTTAAAAAATACAAATATTAATGAAACATATGATTACTATTTTTCAAAAATTTATATTCTGAATACTATTTAATAGCTTACATTGTTTTACTTAGGAATACACAAGGTCATCTTTCCACAATACATACTTGTAGATTTTCCTCATTCAAAATTATTCCATTATATACTTTATTTAACCATTTGTTTTAAGTTATTTATTTTGAGAGACAGAGTGAGCAGGGGAGGGGCAGAGGGAGAGAGAGAATCCCAGGCTGTCAGTGTAGACCTGGACAAGGGGTTTAACCCCAGGAACCCTGAGATCATGACCTGAGCCGAAACCAAGAGTTGGTCAGTTAACTGACTGAGCCACCCAGGGTGCCCCGAGTAACTCAGTTTCCTTTTGAATGTTCAACCCTTTATTTATTTTGGGGGTGGGTAGGAAAATAGGAGTTCACAGGTGTTTTCTTTTAATGTTTATTTTTGAGAGAAACAGACAAAGTTGGGGAGGGGCAGAAAGTGAGGGAGACACAGAATCCGAAGCAGGCTCCAGGCTCTGAGCTGTTAGAGCCTCATGCGGGGCTTGAACTCACGAGCTGTGAGATCATGACCTGAGTTGAAGTCAGATGCCCAAACAACTGAGCCACCCAGGTGCCTTGTTTGTTTGTTTGTTTGTTTATTTTGAGAGAGAAAGTTAGACAGCATGTGTGATTGAGGGACAGAGAGAGGGAGAGAGAGAATCTCAAGCAGGCTCAGTGGAGCTCGAACTCACAAACTGCAAGATCATGACCTGAGCTGAAATCAAGAGTTGGACACTTAACCAACTGAGCCCCCCAGGTGCCCCCTCTTTAACCAATTTTTAAATGATGCCAAATTAGATTGGTGTTTGTTTGTTTGTTAGTGTGTGTGTGTGTGTGTGTGTGTGTGTGTGTGTGTGTGTATTTTTGCTCTACCCAATAATATGGAGCTAGTTCTAAACTACCAGGGTAGATGGAGTGTTTGAGTTAAGGGGGCTAGTAAAATGAGGCCACGTTTGTTGGAAGATGGACAACTGATCTCCATGACTCCCTCCATTCTCTCCTGACAGGATAGGGAAAGACTTCTCCAGGGAAGTCTCCTGTGCCTTCTCCCAGGCAGGGCCCCTGTACCAACTTTTGTTATGAAGCATACTTAGACCAAATTACACTGCCATTTTGTTTTGCTTTTTGCCTTTCCTTCCTTCCTCTCCCTCCCTCTCTCTTTCCCTGCTTCCTCCCTTCCTTCCTCTCTCTTACTGAGGGTATCCAGTTGCAGCTTCCCCTCTAGTTCTCCCTTCCAGTCACCTGTGAGTGTCAGGCTCAGAAAGCCTTCCCCTCCCCCAGCAGGGCCTCCCACTGCTCCTGACTTTGATCTCATTTTATCCCCTGCTCTTGTTTCCAGTTTCTCTAGATGGTGCCCTTGTTAACATCTGCTGGCTTCCCCTGTAGTCTCATCTGCAAAATATATTAAATCTGCTTCCCCAAATCACTTACTCTACCCTTTAATGGATTTAAATACAAACCAAACTTAACACAGCTGCCCCTTTGCCTTATGTTACCTGGTACTTATCCTCACTCTTTGTTCACTGTGCTGTGAATAGTACATTTCCATTTCTTGCCAGGTGACTTCATTTCTAGTGGAAACTCCTGCCCTGTGGTGTGGCAGAGAGAGACCTGCTTTGGCCACGGCCTGACCTGGCTTCGAATTCAGGTTCCGACACTTGCTAGCTGTGTAGTCTCAGCAGGTAATTTCATCTTTTAGGTCTTCATTTTCTTCCTTGGTAAAACCTGGAATAGTGATACCCACCTTGCAGATAGGATTGTGCTGTGGACTGGACACAAATGTGTGTCAGATGTCTGTAGGTAAGCAAAAATGATAGCTACTATTGTGATTATAGCTTGGTTTCTCTGTAGCTAATTTGTTCATTTTTACCTAATCTCATATGTTATAAGGGGTCAAAGAATCAATGCATCCAATGTCCCATTAGAAATGAATCAGGGGCGCCTGGGTGGCTCAGTCAGTTAAGCATCCGACTTTGGCTCGGGTCATGATCTCACGGTTTGTGGGTTCAAGCCCCTCGTTGAGCTCTGTGCTGACCGCTCAGAGCCTGGAGCCTGCTTCAGACTCTTTGTCTCTGTCTCTCTGCCCCTCCCCTGCTTGTGCTCTGTCTCTCAAAAAATTAAAAAAATTTTTCAAAAAAGAAGTGAATCCTATAATAATGTGAAAATTTGAACATAATATTTTTCCCATTAACATTGCTTGTTCTTGGCAATAGTAAATTAAATAATAAAAATTTCGGACAAAAATTTAGATGTCTCCTTGGAGTCCCTTGTGCTAGAAATAATTTGTATTTTCCAGAGAAAAGCTGTTTTCATTTACACCGAATGGTTCTCAGAATCTGGATTCTTTTTCTCTGTGAAGTCTAGCAACTAAGTTGAGGGATGCTGTTTGTAGTTTGATCATTGCTGCAAGCGTGCAGCAAAGGGTCTCTAAGAACAGACTTTCCTCCATTCGCTTGAGGGTTTGTCATAGAGTGCAATGGTGGTGGTTTTCTGGTGCCCTCACTGTCAAATCTCTGTACCCTGGTTGCTTGCAGGAGGCACACTGCATTTTTGGGTTTCATACTCGGCATTCTGGAGTTGTTTGAGGTCTAGCCTTCGTTTACTGGTTTCTGGTGCTAATCCCTCAAGGTGATGCACTGGACCATATGGACAAATGATAAAGAAATTAGAACACAGACTCAAATTTTCTTTGAGTCCCAAAGGAAAACTCAGAACCCTGTTCCCTGCACACACAGGTGGTGAACTTATCCGAGGTCCCGCAGCATATCAACAACTGCTACCGCTTACTTTTTTATCTCTTATGCCATCATTCCTGCAGCCCCTCAACAGTGGCTCTCCCACACTTGGGGCCAAGTTTCCTTCCTCTGTGCCCAGAAGGGAACAAATTCTTGAGGATTCCTGCCCTTTAGGCGGAGCCCTCTCTTTTGAGGTGTTTTGAACTCCTGTATGAACAGGAATAAACTCTGGGAATCTTTTATCGCCCCGGATAGAGGGATTAGAAAACCAAAGGCATTCTCTTTGCAAAGTTTGCCCCTTGTAATTCTTTTGGGGAAGGTTGGGTAGTATAATCTCTTTCTTTTCGAATGAAAGAAGGTTTTATGAGTAAGAGAAATGACTTGCCCAGAGTGTCCAGTTAGCAGGACTAAATTTTCCCTTCTAAACCCAGCAACTCTTGCTCCCTTGCTGAACTTGGCTAAGCCTCTTGAGGGGTGTCCTGCTGAGCTTGCTTAGCAGATGGCTCAGAGGCAAATAAGTGGTGTTGAGAAAGTCGGATGGTCTGATGCTGAGGGAAAGAACTTGGTGGTGCCTCTGCCCTCCCTCCCACCGGATCCTCCCTCTCAGGTGGCAACTGTGGAGAGTCCAGGTGAGGAGGTTCATGAAGGGCTCTTGGCTCAAACTTGTAACATGAGCATCAGGAAGCTCTTCTCTCACTAGGAGAGCTGCCTTGCAAAACAACGGCAGTCCTGTCTGCTCCCAAAGCAGGATGCCTAGAGAGACCGCCTCCTGGACTTGACCGCATTTTGCCTGCTTAAGTTGGTGGCAGCTACAGACCCCAGCATTAGCACATGGCTTCCTTTTCTTTCCTCCCCTGAACCAGGCAAGGTGGCTCTGAGGCCAGCTGGGCTGAGTGTGTCCTTGCCATCTGCCAGGCTCACTCCTTGGGCCGGAGCCTGGGCTTCGGCCAGTGCTTCCGCAGCTCCACCCGGCGCCCCAGGCCCGCGAGCCTCTCTCAGTGGCACTGCACAGGTGTCCTACCAGGGTCCTGCTCCAGCCCTGCAGGACAGTGTTGCCAGAGAAGGCAGGAAGGGGTAGGGTTCAAGTAGCTCTCTCTGAGGTGGCCATGGTGGCAAAGGAGCTGTTGAATCTCCCCCTCTACTGGGACGCACTCACCACAGTCCCCTGGTTTCTTGCCATGTTGTACGTTTGTGCTTGTATGTTCTATGGTCCCAGTGGCTGCAAGAGGAATTGTGTGGAAAATCCAAGTTGGAGGCCACTTATTAAGAAGAGCTCACATGTCTCTTCAGCTAATTATGACGTGTTAGAATACAAAGGATGATGATGTCTTGTGATAGAGATATTTTATCTACTAGAATCTCTTTTTTCATCTCAAGCCATGAAGAATAACTTTTTAGAATGTTATTTTCATATTTCATAAAGAATACTGTTTACAATGCGTTCCCCTTTGGTAATAGACAAGCGTCCATATGTTAGTGCACCCCAAAACTGCCCAGACTTTTCTTCTTCTCATAGGTACCTCATTGACTCTGTCTGTCTGTCTGTCTCTCTCTCTCACACACACCCACACACACACTCTTTCCCTCTCTCTTAGCTTTTTACAAGCTGCCGCTGCTTTTTGAGTTTATTCACTACTCCTCAAAGTGTTCTGCTGGTTGAGAAGCCCTCTGCCTGCTTAGTGGAGCATCAGGACTGCCCTTTTCTTCTACAGAGCCAACTGGTTCCAGGCGTCCCCGCTGTCATTTGACCACAGAGTGGTTGTGTGAGGTGCCTGCTTTCTGGCGAGTTGCCCCAAATTAAGGGCAAGGGCCCCAAGGATGACCTCAGTCAGGCGCCACTTCCTGAAAGGGGTGATCATGGAGCCGGGCCCATCTGAGGGGCATTAGCAGCCCTTCTCTGCCACGCTCTCTGTGATCACAGAGAACTCATTTGTAGGAAAGTTTCTGGGCTGAGGTAGTGCTGTTTTGTTCATCAGGAAATAATACCGAGTTTCTCAGTTTTCTCATTAATGAGGGGCAAGGCCTTGGCCTGGAGCAGGGAGTGAGTCTCCTGGCATCTTGGAGGATGGGATGGGAATTTGAGGAGGTTTCCTCCCACCCATGTGGCTTTCTGGACCTGGTCAAGCTAGGGGAAATTCTGTAAGACCAGCAGAGGCAGAACTGATCTAGGGAGTGCAGACTTGTACCCTCTGGGCAAGAGAGAGAAAGAGCTATATCCAGTTGAGGATCTGGAAAGCTGTTGAATGTTTTTGCCCAATGCTATGTTAAATTCTGTTAAATTCCCACTGTGTGAGAGGTCTCAACCTCTTTTGAGTCTTCATCCCTTTTCTTTCTCGCTGTTTTCCTGGAGCCTATAGACAAACTCAGGCTTCTCCCATTAGATAAAACTGTCCTCTGGCCCCGCATCTCTGTCTACCTATTGTCAAAGCCCCATCAAAAATTTCAAAGGAATGCGCTACATATTATCTTTTCCTTATTTATTCCACGCCCCACTTCAGTTGGGCTTGTAGCCCCAGGACTTCACAGAAACTATTCTGTCAGTCGCCACTCATGAATAACTAAAGTTCTCTGGGGTGTTAGAGGCTGTTGTTCACTCCTTGCTTCTGGAAATTTTTTCCCCTGAGGCTTCCAGACATGGTTATCTCCTGACTTGCCTTGTTCTTTGTTGGCTACTTTTTCTTAGCATACCCCAAGGGTTTCTAAGAGTCTGTCCGCAGCCTCATTCTGGACGCTCTACACCCCTTTTTTATTTTTTATTTTTTTATGTTTAAAAAAAATTTTTTTTAACGTTTATTCATTTTTGAGACAGAGAGAGGGGGAAGGTCAGGGAGAGAGGGAGACACAGAATCTGAAACAGGCTCCAGGCTCTGAGCTGTCAGCACAGAGCCCGACGTGGGGCTCAAACTCACGGACCGCGAGATCATGACCTGAGCCGAAGTCGGACGCCCAACTGACTGAGCCACCCAGGCGCCCCTCTATACCCCTTTTTTTATTTTTATTTTTTTAGAAACAAATTAAAATTTATTTTATTTTTTTTCAATATATGAAATTTATTGTCAAATTGGTTTCCATACAACACCCAGTGCTCATCCCAAAAGGTGCCCTCCTCAGTACCCCTCACCCACCCTCCCCTCCCTCCCACCCCCCATCAACCCTCAGTTCTCAGTTTTTAAGAGTCTCTTATCCTTTGGCTCTCTCCCACTCTAACCTCTTTTTTTTTTTTTTTTTTTCTTCGCCTCCCCCTGGGTTTCTGTTAAGTTTCTCAGGATCCACATAAGAGTGAAAACATATGGTATCTGTCTTTCTCTGTATAGCTTATTTCACTTAGCATCACACTCTCCAGTTCCATCCACGTTGCTACAAAGGGCCATATTTCATTCTTTCTCATTGCCACGTAGTACTCCATTGTGTATATAAACCACAATTTCTTTATCCATTCATCAGTTGATGGACATTTAGGCTCTTTCCATAATTTGGCTATTGTTGAGAGTGCTGCTGTAAACATTGGGGTACAAGTGCCCCTATGCATCAGTACTCCTGTGTCCCTTGGGTAAATTCCTAGCAGTGCTATTGCTGGGTCATAGGGTAGGTCTATTTAAAAAAAAAATTTTTTTTAACGTTTTATTTATTTTTGAGACAGGGAGAGACAGAGCATGAACAGGGGAGGGTCAGAGAGAGGGAGACACAGAATCTGAAACAGGCTCCAGGCTCTGAGCTGTCAGCACAGAGCCCGACGTGGGGCTCGAACTCACGGACCGCGAGATCATGACCTGAGCCGAAGTCGGCCGCTTAACCGACTGAGCCACCCAGGCGCCCCAGGGTAGGTCTATTTTTAATTTTTTGAGGAACCTCCACACTGTTTTCCAGAGTGGCTGCACCAATTTGCATTCCCACCAACAGTGCAAGAGGGTTCCCATTTCTCCACATCCTCTTCAGCATCTATAGTCTCCTGATTTGTTCATTTTGGCCACTCTGACTGGTGTGAGGTGATATCTGAGTGTGGTTTTGATTTGTATTTCCCTCATGAGGAGCGATGTTGAGCATTTTTTCATGTGCCTGTTGGCTATCCGGATGTCTTCTTTAGAGAAGTGTCTATTCATGTTTTCTGCCCATTTCTTCACTAGATTATTTGTTTTTTGGGTGTGGAGTTTGGTGAGCTCTTTATAGATTTTGGATACTAGCCCTTTGTCTGATATGTCATTTGCAAATATCTTTTCCCATTCCGTTGGTTGCCTTTTAGTTTTGTTGGTTGTTTCCTTTGCTGTGCAGAAGCTTTTTATCTTCATAAGGTCCCAGTAGTTCATTTTTGCTTTCAATTCCCTTGCCTTTGGGGATGTGTCAAGTAAGAAATTGCTACGGCTGAGGTCAGAGAGGTCTTTTCCTGCTTTCTCCTCTAGGGTTTTGATGGTTTCCTGTTTCACATTCAGGTCCTTTATCCATTTTGACTTTATTTTTGTGAATGGTGTGAGAAAGTGGTCTAGTTTCAACCTTCTGCATGTTGCTGTCCAGTTCTCCCAGCACCATTTGTTAAAGAGACTGTCTTTTTTCCATTGGATGTTCTTTCCTGTTTTGTCAAAGATTAGTTGGTCATATGTTTGTGGGTCTAGTTCTGGGGTTTCTATTCTATTCCATTGGTCTATGTGTCTGTTTTTGTGCCAATACCATGCTGTCTTGATGATGACAGCTTTGTAGTAGAGGCTAAAGTCTGGGATTGTGATGCCTCCTGCTTTGGTCTTCTTCTTCAAAATTACTTTGGCTATTCGGGGCCTTTTGTGGTTCCATACGAATTTTAGGATTGCTTGTTCTAGTTTCGAGAAGAATGCTGGTGCAATTTTGATTGGGATTGCATTGAATGTGTAGATAGCTTTGGGTAGTATTGACATTTTGACAATATTTATTCTTCCAATCCATGAGCACAGAATGTTTTTCCATTCTTTATATCTTCTTCAATTTCCTTCATAAGCTTTCTATAGTTTTCAGCATCCAGATCTTTTACATCTTTGGTTAGATTTATCCCTAGGTATTTTATGCTTCTTGGTGCAATTGTGAATGGGATCAGTTTCTTTATTTGTCTTTCTGTTGCTTCATTATTAGTGTATAAGAATGCAACTGATTTCTATACATTGATTTTGTATCCTGCAACTTTGCTAAATTCATTATACCCCCCTTTTTTAGAACCATCTTGCCTGCTTCTGGTGTTTTTGCTGCCACCTATTTATTGCTGATGACTCTAAATATCTCCAGACTGTTTCCCCAGGACTTAGCCTCAGGCTAAGTGTTTCCACCTGGATATCCCACAGGATGTCTGAGACTCCTACTGCTGTCCTTATGCATGCTCTTCCCCCATTCTTTGCCTGTCTAAATCTTATTTGTCCCATAGGTATCAATTTAAAGGCCACTTTCTCTGGAGGACTTCCCATATCCCCCAGGGTAGGTAAGTTACCCTGTTACCCTTTGTCTACTACCCATACTTCTCTGAAGCACTTTGCAATTTGTAAATTATAAATTATTTGTAATGATTCAGTGGCTATTTATGTTCCCCACTAACTGAAATCACCATGAAAGCAGAGAGCCTCTCCGTTTTGCTTCATGATTGCATACCCAGCTTCTAACACTATAGCTATCACAGCATGTGGACTTGATACATGTTTCTGACCCACTGAAATCATCATTCCTTCTTACAAACCTCCTGCTCTTGCAGTTGTCCTCCTGGTTGATAGAATCACCATCCACTTAGTCACCCAACATGGAGAAGTCACTCTGGACCCTTTTCTTCCTCTAACGTGCCATTTCCACTTGCCCACCAGTGTCCTAAATAGTTTTGTAACCTGATCACTCCTTACCAACTTGACCACCGAAACCCTAGTACACACCCACATCATCTCTTGTCTCAGCTACTTTAATCACATCCTAATTGTTTTCCCTGCTTGTAATTGTGTTCCTTCCTCTTTAAATGGATTCCTTCATACACCTGCCAGAGGAAGCTTTCTGGAAGGAAAATCTAGCCATTCCGAACATTTAGAATGCTTCACTGACTTCCCGCTACTCAGCTCCTTTAGCACAACATATAAAGGCTGACTGGGATATGGTCCTTGGTCTGTCTCCCAAACCTCACCATGCTCCTAGAAGTTTCCCATGAACTTCAGGCTATCCCTTCCTTCCTTTCATGCCTTGTGTATGTTTTCCTCTTACTTGGAATACCCCTGCCTGTCATGCCTACCTCTTCTCCATCTTCCTCAACTATGCCTGGAAAATTCCTATTCTTATTATAAGATTTAAATTCTGATTCCTACCTACCCACCTTGGCAGAAGGCCATCTCTGTTGTGCTTCTGGAAGGCCCTGGCTATTTATCTCTCTCCACATTAGGACTCAGCCTGTTTTTAGACTGTCTCAAATACTTACCTGCCAGCTCCTGAGGGCAGGGATGAGGTTTAATCATCTTTGTTACCCCAATGTCTAGCAAAGTCCTTGGCACCTATCATGCTTTTTAAAGAAAAGTGTGGATGAGCTCAAAACAATGGGATTGAGGGACAGGTTTCTACTATTACTACTGATATTAATAGGTATTTCCTGCTCTCTTTGTAACAGCTAAGCATTGTTCTAGGTATTGTACATATATGAAGCTTCGTAGATGTAAATCTTCACAACCACCCTGTAAATTTGGTAATGTTAATATTCTCACTTTATAGATGAAGAAACCAAGGCCCAAGGTTGCACAGTTAATTAGTGACAGGGCTGGGATTTGAACTTGAACAGTCTGCTCCAGAGCCCTGGCTCTTAATTCTGTTGCCGTATGGCCTTTCCACTAGCAAAGATAACATACATGGACTTTAAAAAGCTATGCATCTAGGGGCACCTGGGAGGCTCAGTCTGTTTTCTAATGCTTATTCTCAGCTCAAGTCTTGATCTCAAGGTCATGAATTCAAGCCCTGTGGTGGGCTTCATGCTGGGCAGGAAGCCCTACTTAAAAAAAACAAACCAAAAAATGAAAAAACCTAGGCATCTAACTCTTTGTGTTGCATGCTAAGTCTGAGAGAGTTCTCTGTCCTCAGAGGGGGAAAAAATCCAAAAGTGGTCAACAGGGCAAGCAGTGGGTTTCTCTGGACATATCTATGGGAAGTAGGTTATTACCAGGTCAGTATGGTGGGTCAGGTCCATTAAGAGGATGACATGTAGTAGACAGAAAGATGACCAGATCAAGGCCAGCTTTAGTCCCACATTTAATACTTCTATATCCAGTGTCTCAAAGACCACACTTAATCACCTTGTTCTCTGCCATGCTATTGAATGAGAGTGGAAACACATTAAACTCTGGTTGTCATTAGTCCCTCAGAACAGAGTTTGACAGGAGGAAAGGAAAGGTGTGGAGGGAGAGAAAGAATTATGGCATCATTGGGAAAGGAGGCCATTGGGGAAAAGGGAAGGCTAGGGGCTCCATTATAAAAAAAAAAAAAAAAAAAAAAAAAAAAAAAGAAAAGAAAAGAAAAACCTTTGTTTACTTCACATTTTCATACAGACTGGTACCTAAAGAATGAGAAGAAAATACAAAGTGCTGGTGTTACACCTGTTTGGCTTCTCCCAACATTTGGAACCTTCACTTAGGGGAGCTGGGGGGGACACCAGTGCCTTTGCCCACGCTATGGTGACAGCTCAGGCCTGAACTCTGAATGCAGCCTGGTTTGTGGGTGGGCCCTGGGTGAGGGGTCTGAAGCCTGAAGATGTTTGCTGGTATTGTCTGTGTTGGTGTGATGGGAGAAAATTATTATAAGAAAAAGGCTGTTTTGAAAATAAATCCGAGGTTGAATCAATTTGTTCTGAAATCCTGCTGGAGAGTTCCAAGGTGGGATTCTAAATAAATCATCCACAGGTATGTGTGGACATATGTGCTGCCATATGCATTGACACATGGTATCGGACACTTAGTGGGCACTAAGTGGGCATCGGACACTTAGTGGGCATTCAAACATTAAATCCTTCTTCCAGGCCACTTTGGGAGTGAGAAAGCAGGGGTCAGAAAACTTTTTCTGTACATATTTTTGATTTTGTGGGCCTGTACAGTCTGTCACATTCCTGTTTGTTTTACATTCCTTTAAAAATGTAGGATCTTCTCCTTCTTCCCAGGGGCACCTGGGTGGCTCAGTTGGTTTAGCGTCCGACTTTGGCTCAGGTCATGATCTCATAGTTCATGGGTTTGAGCCCTGCATAGGGCTCTGTGCTGATAGTTCAGAGCCTGGAGCCTGTTTCAGATTCTGTGTGTGTGTCTCTCTCTCTCTGCCCCTCCCCCACTCATGCGCGTGCGCGCGCACGCTCTCTCTCTCCCAAAAATAAACATTTAAAAAAATGTTTTTTAAATGTAGGATCTTCTCTTAGGTCATGTGCTGTACAAAAACAAAGTAGCAGCTATTGTTTGATTTCTCCTGGTCTAGTACAATAACCCAGCTGTGGCTTCAGGCTCTGCTGTGTGCAGAGTGAGTGCTCCAAGAGAGCCCAGGTTACGTTAAGCTTTGTCTCTGAGTAGTAGAGCTCTCGTGGCATGAGCTGGGTTAATATTCTAGACCAGGAGTTTGCAAACAAGTCAAAACTGGAACTTGGGGGCTACTCCTTATTGCTGAAGGTGAGCAGGAGGTTATTGGCCACATAGACCCTCTTCCAGGCCTCCTGATTACAATGGCCACAAAGTGGAGGGGTGGTTAATGAAAACAGCAAAGGTCTCACTTAACTCTGAGGGTGACCCCATACTTGGAATGGCTCTAATCCTAGTGACTGAGATAGGAATCCCTGACCTTGGAGGGGAGAATGACTTGAAATAAGCAAGGTTCCATTCAACAGATGAAAAAGCAAACTTCTGCTTCTAAAGAGGAAATGCACAAATATTACTATGTCTGGACTGAGTTAGGTCCAAGTTTTAATAAAATGGGGCCCAAACTTCCAATTATATTGTTGCCATTGTCCCTAACTCTTTTCAAGGGACTAAGTTAATTTAGATATAACTGTGACACTCATTTGTCACTTAGAGTAGATTTTTTAGAGATACTGAGAGCTAAGAGAGTTATAGGCTAACCCATCTTATGCCTAATCCCTCACTCAATGGATGGAGTTAACGGGCTTGCGTTGTTTCCTCTCTTATGTCAATTTTCAGGTCCATGGTCAGCTTATTTGAAGCCATTAGAGAAAATGTGTTCAAAATTCAGAATGTTGTAGATCTAACATTACAGTGTTTGGGTGGCATCCTACAATCAAACATGCTATTGTTTTTACAGCAAAAACTGATATTTACATGAAGAAGGATAAGTGAAGACTATCAATTAGCCTCACCTCAGGCTAATGTCACCAAATGAATTATGAAGATCTTAGGTGTTCAAAGCTTTTGGGATTTCATAACTGTTGCAGATAAGGGTTTATGATCCATATCATGTTTCTTAAATTAGACTAGAAGCTCTGTGAGTGTAGAGACTGTATCTTCCACAGTGCCTACCTAGCATGGTGCCTGTACATAGTAGGTGCTCATTAAAAATCAACTGGCTTTTTCCTTGATTAACATGTACATGATGATATCAGTCATGAGTGTTGTGTGGCTATTAAAAACTAGCCCTTTTCCATTTTTCTCTTTTCAAAATGTATTCTCAAAATGTTGGAATTCTCCTATAAGCTATAGTTAAACCAAAAGCTGCCTCAATGGATCATAGGTTGGAAAGTAGTAAATAAAGTAAAAGCAGTTGGACTGTGTGCATCTTGGTGGATAAGTGGATGATTTGTGGAGGTGTCTTGCAGTTTTGTAATTCAGTAACTATAATATGCACAATAATTAGCTTATTAACAATAGTGATAAAATTGGATACCAGAGAAGGTTTATTGTGCCATAGTCTTAACTACTCATTTAAACCATGAACTAAAAATGACTAAGTGCTATACTAACAATATTGAAAACGTTGCCAGCAGTGAGGTCATCCTCTGCAAACATCTGGCCAGCTCTTTTACACAGGGCTGAGTCTCATTTGGGAGCTCCTAATTTGAGAGAAATAAGGGGAATTGGGCATAGGTGTTAACAAGAGCAAAGAAAAGGAACATGATTTTAAAATGGAATCCATAGGGGCGCCTGGGTGGCTCAATCGGTTAAGCGTCCAACTTCGGCTCAGGTCATGATATCCTGGTTCGTGGGTTTGAGCCCTGCTTACAGCTTAGAGATTCTGTGTCTCCCTCTCTTTCTGCCCCTCCCCCTACTCATGCTCTGTCTCTCTCTCTCTCTCTCTCAAAATATGAATAAATGTTAAAAAAGAAAATTTAAAATGGAATCCATAGGGGTGCTTGGGTGGCTCAGTAGGTTAAGCATCCAACTCTTGATCTCACCTCTTCACTTGTATAAAATAAGATAAAATGGAATCCACGATAAAAGGCTGTGAAGGTTTTGGTATTGGGGTATTATAAAATAATGGGGCACCTGGGTGGCTCAGTCATTTGGGTGTCCAACTTCAGCTCAGGTCATGGTCTCACCGCTTGTGAGTTCAAGCCCTGCGTCGGATTTAGTGCTGACAGCTCAGAGCCTGGAGCCTGCTTTGGATTCTATGTCTCCCTCTCTCTCTGCCCCTCTCCTGCCCACACTCTGTCTCTTTCTCTCAAAAATAAATAAATGTTAAAAAAATTTTTTTTAGACAAGAGGATGCATATGTGGAGACAGGGAACATATAGGAAATTTCTGTACCTTCCTCTTAAAAATTTTTGGAAGAATAAAAGGCAAGAGCAGTGAGAGTGATTTTTTTTATAGCTCTATCTTTGCATTGAAGGTAATATTGGAGGAACCATCATTTAGTTATTTTTAAGTAGATTTTAATGGCATTAAAGAACGAAAACAAAACATAAAACTTATAAATGAGATGCTGTGAGCCACCAGAAAAGATCATCAAAAAATGTCATGGAAACCTCTATTAAGAGTGGCTTTAAGGGGCGCCTGGGTGGCTCAGTCAGTTGAGCGTATGACTTCAGCTCAGGTCATGATCTCGCGGTTTGTGGGTTTGAGCCCCAGGCTGGGCTCTGTGCTGACAGCTCAGAGCCTGGAGCCTGCTTCAGATTCTGTGTCTCCCTCTCTCTCTGCCCCCGTCCCCCCAACTCACACTATGTCTCTGTCTCCTTCAAAAATAAATAAACATTAAAAAAAAAAAGTGGTTTTAAATATCTTCTCTTGATCAGTATAAATGTGAGGACACAGATGAGAGGGATCAAAGCACTCTGCAGAGAAAGGATGTGTGTGATCACTGTTTAGACACTGTGGACGAAGTGGAAATGTGAGGGTGCTACAGAGTGGTTCCCTTTGTCTCAACCATGGAGAGGCTTGCAGTGAGGGAAATGAGATACACTTCTTTTCAAGAGCTAGTCTGTGCTTGTTGATACAACAGCAGACGGTGGGATGCCCCCTTAGGCATGAACTCCGTAGTGAGTTTCAAGTGGTCTATTTTGAACCTAGCCTGTAAAGGAAGGGAATATAATAGGTCAGTGTTTCCCACCAGCTGGCCGGTTGCCTGATAGAAGTAAATGCTTTCATCATAGACTCTCTTCTTGCTGTTTGGGCTTAAGAATTTGGTGGTCCTTCCCAGCCCCAGATTTCCTCTTCTGAGTTGACATTCTGACTCAAAGCCAGTGTGGCTTGAAGGAGCTGTCGCCAACCTGGCAAGGTACCTGAAGGATAGACGAATAAGCTTTTCCTATTCATCTACCCAGTCCCCAGTGCCCTCTGGACACAGGTTGGAAAAGTCTGCTCTAGATGTTCACATTAGGGTCCTCTTAGCAAAACCTTATACTGGAGAAAGGGCTATCTGCAGATATGTTCTGCCCATCTTCCCTCATGCAGACAGAATATACCTCATGTGGCCAGGATTTTGGCCTTTGATGTTTTTTTAGGAGTGATGACCAGCAGCCAAGTTGGGCTCTCTTCACAGGTCTGTTGGACCACTGTTTCTAGTGAATTTCTGTTTTAACTTTCTGAGGCTTTGAAGACTGGATACCTGTCCTAAAACTAACTAGGCTCAAGGCTGCAAAGCCTGTGAAAAATGAGGGAGATCATACCCTGAAGTGATTCTACATACAGACCAAGTAGCTTTTATGGCTGTTAAGTAACATCAGGATAGAGGCTCTACTAGTGGGTGATTGGTTCTTGGAAGCTTAGTAGGCTAGCTGCAGACCAGCCTGGACTTAGACATTCATGCTTTTGGCAAGTACTTCTCTCTCCAGACACATGGGCTCCTCTGCTCTGAGCTATGGCTGGAGTGCTTGATGTCCCTTTCACCTTATCTGCTAGAGGAGATTGGAATCTGTTGAGTTGATTTCTTGCTGTCAGCATTCAAGCATGTGAAAGATCAGTGAGACAAAGGCCCTTTCTGACATGTTGAGAACCCAATTCAAATAAGCCATTCGTGTATATGGTTCATACAGTACCTAAGCATGCTCAGTTATATCATCTCCCTGTCATTGCCTTATTGTAATGAGGTCATGAATTTTTTGAAGGCAGAGGATACTTCCTTTTCCTACAGTACACTGCCATGAGCCCTGCAGGTGCTCAGTAAATATTAATTGAATTAATCAGCTGCCATAACACAGGTGCACATGTTTATCTGCCTTGTGCTTTCATCCAGCTACGAATATAACCTGTGCATTCAGCTGCCCTTGCAGGAGCATAGTATCTACACCACCCCCCAGCCGCATACCTGCACAGGCTTTCTGCAGCTGTGTATTGTCTAGATCGCTTTAGCCAAACATGCTCTGCAAAGCACGAGGCCCACTAACCCTTGTACACATAGCCTTTGTAGTACCTACAAAGTAGGTAGTACCTACAAAGCTGTAGTACGTAGCTTTGAGGGTCCTTAACAACTCCCTCTTTCTCTCCCACCCCAGTGTTTTCTGATGTTTTCAAGGGCTTAAGGAGAATGAGGTTCACTCCCCACTCCACTTCTGGGGCAGGGTTTTTAATTACCATGTTGGCTTTGTTCTGTTGTTGAGATCAGGCTTCTCTGTGTAGGGAGAAGGGAATTCCAGTCATCCTGATGCATTATAATCAAGTTACTTACCACAAGTCAAGAGTAACAGTTCTCTGCTTTCATTCTGATCACAGCAGGTGATACGGGACGTAGCATCTCATATTTCACTAGGTGCTTTAGGCTGTGGTCGCAGCATTGCTTTACAGTGGTGGTGTTCAATATTTTAAGAACCATGAAGCCATTAAAAATTTTATCTCAACCTCATGGTCTGCCTACTTTATACATAAAATGTAGAATGTATATTTTAGGAATCAATATTGGCCCAAAATACCTGACGACAAAATATATTTACCAAACAACACACACACATTAAAAACCAAAATGAGGGGCGCCTGGGTGGCTCAGTCGGTTGAGCGTCCGACTTCGGCTCAGGTCATGATCGCGCGGTTTGTGAGTTCAAGCCCCACATCGGGCTCTGTGCTGACAGCTCGGAGCCTGGAGCCTGTTTCGGATTCTGTGTCTCGCTCTTTCTCTGCCTGTCCCCTGCTCACGCTGTCTCTCTCTGTCTCAAAAATAAAACATTAAAAATAATTAAAAAAAAAAAAACCAAAATGAGGGGCGCCTGGCTGGCTCAGTCGGTGGAGTGTGCACCTCTTGATCTTCAGGTTGTAAGTTCAAGCCCCATGTTGGGTGTAGAGATTACTTTAAGAAAATAAAAATCTTAAAAATACATACGTACGTACATACATACCAAAATGATAAAATTCAAACGGACTAACAAATAATTTGACTCAAAAATGAGGACCATTGATAAGCCTGTTGCAGATGTGATCATTTCACAATGTTAGATACACAGATGGGAAGCTCTGATCCCTAAAAAACTCATAATTTCATACTGTCAAAGGCTGTTACATCTTGGTAAGTCTGTAAGATGGGTGATCCTGCTGTCTCCTAAGACTAGTACCACAACCTTTCATCTCCAGAATCCTACAGTTTGGTAAAATTTTATTTTTATTTTATTTTTTTTAACGTTTATTTATTTTTGGGACAGAGAGAGACAGAGCATGAACAGGGGAGGGGCAGAGAGAGAGGGAGACACAGAACTGGAAGCAGGCTCCAGGCTCTGAGCCATCAGCCCAGAGCCTGACGCGGGGCTCGAACTCATGGACCGCGAGATCGTGACCTGAGCTGAAGTCGGACGCTTAACCGACTGAGCCACCCAGGCGCCCCGGTAAAATTTTAAATTTAAGAACATAGCGCTGTGCTCAGAAAATATCTAGGGAATGAATGAATGTGAATTATTCACAGAGCAGCAACTTTTGTTCATTTCAATTTCTAGTTGATAGGGAGGAGGGGAGTGGCAAGTGTTTTCGTTGACAAGCTCAGATTTACAGCTTGTAAATAAGTTGGCAGTTCCCAAAGACATATGTGACTTGTGCCCTGCAGTTAGTGTCTGTTCTGTCTGTGTTCATGAGCTTCATGTATGTGTTCGTAATATATATACCACTAAGCATACACAGAGTTACCGACATTTGGCGGGCTAACCATCTACTTCTGTTCAAAGGCAAACACTTGTTAAGTGGATATTTTCTGATAAGGGTGTCTACATGTAGTGGGTGTAGCAAACTGTGTAGGGCACAAAAAGAGATAAGGAAGGGGAGTGGGCCAGTGCTGTCATGCCCAGATAATGGGTGGGGACCCAGGGGTTCCTTTCATATGGCAGTCCTGGGCTGGCTTGGTTATGGATTGCTTTGGATCTTGCATTTTCGAGTGTTTTGCTTGTTTTCCATGTATGTCTATTCATCAGTCTCTCTTTTTAACATGGGAGTATTACTTCTTATCCATAGTGAGAACAACTGTTCAAGGACTTGGGACTTCCGGGTCTTATTTCTGGTTGGGTTAGTGACCTGAAATGCTCAGGCCTGTTAGGAATAGCAGTTTCTTCTCAATTTCTGAAGTAGCACGCTGTGGTCTCAAAGGCAACACGGGAGCCAGACGGCTTTCTAAATACTGAGGTCTTAGATTAGGTGGGATCCCCAAAACGCACTTTGGATATATTTTGGAAATGTTTGGCTATTTTTGGTAGAACTAGGATGGGGAATGGAAGAATAGTAAATCCGACTTTTATAAATGGGAGGTATTTTTGGAAAACCCTAGCATCTTCATGTTTCTTTTCAGTTGAAGTCCTGCTAAATGTTAATGTGAATTAGTGGACCGTTAACAAAGTTGAAAATGGTCGTGAGCAGCAATTCATCCAAAAGTTACGCTGTCAGATCGGGGGCAGGCACGTATAGGTCATGCTTCACCCCTTGCCGCTCATGGTTCTGTGACCTGGGACAAGTTCCTTAACTTCTATAAGCTTTAGTTTCTTCATTTATAAAATGAAGAAAATGAAAATCACTCGTAGGAGTATATCGATAATGAAACGAGCTACGTGTACCAGGCATTTAGCATAGAGCCTGCCATATACTAACTAAGCCCTCACAGACATGATTGTTGTTTTTGTTGTTGTTTTCTGTGATGGTATTCCACAAATGTCTGTTGTTGAAGGTACAACAATGTCTTGTTGTGTGTTGGGACCTGATCCCATCACAGATGAGTAGCTAGTGGTTTGGCCACCTGGAGTGCAGGGAGAGGATTTGGGTGGAAATAGCTGTGGACAGTTCATGACTGAGGGCATTCATGCTCTCGTGATCAAAGGTAACTGTAAAAATAAAGAAGATTGGGTTTCTAGCCAGTGCTTTTTACATTGGGACTCCTGCTGAGCAGCTCTTGGCAAGCACAGCCATCACATACTCACATAAGGATTCTCTGCTGAGCTTGGATGCACCATTTTGAGGATAGATATACTCTGCCGTTGTTGGATCTCAACTGCAACCTTTTTGGTTGTTGGTTGGGATCTTCTAAAGGCCTAGAAGACCTTTTATAATTAAAAGTAACCCAACAAAACATATTAGGTTAGCTGAAAGGAGATACACCTAATTAATAGTCCTGCCTAGGCTAAAACAGTTCTGTTCCGGGATGGGAGGCTAGTGGTGATGGTGGAACGGTTTGGGTCAGGGCACATGAGCATAAGTGAAGAAAAGAAGATCGATGCTGATACTCTCTGAGTCTGCAACTGGCTGTAGAGGGTAAGCTGCCAAGATGAGCCACGCAGCATTCCCCTCCATGCCCAATCCACTCTTCTCTCAGAGCCCAGCTCCTTGGGTTGGCTTGACAGCTGGCTGCCTTCATCCACAGAAGGCAACCCTTGGAACAAGCCTGAAACCCATGCTAACTCTTAGCAGAAGGTCACTCCCACCCCTTTTTTTCCTAGGATGAGAAGCTAGAGATTGTGACAAGGCTATGACCAAGTAAAAATGAGAAAGTAAGGAAGTTACTGCTTTGTTTGTTGTGGAAAAATTGTGGCAAACATTCAGACACTAATTTGTTGTCTCCCCCCAATGGAGTAAAGACATTTCTCCCTCCACTGGAGGGAAGATAGAGGAGGGGGTAGTGTCACACGACAAATCTTGAGCAGCAACAGCGGGACTGCTCTGCGTCCTTCCCCCTGAGTATCTCTTGTACGCATGTGTCTGGGACATCATGGGAGATGGTTGCTCTCTCATGCCTGCTCCTGGCACCATAAAAGCCTTGAGAAATCCAAAAGCACAGGCTGCTTGTTTTACTCAGAAATCTGTCATCTGACATTTAGAGGATCTACACAGATACCCCAAAAGGGTAAGATGGCCAGTACCCATGTAGATGCCATGTCAATACTGGATAACGTTTCTGATCATGAAAAAATCCCTCAGTTTCTACACGTCCCCAGCTTTTAAGTGCCATGAGCAGAGCGGGGACTAACTGCTGTTTATTACTGGAGAAACTGGATGCATAAAGAGGGGCTAACGATTCATTCTTCTGAGTTGTGGAAATAGCAAGAGACCTGGCACAGTGCTAGTGGCATACAAGTATTCAGGGCTGTGCTCCGTGCCAGGTGCTCTGGTAAGGACCCCAAATACGTTATCTCATTTGATCCAAACACCAATCTGTAAGGTGGTGGCTATTATTAACTCCACTTTATAGATAAAGGGCGGCTTAGAGTTGAAATAAATGGCCTAAGGCCATACGGCTAGTGAGCAGCTAAGTTTGGAGTCCTCTCTGGCAGTCTAACCCCAGATGCCCCTAACCACTAGGCCACACCACCCGGTGCACTTCCCCAGATCAAAGTCACCTTAGTCTATTTCTGGCACTAAATCCCTTGTGTGCTACCCTCTGGTTCTTTCTGGAAGCTGGTTCAAGTCCTTGCTGAATGGAGGAGTAGTGCCACCACAGACTAGGGAACGTTGAGGTGTGGCAAGCTTTTTGGAGTTGCTTGCAGACTATTTTAGCAATGACCACTCACTTCTCTGTACCTTTCAGATGACCTACCCTGGCTTGTGTGTCCATCGCCCTGGCCACACACATGCCTCCCCAGGAATGGCCAGCACTTGGCAGCTCTTGCTGCCCCTGGCCCTGGCCAAGCTATTTGGAGTCAGGCCTCTTTAAGAGAGGAATGTGGTAGCAGTTACCTTGTGAGCAGAGCAGCTCAGACTGATTACAGGGTGAGGCGCTGATGTGCTGTCATTGGAAGCTTGTGGGTAGCCCATTTACAGTGCTGGGAACTGGGGTATCCTTGCTCCAGGTGCTTTCAGATGATAACATTTGCCACGCTCTTTAACAGATATGAGAGAGTGTTATCAAACTGCAGCACTTTGGAAAACCTTCTTCAAGAAACCCTCTTCAGTTGTGCACATTGGAATTTCCCTTCTTCTGTAAATAGATGTGTGTTGTGTTAAGGAGGGACCCTAAAAATAGAGTGGGACTTAAGAGGGGAGCTGGGGAATTAGATATGAACAGTTTCCTTCACTTGTTTGTCCTGGGAAAGTTACCCTACCTTGCTTCCCTGTCTTCTCTGTGTGTCTGATGATTTGGGGGAAAAGGTGCTTGGAGATCCCCAGAGGAAATGTGTGATGTAGGCTAGAAACCTGGTGTATTCATATTCTGAAATCTCAAGGTTAAATTAACTGTGACCCTACAGGGCCTCTTTGGCCTCCCAGCATAGATCATCTTTCCTTCCTGTTGCCTTTCTTGATGTTCTTGTTGCCTGGTGTTGAGCTGGATGTGGACGAATCTGTCTCAGATGATTTAAACACTGTTTATAAGTACCCTGCTCCTTTTATGTCCACATTCCTTCCTTCAGAGGGCTCTGGTCAAGCAGGGGCTCTGAGCCACACTGCCTGGGTTTGAATCCTGGTTCCCTCCTTTACTGGCTGAAGGACTGGGGGACTACTGATCCCTCAAATGCCTAGGTCTCCTCACCTATAAAATGGGGACAATGAGAGCGGCTGCGTCACAGCTTTGCTGTGAGCACTCAGTGCAATGGTATTTGTGAATCCAGTGCCTGGCACCAGCGAAGCTCTCGATAAATATTTGATGGCCACAGCTTTATAGCTGGAGAAATTCACTCCCTGTTAGCCAGGTGAGAAAGCTGGAGCACAGAAAAGAGAAAGTTTCTCCAGTTGTGCCCATGTGGAATGTTTACATTACCTTTAAGCTCCTTTAGGACAAGGACCATCTCAATACAAGCACTTACACAGTATCCATTCAGGAAATACTTGGTTAACTAGCTTGATGTGCACAATGGCACTCTCTTGTTATTTTTTAAATTTGCAAAAAACAAAGTTGGAGATAGCAACAAAATGTCGAGGCCATCTCCCTGGTGATATGTTTCTTCCCTAGACAAAGATGATCTCTAGCCCAGTGGTTAGCACACAAAGCAAGGAGCTCAGAGGTGTATGCCACATGAATTCCCAAATGCATGAGGGAATGATGAAGAAAGGGCTCTGTGGGTCATGGCTGTACCTACCAGGTGAGGTTTATGAACAAGTATTCTCCTTCAAGTCATAAGGAGGCTTCTTAGAATAGCCTCCTTTTGAAGAACCGAGCCCCTCTAAGAGTGAGCACAGTGTACTTAATTTGCTCTAAAGGTCTGGGGTTGTTGGGGCGCCTGGGTGGCGCAGTCGGTTAAGCGTCCGACTTCAGCCAGGTCACGATCTCGCGGTCCGTGAGTTCGAGCCCCGCGTCAGGCTCTGGGCTGATGGCTCGGAGCCTGGAGCCTGTTTCCGATTCTGTGTCTCCCTCTCTCTCTGCCCCTCCCCCGTTCATGCTCTGTCTCTCTCTGTCCCAAAAATAAAAATAAAAAACGTTGAAAAAAAAAATTAAAAAAAATAAATAAATAAAGGTCTGGGGTTGTATCTTAAACAATTTCAGGGTTATGTATATGACCATGCATTTGCAGCAGTCAATATTATCTTTGTAACTTTCAACTTTTGCTTTTTTAGTGTTTATAAAGGATATTTTGAGACCTTTGAACGATGAATTTAAACAAATGTCACAGAAGATCTCCTCTCTGTTGGCTCTCATTCCACATGCAGCAAAGACTGAAATAAGCATGTTAGCCTTGTAGGATATTCTCAATATTCAGAAAGGCTAGAAGTGGCCCACTCTCTTGGAGACATCCTAAGATGGAAATGGGCCATTAGCAGCCCCCCACCCCACCCCTCTCTCTCTCATGAGAAGGAAGAGCTTTTCTTCTGGATGGGTGTACCATGGAGCAGAGCATAAGCCAAACTCTCAGAAGACCTAAGTTCAAGCCTTGACTTTGCCACCCAAGTGTGAATAAGAAACTTGATCTCTAAGTTTTAGTTGAACTGAAACTAACGTGATAGTGTCCCCCCTCCCCCCGCCCCTGTCTCAGAGTTGTTAGGATCAAAGAGAAATTGCATGAGAAGACTTTCTGATAAACATTGTTTACCCTGACAATAAAATCATCACTCCCTGTCATCAGCACCACACTAAATGCCATCTCTTCCTTGAAAACTTCTCTCATTTCTCCAGCATTCAGTATTCTGTCCTGCCTCTGAAATCCCATGGCATTTTATTTATGCCTCCCTTTTGACACTTAGATAGTTCTGTCTTACTGTATGATTATTTATATCCATATCTTAGGCAGCCTGAGGGTAGAATCCATTCCTACACCATGCTTGAACCCTCCATTCTACTACCTCGCTTGGGAAAAACCTCTCATTTCAAAATAAATTATAATAATCATCTTACATCATTATTATCAGAGCAGTTCATAACAAAGATCTGTACATAGTAGGTACATACTCAGTAAGTAATTGCTTTTAGTGTTTTTATTTGTTTATAATTTTAGTCTTAATGTTTTGTTTTTAGGTTTATTGAGGTATAATTTACATACAGTAAAATTCACTCTTTTCCGTGTCCATTTCTGTAAGTGTAACAAATGCATGCAGTATGTAAGCACCACCACAGTCACCCCCCACCCCAAGAATTCCCTGATGCCCTTTGTTGTCAGTCCCTTTCCCTGACCCTAACCCCTGGCAGCCACTGATTGGTTTTCTGTCCTTATAATTCTGCCCTTTCCAGAATGTCACATAAATTGAATAATGTAGTATGTAGCCTTTTGAGTCCAGCTTCTTTCACATAGCATAATGCATTTGTGATTCATTCATGTTATATGTATGTCAATTCTTTTTTATCACCGAATATTGTGTGAATGTACCACAGTTGGTTTATCTGTTCGCCAGCTAATGAACATTTAGGTTGTTTCCAATTTGGGGACATTATGAATAAGTTTATTCTTCCTTCCTTCCTTCCTTTCTACCCAGGATCACTGGGTCTTATGGTATATGTATATTTAATTTTATGAGAAACTGAAAAACTCTTTTTCAAAGTGTCTGTACTATTTTGCAATCCCACCAGCAATGTTTGAGAGATTAGTTGCTCTGCATACTGAACAGCACTAGTTATTGTCAGTTTTTATCTTTAAAAACCATTCTACTGGTACAGCCACTGTGGAAAACAGTATGAAGTTTCCTTCAAAAAGTTAAAAAGAGAAATACCATGTGATCCAGTAATTCCACTATAGGTATTTACCCAAAGAAAAGGAAAACACTAATTTGAAAGGACATATGTGCCCCTAAGTTTGTTACAGTATTATTTACATCACCCAAGATATGGAAGCAACCCAAGAACCCATCAATAGATGAATGGTATATGTATACAATGGAATACCACTCAGCCATAAAGAAGAATGAGATTGTGCCATTTGCGACAACATGGATGGATCTAGAGGGTACTGTACTAAGTAAAATAAATGAGACAAATACCATATGATCTCACTTATGTGTGAGATCTAAAAAAAAGCAAAACAAATAAATAAAAACAGAAACAGACCCATAAATACAGAGAATAAACTGATGGCTGCCAGAGGGAAGGTGGGTTGGGAGATTGGTAAAATGGGTGTAGGGGAATGTGAGGCACAGCCTTCCAGTTATGGAGTCGATAAGTCACAGGGATGAAAAGTACAGTACAGCATAGGGAATATAGTCAATGGTGTTTTAATAGCATTAAAAAACCACATTCTAATAGGTATGTAGTAGTATCTTATTGTGGTTTTAATTTGAATTTTCCTAATGACAAATGAAGTTGAGCATCTTTTCGTGTGTTTATTTGCCATCCATATCTCTTTTTTTGATGAAACATTTGTATAAATCTTTTGGTCATTTGTAATCAAGGTCTTGTTTTGTTTTTTTTTAAATTTTTTTGTTTATTTTTGAGAAAGAGAGAAGAGAGGGAGACAGAGGATCTGAAGCAGGCTCTGCACTGACAGCAGAGAGTCCGATGCAGGGCTTGAACTCATGAGCCAAGAGATCATGACCTGAGCCAAAGTCAGATGCTCAACTGCCTGAGCCACCCAGGCACCCCGAGGTCTTGTTTTTTTAATTGAGAGTTCTTTATGTATTCTAGGTAAAAGTCCTTTATCAGATATGTGTTTCAAATAATTTCTCCCAGTCTGAAACTTGTGTTTTCATTCTCTTAACAATGTCTTTTGAAGAGCAGACATTTTTACTTTTGGTGACCAAATTTATCAGTTTTTTTCTTTTAGGATACCTGATTCTTTATGGGTTATACTTTTGGTATTATACCTAAAATATTTTATGTAACCCAACATTACAAAGATTTCTCCTGTTTTTAAAAGTTTTTTTCTGGAAGTCCAGGTTTTCCACTTAGGTCTATAATCCATTTTGGGTTAATTTCTGTTTGTGCTATGAGGTATGGTTCATACCAAGGTTCATTCTCTTTGTCATATGATATCTAGTTCACCATTTGTTGAAAAGGCTATCTTTTTCCATTAAATGGTTTTTGTATCTTTGTCAAAAATCATTTTCCCCATATATGTCAGTCTATTTCTAGACTTTATTCCATTGACCTATTGGCCTATCCTTTTGTCATACTATACTATCTTGATGACTGTAGTTTTGTGATAAATCTTAAAATCAGGTCATGTGAGTCCTCAAGTTTTGTCATTTTGTTCAAAGTGATTTTGCTGTTCTATTTTCTTTGTCTTGCCATGGAAATTTTAGAATCGGCTTGTTGATTTCCACACACAAAAAAATTCTATGGAGATGTTGCCTGGTATTGCATTGATATGTAGATCAGTTTGGGGAAAATTGACATCTTAATCATTTTGAATCTTTCAATCAATGAGCATGGTATATCTCTCCATTTATTTAGATCTTTAACTTCTTTCATCAGTGTTTTGAACTTTCAGCCTATAGATTTTGCACACATTTTATTTTATTTCTACCTAAGTATTTTATAGCTTTGTAGGGTGCTATTCAATAAAAAATTGTGGAATTAATGAATAATGTCAACCTATTTATGAATGCTTGCCTTGATGCTGTGTCAAATACAAGATACTAGAATAGGATTGGAAATTCATCAAAGTCCTTGGTTATGGCCAGGACAGCAGTGAGGTTAAGAGGTCTGAGTATAACTCTAGAAGGCAGGAAATATGGGCTTCATGCTGACCCCCTTCTCTCCACATTCCTTAACCTTGGACAGCTCCTTCTCTCAGCCCAGGGTCTGTCTCCTAGCACAAGTTTTATATTGGGTTAAGTTTATACTTTTCAGGGATGCTATTGGCAGATCTGGCTCCTGTAGATACAGTACACAGTCGATTCTCTTGCATGATTTAGAAGTCCTGAGTAGTCTGTCTGACCAACTATTTAAAACCCACTGGCCTGGTTTGGCTCCTAAATTGTCTCTTTCATAGCCCTCCTTTGGGTAAGATATTACATTTCCATAAGGCCCTTACTAAGATGTGTTCCCTGGGAGGGCTAGTCTGGCACCTTGGGAAAGTAGATACATCTGTTTCACCCAATTAACATGTACTAAATGAGTACCTACCAAGTGCAAGGACCTCCAAGGTGAAAATGGCTTCCCTGTGAGGAATTTATAATGATAGGGAATTAAGTTAGATCATTCAACTCAGTGGAGGTACCTGGCATCAAGGGAGGTTAAGAGAACATGGATGCTTAAGACAGGGGTGAAAGGGAAAGAGAGTTGCAGAAGGAGTAATAGGGTAATGACAATAGACTCCACCTACTATACACTTTCATTTTTGCTATGAGAGCATGCATATTGAGCAGACCCACAAACCTGATACAAGGAGATACTGTATATTACTTGTAAGTAATAATACCTTGGGGTATTATACAGTTGTAACATCATTTTCATGTAACTTTATTTATTTTTTTTTTTCATTTTTAAAGTTTATTTATTTGGAGAAAGAGAGAATGCAAGCAGGGGAGGGGCAGAGAGAGAAGAAGGGAGAGAGAGAGAGAGAGACAGAGAGAGAGAGAATATATCCCAAGCAGGCTCTGCACTGCCAGCACAGAGCCCAATGTGGGGCTTGATCTCACCAACCATGAGATCATGACCTGAGCCAAAATCAAGAGTCAGACGCTTAACTGACTGAACCACCCAGGCACTCCTATGTAACTTCATTTAATGTGTACAACAGCTTTCTGTGATAAGTGGTGGGTATATTAATTAGGATACCCTAACAGCTCTAATAAAGAACTGTAAAATAAAATTTTATTTCTTGCTCACATCATATGTGAGTAAATGGTTATAAACTGAGGCAGAAGCTTTGCTTCCCCACAGTTGTTCAGGTAGTCAGACTCCTTCCATCTTGTCCTAGTAGTCTAGGTTCTAGGAATTTAGCAAAGAATAAGACAATTATGGGAAGATTTTTATGGCTAAGACCTTGAAGTGTTGCATGTCACTTCTGCTCATTTAATCACACAATCATACCCAGCCACAAGGTGACTGGAGGATGCCTCCAAGCTGTCTGTAGAAAGAGTAGAAATCAGACATTGGTAGACCCAAGCAGTCTCTGACACAGAAACACAGGGTCTTTTCCTCATTTTACAGATGGGGAAACAGGTACAGAGTAGTTCAGTGACTTACAGAAGAACACACAACTCAGGAGTTAGGATTTCAGCTCAGGTCTTCTGATAAAATAGAAACAATAATAATAGTAATTACAATAATATTTAACAGTTGTGAGTGGGGGTAGGTATTAAATGGAGCAATCTGCATGGAGATCTGAATAAATTACAGGTTCCCGTCCTAACCCCGGGCTTTGCTACACAGTCCTACCAAGGGCCAAGCATTTTTCCTGAGGACTGTGGGCAGCAGAATGACTACATGATGTAGCATCTGGTGCTTGTCTATCAGCAGAGCCCAGGGAAGGGGCTTAATAGATTATAGTGGCTGAGAGGTGCTCTCTCTGCAGGCCTAAGAGGTTATACACATTGAGAACTGGCTCTGCCTGGCCTGAAGAGGCTGCACTGTCTTTGCTGCAAGACTAGAGCTGCCCCTTGCAGGCAACTTCCCTTATGTCTCCAGAAGATGGTCTCATTGTGTCAGCCTTGTGTCCTGGCCAAGGGTGGGGCAATTCTCTGGCCAACATCCATTCCCTCAGGAGTCTTTGTGGGCCTGAGTACCTTTTAAAAGGTTAATTTTTATTTAATTATTTTAAAAGCTCCAACATGAATGAATAATTAAATTGGCACCCATATCTTATATATTATTTATAGGTTCAACTTTTAAAATAGCTCTTTTCATTTGTGTGGTAGAGATTATGGATAGAAACCATTCTGTGACTGACATTTCTGTGACTCCAGAAAGAATAAATAAAAGACTTCTCAGCTAAGTGGGGTAGGACTTCTCTGTCTAGAGGAATTCTGGGTGAGAAGCTGCTGCTTTCATCAATGTTTTGTGTGAGGAAATTGAGGCATGGTTGAGTCAGAGTTACTCTGAAGAGTGTCAAGATTTGTAGACATTAGGAGGAGCTTGGGACACTGTCTACCCCTTGTGCAACTACATTCCAGCCAAAAAGGAGGAGATGGCAGGAATGTATGGTTGAGACAGGGGCAACAGTGACAACATCAGGGCATTGATGCCCGGCTTGAATCCATGCAACTGCTGCTACATGCCACATTCCCAGCCCCCTCTTTACCTTTACCTTCAAATGAGCCTCCAAATGGTGTGTCCTCAGCATGAGCCATCCTTAACCTCTTAAGTAGCAGTGCTCTACATTTCTCAGTTTTCATCTATTTTTTCAACATTCAGTAGCCTCATTTCACACATTTGGCTGTATGCTAGGCTATTGGGATAAAAAGAATGAATAGGGATTGTCTCTGACTTCAAGCAGCATACAGTCTACTGGGAAAGAAGAGAAATAGATTATCATCCTACAACATAGTTAAGCACTTTGATGAACATGAGCCCTGAGTGTGATGGGAACCTAGAAGAATCACCCTTGCCTCCCACAGCTGCAGGGGATGGTGGTGGAGATGGGGAAGTTTCTTGAAAGAAGTGATGACTAAGATAAGTTCTGAAAGACAAGAAATTATTCCAAAGAAGAGGGAGAGTTTTCTGGGCTTAGTGTGTGCAAATAACATGGCCAGAGAGAGCCAGGGATCCGAATAGAGTTCATTATGGTGGGGATGTAAGACTGGGGAAGTTGGGAAGAAGGTTTGGATAGAAATGGTGTTCAGTTAAGGGATTGATCATGAAGGGCTTTGACCTCAATTTTTTATGGGTTTTAAACTTTCTTCCAAGATAAAGAAGAGCTATTAAAGTATAGAAATGATATCATCATATTTGTATTCTAAGATAATATTTCTAGCTATAGTATAGAGGGTAGACTGATACAATAGACAAAAGGGAAAATATAGATCCAAAGAAATCAAAAGGAAACCATTAGACTTAAGATGATGGTTGCCAGAAGTGAGGAGGAGAAGTAGAGACAGAGAATAGAGATTTGAGAGACATTGAGGGGAATGAGTTAGTGAGATACTGGGAAAGAAAGAGGGGTAGAACATGATCCCAGCATTTGGTTTGGACCATTGGGATATTGGTGAATGAGAAACATGACAGGAAAGACTGGGACAGGGATGGTCATATTTTCAGCTGGGGATCATGTTGAGTGTAAGGGGCCTGTGGGTCTTCCAGGTGAATGTTCAGAAGGCAATTGGATTGATGGACAGTAATTGAGGAGATAGATTCAGAAGCCATTAGCATGAGATGGTAATTCAGGTCATGATGTCATGAGAGTGAATGAAATAGCCTAAAAGAGTGTGTAGACAGAGGAAGAAGGAGAAGAGGACCCCGGGTTGAACTCTGGGGAACATCTCATCCAAGTGAGAGATACAGGAAGAATAACCCACTGAGCAGACCAAGGAGAAAGGACAAGAAGGTTCAGAGAGGACAAGGAGTATGTCCTGGAAGATAAGGATGCAACTTCAGGAAATTTTTTGAATGGTCAACAGAGCTTAATGCTGCTGAGAAGTCGAGATAAGACCTGAAAAGCATCTATGATTTTAATCAACAAGAGGGAGGTGTCAGTGACCTTTGGAGAGAATAGTTTCATGAAGTGAGTGGGGGAAACCAGATTTCAGTGAATTGAAGAGTGAGTGTCGTATAGATGAGGAAGTTCTCATGAATGTAAATATACTATATTTACCTTAGGAGCAGAGGTTATTATACATCTCAGTTTATCATCTCATTTTCTAGGGAAACGCCCCTCTCCTGGTTGGTTCATGGTTGATTGACTTTTCTTTTTTCTTTTATTTTTTTAACAAGTCTTTTTTTGATTTAAGTATAGTTGACACACAATGTTACATTAGCTTCGGGTGCACAACTCAGTGATTTGACAAGTTTATACATTATGCTATGTTCACCATAAGTATAGCTACCATCTGTCTCATTACTTTGCTGTCACAATATCACTGACTGCACTCCCCACGCTCTGCTCTTAATTCCTGTGACCTACTCCTTCTGTAACTGGAGGCCTACCTCCCTCTCCCCTTCATCCATCCTGCTCAAGCCCCCACCTCCCTCCCCTTTGGCAACCATTTTATTCTCTGTATTTAGAGTTCTGATTCTGCTTTTTGCTTGTTTACTCATTTTTCTTAGATTCTATTTATGAGATGAATCAGATGATATTTGTCTTTTTCAGTCTTATTTCACTTAGCGTAATACCTCCAGGTCCACCCATGTTGTCTCAAATGGTACAATCTCATCCTTTTTATGGCTGTTTCATAGTCGTGTGTGTGTGTGTGTGTGTGTGTGTGTGTGTGTGTGTGTGTGTGTGACATTTCTTTATCCATTTGTCTATTGATAGATACTTGGATTGCTTCCACGTCTCGGCTCTTATAAATAATGCTGCAGTAAACATAGGGATGCATATACCTTTTTGAGTTAGTGTTTTTGTTTTCTTTGGGTAAATACCCAATAGTGGAATTACTGGATCATATGGCATTTCTATTTTTAATTTTTTTAGGAACCTCCATACTGTTTTCTGCAGTGGCTGCACCAGTGCCCAAGTTTCCTCCACATCCTTCACATCCTCATCAACACTTGTTTGTTGTCTTTCTTGAGTTCAGCAATTCTAACAGGTGTGAGGTGGTTTCTCATTGTGGTTTTGATTTGCATTTCCCTGGTGATGAGTGATGCTGAGCATCTTTTCATATGTCTGTATGTCTTCTTTGGAAAAATGTCTACTCCGGTCCTCCGCCCATTTTTTAATCAGATTGTTTGGGGGGTTTTTTTTGGTGTTGATTTCCTTTTATTTTCTTTTACCTTCTCCATTCCCCTCATTCCAATCTAGAGGTGGCCATTTTCATGTGTTTAAGAGTTTGCCTCTTGTTTGTAATATGCTCTTATATGTATTGTTTTGCATTTATTTAAATTTTTTTTCCAGTGGTGTGTTATAGATCTCATTATGTTTCTTATTTATTTTATCCATCACTGTGGTTTTTTTTTTAATTTTTTTTCAACGTTTTTTATTTATTTTGGGGACAGAGAGAGACAGAGCATGAACGGGGGAGGGGCAGAGAGAGAGGGAGACACAGAATCGGAAACAGGCTCCAGGCTCCGAGCCATCAGCCCAGAGCCCGACGCGGGGCTCGAACTCACGGACTGCGAGATCGTGACCTGGCTGAAGTCGGATGCTCAACCAACTGCGCCACCCAGGCGCCCCTCCATCACTGTGTTTTTAAGATTCTCCAGTGCTGCCATGTGTCTTCAGTGTGTGCATTCACTACATTTTACTGTCCATCCCCCAGTAAGGGACACAGAGGTTATTTCTACCTGCCCACTCACCCCCCATAATCAATATTGCAGTGAACATCCTTGCACATCACCCCTTTCAGACCTGCACGAGAATTTCTTTGGTCTATAAGGCCAGGAACAGAGTTGCAGATATGTAACCTGCCTCCTGAGAACTGGCAGAATGCCCTCTGGAATGGCTAGGCCAATTCACACTCCTACCAGCAGGGTACAAGGTTCCCACTCTGCATATCACCATCTACACTTCACATTATTCAGCTTGATAATGTTTGCCTATAGGATCTCTTTCTTGCTTTAATCTGTATTTTTTGGGTCAGTAATAACCTTGAGTATCTATTCATAGGCTTTTAGTCTTTTGTATTTCCTCTTTCGTAAGTCACTTGTTCATATTCTTGGCACATTTGTCAGGAAATTTGACTCTGAGAGGAAGAGAAAATATGGCAAGTAAGAGTTTTATTTAAGATGGGAAAGACTTGAGCATGTTAAAATGAAGATGGATGGGAGAAAAAACTAAAGATTCATCTTCCTCCCAAGATTGGAAGGATGGACAGAAGGCGAGACAACGAAGATCTGGCCTCACTTGAAAATAGCAATGAGATTCAGGAGGATGTGGCACTGAAAAGGGGAAGTCTGTGCACAGGTCACCATCAGCATTCCCTGAGCCCATCTCCGTTGTCCTCTCCACTTGGATGTACAGGCAGTGAATAATCCATGGGGTTGGGTAGGAGGAGAAAGGTGACCTCACCTCAGATTCCAGGACGATGTTGTATATTGTGCTTCTAAATGTTTGAAAGTTGTTTTAAATTGCCAGGAGAGAGGAGAGATGCCTAAATTTCAGCATGTGGAGTGTGGCACAAATACAGTTGTAGAGGCATCTGACACAGTGGTGGGGGTTGGGAGACGTGTGTACCTTCCTGGTTGGAGCAGACTTAGCATAAGAGAAAGTATGAGCTCAGCACTGGACAGTGTGGGGCTTTGGTAGACTGTGTGATGGTCTTGTTACAGAGTAGAGGCAAGTAGTCATGAAAAGGGCCATTCCGGATAGATTGAAGGGGTCAAGCCTCAACAGAGATGGACCATTACACAAGTCCAGGTGGGAAGTCATAAGGGCCTGAAGTGAAATAGAGGCTTTAGAACATAAAGGAATGACAAAAGGAAGACACTGTAAAGAGGCATAATGACTGGCTTTGGTGATGAATAAATAAGTGCCTAATAAGTAGTGCTTGGATCAGGGAATATGGTGGGACAGAGGGGTTTAAAGAGGTTCCAGAGCTTGAGCTTAGGTCCCTAAGAGGAGAATATTGATTTAATGACCGTGTGTCCCGAGCACAAAGCTAAGCACTGGAATATAATCATGAGTAGGACTGACATGGCTGGTGCCTGTGAGGAACCTATAGTCTATGCAGGAGGAAGCAAAAACACAAACCGATAGATGTATGAGTAATTACTGTTATGATGAGTGCTAGGAAGGGGTCAAGCAGGATGCGCAGACTGAAGCTGACAAAGGATTTACCTGAGACAGGGTGCTCAGGAGGTCTCCCACAAGGGGATGATATCTAAGAGGAGACCTGAAGGGCCAAACATGCAAAGGTGGTCCAGAAAGTATCCCAGACCAAAGGCATAGCATGCACCAGAGCCTGAACTGGGGAAGAAATGGCAGGTTGGAAGAACTGAAAGGTTTGCAGGTTGCATCTAGTGAGTATGGGGAGATGAGCTTGGAGAGGGAGGCAGAAGCCAGACCACGCTGGGCATGGTAAAGGAGTTGACATTTATTCTATGTTCCAGTTGTACCTAGGGCATATGACTGTTTTAAATAAAATTGACAAAATTTAATTTTAATAATAAATGAACATTTTTATTGTACAAATTTTCATACATATAACCAAAGTAGAGAGAATAGCGTCATGAACCCCCCATGTGTAAATCATTCAAAGTCAGCAGTTAGTAGGGGCTTCCTACTTCATCTCTTCCCCACTTTGCTGAAGCATATTTAAGTAAATCCCAGATGGCATGACCTGTCCCTCTGTACATTCTTCAGCATCTCTAAAGAACATTTATTTTCTTAGATAACCACAATGCCATGATCACACCTAACATAATTAACTATAATTTCTGGTTATCATCCAATATTGAGTCTATAATTCAGATGTCCCTGTTTGTCCCCCAAATGTGTTTTGGTAGCACTTGAATCAAGATCCAAATGAGGTACACATTGTATTAGTTATTACATCTCTAAGTCTCTTTTGATCTACACAGTTCCTATTTTCACCTCCTTTTTTGTTTGTTTTAATGCCATTGACTTGTTGAGGAAGTGGAGGCAGTTGTCTGCAGAATGTCCCATCTTGTGGGTCTGTCTCTTGCTTCCTCATGTTGTCATTTAACCTTTCTTTTGGTTTCCCCTAATTCCTGTAATGGGAACTTAACTCTAAGGATTAACTTTTTTGACAAGAATGTCAATGGTCATGATTTCCTTCATATTGTATCATCTCAGGAGACACCCAGTATCTAGCTGTCCTATTCTTTTTTTTTTTTTTTAATTTTTTTTTCAACATTTTTTATTTATTTTTGGGACAGAGAGAGACAGAGCATGAACGGGGGAGCGGCAGAGAGAGAGGGAGACACAGAATCGGAAACAGGCTCCAGGCTCCTAGCTGTCAGCCCAGAGCCCGACGCGGGGCTCGAACTCACGGACCGCGAGATCGTGACCTGAGCTGAAGTCAGCCGCTTAACCGACTGCGCCACCCAGGCGCCCCTAGCTGTCCTATTCTTAATGATACTAAGATTCATCAGTGAATTCAAGCGTTGGGAGCTTGATTGTATTGTATAGTTCTCCATTGACTTATATAATTATTTTATTCTTTTATATTTTTCTGAATCAATTACTTCATTAGAAATATCTCAACGATTATTTCAAATCTATTATTTCAACTTACTTTTAACCACCTCCAAAATTGAGATCTTACTACCTCCCTGACAATTTTCACTGAAGAAGAGAAAGGTCATGCAGCACCTGGGTGGCTCAGTGGGTTAAGTGTTTGACTTTAGCTCAGGTCATGACCTCATGGTTCATGAGTTTGAGCTCCGCCTCAGGCTTTGTGCTGACAGCTCAGAGCCTGGAGCGTGCTTCAGATTCTCTCCCTGTCTCTCTCTGTGCCCCTCCCCTGCTCACACTCTGTCTCTCTGTCTCTGTCGCTCTCAAAAATAACCATTAAAAAACAAGAGAGAGGCCACTGTGAGTATTCTGGAAAAGTCTTTGTGGAAGAAAATAAATTGGGCATTCAACTTTTCATTCAAATACCATAGAATATTACTTATTCTGGGAGAGGAAGCCAGTAGTTATCCTGAAAGAAGTGAGTTAGTAAAGATAAGAGGTAGGACTGGGTTATAACAGTTTTCTGTAAATGTAGGTAGATATTGAGCCCAAGATTCCCAGTAGAGGATAGTCTTTGAAAACTTTGTATACTAAAAGTATCATTTCTCCTGTCGTCTTTCATCACTCCCAGTGGACATTTGCCTCTGTGTAGGACGTGAGGTGCTGATAGATGCTGTTAAGATGTAGGGATTGCCCTATCAGCCCTCTATCAGTGCTAAGCTGCACCTGTTCTCCAACCAAATCCCTATAAGAACTGTTGGGATCATGATCCCACCATACCCCCACTCCCATTCCAGCAGCTGCAGCATAACTGGAGCCAGTTCTTAGTAGGAGATTTTTCCATGATGAGAGTGGACAAGTTGTGACATGTGGGCCTAAAGTCCCTGCCTAGTGACAGAAACTGGAGCAGAAGGGTCTGGGTAAGGCCTTACCAAACAGCTGTGGACTCGAATGGCCAGGGTATTGCAAGTACATGGGGATCCTTGAAGGTGGCAACCCTGTATAGGAATCTTGACCCTTTAAGAACACCTAACTGTACTCTGCCACTGGTGGACTGGTGGCCAGGGCAGATTGGGATGGGAACTGCAGAGTGTGCAAAAGCAGCATGTGCTCTGGGGAGGGGAAGCAGCTTGGTCCTGGCACTGCCAATGGTGTCCCCCTCTGCTGGAAAAGTCACCCACAGGTGGCATGCTTACCTCACTGGGCCTCACTGGGCCTCACTGTCACCCCATGGTCCAGAAACTCCCCTGTTCTGTCATGGGAGCCATGTTCTCAGACTTAGCCATATTGAGACTGAGCTATAATTTTTAGGTAGTGATATCTGGTAGACAGTTGGAGGTGCTATACTAGAGCTTGGGGGTGGGAGGAGATTAAGGTTTAAGATAGATTTAGTGTACTCTGTACTGGGCGTCTCATTGGTTCTCACGCTGTTTTAGTATGTATTTGCTCTTTAAGGTATCTGGGAATATGCAGTGAGATTATGATCAGATGGAGTAGGAGGGTGTTCTGTTTTAGTAAATGCACTGGCAGGAAAGTTACCAGGGAGACTTCAGGATTTAATCTCCTGACCTGGATTGCCATAGTATCAAAATATGTTAAAAGCAGGTTTGGCGTAGCATCAAGGGGCAGGACAAAATAGGAAGCAAGTGAAAAGTTCAACCTTACAACTAGAAGGAAAGTTAAAGGTAGAATGGGTCCAAATTCTCTGTTTAAGGAAGACTCCATCTAAGCCTTTGCAACAGCCTGTGACTTGTGACCCTGTGAAGGAAGAACAGCATCACCCTGTGTTCTCCCCTCCCCCATTTCCCACTCCTGAAGTAGACCTTTGGGCTTTGTTGCTTCTCATCTAAGCAGCCCAGGGAAGAGGAGATGGGGTGGGGAAGAAAAGGACAGTGCATCCAACCTCCTGCTCAGTGCTGCAGGAAGCCTGAAGCGAGCTCTAGCTAGGGCTCCGGCAGCACCCTGCAAGCAGGGGAGAAGCAGCTGCTGCTGCTGTTGCCACTGCTGCCACTTGCTGGGGTCCCAGCTGCCCCAGGGATTACCTGGGCATAGCATGTGAGGCTGAGATTCTGAGACTAACACCCGATCTCGGAAGCGGATGAGGTCCTGGGCACAATGTGAAGGGTGGAGCTATGAGCTGTGGCGGTGATATTGTGAAATCCATTTACCAAGCAGGCACTCCTTCTGTGAGTGAGTGCCCTGTACGATCCGATGAGCTTTTCCGTTCTGAGCTGTGGGCAAGTCTTCTAGGAACCCATGCTGATCAAAATATAACCTGGCCTTAGTGGCAGAAGTTCAGCAGGTGAGGGCGAGCCTCTGGACTGCACATTGGGAGACAGGCCTGCCCCACTGCGATAGGCAAATGGACAGGGAAGGTGGGCTTTCCCAGGCAGAGTCACACAGGCCAGAGAAGCCCCACCTCCGCTTTGACAAGGGTCTGGTGGGTTGGGAGAAGCTTCTTAGGAACTTGAGGGTGAACTGGGGAGTGAAATGACAAGGAGCTACTTATGTCCTTTCTCCTGGGTTTGCTGGCAGTGGGGTGAGGTGCAGCTTAAGGTCTGATGTTAGCCAGGTGCTTGCTGTCTTTCATACTTAATGGAGGCCCATTCTAGATGCATAGATGACTTATATCCTAAAAAATGTGACTGGATTACCTGACCCTCAGGTTCCCCTCAGATACCAGCTTGTCATTTCCATGACCTTCCAGGCCTTGTTTGGGGTTTTGTTTCTGCTTTTGTGTTCCTGGAATAACCATCTGTAGCTTTCCCATTTTCAGATTTTCTTCTCTTCTGCCTCTCACACCTGATTCTGTGAGATTCTCCCCTTGCTGAACCACCGAGCACACTACCCCCGCCTCCCTTGGCTCTGAAGGGACGCCATCTGGGCAGGCCACCGGCGTGGGCACAGCTATGGGGCAAGAGGAAGAGGGCTTCCCTTTCATTTCTGCATCTTTTTTCCTTGGTGGTTGCCTTCGAGGACCTGACCTCCTAAAAACAAAACAACCCCCTCACCCCAAACCCTAGACTTGTGTATTTAGACATACATGTGAGTTTTATCACATTCCCTGCCAAGCCGCTGCCTGACCGCTCCCTTCTCTGAGCCACAGTGGCAGGAGGCATGGCGTTTTTAAGCAGGATGAATTGCTGTCTAGTGGCTGTTCTTCTGCACCCAGGGCCATCAATCTTGTCTTGAATGCTGGGCCTGCTAGTGTGCCTGCTCAGGCTCATCTTTCTGGGGCAGACTTATTTACGGAGCCATGGCAAAGGTAATCTCACTGACCACCACCCCACCCCTCCCACCCCCCCGCCCTCCACCAGCCCATGGCCTGGGCCTCTCTCAGCCGCTCTTAAAAATAGCCTAAGACAAGAAGGAGAGCCAGGGTCCGGTTACCTCCTGCAAGCGGGATCTGATCTTACCTCACCTCCTGCGTCTGGCAGCTCGGCCCTTCTCAGGGGCCACTGGACAGGCTTGCAGGCCAGCAGGAGGTGGTCAGCCTGTCAGTCTCTGTCCTGCTTGGAGCTGGGAGCCAGCAGTCACTCCCCTTCAGGGAAGCAGGGGTTGGGGGGAAGGCATGGGGGGGATGGAGTCCTTCCCAGCTCTCTTTGCCCAAGCAGTTGAGTGAGAAATCTCAGCCATGGAACTCGTGTGTCCATTTGTGGAAGACGACAGGCTGTGTAAGGGATGAGGGTCTTCCTGGGAACAGGCCTGGAATTGCAGGGCATGCTTTGTTTGGAGTCATGACTGGCTTCCCCACCTTATATCTCCCCTTCCCTGAGAAGCAAACACCTTTGTCAAGTCCTGGACACTGGGGAATACCTTCTGTCCCCGTGTGCCATGTTCTTCTCTCACCTAAATCGAATCTGCTTCCCTAAAAATCTGCCTGGTAGAAGGGGATGAATTAGGCTACAGCCTGGCCGTTAGCCCTAGCCATAGCAGTAATTCCCTAGATGACCTTGGGGAGCCCTCATCCTGTGTTAGGCCTTCGTTTTCTTCCTTGTGCAATTAAGATGGATAATTCTGGCTCCTGTCTTACCTCGAAGGGATGTGGTGGGATTGATTAATTGGACTGGGGAAAAAGGAGTCTGGAGTGATTCTGTGTCTGAAAAATAAGGGCGACAGCACTGCATTTACACTTGGATTGGTGAGCTTGCATCATTTCTTCATCAAGCATGCATCTGTTTGTGTGTGTGTGGGATATCAGTACCGGTGTGTGTGCTGGGGTGTATGTATACGAATGTGTGAGTGTGCACACATTCATAGAGGAAGTGGCTTACTTCACAGCTCACTGGTTGTCCACACTTGTCATTTGTCTGCCTCATGGCCTCCCCACCCCATTTTGTTCTCTTGGATATGAAGGCTCTGGGCTCCCTGTCCTATCTTACAGACTTGATCTTGGAATCCCTTTAGTTCCCTGGGTAGATGCCTGAATGGCAGGTACTGGAGAGGAAATTAAGGCTGAATGAAAGATAGTCATTTTCCAAAAGCCCACAACATTCAGGCCCTAGCCTTGCACCTCTAGTCTCCCATCTCCCTTGTCTCCCTGACTCTGCCCTCACCCTCTAGTTACGTTGTAAGTTTCCTAAATTTTGCCATGGTCTTTCTCACCTTCAGAACCCTGCACCTGCTCTTTATACCGTTTGTTTGGACTTGCCCCTTTATCCCTTCACAGAATGCTTCTGAGCTTCCTTTGGGAACCACCTTACGCTTCCCTTATCCTGACATCCAGCCCTGCCATGAGACCCCACAATTCCCTATTCTTTCCCAGCGGTGGCACACAGCACACCTTACTATAATTGCTTACTTCACTGGGTGCCTTACGGCCAGAATATAAATTCTATGAGGACAGGGCACCTCTTGTCTTACTCAGAATTGCCTCGCATAGTGTCTGCCCTCTAGTTGGGCCTTGGTACATATTTTAGTCAATCATGAATAAATGAGCAAACATGATAAATGACAGGCAAGTAAGAACACAGTGCTCCTGATGCCCATGTGCCTTGCATAGATGAACACGCACAGCTCCGCTGTCCATGGGAGCCCTTCGCCACCACCCCCACCCCCACCATCATGCTGACAGCCTTGATAGGACAGCAGTCTCATCTGGGCGCCTCGGTCTGTCTTGGGATTCAACCTTGTCCACGCACCTGATTGCACTTCAGAGAAGGTAAAACCAAGAGCTCAGCTTTCTAAATATTTGTTGCTGGGAAAGCTCTGGGAGGGATCTTGGGCAGCCTCTGAGAGGAGTACACTTTTCCCCAGCACAGCTGCTGGGGCTGGTGGCATCAGTGGCATCTCCTGTTCGTCTCTCTCCCCACTGATTCACGTTTGAGTGGGACTCAGCCAACTTCCAACTTTTCACCTCTCCTTCCTGTCCAGGTTTGGTCCTGGTCCAGTCCACAGGGTTGAGCTGCTCTTCTCCCCACCCCACCCCCATCCCCCACCCCGCCCATCCCCTGGCTCCCAGGAGAGCCTCCCCTCTCCGGCTCCCAAGCTTCCACAGCTGCCTCAGCCGCAGGTTTGGAGGAAGCGGGCTTGCTGCGACTGACGTCTCCACCTGCTGGCCGTCCTGACCCTTTCTGCCTGCAGCTCTCCATCCCTGCCGCCACTGTCGCCGTTACAGTGTGGCGGCGGTGGCGACTGCTGCTGCTGCAATATTCTATAACCCAGAGACCCCAGGTGGGAAGCATGGCCCGGCAGATGGCACAGTGTGCTCCTCCTACAAGGACCTACCACTGCTGGATGCTCCGAATAAGTTTCCCCTGAGAAAAAGTCCAAGGAGGAGGTAGCTAACCCTCTGACTGTGTTGCTGTTCCCCCCTAGGGACCCTTCCATGAAGACTGAGGCAGGCACAACTGCTGAGAGCCTGCTGACATGACATCGGCCACGGAGTTTGAAAACGTGGGCAACCAGCCACCGTACAGCCGGATCAATGCCCGCTGGGATGCCCCGGACGATGAGCTGGATAATGACAACAGCTCAGCCAGGCTCTTTGAGAGGTCCCGGATCAAGGCCTTGGCAGGTACCATTTGGGGCCATGGGGGTTAGAGGAGCCGGTCTCATAGTCCCAAGGTTCAGTCCCCTCCCTGCCTGTGGCCAGCCCTCTGCGTGCATTGGCGTGAGCCCTGGCAGGGAGGTGATGGAGACATGGCTGTGTGGCTCAGGGAGACTTGGCCCTGTTGGGAGGGAGCAGAGGCTCCCACGCATGCCCTAGTTCATCCCAGGTGGGAGGTGGTGCCAGGTGGGCCCTGCCCTCTGCCTCTGTCCTGAGTGACCTGTGGCCAAAGTGAGAACTGAGACAGAGTCTGGGCAAAGGAGTGTCTGAGGGGCTGGATGCCAGGCAGAGGGGTGTGCAGCTTCATTATGCACCTCAATCTCCTGCCTGGTCCTGGATAGAGAAATTATCATCCTCCTCTCTGTTGTCCTAAAAGAAAAGTGTGATTTGATAGGACATTGAGAACAGGTAACATCCTCCCCACACTGGCTCAGGAAGCAGGATTTTCTAGACTAAACCTCTTATCCTTAAACTGGAATTAGATTTTTACTTAGATTCATAGTAGATTTCTGTGCGTGTGCGTGTGTGTGTGTGTGTGTGTGTGAGTGACAGAGAGAGAGAGAAGGGGAGGGAGGGGGAGATCTTAAATCTCCAGCAGAAATAGTTTGTCCTCCCCCTGCTGGCTGGGATATGATTCTTGGGATTTTTTTTTTTTTTTTTTTCTTCTCCCGCCAACCCCTGTGACCACTGCTTCCCTGGAGCCTGGCCCAGGGTAGCTATATTCGGACACTAAGTCCTTGGCCAATAAAGAAAGTTTGAGTTCTGTGGGATAGCGTGTGGGTGGGAGGGCTGGGGGTAGATTCCATCATCTGCTCCACCAGTTATTAACCCAAATCAGACTTCTTTCCCCATCTTCACCTTGTAAGAAGAACCCAGACTCGCCCATAAGCACTTTCTGGAGCGATTCTCCCAGTGCACCATCATCACTTAGTGGCCCTATCTGAATTTTCTAGTAGTATTCTTCTACCTTCTCTCCCTCCACTCTGCTCTCAGATGCCTCCAACTTCAGCTAACCTTGAGTCATGAGCAGGGGAACCATAGTGACCTTTCACCTTAGGAGTAGCTGGGCTTACCTTACACTAAAAGGAATGGGGTGTCTCATTCCCTTGTCATGATGGGGAATCCATTCACATCTCAGCCATCAGCTTTTGTGTTCTTGTTCTTGTGAGACACTCCCTTTCTTCTTCCTTCACCCCCTCCTCTGCATTCCCTACCCTTAAAAATTCCTTCCTTGGTTTCCCTTGAGGACAGATAATAGCACTAATTCATTCCTTGCTTTGCTTATGTAATCTTAACCTCTTTAAATAAGCAAACTAGGAACCCTTGTCTTGCCAGTCTGGTTTTACCTTTTTTCTATCTGCGTGCCAGCTGGGCCTGACTACATTGACCCTGGTGATAGAGGTGGAGGGAGAGGGGTTCCATTTTCCATATGTCTTGTCAAAGGACAGTATGAGGAGTGGGACTGTCTTTGTGCAGGGATCCTTTGATATGTTTTACAGATACCCTATTTTTTAAGAAACCAAGGAAAATTCCATTTTAATAGTTATTTATTGTACCCCTACTATGTATAAAGCTAACCCCATGACCAGACAGAGAAAACCACGGAGATGAATTCAACACAGTATCTGTCTGTAAGTAGTTTATGATCCACTAGGGAAATGAACAATGTTCATAATGAATTAGCACAAGTACAATTAGAGAAGAACTGTAGGAAAGGCATATAATTAAATAGCAATGAGAGAGCAAAGGAGGAGACTCAGGAATCGGGGACTCATTTGTGGAGAAGGCCCTCAGGAATTGAAGGGTGCATGGGATCTTGACAAGCAGGTGGGGTACAACTTTATCCAGTTGGACTATATGAATGGCAGCCAGGTCTGATGATCAGGTTAGAAAACTGGTGAAAGTAAGTTGATCAGGTTACTGGAGAAAAAAGTTCCACAGCCCTGCCTGTGTCTCACCAAGAGTTTGCATCTCGTCTACCAGAGAATCTGAATTACCCCCAGGGGAGAGGGGGACCACCGAGCATATAGACTTACATGCCTGGACCTTAACAATTTAGAACATCTGGCTAACAAGTAACCATGGAAGTTTAGGATCCATTCAGGGTTTTAAAAAACAAACAGAAACCTAAGTCAGTCTACTGACTTTACTGAGAGTCCACTCTGAGTGAGCTGTGGGATAAGCGAAAGCTGTGGGAGCGTCCAAAGTAGAGAGGTCAGATGGACCCGTTCTAGTGGGTAGACAGAGCAGAGAAAGGGGCTGTCTGTCTCCCTCAGTTTTAACTTCTGGATGTTTTTCTCTTCAGTGTTGTCTTTGGGGCTGCCTTGGCAGCCCTTCCAAAGAGGCTGAGGAAGCAGAAGCACCTCTAGTTCCTATCATTTCTGCATTCTCCACAGCCACTCCCCCACACCTAAGCACATGATGGCAAGGAAGGCATTACTGTCCCCTCTAATGCTACTAGTATGGAGGATGGTTGAATCAATTTCCTGTTTTATAAAATGGGGACAGTAGTTCTTTCCCAAGGGTCTTGTGAAGATCAAGTAAGATAAAGTTTATGAAAGTTTTTTATTAGTAATAAAATACTAGGTGAATGTTAGTATTTACAGGAAATCTTAGTAATATCTTTCTGTCCCTTCTTTTAACTTCAGACATTCATGATCATCAGTCACAGTTCCAGTTATCCTGACCTGTTCCAGGGCCAGTTTCTTCCTTCTTAACCCCACCCTCCTTTGTTTCTGAAGGCGGCCAGGGTTGGAAGAAAGAGCCAGGGACCAGGGGAAACTCCACTAATGCTTGTGTTGCGGCTTTTGGCTCGGTCTCCAGAGACCCAGTGCCCACAGGGATGAAGCCCCATGCTGTGTAGATCTTTCTCTTTAAGGCTGCCCAGCCAAGATCCCAGCTGTGTCTCTGCCATCAGCTGGGTGACCTGGAAGGACCAAGAAACCAAAGGATGATGAGGCTGGTTAGATGTCCTTCCGGGTGTGGCTTCTCTGGGTCCTTCTCCACATAGTGACCTGTGGTTAGAAATCTTGCAGTTGGTTAACAGGACTCCGTTTTTTTCTGCCCCTTAAGTCAACTTCCTCTCAGCTCCAGAGGAAATACTCCCTATTTTGCCTTTCAAATAATTCCCAGCTCTTCCTCCCTGGACTGAAATAAACAAACCATCTGGTTATTCCGTGTGGAAACTGCCACATTGGTATACAAATACCTGACCTCTCTCCCAATGGAATCACTGTGGATTTGACACTGTGGGTCAGCCTGACTGAAATGAAGGGGGAGGTGGGCAGGAAAGTGCTGCAGAAGGCTCCTGCAAATAGGGGATGGATTTGACCTCGGCAGTGCCCAGGGAAAGGGTGGGGGCCCAGCAGGAATATTTGCCCAGTAGGTCCCTGGCAGATGTTAGCTCTCAGTGTCAGGCTCTAAAGCTGGCAGCACTCGAGGAGGTTAAGTGATGGGTCACCCTGAGGCTTCTTCCTGAACAGGGGCCGTTCTCTGCTTTGATGACTGCCTTTGGTACCTTCCTACGTTTAGGACCTGCTTTGAAAGATTAGAGGAAGGGAAGCAGTTGAAAAGCTCACCTTCTAATCCCTCCAAGAAGTTCCAGCCTTCAGGTTTCGGTAGAAAGGCTTCCAGTGTCTCCTAGAGCCACCCTCATCTTCACTCACACCCCCTTTCCTGTCCTCCCCCCTTTTCATACTGGGAGCCATTTGGTAAACATTTGTGGCTGTCTGGATGAGGGATGAAGCACTGCAGGCTGCAGGGAATTTACCAGCCAGAATGCCTGCCCTTGGTGCTCTCTCTCCTCATCCCAGAAGGGTCCTCTGCCTGCACGTGTACCCTCTTGCACCTGGCTGTGTACCCCAGTGACTTGGGGCAGGTGTGGCCCAAGTGGCAGAGGAGGAATGCAACAGAAAGATGCCCCCAAAAGATAAAACCTTGTGCCCTGGCCTCCACTGCCTTACCCATGCACTCATGTTGAAATCTGGGCATCCCAAGTGCCACCTACTGCATGACTTCCAGCTCCTCAGAGCACAGAGGCATCTGGAAGGTCATGGTACAGAGAGCAATGCAGGGCCTCTTGAGACAGATCTGTGAGGAGACGGCTCAACGTGTCCTTCATCATCTTCTGTGGCCCATTTAACACAGAGCCATCCTTTGAACACTTTTTGTTGCTTTTTTTTTATGTTTATTTTGAGAGAGCAAGAGAGTGTACACACGTATGAGCAGGGGAGGGGCAGAGAGAGAGAAAAAGAGGGAGAATCCCAAGCAGGCCCCACACTATCAGCACAGAGCCCTACATGGGGCTCAATCTCATGACCTGAGCCAAAATCAAGAGTCCGACACTCAACCAACTGAGTCACCCAGGCACCCCCAGAGCCATTCTTTTAAAACAAAGTGCACAAAATTGTGTAGCCCACTCTGGCTTTGCCTTTAAGTCAGAATCCAAGTGATGCTTCAAACTAGAAATGCCTTTCCTTTCTGCATTCTGTCTTTGCCTTCTTACTAGATTGGAGATGAGGTCAAGTGGTGAGGTTGGTTGAAGACAATTCAGAGGACACAACAGGGCAGCAGGTGCATAGCAGGCTATGTCCCTGTGCTCTGAAGCACAGACTTGCTGCCATTTTGAACCTTGAACATCTTCCAGACCCACTTTGCCCAGGCCCCAAGGTTAAGTTCTGTGACTGGCAGATGTTCCATCAGAGCCTTAGGACAGGTGCCTTCAGACCCTGCCGCTCCCTTCCCACCCACGTTGGCTCCTTGGAAACTTCACAGAGAAGGTAGTATTGGCTGCTTCCTGACTTTGGTGGCAAAAGGTCATGCTTGGCCTGTTTCTCCACCTGCACCAGGATGACACTGATTCCAGGTGTCCCAGTTTCCTGAGAAGGGCTTTGTGTCCAGAGGGTGAATGATTTCTTTCAGAGAGCAGGATTTCACCACAGTATGTGGCGGGCAGGGTGGGGAAGGTACAGGAGTGGGGATTCAGCAGCTTCTTGGCAGCCTACTAAGTTGACAAGTTCAGATGTAGCTGCTGGAGACCAAGGCATCAGGTGTTAATGGTCTGAATATCTCTGTTAAGCTACCTGTGAGAACAAAGGTGGCATCATTAATGAGGGTTGTTTTTTTTTTTAATGTTTTCTTCTCCAATTTCAAAACACGAAATGGAGTTCTATGTAGAAACTATATATTGGGGAGACATACTATTCATGGAAATATGTATAATCAGCAACAATCATTTTAGTGTACTGTCAGAAGAAAAAATAATTGGCTCAGCAGCTTTTCCTCGGAGGTCAGCCATTATGAGTTCCACCCCCACCCGCTTTCCTGAGACAGGCCACTGTTCAGATAAACCTGCTAGTTACCTGTGCAGACAGATCCACAGGAGAGGCAGTGTGCCGTGGTCCAAGGCAATTTCCCCAGCCCAGGACATAACACTTTCTCCCATTGTCCTCTCTTCCCTCTTGATAAAAGCTGTTCTTCCTCTTTGAAAACACTTTGCAGAACCAAGGCTGTTCCAATTCTCTGGGTGACTGCTATCTATCATTGTGAAGATGCTTTTCAAATATTAATACACTGAGGTTAATAATAAGACTCTCTCCTCCCCATGCAGTGCAGTCTGAGTGAGCCATGGTAATAGCCTCCTCCATCTTTGGGACATTCCTGTGGGCTGTTGGCTTCATTCCCAAGGGCAGGCTGTGACACCAGGCCTTACTGTGCTCATGGCTCCCAGAGCAGCCGGCATCCATTTTCCCCTTCTCCAACTGAGCGCTCTCTGCATGCTGCTTGACTGAAGAGGTGCCAGGAGTGTTGTTTCCAAGCATCTGTAGCAATTGTTCATTTTCCTTTTTTATCGTGTCACTGAGAGAGAATGGCAAGGAAGCTGGTAGCAGTTGAGTCTCTAGGAGCATTTTGCCTCCAAACCCTTTAGCCTTCAAACTCTGGAAACCAGATCAACAGGGGATCTCATTTTACAGTCTAGCGAGAAGGAAGTGGATCAAATACTCACACATGTGTTTCTGTACATATAGACATACATGCATGTTGACAAATTATGATAAATTCCATGAGGAATTGTTGAGAATTAGGAGTTTCTAATATAACCTACAGCCTATAACTCATCCAAGGAGGAGTAGGGCTTGTTGGAGTGAGCACATGGGGGGAAGGGTGGGTGGAGATGGGAGGGGCAGGCAGGAGCCACATCACAGGGACTTACAGGCCATTGGTATCTTCAGGGTCCTGGCAGGAAGCAGTAGGAAACTCAAAAGGGGTGGCTGAAGAGTTTTTTAAGGAGATTATTTGCAAAGGGGTGGCAGGGTTGAAGGGTCAAAGGGTGGGAGCTGTAGCAGGGAGAGCTGTAGGCTCTCAAGACAGGATCTGTGGCCTTCAGTAGAGGACCAGAAGGATGGAGCCACTCCCACACCCATCAAAGTGCTCTGACAGGGAAGTGGCATGCTTACATTTGGGTTTTTAAAAGTCACTCTGACTTCAGTGGGGGCAACAGGTTGTGGGGAGACTATGCAAAAGTCTGGGAGAGAGAAGACGGCAGTGTGAGCCAGCTTGGTGGCCATTGACAGAAGTGGTCCATCCTCACATTATCATTCTTCTGGCCTCTCCTGTTGCTATCGTGGGCTTTCCCAAGTTAGGTGACCTTGGCCAAGTCGCTTTTCTGTTCCTCACCTGTAAAACAAGAGACTCAAACCAGATGATGCACACAAGACCTTTCCACCTCTGGCAGCCTGGGAAGAAGCCTCCTGTTATGGTAGCGCTGACCACATACTTCCACCCTGAACCACGGAGCTTTGGTTCCTGGCTTAGGGAAAGGGAATCAATGATTTTTAGCAAATCAGTAGATTCTCCAGAAATTCTCTCTCCTCAATAAAGGGTAGGTTAAAACTGAGTCCTGGACCATGTCAACTTCTGTGGCCTTGTGTTCTAAGTGAATGTAATCTCTCCCTGCGACCACCACCTGCATGCATGACAATACCTGGTGCTTTTTATCCAGATGATCTAATTGACCCTTAACCACTCTGAAGTAAGCAGGGGATAGGTATCACCATGCCACTTATACAGATGGGGGGAGAGGTAGAGCAGAAAGTGCCAGGACAGAATCCCAGGGATTTGAAATCATCCTGCTGCTGGGGTGCCTGGGTGGCTCAGTCGGTTAAGCGTTCACCTCGGGTCATGATCTTACAGTTCGTGAGTTCAAGCCTTACGTTGAACTCTATACTGTTAGCATGGAACCTGCTTCAGATCCTCTGTCTCCCTCTCTGCCTCTCCCTGCTCACACTCTTTCTCTCTCTTAAAAATAAATAAACTTAGAAATAATAATAAAATCATAAAATCATCCCAGTGCCATTGGGGCTACAGCACTTGGGCTTTCTTGAAAGTCCTTCAGACCTGCATTGCCTCCTCCTCTGCATCCCACCCAAGACCTCTCTTCTCATTTTCCTTCCACCACCAGCCTCTTAAGCCTCTTTGATCAAAATACTGAATTCCTTTTTACTTCTGTCTTACAGCCTCTGAATATTCTCACCTGCTGTGGGCCAGCAGACCCTTGTTCTGTGGTTGTCCAGATCAGCTCTGGTCATTTCACTTCCATGGTTCACATGTCAGCTGGGGCCATGTCACCTCAAGCAGAGACTTCTGCAGCTGCCTCCAAGCTGGTGCCTTGACCTCTCCTCATTGAATCCCATTTACACAGGGAAGTTAGAAGCATTGTCTTCTAGCAGATTTTAGTGAGGTGTTGCTTTACTTAAGAACCTCTAGGCTTTTCTTTACCTGAAGTGTAGAGTTCAGATTCCCTAGACTGTCCTTCAACTTCTTTACTCTGGGGAAGTTCATTGCTTTTCACCCTCACCCCCCAAACTTGCACACCTGTGTGCACACACATACAGATTTGCCAGTTTCCATCTTGAGGGCTTTGAGCAAGACCCCCCCCCCCTTTCTTCTCTGTCATTCTAAAACCATGATCATCTTCAAACCTCAGATCAAAACTAGCCTTCTTCAAAAACATTTTTTTAAATTTAAACTGGCCTCTGATAACTTGTTTTCTTTTCCTACTATATATAAAGACCCTATTTTATTTAAAAAAAAATAAGGTGAGGGGCACCTGGATGGCTCAGTCAGTTAAGCATCCTACTTCTGCTCAGGTCAGGCTCTCATGGTCCGTGAGTTTGAGCCCCACATCATGTTCTGTGCTGATAGCTCAGAGCCTTGAGCCTGCTTCACATTCTGTGTCTCCCTCTCTCTCTGCCCCTCCTCTGCTCATGCTGTCTCTCTCTCTAAAAAATAAATAAACATTAAAAAATATATCTTCAAATATTTTTGTTACACAAAATATATTTAGTATAGAGAAGATTAGAAAAATAGAGAAAAAAGAGAAAACTGGGGACATTGTTAATGACCCATATAGATATTTTACAAGCCTATAAATATGACTGCGTGTATATATAAATATTAAAATGCTATCTATAATACTGTAATCTTAGAATTTTTGTCACTGAGCACTATATTGTGAATATCGTTTCATGCAAACATATAGATTATCATCTTCATGGCTGTATAGTCTTCCTTTGTATTAACGTACCCTAGTCTAGTTAACCAGCATCTTAGTGTTCAACTCTGCCCACTTTTAAAGTCAGTCTTATGCACTTTGTGCTTGCCTTTGCAGACATGTAGTAAGCATCCTAAAGTTCTCGCTTAGAACCAACCCTAGCTAAGTTTTAAATCTTGTATGTAGGGGAATCCTGCTCTAGCTGTTCACGATGCTAGTGTGATGAAAGCTGGTTGGTTGAAAGAAAAAATTCCTCTCCAAGCTAAACTGTAGGGTAGAATTTGTGCCACCAGCATCATTTATGATGTGTCTCTCAGGGTCTGCCCCTGTGCTAGGCTTCATGGGATTAGCATCTGTATCTTCAATGTTGTCACAAGTTCATGGGAGTTAAAGCATCACTCATTCAGGTTCCTTAAGCTCTTGGCTTCCTGACATGAGAAGTAGAGAAATCCCAAGCTGTAAACCTGCAAAGGATTAAATGATTGTTTTCAGACCCAGGCCAGTGATCCATGGGCCTCCTATGGTGCCTTTTCTCCCTTTTGTCTTTCTGACCACCAGCTTTACCTATACCTTAGCACTACATGCTGGTAAAAATGCAGGCTTCTGGAAAAAAAAAAAAACACATTTTTAAACATTTCATCAGTCATTTATTCCTCAGGATTTATGAGCTTCATATCTGATTTTTCTTCATGATATTTGCTGTTTCTTATTATCAAAGTAATACATGTTCATTGCAGAAATTTTGGAAACTACAGATAAGCAAAAAGAAAAGGCACCCACAGTCTTACCACTCAGCTATAACAATATCTAGCTTAAGATTTTGTTTTTAAATGGATATAGCTCTACAAGACTGGGGTCATATTATACGTGTTATTTTAAAATCTGTATTTTTCCTTAATATGTATTATATCCTTTCCTACCATTGAAAGGTCTTCTACAACCTTATTAGAATCTTCACAAATGTACCAAAATTATCATATAATCCCCTGTTTTGAATATTTAGGTTCCTGTTCTCTATTCTTTTTTATTTTTATTTTTTAAGATTTCTTTTATTTTTGAGAAATCTCTACACCCAGTGTGGGGCTCAAACTCACAACCTCGAGATCCAGAGTCACATGCTCTACCGACCAAGCCAGCCAGGCACCCTGCTATTCTCTAGTCTTGATAGCAGATTTTTAACAGACAAAAGAGGGAGGGATATGAAGCACGCAAGGAATTTTATAGGAAACTAGGGCAGAAATAGATAAATGGGCCTAGAATTGGGTAATTGAGGTTCCAAGATAAACTATTTCAACTAAACCATGTGGCTTAAGAACAGCCAATGTGTAATAGGCTTTTATTTTTAAAACACTGGGGAATTTGATAACAAACTTCCCGGGTGCCCATGATGTCAGGAAGTGAAACAGGTACCAGAGTAGGTGGGGCCAGTGGCAGGCGTGCTGTCGCCAAGGGAGGAGGGAAGCAGAAGGAAGAGCCAAGAAGAAGCCTAGAGAAGGTAGAACACAAGAAAGAAAGGGAAAGAACCTTGACCCCAGGGGAGAGGTCTGTGCTTTAAAACACCTGTGGGGGATATTCAGAGGGCAAGACCTGGGAGAGTAGCTACATGGTGGTCAGGGGGGCAGAGCGAAACCTGCCCACAGGACCCATGGACCTCCCTCCTGGGCTCTGTTCTCAAGGGATGTAGGAAGTGTTCCTCAACTCATAAACCTTCTCCCTCTCTCCCTTCCATCTTTCTTGTGGCTCAGGTGGTTAACCATGCTTGTGATTTTTGTCTCGTGAAAAGTCCCTGAAGCAGGACACACAGGGAACTGGGCCATCTTGGAGGAGGAGGAAAAAAAAGTTTAATATTTTCTTAAGAAAAAGAAAAATAGATTTCTATATTGAATAAATAACATATACATCCAGGGGATAAAACTCAAAAGATGTATAAAAGGGCAAAAAATGTTTTATTCCCACCTTGGTCCTTCAGATACCTAGTTCTTTTCCCATAATTAGTGTTCTCAATTTCCCATGCATCTTTCCAGGCGTATTTTATGCATATATTAGCAAACGGTCTATTCTTCTTCCCAGCCTTTTTTTCTTTTTTTTACTACACATTGCTGTATGTGTTTTTCCTCCACCCAAGATATATTGAAGATGGTTTTGTATTAATACATAAACAGCCTCATTTTTTTTTTACAACAATTAAGTTTTCTATTGTATGGACATACAATTTTAATTTAACCAGTCTCCTATTGGTGAACATTTTCATTGTTTCCAGTCTTTCACTATTTTTAAAAATGCAATGAATAACCTTATATATAGATTAATTCCCAAATATATGTTTGTCGGGAGGATATATTCCTAGAAGTGGATTTACTGGGTTCAAAAGTGTGTGCATATATAATTCTGATCAGTCTTGCCAAATTGCCTCATAACTTCTCTAGCAACATATGAATGTTTTTTCCCCACACCCTTAACCAAACACCGGATCTTATCAGACTTTTTGATCTGTGCCCACCCGATAAATGAAGCAGTGTCTTGATGGACTTTCGTTGTACTTTTTGACTTTTAGTATGAAAAATTTCAAACATACAAAAAAATAGAGATGAAAGTATAACGAATCCTCACCTAGACTTAACAACTGTTTTGTTTTTTTTTTTACCATATTTGCTTGTCTATTTGAGGGGTTGACGTATTTTTAAAGTGAATTGAAGATTGCCATGACATTTTACCCCAATACTTTAGTAGGTTCCTCTGAAAAACAAGAACATTTCCCACCTAACTATAATACTACTATTACCCCTAGCTTTACCCCTAGCTTACAGCTATGTGCTGGCAAAAATGCAGACTTAATAAAATTAACATCAACTCTAATACAATCTAATAACCCACTTAATATTCAAATTTTCCCAGTTGTCTCAAAAATGTCTTTTATAATTAATCTGTCCAAACTAAGGGCCATTTATTAAATTTCGTGTGTATGTTTATACTTTGAATTTGTACTTCTGTGAATAGCTTGGACAATTTTCTACACATTAAAGACCACTTTACAGTTTTTCTGTTAACTTTTTGTTCACATACATATGTCCACTTTGCTATTAGATTGTTGGTCTTTTTCCTCATTAATTTGTATATGTTCTTTATATCCTAAAGGAATTGGCTCTTTGAAAGATGTGAGTTACAAATATCCTTTGTCATTTGTGTGACTTTGCTTGTGGTATTCTAACCCACACAAATTTTTTTTTTAATTTTAATTCATAGGAGCAGAAATTTTGACTGAAGGTTTTTTTTAATGTAGTTGAACTTTCAATCTTTTATTTGCTACGTTTTGAATTTTGTGTCCTATTTAGGAGGACTTTTTCTACACCAGCATCATTAGAAAACAAAAACAAAAGCATTCAACCATGATTGGTTTTGGTATTTTTATGATTTAATTTTTACGTTTTCAGTTTTTATCTGAATGAAATTATCCTGGAATGTGAGGTATAAATATAAGTTAATTTTTCCTGGATGGCATCTAATTTTTTCCACACCGCTTACCCAATAATCCTTTTTTCCCCTTTCTATTTGAAATAACTGCCTTTATCAGTTATCAAGTGCCTCTCTGTGCTTGGGACTACTTCTGTTCCATCGATATGTCTTTTCTTTTTTTCTTTTTTTTTTTTTTTTTTTAACATTTTTTATTTATTTTTGGGACAGAGAGAGACAGAGCATGAACGGGGGAGGGGCAGAGAGAGAGGGAGACACAGAATCGGAAACAGGCTCCAGGCTCCGAGCCATCAGCCCAGAGCCTGACGCGGGGCTCGAACTCACGGACCGCGAGATCGTGACCTGGCTGAAGTCGGACGCTTAACCGACTGCGCCACCCAGGCGCCCCTCGATATGTCTTTTCATATGCTAGTAGCACACAGTCTTATCATTGTACCTTTATACTGTGCTTTATTATCTGATACAAAAAATGCCTGGGAAGGTCTGTTACTCTTCTTTTTGGGATTTTCCTAGCTATTTGTTTTTCCAATGCATTTTCTCATAGCTTCTCTAGTTTCCCCGCAAATTTAAGTTATATAATTTAAATATATTTAAAGTAATATTCAATATGTAAATGAATTTAGAGTAAACTGGCATCGTTATCGTATTGAGTTTTCCTAGTCAAGACTTGGATGTGCCTTGCCACCTGTTCAAATCTTTTGTGCACCTCAGGAGACTTTTTTTTTTTTATTTTTTTAAACGTTTATTTATTTTTGAGACAGAGAGAGACAGAGCATGAACGGGGGAGGGTCAGAGAGAGGGAGACACAGAATCCGAAACAGGCTCCAGGATCTGAGCTGTCAGCACAGAGCCTGACGCGGGGCTCAAACTCATGGACTGCGAGATCATGACCCGAGCCGAAGTCGGTCGCTTAACGGACTGGGCCACGCAGGCGCCCCCCTCAGGAGACTTTTAAAAAGGTGTTCTTGGAGCACCTGGGTGGCTCAGTCGGTTAAGTGTCTGACTTCGGCTCAGGTCACGATCTCACAGTTGGTGAGTTCAAGCCCCGCATCAGGCTCTGTGCTGACAGCAAGAAGCCTGCTTTAGATCCTCTGTCTCCCTCTCTCTCTGCCCCTCCTCTGCTTGTTCGTGTTCTCTTGCTTGCTCGCTCGCAAAAATAAATAAGCATTTTTTAAAATGGGGCACATATTGTGAATCCCTTTAAAAATATATAAAGGTGTTTCTTTATGTAAATTTTCACATTTCATTTTAAGTTGAAACACTTTTTTTATTATTATTATCATTGAGGGCCTTACAAACTAGTAATTCAGGAAATGAACCTCCTATACCTTCAGTGGCTTCTTTTGCTTTTAGGATTAAATCTAAACTTCTTGGCCTTTCTTTCAAGGCTTTCCATATTCGGTTTTAAAACCTATTTTCCACACATTTTCTTCTTTTTTTTTAATGTTTATTTTTGAGAGAGAGAGAGAGAGAGCAGATGAGCATGAGCAGGAGAGAGGCAGGAGGGTGGGGAGCGGGGAGACAGAGGATCTGAAAGCGGGCTCTGTGCTGACAGCAGAGAGCCCAACACAGGGCTTGAACTCAGGAACCGTGAGCTCATGACCTGAGCCAAAGTCGGACACTTAACCAACTGAACCACCCAGGCACCCCTCACACATTTTCTTCTCACCTGTAGCTAGTCAGCAGCCCCTGAACAAACTCCATCCTTCCATGTCTCTCTGGGAATATCTCTCTTCCTCTTCTCTTCCTGGCTCCCCTCCTCCTCTACCTGTCCAAAGAGGTTTTCTTTATGAGAAACCCCCTTGCCTACTCCAGTTAGAAATGACTTCTCTCCCCTTTGGCCCATGACCATTTACTGTATGTGCCATTTATCTGGTAACTAATCCAGTGTCACCTTGTGACAGCTTTTGTATGTTCATTTTATTTAAAAAAAAAAAATTTTTTTTTAACGTTTTTATTTATTTTTGAGACAGAGAGAGACAGAGCATGAATGGGGGAGGGGCAGAGAGAGAGAGGGAGACACAGAATCAGAAGCAGGCTCCAGGCTCTGAGCCATCAGCCCAGAGCCCGACGCAGGGCTCGAACTCACAGACCGCGAGATCGTGACCTGAGCCGAAGTCGGACGCCTAACCGACTGAGCCACCCAGGCGCCCCTGTATGTTCATTTTAAAATGAACTGTCCTTAGGTGCCTGGGTGGCTCAGTCGGTTAAGCGTCCAACTTGGCTCAGGTCATGATCTCACAGTTCGTGAGTTCAAGCTCCATATCGGGCTTTGTGCTGACAGCTTGGAGCCTGGAGCCTGCTTCGGATTCTGTGTCTCCCTCTCTGTTCCTCCCCCACTGGCACTCTGTCTCTCTGTCTCTTTCTGTCTCTCTTATAAATAAAGATTAAAAAACTTTTTTAACTAAAAAAATAGTAGTAGTAGTGACGATAAGAGTGATGGTAACATTTAGGCTAGCTTTCTGTGTGCCAGGTACTATAAACTCACTTATTAGTGGACAAATATTTGAGTCTGAGTTTTGTGGGTCTGTTTGACCTCAAACCAAACTTTGGAAAGGGAATGTAAATGAAAGATCACCCAGTCACAGTATCCAGACACTTGTTCTAGCCAGCTGGTCAGAGAAGGTGAGTTTTCTAGGAGAAGCCCTGACATGTAGGAAGGACTGAAGATGGTCCCATCCTGGGAGGGAAAGGGAGAGGAAGAACAGACAGGAATGGAGGGCCCTACCCTTGAGGGCAGCAAAGGCACAAGGGTTTTCTGAGGCTCTGGTGGCTTTGAGTCAGACCATGCTGGTAGACTTGTTCCCTTTCCTGCACTGGAAGGGTTAGGGGTCTGGAAATGAGGTCTGGCCCCTAGCCAGCCCTTGCTGAGGACTCCTTTCCACAGAGGGTCCATGCAAGATGGCCCAGGCCCCCTGGGGACAGCAGGCCCAATACATGGCCACTGCCCCAGCCTGTCCACACCACTGGGGTTCCCAGCCCAGCTGGCCCTGGGCCACCCGCCTCTCCTGTACTTGGAAGGCTTCTGATGGGCACCTGGGGCATGCTGGGAGTAAATTTGCTGAGCATGCCGACGTGGAGCAGCCAGAGCAAAACAGCTAATGGAAATTAATCCCCACTCCTGGGCTTTCTCTCCTTATGATCATCATTAGCCTCTCAGAATCCTTCCCATGTCTCAACACTGCAGAGTGTTTCAGGGTGCTGGTGATTCTGGGCATTTTCACCCCAGTCTTCAAGGAAAAAGCAGCCAAGAAGCTGCCTGCCTGAGCTCTAAACCTGTGGCTCCAACATTTTGGGGTCTACGAGGCTTCATTTGTGTGTTGAAAACTGGGGAGACCTAAGGGTAATTTAGGATATATCTGTTCCAATATATGTGCCAGCCCAGCAGCCGAGAATTAAATCCCATGTCCCCAGCTAAAAGCACTTCCTCACCCTTCACCAACCACAAATAAATGGGTCTCGTTACCCATGTGATGAAATTTTGGGATCCTTAAAAACAGGAAAAGGAGAAATGAAGAAAGGACTTAAGTTTTTTGACACACTTCTCTCTAAGGGGGCTAAAAATTTTAGCCCTTGCTCAAAGCTCCATCAGTTAGAAGAGCTAGCCCCTTAAAGAACAGCTCTGGTTTAGGGGCACCTGGGTGGCTTAGTTGGTTAAGCATCTGACTTCAGCTCAGGTCATGATCTCATGGGTTCGTGGGTCCAAGCCCTGTATAGGGCTCTGCTGATAGTTCAGAGCCTGGAGCCTGCATCGCATTATATGTCTCCGCCTCTCTCTGCCCCTCCCTTGCTCGTGCTCTCTCTCTTTCTGTCTCTCAAAAGTGAAGAAACATTAAAAAGTTAAAAACAAAACAGTTCTGGTTTCTAGGGAAGGCATCACGGGGTCATGGTGGGTTCTATTGAGCCCAAACATGCCCCAGAATAAATGCAATTGCTTCTTGTCCAATATATCTTTGAAACTTTAGTTACATTTTACTGAACAATCCTTGAAATCAGGAAAGTGGTTTAACTTGCCAGCAAAAGAGTAAGGAGGGTTTTTTTCACCTGAAACTTTGCCCAGTGGCCTGGTATGAATGGATGCCATTTTAATTTTTTATTTATCTGAGACTCATAGAATCAGTAGTAGTATTTTTCTTCTTCATGGAAGTCTTATTTAGATGGCTGCCATTGAATTCTTCATATAGGACTCCAGAGCCCATCTTATTTATAACAGAGTATGTCTGCTTCAAGCAAGGGGCTGTCTTTCCTGTCCTTGATTCCCCATCTCCCCCAGAGCCTGGCACCTAGTGGTTGTGCAGTAAACATTGGCTGGATGAATGAATAAGTGAATAATGTGTCTGAGTTCCTCACACTAAAATAGCAGTGCAATAGGAAGGAATTTGATGCTGTGAGCCTCCGGAACCGCCAAAATTATACCCTTGAGGCCGTGCTGGCGGGGCTTCTCTTTTTGTTGTTGTTAAATCAGGTATTTAATAATTTAAAAGGCCAACCTTTCCACGGTTTGGGCTCAGCAGAATGGACATTAAGCCTGCCCCCAGGGGCTGACATCTCTCCTGGCTAGGCTGCTCTGAGTTGCCTTGGCTGTGCCCAACCCCCACCCACCCTCCCCAGGCTTCCTCTGCAACTGTCAGACCAGCCAGCTCCTGCACCGAAACGCCCGAAGCCTGTGGTCACAAACTGTTCACTAGGGACAACAACAAGGGTACACCCTCCTTCCCTCTTCTCCCCCTTTCTCTTTTCTTCCACTCTTCTGTCTTCCGCTTCTCCCCCATTCTTTGTGCTATCCCAGCTTCTCTCTCTCCAGCATCTTGTTCAAGGCTCCCAGCCATAACTGTGCAGGTTACCAGAATCTCGTTTACAGAGGTGCCAAGAGGTACCTCTCCTGAACTGGTGCAGCGAGAAGCCTGGTTAGGGCTGATGCTGATTTCGAGTAGGGATGTCTGTCAGCTTCTCAGGTCTGAAGAGGGAGAACCTCTGCCTGGTATGCTGGGGGTGAGAGAGGCAGCATAATGCAATGGACGGCCCCCAACCCAAACCTCCTGTATGCCTAAACTTGTGCGGATCATACATTCCAACTTGCCTTGTTCACCATTCTTCTCTGCCTACCAGGATCTTCTTCAGGCAGTTGGTTTTGCTTTTATGTATTATCAGGCCTAGCATGAGCCTCCACCAATGGGAGCTGAGTAAATGTGCACTCAATACAGTACAGCTCTGGAATATCTACCGTGTAGCGGGCGCTAGGCCTTCGGCTTATAGAAGTTAACCAGATAGACAGACAGACTTTGCTTGCAGGAGAGACAGGCTTTCACCAACTATGAATGTGAAGCAAGACCTAAATGAGAAATGTATATGCAGGGGGTGGGGCACACAAGGGGAGGCCTAACCCCGGCAAGGGGTTGGCAAAAGCTTTCTGGACAAATAGGAGTTAGGTGGAGGGGGTGGGGTGGAGTGGAAGGGCCAGAGAGACCATTCTAGGCAGGGAATGTTTGTTGGATGGGTAGACGGGTGAACCTGGCGTTGAAATCTGAGTTTACTGGTACAAAGGGACAGAGCATTCTGCCAGGCACAGGAAAACAGGTGGCTGAATTAGGCATGCCTAGCCACTGGGCATAGAATGTGGTAGTAGAAGTAATCTCTTCATTGCCCCAGTCCATGGGCCCATGTTGCCCAAAGGCTACACTCTGACCGCCAATGTTCCTAGGAAAGGGATGAAATAGGTACCTCAGCCTCCTCTACCAGGGATCAGGGGACCCTGGGATTAAGAAATCCCCTCAGCCCTATGTCACATTGCACACTGACACTGTCACCCCGGGCACCTCACCCAAGGCTCTTCTCCCCACTCAGATGAGCGGGAAGTGGTTCAGAAGAAGACCTTCACAAAATGGGTGAACTCAAACCTGGCTCGTGTGCCCTGTCGCATCACTGACCTCTACAAGGATCTGCGGGATGGACGGATGCTCATCAAGCTCCTGGAGGTGCTCTCTGGAGAGATGCTGGTAAAGCCCCTTTCTGTGTCGTGGCCTCTTTCCCTGCACCGTGTGGTTGTGCCGTGTCCCCTCTTCAGGAAAGACATGGTCTGTGGGTATCTCCAATTCTCATGGCCTTCCAAGGTTTCTCCTTATTCTCTTGGGAGGTTTCATTGCTTACTGATGTGAGATGTCCATGTGGCTTCCTGAGTTCTCTGACCTCTACTCAGAATTCATTGCCTAATGGCCACTCCTACCTCTTCATGCTTCTCCCAGAAGCCATGCAGAGCTCTTGACTTTGTCCACGTGGGGCCTGGGCATCTGTCGCTGGCCTGCAGTGGACCTACCATCTGTTGCCTCATGCAGGCTAAGATGGGTTACTACCCAGTTGGAGAAATCTGCATCCTTCTTGGAACCCAGAGGAAAGCATGGAAGATATTTTCCTGTGTGTTCTGTCACTCTTACAAGTGGAAATTTATTACATGTCCTCTCAGTTGTAACCCACCTGGCAGTAATGTTGTCTCTGAGGGAAAACCAGATGAAGGTTCGTGTTTTGTTCAGTGACTTCCATTATGACCTTGGGCCTATTAGTCAGGATCTTCTTTGCCTTGTTTCCCCCATGGATAAAAGGATACCTGTGCCTGATGAAGCACTAAGATCCTTGGGGTTTGAATGAAAAGGTACCACATTCTTCTGTTGCCTTTTCAACTCCAGGCTGCTGCCTTTTACACTGTATTGAAAGCCAACTAGAAAGAGTTACCACTGGGAACCCTTCACATGATGTGGCTACTCCTCAGGGGTGGTCCCCTTAAGTTTTGGCTGGGGCCATTCAGGGATGGAGGAGGAGGCTGGATGCTGGCATAGACCCTGTTATATCAGTCACCAAACAGGAAGCCACTCTTATCACCAACCAACAGTAAATAGTTCTTAGAAATGTGCCTGGCACATAGTAAGTGCTCAATTAACTATCTGTTGTGTTACTGCTCTTGAATGTCATTTATTACATACTCAGAAGGCTTTGTTCAGACCCTGGAACTGTACTGACACAGCCCAATTGCAGAGCTCTGGATGCTCAAGGAAGGGGGAGCCTCTGAACTTTGCTGAAAGGATGGGGTTGAAAAGTGGCAAGCAGTGAGCGTGAGGGTTGGAGTTTGGCCAGGAGGGTGGAGGGTGGATGCTTATGGCAGGAACTGGTCTAGGCTGCAACCACCTCTGGGGGTGACCGTGAGGTCCCTCCGTGCCCATGGGGCCAATGCTGTCCTTCAGCCAAAGCCCACGAAGGGGAAGATGCGCATCCACTGCCTGGAGAATGTGGACAAAGCCCTGCAGTTCCTCAAGGAGCAGCGTGTGCACCTGGAAAACATGGGCTCCCATGACATCGTGGATGGCAACCACCGCCTGGTCCTGGGCCTCATCTGGACCATCATCCTTCGCTTCCAGGTGGGTTCCAAGGGGGCAGAGGGAGTGGAGGGAGCCTTAAGGGGCCAGATAGGACTTAGGAATCTTATAAAATGGTGAATGAAGTACGAGTATGCACATTCTGGGAGGCTAGAAACCTGTCTTGTGGGACAATGTTTATAGGAAGAAGGGACCGTCCTCTACATTGCCTGGTCACTGAAGCTCAAGGTGAGCTGTTCAGTCAACAGTGTAGTCTTTTGAGGGAGAATATGGAAACTAGTAGCAGAGATCTGACCACAAGATCTGCTTTTGTCCCCTTCCCCCGACATGTGTAACTTTTTGGTTTTTCTTAAATAGTTTGATTCACAAGTTGCAAAAACAATACAGAAGATCTATTTTATGTTTTTCAATCAGAAACTTTTCTCTTCCCACCCTGAAATTCAAGGTTCATTATCTGTAAGGAAGTTGAGAAAGTGCAAGGGAAGGAAAGCAGGGCCTTCCACATGGGACAGAAAGAATCCAGTCCTGAGGCAGGGAAGGTAGGGAGGAAGAAGACAGCACACAATTCCCAGACTGAAGAGCTCATCCAAGGGGTCTTGGATATCCCACTTCACTCTCTGTCGGTGCTTATAGTTAAGCAGTAATAATGGCAGAATTGGGGAGAATGAAAGGTAAGAGGAGCTACTAATCAGACATACAGTCCCTTTCAATATTCATGTTGTTCCTTGTTACTCCACTGTTACTCAGAGGAGGATTTGGGGTATCTTGTTTATTCTCAGTACCCCATTAGTCATCAGGTTAGAGCTGTCTCCTCCAACATGAGGAAGCCATCCCCGTCCTGTGCAGCTGACTAAGGCAGAGAAACGGGCCACTGGGATGCAGGGCCTTAAGCTGTGGTGTTGCTGCAGGGCTGACAATGCAGATGGGTGGCTAAGAAGGAAGAAAGAGGGAGGGAGAGAAGGAAGGCACAGAGCCAGATGCAAATCTAATTCCTCCCTCTCTTGTTCCTGCACCCCTAGATTCAGGACATTGTTGTCCAAACAATGGAAGGTCGTGAGACACGCTCGGCCAAGGATGCATTGCTATTATGGTGTCAGATGAAGACAGCAGGGTATGCCCTGGGAATCAGTTCATTACTACATTCCCCACCATGCCCTTACTTCCCCCAAGTACTGCCATACCCAGGGAACACCCGTATCATCACCCAGAACTGTAACAGCATTGGGGTAACTGACTCAAAATTTATCCTGACCTGATTCTTAGAGGCCTGAAATTCAGCATTCCTTTCCAGAGTTGCCTGGGCCGGACTCTGTCTGGGGTCTGTTGGGTGTGTGAGTCTCTTGGGCCCCCCTTATGGAGGAGCCTCTTCTTGTGACTTAACTGCTGTGTGTTGTTGAAGGGGCTCAAGAAGGGATCGATACATTTCTCTCTTGTGTATTAGTTTTGTAGGTGTAGACACTTTTTGAGACCCCCAAAGATTCAATTTCTTAGGTCTTATTGTTTCTTTTGGATGCAGCTACCCCCAAGTCAATGTAACCAACTTCACCTCCAGCTGGAAGGATGGCCTGGCCTTTAACGCCCTGATACACAAACACCGGTAAGGGGGAGGAGAGGGCTGTGGAAATAATGCAGAACACCTGGGCTGTTTGGATACATTTTACTCAACGTGTAGGTTTCTGTTCAAGCTTCCCAGGAATGTTCTCTCCACTGGGCCTTCTCTCACCCTCAGCATCCCTGCCTCCCTGAAATTCAGTCATGCCCACTGCCCCCTCCCCTTGTACTAGTGTTCACAGCTGGCCCCCTCCTGCTCCTGTCTCCTTTGACTTCTGCCCAGCATCCTTGCTTTGTGCTGGGGCAGCCCTCTTGGTGGGGGATGCCATGGCCACTCCCCTTTGAACAGCCTGGCCTTGTCCCCAGGCCTGACCTGATCGACTTTGATAAGCTGAAGGACTCCAATGCACGACACAACCTTGAGCATGCGTTTGATGTGGCTGAGCGTCAGCTGGGCATCATCCCGCTCCTCGACCCTGAAGGTGAGCTACACCTGCTCCAGTCCTCCGCTGCAGTGGTGGGCAGTGATGGGCAGTGATGGGAGCCAGTGCTCAGGCTGGAGGGAGCCCCAAACTGGCAGAGCACCTGGAGGAGTCTAGGCCTGGTGCTGGGCCAGGCGTGGACACAGCGAGGCGACAGTGGCTGGGCCAGGGCTCTGCTCCGGGCCTGCTCTTCAGATCCAAGGTGGTTCCCCACATTTGCCTGGCCCAACTGGGGGCCCACTTGTAGTCTTTGGATCCTTCTTTTTACTTCTTTCATCATTTGTGGTCCTAATAATGGATTTGATCCTCTCGCTAAAATTGCAAACACTTATTCTTTCATTCTCACCCCTCTGTTTGTCACTTGGGTCCTGTAGTTGAATTTTATGCTATAGGAACAGGGAGATAAGCCCTCTGAGCCTGACATTTCCAGCTTCCATTTGGGTTCTGCAAGCACACCCTTTCCTCTTGCAGATGTCTTCACAGAAAACCCTGATGAAAAATCCATTATTACCTACGTGGTGGCATTTTATCACTATTTCTCCAAGATGAAGGTGCTGGCAGTGGAGGGCAAGCGTGTCGGCAAGGTACAAAGCTGTTCCATAACCAGAGTGTCCCCGTTTCCCTGTTTGTCACACCGAGATGCTTCTTTTCTACTCTAAGAGCTTTGTGTATAGGCCCTGGCTGCAGTGGTGGGGGGGGGGTGGGGTTATAGATCACTCCCCACCAACTTCCTCTGAAGCCAAACATTGCCAAGTTAATGGCTCCCAAGCTGAATTCCAAAGCAATTTGATGGTCTGTCCTGAAAGATGTCCTAGCCTGCAGCTCTGAGCCCATCTTCCACCGGCACACCCAAATCTCATGAACATTTCCACAGGAACACGATGGGCTTTTATTTATTAGTTTATTGTGGTTCTGGGCCTCTTAGCTCCTGTGGTATATCAGGATCCCATCACACTGTATGGACCCTCATGCCAGATTCCTTTCCCCGGCTGGTCCACAGCTCCCCAAGGGCAGAGACCATTTCTCATTCTTCTTGTGTGTCTGGCATTTAGCGAAGACAGTGCCTCTAGAAACCCTGGATTCCTAATAATGCATTTTAAAATAAACGAGACCTTGGTCTTTCTAGTAGCTGCTGTCCTGGCACAGCAAGCTTTACTAGTGTTTTACAGGGTCAAGGGTAGGGTGGAGCTGCCCCTGAGCCCTAGCACAGCTAGCTTCCTACTAATGTTTCCAGTCTACTTTCAGTCCATTCCTCCTGCCTTAGCAGTGCTGTTGGGCTCAGGGAAGAAACCCAACATGGAACATTCCAGTTTTGGAGAGGAGGACCACCTTCATTGTGGTCCCCATTGGTGGCCTCATTGATGTCCTTGCTCTTCTGATAAGGATAAGTAATAAAGTGGTTCCCTAGGTAATTGACCATGCCATTGAGACTGAGAAGATGATTGAAAAGTACAGTGGGCTGGCCTCTGACCTGCTCACCTGGATTGAGCAGACCATCACTGTCCTGAACAGCCGCAAGTTTGCCAACTCCCTGACAGGCGTCCAGCAACAACTCCAGGCCTTCAGCACCTACCGCACCGTGGAGAAGCCACCCAAGTAAGGGCCTTGGCACTTGGAGGGTGGGCATCAGTGCTAAGAAACTGCCAAGGTAGAGCCAGTCTCTGAGCCTTGAGAAGTGTATCCAGGAGGTATATCCTAGAAACCAGAGAGCTTCACATCTGTCATCTACTTCATCCCCACCCTGCCTCCCTGCTCCCAAGCCATCAGCCTGTAGGAAATGGGCACTGATGAGTAACCCTTAACTCATAGCCAAAGAAAGTACTTTCCCAGATCCCTGAAGGGGAGCAGGAGTGAAATCTCAGACTTCTGAGTCTCTTCAAAGAACCTGTGCTGGAATGTTCCTCTCCTCTGTGCACTGAGCCATGCTTTTGCTGTCTGGTAACGACCTCTGTATTCTCAGCCCCAGAGCTCTCTGTGTGGGGTCCTGTTGGTCGTCAGGTACATCCTGTTTCTCTCTCATCTGTCACTGCTCATCAACACAGCATTTAGCCTGCCTCTTGAGACCCCTGCTTCACCCCAGTGTATGCAGGGCCTGTGCACATGTGTGCATACATAGGCACAAACAGAACCATACGTGCACATACAGACACCCATAAAAACATGCATGCAGGTACGCACAGACACGGGGGCATTCCATCTCACCTGCTGTTAGCTGGTCCAGCTCTTCTGAAACAGATTTCTAGCTCACTGGTGGTGCCCTCTGCCTCGTTCCTCCCCCTCACCTCCCACACTCTTCATTCATGACTCTCAAACAGAGAAAGACGAGACACGGAGTCTAGAATGTACTGTAAACAAGCATCTGGTTTCTGGCCTGACACTAACCCACTTTTAAAGTCCTAAATCCAGTACAGATAACATCCCCTGTGCATCTACCAGGCAGTGCACCACAGGGGTGCTGTCTCTTGGCTGAGCAGATGGTGCTCTGGGCTATAGCCCTCTTGAAGTGACTGAGTGGTCAGCTCTGTCAGGCTTGCCTCAGGGTAGGGACCTTGTTTATATTATAGCCAGTCTTCGACTGCTACGTGGAGGATGCAGAAGTAGGTAGATACTTGTGTACATGCGGAAATGTAAAAGTACCCAGTTACCTTGAGCTCAGACCTTCGGTTCCAGACATTCGCCCCACTGTCAGTTCTCATCTCCTATACCTATTACCATCCTGGAGCCCAGTCTTTCCTCCCCACTCAGATGCATCTGGCCTTTAGGACTTGTCCAGAGGGCTGGTTCATTAGCACTCAAGTGAAAGTTGCTCTCAGTACGATATGTTCTTACATGGATAATGAGGCTTCTAAGGTTTATTTGGCTTACTCAGTAAAAAGCTGACTAAAGAGCTAGTCAGAAGCCTTCATCATTTGCAGAACAGGGAAGAGGTTTTTTAGTGTCAATTGGTAAAGCTTGGTATCTGCAGGAGTTATTGGAATACTCCAGTTAGCCATTCCCCTGTAGAAGCAAATGATAAGCAAACACTGTGGTGGCTGTTGTGTTTTCTCTGGTTTGTGTTATAAAGACTCATCCCCGAGCAGATCACAGTTAGTGAGTATGATAGATTTCTTAACAGGTAAGTAAACCTACACATCCTCTTTACTTTTTGTTTTTAAGGAAAACATGCTTTGCTATCCCAGCTCCAAGATGCCAGTGTTCCATTTTGACTTCAGCAGAAAATATGGGGACCTCGACACTAATTTCCCTCCCTCTGTTTTCTCAACAGGTTTCAGGAGAAGGGTAATCTGGAAGTCCTACTGTTTACCATCCAGTCCCGGATGAGAGCCAACAATCAGAAAGTGTATACACCTCACGATGGGAAACTAGTGTCTGACATCAACCGGGTATGGCGGTGTTTTCGTTACACGTTGCCAGTTGGTTGCCGGAGTGTCTGATAAGGGCACAGGGAATGGTTACTGGAAAGGATTAAACCAAGCCACTTTCTGTAGTGTTATTGACTGCACATGCTGGCTGTTTGGGAATGCTCTCTGAACCTCGTTCTGAGAGGTCTGACTCCACTCACTGTCCATTAATTCAGCCCCCTGTTCAGATGCCCAGAGTCCATTCTTGGAGCCAGTTTTATAGCTTAGTTTCTCTGACTATGGGATGAATATGAACTAATTAGAAGGGAAATGCTTTCTGATACTTCAGAGGTTTGGAGGCTTAGCATCACTTGGACATCCTAACAGAATGAAAGTAGCCATTTAGTCAGTGAGAATTTACTGAGCACCCACAGAGGCGAGTAACATTATATTAGGCCAAGAGTCTAAGGCAGGTTTAGTGGAGGAAGGAACTGCGAGGTCAGGACCAGTGCTCCCCAAGTCTTTGGTAGCCAAAAGATGGACTGAACTTTAATCTAGGCTCTGCCTAGATTCCTGAAATCACTCCGTGTCGGGTGAAAGAGACAGAACCCTCAAACCTACGTGTTCCCCTATGCCCCAAGAGTTCTCCTGTGTTCCTCACACAGGCCTGGGAAAGCCTGGAGGAAGCTGAGTATCGGCGGGAGCTGGCCCTGAGGGAGGAGCTCATTCGGCAGGAGAAGCTGGAGCAGTTGGCCCGGCGCTTTGACAGAAAGGCCGCCATGAGAGAGACGTGGCTCAATGAAAACCAGCGCCTTGTGGCTCAGGTAGTGGGGGACACACTGGGGATGGCAGGAGGCAGAAGCTTTCCAGAGCCCCAGCAGTGAGCTGGGCTGGAGCCCCAGCTGGCCTATCAGTGGCAGTAGGATAAGCCTCTCCACAGGCCTTGCGGCCCTGCTCCCCATGACTGGGTAAATCGGCATTCACGTTTGAGGAAGAACTCTCCGTGGACTCTGACCTCTAGGATCACGTCATATTTCACTAGCCAAAAATTGACCCCAGGGCTGATTCTCCATAAGAGCATCTGTTCCTTTCCATTTAGATCTTGGACTCAAATGTCCAGGAAAGGGAAAGCCAGCATTCTGAGAGAATTGGAGAGTGTGCGTGTACCCTAGATAGCATGGGGGTGAGCCATCTGTTTACAGCTGCATGGCTTCCAAGTGAGAAGCAGCTCCTTCCTGCCCAGAATCAGGCAGGTCCATTGAAGACAGGGCAGTGAGTGCCAGCAGGCTGCAAAAGGGCTCGGTCAGTCACTTAGACACGGCATACCCACGTGTATGGCACAGTGAATAAAATTATGAGCTTCTTTTAAAGGCTCTTGTAAGACATTTAGTCTTTGGAACTTGGCTTTGATAAGATAGGCTGAGAAAAACCGCAGAATGCACCCCCTCGGACGGGCTTTCCCATCCAACAGTTCTGAAGGGACCCGCCATTTCTCTGTGCTTGGGGACTGGCCAAGGGGAGCCTGACTGAGCCACCTGCTTTCCTCCGCATGGGACAGGACAACTTTGGGTATGACCTGGCAGCCGTGGAGGCCGCCAAGAAGAAGCATGAAGCCATCGAGACCGACACAGCTGCTTACGAGGAGCGGGTGAGGGCCCTGGAGGACCTGGCCCAGGAGCTAGAGAAGGAGAATTACCACGACCAGAAGCGCATCACTGCCCGCAAGGACAACATCCTGCGCCTGTGGAACTATCTGCAGGAGCTGCTGAGGGCCCGGCGCCAGCGACTGGAGACAACCCTGGCCCTGCAGAAGCTCTTCCAGGACATGCTGCACAGCATTGACTGGATGGATGAGATCAAGGTGGGCCCCGGAGGCTGCCCATCCCCCACCACCTCCCACCCCTCCCCACCAGCCCTACCTCAGCACTGGCCCTGCAGTTAGCTGTGCTTCCTTAGATGCCTCCCAGCCGAACATGTCCCTGGCCCAAAATGGAGAAACTGAGGCAGTATGGTGTCTGGCTGCATCCACCTATCAACTGCTTGGCTCCCTCTGCTCCAGACAAGTCACCAACCCAGGTCCACTGTATTTTGGGTGATCAAAACATCTTGGGTTTACGGTAGCACAGGTGCCAACCTACAGGACCTAGAAGTGATAGACATGAATCAGGAGCTTGGAGAATGCGGCCCCAAGTAATCCCAGTTTGAGTCTGGTTAGAATCCAGACTTCCCAGCATAGGAGCAACCAAGAAGTCTGACTCTCCTCTCCCTCCACTGCAGTGGGTCTCGCTGAGGATGCACATCAGACCAACCATGGAGCTTTCTAAAAATACACATGCCCAGGCCCCAAACCTTGAGACAGATGCAGGAGATCGAGTGTGGGGCTTGAGCTTCTGAAAAACGTTCCATGCATGATTCTGAAAGGCACTCCCACTAGGAAGTCCTCTATAGCTTCCATGCTGAGCAGCAAGCATCTTCCAGCTGCATCTGACTCCCAGGCCCCCATACCATGGATGCTTCCTTTGGAGGGGGTCTCTTCTCCTAGCAGGTATGTGACTTCACCTCTCCTTTTCCCCTCTACCCGGTCTATCCTCTTTGCCAGGCTCACCTCTTGTCTGCTGAGTTTGGGAAGCATTTGTTGGAGGTCGAGGACTTGCTACAGAAGCACAAGTTGATGGAAGCTGACATCGCCATCCAAGGGGACAAAGTGAAGGCCATCACTGCTGCCACCCTGCAGTTCACTGAGGGGAAAGGTGAGGCCACGGATGTCTCCCTGTTGAGATCTCTGAAGCCAGAGCCCTATGCTCTGGCCCAGCGTTCTAGCACCTCAACTTGGATAAATCCTCCAGCTTTAGAATTCTGCTTCTTTCATCAACTAAGGTGCAAAAGAGAAGCTTGAAGGAGAGCAAAATTCTCCAGACAGCAGGCAACTGCTTCAGTAATCTAGAATCAGAAGGTGTTCCTAAGCACCAATAAGGCATCATCTGCCTTCCATTCACTCTGCTAGTTCAAGATACAGCAGAGACCATTTAGAATTATAGCTTTGGGTCTTAAAGGTCCTGATGCCTCCTTGAAGAATCATCTTGAAATCTGTGCCTGGGCCTTTTAAAAAAGAATTTCGTGTTACGCGTTTCTACCAAGAGCCGACCCACCTTATTCCTGAATTGTTAATGGGAACTAATTATAAAGAACTTGGCCTGTCCTCTGAGCAACTGGGAACTCTGTGTCCAATTCCAAAGCCCCAGTGAGATGGCAGGTTCTAGATTGTGTGGTTCTAGCCTGGCAACTGATCCAAGGCTTGCCCACAAACAAAACCCTTACCTCTTTTGCCTTCCCTTCTTTCATTCCTCCCAGGATACCAGCCTTGTGACCCCCAGGTTATCCAGGACCGTATCAGCCACCTGGAGCAGTGCTTTGAGGAGCTGAGCAACATGGCAGCTGGACGGAAGGCCCAGTTGGAGCAGTCCAAACGGCTCTGGAAGTTCTTCTGGGAGATGGATGAGGCCGAGAGCTGGATCAAGGAGAAGGAGCAGATCTACTCTTCCCTGGACTATGGCAAAGACCTGACGAGTGTGCTCATCCTTCAGCGCAAGCACAAGGCCTTTGAGGATGAGCTCCGAGGGCTGGACACCCACCTGGAGCAGATCTTCCAGGAGGCAGAGGGCATGGTCGCACGTAAGCAATTTGGGCACCCACAGATTGAGGCCCGAATCAAGGAGGTGTCTGCACAGTGGGACCAGCTGAAGGAGCTGGCTGCATTTCGCAAGAAGAACCTCCAGGATGCTGAGAACTTCTTCCAGTTCCAGGGTGATGCTGACGACCTAAAGGCCTGGCTGCAAGATGCACACCGGCTGCTCTCAGGTGAAGACGTGGGACAGGATGAGGGGGCCACACGGGCCCTGGGGAAGAAGCATAAGGACTTCCTGGAGGAGCTGGAGGAGAGCCGCGGGGTGATGGAACATCTGGAACAGCAGGCCCAGGACTTCCCTCAAGAGTTTCGGGATTCCCCAGATGTGACCAACCGGCTGCAGGCCCTTCGGGAGCTCTACCAGCAGGTGGTGGCCCAGGCAGACCTGCGTCGGCAGAGGCTGCAGGATGCCCTGGACCTGTATACGGTGTTTGGGGAGACAGATGCCTGTGAGCTGTGGATGGGTGAGAAGGAAAAGTGGCTGGCCCAGATGGAAATCCCAGACACACTGGAGGACCTGGAGGTCGCACAGCACAGGTCAGAGCCTGGCTTTCTCTCCCTCAGCTCCCTGCACTATGGCCCTGCACTGTAGGAACAACCTCTAGATCAGGAGAGCTCTGAGAGGGGATGGGATACCCTTAATTGCTCAGGCCATGCACCAGAGTCATGGGTTTTAATCAGGCTCTGTGGCTTTGGGTACTTTGCCCCCTGGGGCCTTCCTTAAAATAAAACACAGGAGATCTTTCTAGTCCAGTTATTCAATTACTTTTCGGCCACAGCAGTCTTTGTTCAAATGAATTGTATATAGAACCTCTGACATATAACACAGAGGAAAGTAGAACTGTTTGGTTAAGGGGGAGGTGAGAAGTTGGAGCCTCACCACCTCTAGCTCTCTATGGCAATCACTAAGCCACAGAGCCCCAAATGGCCACAGGGACCAGTTTGCAAACCACTGGTCTGTAAGGCCACTCTCCTGTCCAGTATTCTGATTCTATCCACGCTCGGGCATGGGGGAGCATGCCCCCAGTCTGGACGGCACTCCAAGTGTCTTAAGTATAGAACTAAAGAGTTGAGGAGGAGAGGTCACTCCCTAGAGTGTGCTGGGGTGGGCCCAGGGTTCTGGAGAGACCTGGTCTCTTATCCCAGAAGGGTCAGCTTGCATAACTACACCCTGTCCCCAGAGGCTCCCCCTTCTCCTACCCGGGGACAGAGCACCTGGCTGGGGAGGGTATCCTTCAGGTCAAGGTATCAAGGCCAGTGGAATTAGGGCCAAAGAGTAGCAGCTGTGGCAGTGAAGACACGGCAGGTGTTCTTTGAGGTGATCAACCCCACCCCCACCCCAACATACACACCTCTTCTTTCCCCTCTGCCTCTCCATTGAGCCAATGGCCTATGTGGTAAACAACCAGCTGTTTACTAGCCTGGTCCAAGAAATGCCAAACTATGAAATTGGACCCATGAATCAGAAAATAGAGTCTGTCAGCATTACTTTTTCCTTTCTGCCCCCTTACCCGGTCACATGTATTTAGGAGATGGAAGGAGAAAGTGAGAGTTCCAGGTTCCAGAGACAGGGCAGTAGGCCAAGTGCCCAGGCTGCCTCCCCAGTCCTCATCTTCTCTGTCCCTATCAGGTTTGACATCCTGGACCAGGAGATGAAGACGTTGATGATACAGATTGACGGTGTGAACCTTGCTGCCAACAGCCTGGTAGACAGCAGCCACCCCCGCAGTGGGGAAGTGAAGCGGTACCAGGACCACCTGAACAGCAGGTGGGGTGTGGGTAGGACTGGGGGCCGAGGGCATCTTCTCTGGGCCACTGACACACCCTTGGGGTATGGCCCCAAAGTCAGGATTCCTGCTAGGCACTGTTGGGTTTGTACCCTCAGAGCTCCTGTCTTTCTCAGTCAGTCTCCTTCTGACCATGGACTGTAGCAACAAGGGGTGGACAGCGCTGCACTCACCACACAGGGTAGGGTTTATCCTGTGTGATGGAGGAAACGTTCTGAGCGCACTTGTAGTTAGAATCAGGCCATAAGGCACTCATGCCACATTTCCCCAGACATTCGTAGGCAGGAAAAATTGCTTTCTGAGAGCTCTTAAGTACTGTCCATAAAAGAGAGCTCCTGCCTGTGCCAAAATGCAGCATCGATAATGAGGCTGGCTTGAATGAGCAGGAGAATTAGCAGGAAGCCTTGAGCACACTTTGTGGCTGGAACAAAAAACAGCCCCTAAGGAACCTTTAGAGAGGGGGTGCTTTCTGTCCAAGGCATAATTGCCATGAGTTCCTCAAGGATCTCTGAGGATAGCACACGCCTGTGTTCCCCTTTGTTACCTTGGGCTCTGCACACACAATACCACATGTTTACCACCTCCCTGTTGCCCCAGTTCCTTTCCCCACACTTATGTCGGGGCTTTGCTCTGCCTGAAGCAATCTGGGAGGTGGAGTTAGGTAAGACCCCGTTGTACTAAAAAAAAAAAAAAAAAAAAAAAGGGGGGGGGCTCAGCCTAATAGAGACTCTGGTGGGGGCCCAGTGGGAGGCGGAGGGTGACAGGGATACTTCAGAGTCACTAGAACAGGACCGATTATCTCAGCATCTAATGACAGAGACTGCGGTCAGGAGATTCCTCTGTAATGTGAAGTTTGTGCAGAGGAGGAAGATGACTTTTTGATCTTCTTTAGGCTTGGACATAATGAGGGTGTGTGTGTGAGTGTGTGTACAAGTGTGTGTGTGTGCGTGTAAGACAGGAAGAACTTGTCAGTTATGTATCTGTTGCCTTCATGAGAATGATCTTCATAAATCCTGAGGCTGTGAGCCATCCTAAGTGAAATACGTCAAGGCACTTGCCATCCTTAGGTGAGAGAAAACCTGAGGCGTGAAATGGTAAAATGGTTTTCTCGTTAAATCTGAGAGTTTAAACGTACCTGCGAAGTCATCTAATCTGGCTGACTACTCCAGACCGCTGTTCTTGTACAGACACTTACGGGGGTGGGTAGCTCACCCCTTCACCATGCAGCCCACCCCATTTGGAGGCAACTCCCTTGGTTAGAAGGTCTGACCTCCTAGTGAATGGAAATCTCCTTCCTTGAAATTTGTAGACCTTGGTTCTGGCCCTGCCCTTTAGAGAAATAAAAACTTATTATGAGTCTTCTTTCACGTGATAGCTCTTCAAATATGTATTTTTTAAACAACTGTGATTCTTCACCTCTGCCCACAGCCTACCCCCATGCCACTGCCATTCTCCCTACCAGAGAGCATTCTCGTCCAACTCTACATTCCAAATCAGGCCCATCCTTTAGACAAGTTCAGGTGCTTCTTTTTCCCAGTGTCCAAGATGAAAACCGTTCTTTCCCTCCTTTGTACTGGTTCAGAGCTTTATAGTCTACCGTCCATTATAATTACTTTTATCCTGAAGAACTTTCCTGCTAGACTAGAAGCAAATGAAGAGCAGTATCTTTACTGCCCACAGTGCTTTGAGCACCAAGCATATAGTTGAGCTTTCCTTTGTTTGGAATATTCTCTTTCCAAATATCCACTTGGCCACTACTAGGAGTTTATCCAAAGGATACAGGAGTGCTGATGCATAGGGGCACATGTACCCCGATGTTTATAACAGCACTGTCAATAATAGCCAAATTATGGAAAAAGCCCAAATATCCATCAACTGATGAATGGCTAAAGAAGATGTGGTTTATATATACAATGGAATGCTACTTGGCAATGAGAAAGAATGAAATCGTGCCATTTGTAACAACATGGATGGAACTGGGGGGTATTATGCTAAGTGAAATAAGTCAGAGAAAGATATCCTATGTTTTCACTCATATGTGGAGTTTGAGAAACTTAACAGAAGACTAGGGGGAAGGGAAAGGGGGAAAAATAGTTTCAAACAGAGAGTGAGGCAAACCATAAGAGACTCTTAAATACAGAGAATAAATTGAGGGTTGAAGGGGGTGGGGGGAGGGGAAAATAGGTGATGGGTATTGAGGAGGGCACTTGTTGGAATGAGCATTGGGTATTGTATGCAAGTTATGAATCATGGGAATCTACTCCCAAAACCAAGAGCACATTGTATACTCTGTATGTTAGCTAACTTGACAATAAATTATATTTAGAAAAAAATAAGTAACAGGATGCCTGGGTGGCTCAGTTGGTTAAGTGTCTGACTTTGGCTCAGGTCATGATCTCACGGTTTGTGGGTTTGAGCTGTGCTTCGGGATCTGTGCTGAAAGCTCAGAGCTTGGAGCCTGCTTCGGATTCTGTGTCTCCCTCTCTCTCTGCCCCTCCCCTACTTGTACTCTGTCTCTGTCTCTCAAAAATAAATAACAAAAACATTAACAAAAAAATTATTTTAAGAAAATGAATAAATGTTAAAAAATAAAAAAGTAAAGAATAAAATGACAAGAAATATGCAAAGTGAATGTGAAGGAAGCCGAACAAAACTTGAAAAGGAAGAGAAGTATGCCATATTCTTTGATAGAAGGACTTACCATGATAATAATGTCAAAACAAAGCCTTATGTATTTAAGGCCCGAAAATCCACATACACACACACACACACACACACACACACACACACACACACGGCTTACTCCCTTATATTATTCAGACTCAGCTTATTGGAACAGCCTTCACTGACCACCCAGTTGAAAACATCACTACCTACTTCCTACCCAGCCCCTCTGCCTCTATCTCATTATGTTGCTTTACTTTTTCATTGTACCTATCACCACTTGATGAATTATGGACTTATCTGTCTCTGCTCATTCAAATGAGAGCAAGTACTTTGCTTTGTTCATTGCTATGTCCCTAGAGCCTAGAACAGTGCCTGGCAAAAAGCACATGACAGTTGCATGATAAATATTTAGTGAATGAGTGAACAGGGACACAACTGAAATCTCTTCTGCCAGGCTTGGCCCATATGAGTCATTCAAGCACTTACTGAATAAGTGATTACCTTCATACGCTGTATACATTCCATTTTTTTAATGTTGATTTTTGAGAGAGAAAGCGAGAGCGAGCTGGGGAGGGGCAGAGAGGAAGACACAGAATCTGAGGCAGACTCCAGGCTCTGAGCTGTCAGCACAGAGCATAGTGTGGGGCTCAAACCCATGAACTGCAAGATCATGACCTGAGCCAAAGTTGGAGGTTTAATGGACTGAGCCATCTACACACCCCAATTCCATTTTTTTTTTTTTTAATGATCTTGGCCCAGGACCAAACCTGAACATCTGACTGGCCTCACCAGGGCTGACTGGAGTGGTTCTGTCAGCTTCTTCCATCTTAGAGACAGTGCAGCAGGAGCAACTAGACTTAATTCCCAACCCATCCTCTCTGTGGTCTCTGCTGGTGGCTGTGGTGAGGCCATACCAGGAAAGGCCTAGAAAATCACCACAGAGCTTCTTGCATGGAGGCAGAGAATTTCCCAGGAATCAGGGACTTCTCTGTCTAGGAGAGAAACTCCAAAATCTTTGGGCTCTTGCTCTTCTCTGTCCTGGTATTCCCAGTTCCTCCTAGCCTATCTCCCACTTCTCTTTGCAGACCTCTCACCCCTCTTTAGCAGCTGTTGTCACACCTTGGGAGTACCCACCTTGCCCTCTCCCCAGGCCATTTGCCTAGTTGCTCAGCCTCCTTCCCCCAGGTTCTGAGTAAGAGGAGTAAGATACTCAGGACCCAGTCCTTAGATAGATCAGTACAGTGGTGGTGCTGGAGAGCTGCTCATTGAGATTCAACTCTGATGTCCACCACAAAACCTGCCCCCATCACCCCCATCACCCTCACAGTGTCCTTAGTTCTCTCTGCTTGGTGTACATAGTACTTTATACCAGTTATTTTGTGAGCTTGTCTTAATTTCTCTCTAAATCATACACTCCATATGGTGCATTCTGACTATGACTGTGTTCTCCCAACAGCTAACATAATACTTATTATACCCTGTGGGTATTCAAGAAAGATGAGCTCAGCAAATGAGCACTCAGCACACTCTTAAGTGCTTCCATATTACTTATTACATATTACTCAGAATGAGTAAACTTGGGTCCAAGGAAAGGGTCTCTGGTGGCCTCGGCCCATGCTGATGCCCAGCTCTTTAGAAGAAGCTTACTGGGGGCTGCAGACCAACCCCAGGTTCCAGAACATCTGCCAGACCTTTGCGTATTTCCCATTTTCATTCTGGCAGTGCATCTTAAGGTCAAGATTATATTATCTATTTCTCAATTATAATCCCAGTTTCTCCCTTCCTCTTCTTCCTCCTCCTCCATATGGCCACTTTTATTTTCTTTTGAGAGAGAGAGAGAGAGAGAGAGAGAGAGAGAGAGAGTGTGTGTGTGTGTGTGTGTGTGTGTGTGTGTGTGTGTGTGTGTGTGTAGGAGAAGGGGAGAGGAAGAGGGGGAGAGAGAATCTTAAGCATGCTCCATGCCCAGCATGGAGCCTGACTCAGCATGGACCCTGGGATCATGGCCTGAGCTGAAATCAAGAGTCAGATGTTCAACTGACCAAGCCACCCAGGCACCCCAGGCCTCTTTTCTTTTAGAAACAAGGTGACCTTTGGGGCGCCTGGGTGGCTTAGTCGGTTAAGCGGCCGACTTCAGCTCAGGTCATGATCTCGCGGTCCGTGAGTTCAAGCCCCGCATCAGGCTCTGTGCTGACAGCTCAGAGCCTGGAGACTGTTTCAGATTCTGTGTCTCCCTCTCTCTGACCCTCCCCCATTCATGCTCTGTCTCTCTCTGTCTCAAAAGTAAATAAACGTTAAAAAAAAAAAAAAAAAAAGAAACAAGGTGACCTTTTTAGGCCTTGGGCACTGTGAACATGGTCTTAGGCATCTGTATGGTTCCTTTAGGGCCACTGGCACCTTGTGTCCTGAAATTGCCTTTAAGTTGATAAATGTAAGGTTTCTAATTATTTTCAGCATTGCAAAAAATCTGGGCAGGTTATATGTTTGCCCAGAATTCAACTACATAACCAAACTAAGCGTCATGGTCATTCCTTAACTTCTGGTTGGAATCTCGCCTCCTCCTGATGGAAATATCCGATTGGCAGTCTATATTATCTTGGGTAAAATTGGATAAATGAATTTTACTCATCACAGTTTGTTGGGTAGATGATTTTCTTTGGTGTGCAAGATCTATGGAGAGAGACTCTGCTGGGAATCTGGGTAGGGATGCCCTGTGCGAAGGGTTAAGGAAGTGGGTTTCTGTGTCCCCCTTGGCAGGTGGCTGGCATTCCAGACAGTAGTGTCAGAGCGGCGGGAGGCAGTAAACTCAGCCCTCCGGGTGCGTAACTATTGTGTGGACTGTGAAGAGACTAGCAAGTGGATTGAGGACAAGATGCACGTGGTCCGGTCCACAAAGGACCTGGGCCAGGACCTGGCAGGCGTCATTGCCATCCAGCGGAAGCTGTCGGGGTTGGAGCGCGACGTGGCCGCCATCCAGGCCCGCGTGGGTGCCCTGGAGCGTGAGTCGCAGCAGCTGATGGCATCTCACCCTGAGCAGAGAATGGACATTGGCCAGCGGCAGGCATGTGTGGAGCAGCTGTGGAAGGACCTGCAGGAAGCCCTCCAGGAGCAGGAAGCCTCGCTGGGTGAAGCCAGCCAGCTGCAGGCCTTCCTGCAGAATCTAGATGACTTCCAGTCCTGGCTGTCCATGGCCCAGAAGGCCGTGGCCTCCGAGGACATGCCCGAGTCCCTCCCAGAGGCCGAGCAGCTCCTTCAGCAGCATGCGGCCATCAAGGACGAGATTGATGGGCACCAAGAGAGCTACCAGCATGTCAGGGTATCCGGAGAGAATGTGATCCGTGATCAGACGGACCCAGAGTATCTGCTTCTGGCCCAGAGGCTGGAGGGCCTGGATGCGGGCTGGGATGCCCTGTGCCGGATGTGGGAGAGCCGCAACCACTCGCTCGCCCAGTGCCTTGGCTTCCAGGAGTTCCAGAGAGATGCCAAGCAAGCTGAAGCCCTCCTCAGCAATCAGGTAGAGGGAGGCATTCAGGATTGGGAAGTGGGGTTATCTCTCAGGGCAACAGCACTGGTGAGTCTGTGAATGTTCTCAGAGAACAAATTTTGGGGGACTCTCTCTGGCCAATTGGGGGGAAATCCTCTTTGTTCCTTATCATGTGTCTTTTCCATCCCTGTGTCCTAAACTTTGCCTTCTTCTTGGGTCAGTTACAGGCTGGAGTTGTAAATTTTCCCCTGAGCCATTACCCTTCCGTGTGGCTTTAGGCACACTGTTCCTCGGGTGCCGGGGGCCAAGCCTGGGGTTGCCTCTTCCTTGCACAACTCCAGCAGGTCACCATTCATGCTGTAGCCTATATGGCTGCACATGGTGCTACTGCTTGGCAAGTGTCCTCACTGCCCTCTCAGCTTGTCTTCATCCCTTATCTGGAAACTTGCTTCAACAGGAATATACTCTGGCTCACTTGGAGCCCCCAGACTCCCTAGAGGCTGCAGAGGCTGGGATCCGGAAGTTTGAGGATTTCTTGATGTCTATGGAGAACAACCAGGATAAGGTCTTGAGTCCTGTGGACTCTGGAAACAAGCTGGTAGCTGACAAAAACCTCTACTCAGACAAGATCCTAGAGAAGGTGCAGCTGATTGAGGACAGGTACTCTCCACCCCCAAGGTCATGAGGCCAGAGCCAGGTAGGGCTGGTGGTGTTGTGCATGATTCCCAGGCTTAGCCATGTTGTGAACCGCAGCATCCGGCTTCCCTTCCAGGCACAGGAAAAACAAGGAGAAGGCTCAGGAGGCCTCAGCAACTCTGAGAGACAACTTGGAGCTCCAGAACTTCCTCCAGAACTGCCAAGAGGTGAGGCTGCAGCAAGGCAGGTCACTTTGCAGGAGATTCCATTCTAGGATCAAAGTGCCCTAGGAAGTCCACAGGGAGTACACCAGGCTGGCTCAGTCAGAGGAGTGTGCTGCTCTTGATCTCGGAGTCATGGGTTTGAGCCCCACGTTGGGTGTAGAGATTACTAAAAAATAAGTAAATAAACTTAAAAAAAAAAAAAGCCCACAGGATTCCAAGTTGGGAGTCTGGAATTTCATGAGGGAAACTCTGGGTATTTGATAGCATAGGTCATCCTCTAGAATCTTTGGTTCTACAATTCTCTTTTTTCTTTTTTTTTTTTTTAACCCTGAATCTACAAAGTCATCTTTTAATTTGTGCAGTCTAGGGCAGGGTTCCTCAAAGAGTGGCCCTAGGGCTATCTATATTAAAGTCACCTAGGGCCCTAGTCAAGGCCAGCTTCAAGAACATGCAACCTGTGCATTCATACAGGACCTGTGCTTAGAAGGGCCCCATGCTTGATTTAATGCTCTGTGGTTGCCATCTTGAAATTCTTAATAATTTTGAGCATTTCCATTTTGCATTGGGCCCTGCAAATGATGGAGCCAGTCCTGGCCCTCATTAAATGCAAAGTCCTGAGCCCCACTGAGGCCCAGATGAATCAGAACCTTAAGGGGTGAGAGAGAGAGAACAGCATTTTCAACAAACCTCCCATTTGGAAAACTGACTCAGAGGTCCTTGCTCAGCCTGGTGTAAGCCACACTCCTGAGTCCCCCCATGGGCAGTACTTCTGTGTGGAATGGTGCTTTCTCTGACTTCTTTTTTTGCTCCCATCCTCATACCCCTTTCCACCCTGCCCAAACAACTTTGTTTTCATCTACCTCTGCCCTTGGCACCAACCAGGCTTAGTATGCTGCCAGGACATCTTGGAAACATTGGATGCTTATCACGATTCTTCCCTCATTGTTAAATATAGGATCTGCCCTTGACTTCTTCCTCAGATAACATTTTCTCTGTGTTTATTAATGATTTCTCACTCTACTGCCAAAGGATGGATTTATCTGTCCATCCAGTAAACACTCACTGAGTTCCTGTAATAGGCCAGGCCCTGTCCTAGGTTCTGGAAATATGGAGAGAAGCATAGATATCCCTGGAGTCATACTGCACACAGTCTACTAGGGAAGACACTCAGGTGCTTATGTTTTAACCCTGAGACAACACAGGTTAAGTTGCCTGTGCTGGGAGTTAGGAACCAAGAGCTTTGGAGAGTGGTACTCTGCTGTATTCCTACTTCCTCTCCTTGGCCTTCTTCTGCAGCCAGAGGTGGAGATCAGGACCTGCCCTGAGCCCCTGGCCAAAGAGGTACACTCAGAGATTGTTGGACTCCCGCTTTCTGTCCACAGCTCACTCTCTGGATCAATGACAAGCTGCTAACATCTCAGGATGTCTCCTATGATGAAGTGAGAAACCTTCAAAACAAGTGGCTGAAGCACCAGGCCTTTGTGGCAGACCTGGCTTCCCACCAAGGATGGTTAGATAGCATTGATGCAGTAAGTAAAGCAAATGGTGAGTGGTGGGGGGCTCTCTGCTCAGATGTGCTTACCTGAATAAGCTTCACTCAGGGCATAGACACTATCTGAAGCTTACTGGATGGTATAGAACCTGGAAGTGAAAAACTTCTCTAAATAGTAGCCAAACCTTCAGAGCTCCTGGTATATCCAGCCTTGTAGGGTCTGGTCAGAATTGGTGCCTCCTCTGGGTGGCCTGAGTCTAGAGACAGTCCAGGACAGTGAGAAAACCTGAGTTGGTGCCTCAGCATCTAGTGCCAGGACACCAGTTATCTCTGTTTGCCTTCCATTATTCTCACCAGGACACCAGCACTGTCCCTCCCAAGGGCAAAGGAGTATATTAGATGAGTAAAGTGGCTCAGGGGACCGTTGACCCTCATTATTTGGTTGGGCAGGACAACCCCTCATAGATGGGGAGCCAGGGGTCCCCCCTATAACAAGCTTGCCCAAGGACCCAAGTCAAAATGTAGCTGGTGGTAGATCTGAGAATCAGTTGCATTTACTCCTCCCTACTGTGGCTGTCCAGGAAAAAGTAGGAAGAAGCCATGGTGGTTGAAGGTGCAGGCTCCAAGCCAGACTGTCCAACTCCTCAACCTCTCTGGGCCTCAGTTTCTTCATCTGAAAAATGAGGGTAATAACAATACCTAGCCAAGGGATGGTGAGCATTAAAGCACTTAGAATAGCCCTTAGCACTTACTGGGCATACAGTAACTATTGGCTATTATTAGCAACATCTATTTCTAGGCCTATGTCATATTATACTGTACTCACCTAAAAGGGTACATTTATTCAGGTGAAAACCAGGTAAGACACACTCAGTAACTAAAACATATCACAAAGGTTAGTAGTGCATAGCCTCTGGGAAAACCATCAAGAGAGGGTAGAGTCCTTTCCATGCTGCTTGTACCTGGATGGATCTTGAATCTTTTTTAATTAAAAAATAATTTAGCATCAGTTGATCCTGGTCTGCAACTCCCCATACTACAATCTCCCTGAGTCCTTTGCCCCAGACATACCCCTCCCTGTCACACCTTCTCCTGAAAATAACTCGGGGCGGCGGGGGGGGGGGGGGGGGGGGTGCAGTCTTTGAGATGAGCCTCACCTGAGTTCCAGGCAGATTCTTTGCCTCCCTGACCTCAGTTAACCCCTGGCAACCACTTGGAGCAGGGCTGTTCCGAGGCTGCCTGGCCTCAGAGGGTGAGCCCTCCTGTTTCCCCCACAGGAAGGAAAGCAGCTGATGGAGGAGAAGCCTCATTATTTGGCTCTGGTGTCCCAGAGGCTGGAAGATTTGCACCGGCTCTGGGATGAACTTCAGGCCACCACACAGGAGAGGACCCAGCACCTCTCAGCTGCCAGGAACTCCTACCTGCGCTCACAGACCCACGCCGACCTCAACAAGTGGATCAGTGCCATGGAGGACCAGCTGCGGTCCGATGACCCTGGCAAGGACCTGACCAGTGTCAACCGGATGCTGGCTAAGCTGAAGGCACGTGAGTGGGTTGTAGACTGGGAGTGTTGGAATAGGAGATCTTAGGAAGCAAATGTGCAACCTGAAAGTAAGTACTCCTGTTTCTCTTAGGTGGGCTTGCCTTTATCAAGCAAAAAGGTCTCCTGGTTCATAACCCATCTCCTACCCCTTTGTAGTGAAGACAGGGATCCGAGGTTAATAAAAGCATGCACCACAAGTATAGGACAGGTGCTTGTGAGGCAGGAAGGATGAATGGGGGCACCCAGGGAGACATCCTGGGGGAGGTGGGGCCGTTAAAGATGAATGGGATACGGATGATGATGAGGATGAGGGGCTATCCAGGTGCCAAGGTTGGTACTGACACTGTCCCCTTATGCCCCAGCGTGTGGAGGACCAAGTGAATGTGCGGAAGGAGGAGCTGGGGGAGCTGCTTGCCCAGGTGCCCTCACTGGGAGAGGAGGCAGAAGACACAGACGTGAGCATTGAGAAGCGGTTCCTGGACCTCCTGGAGCCCCTGGAGAGGAGGAAGAAGCAGCTGGAGTCATCCCGAGCCAAGCTGCAGATCAGCCGGGACTTAGAGGATGAGACGGTGAGTGGGTACAGACCCCCCCTAGAGGCAGGATCGCTGGCTGCAGCCCTAGGCAGTTTTTCAAGATTTCTTGTCCCCTCATCTCCTTATCTCAGAAAGCCAATGTGATTATAGCATTAAATATGATAGTAAAACCAGTGCTTTTTTTTTAAGGTTTTTTTTTAATGTTTATTTTTGAGAGAGAGAGCATGAGGGGAAGGGACAGAGAGAGAATCCCAAGCAGGCTCCATAACTGTCAGCACAGGGCCCAATGCAGGACTCGATCCCACAAGCCGTGAGATCGTGACCTGAGCTGAGATCAAGAGTTGGATGCTTAACTGACTGAGCCACCCAGGCCTTCGACCAATGCTTTTTGAATGGTAACTCAGTTCTGGACTTCGGGGCAGACAGACTTGCGTTCAAATCCAGCTATGTTACCTGCCCCGTGTGTGACCAGGAGCAAGTCATTTGGAACCTCATAATATCAAATTGTCCCCATCTATAAAATGGGGGCAAAATCCTCATGGGGCATTGGGAAGAACCGGGAAGACACAGCAGGAAAGAGCTCTGTCTGACCCAGGTGCATGTGTGGGGAAAAGTTGACCATGACCATCATCAGCTGCCCCTGCCTTCTGGTCTCTACAGCTGTGGGTGGAAGAGAGGCTGCCTCTGGCCCAGTCAGCTGACTATGGCACGAATCTGCAAACTGTACAGCTGTTCATGAAGAAGAATCAGGTGAGTCCTGCTTCACCTGGTTAGTGTCCCCCACCCCCACCCCCCACCCCCCACCACCTCCTCCCTGCCCCTGCCCTTCCCAGGGAGGAACTCCCAGCCTTGACATGCAGAAAGCCAGCAACAGCAGATTATTATTCTCGTTGGTAGCGATGAGGCTCACAGACCCCATAAAAAGAGAAGCTTTGGTGATGGCAGAGAGAATTCTGGGAAGTCCATAGCAGAGCCGGGCTGGTCAGGGGATGTCCAGATGTTTAAGGATTTGGGGGCATTTAGACCCATCAGAGCATACATGAGTGCAGGACCCAGAAGCCCTGGCCCAGGGTTTATTGTGCTTTACGGCTTCTGTATCCCATGGCCTCCCTGAAAGGAAGCCCATAGCTCCTGATTTCTTTCTCAATAATGACTTGCCCCTCTTCCAGGGCTGAGCCTGGCCCTCAGGGTAAGTAGGACCCATTTCTCCCAACACATGAGAATATTTGTGGGGCTCAAGCCCCATTAGGAAGCCACTAAACTTGGTATCTGAACCTTTGGAACAACATCCACTTGCTGTTCTGCTCTTTCTTAAGCCTGATGACCCTAGTTACTTCTGTGGCCCTGGTGAGACTCCTGGAAGTGAGCAGATGCCATATTTCCTCCTATATCAGGAATACAAGCATGCTCTTGTATCTTCGAAGAAGATACAGCTGCATGGGCTCAGGGTGTCTCTGTGTCCAGATGGGCTGGCCACAGACCCTACTCTTGGGCAGAGAGTTGCCCCTGCTGCCCGGTCTCCTCTCTGGGTCAGGGAGTGGGGGCAGCCACAGCCAAGAGCAATGAGAGCCTGGGAACTTACCCCAGAGAAGAGCAGTGTGTCCCAGAATGCCAGTCAGTATTGCAGCTCCTTGGGGAAGAAAGGTCAGGACAGATAGTACTTCCTCAAAACAATAGCAGCTGACATCTGCTCACAGAGCCCAGCTGCTGTGCAGGGGTCTGATTTATATTCAAACTCTCAGACCCTTTGCTTCCAGTTGACACAACCTAGTCATAAAGCCTCCAGTGGGCACAGGGAGGGACTTGGGCCAGAAAGTAGTAGGTGGAGATTCAATTAACGTCACAACCTCCATTTAAAAGAAAGACACTGACAGAAGAGTGTATTCTTGGGGCCTCAGTTTCCTCAACTGTAAAATGAGCCAACATCACGCCCTGCAACACTAAAGATTTTGACTCTGTCTAACCTTGGTGTTATTGCCAAAAGACTCTGAACTCCCCTGGATGAAGGTTGCTATTTCAGGAAAAGAGCAAGACAAATATGGATGGGGTTCCCCTAATCAAGAAGGGAAAGGTAGTCTCCTGGGAGATCATGGCTGCCCTAGTAAAGACGACTTTAGACTAGACTAGCTAAGGTTTAAATCTCCTTTCATCACTCCCTGTATTGCAGTGGTTCTCAAAGTTCAGTGTGCATCAGACTCCCCTAGAGGGCTTGTTAAAACACAGTTGACTGGGATCCACCTCAGGTCTACTGATTCAGACTCTGGGAGTAGAGCCTCATAATTTGCATATCTATCAAGATCCTGGGTGATAATGATGCCATGGGTCTGGGATCCCACCTTGAGAACCACTGCTCTAATGGCTGTCCATTGCAACTAGAACAAATCCTGCAAGGTATGAATGGTTCTCAACTTTGGCTGCACATGAGAATCACCTGAGGGAAATTTGAAACCTAAGAATGCCCAGTTCCTGTGTCAGATAAATTAATTAAGGTCTCTGGGGATAGGGCCCTGACTCTGTATGTCTTCCCAGATTATTCAATGTGCAACCAGGGTTAAGAACCACTGTCCCACCTGATCTGGCCCCTGCCTTCCTCTAAAGTCACCTCTCATCACTTTGGCCCTCCTCATCACAGTATTGTAGCTTTCCTGGCCCTGTCTCTGGCCTACAGATAGTGCAGGCCTTGCTTCCACCCCAGGGACTTCATGCTCACTCTTCCGTCTTGCCGGCAACACTCACGCCCCAAGTCTTTGTGAGGTTGCCTCCTTCTCGTAACTCATGCCATCTCCTCAGGAAGGCCCTTTCTGACACCCCGAGCTCAGGTAGCCGTCAGCACGCATCAGTAGACATTCTTCATCTCATTGCAGTATTTTCCTCATGGTACCCATTGTCCACATTTATTCACTTATTTGCATGCTCACCTTCTATTCCCTCTACAACAGCGTAAGCTTTATGAGGGCAGGGGTTTTATTTATCTTGTTCCCAGGCTGTCCCTAGAACCTAGAACAAGGCCTTGTACCCAGGAAATAATAAATACATGTTGGTCACGTGAGGTACGAAGAATACATCATAAGTGAGCACACTGCATGGGAGCCAATAAAGGAATTGCTTAAAAAGAGGGAGCGAAATACCTTGTAGGATCCCTTGCAGAGGTCGTAAGATCTCAGGAATAGTAAAGAGGCACACGGAGCTGACACCATGGGTTGTTTGAATTCAATTAGACCACAAAAAATTGTCAGAATTGAGATTTCGGGTCGAAAGGGTAAAAAGGCATTTCAGCAAGCTGGGTGACTTGTGGATAGTGCTGGGTCTGTAGATTTTAAATGCTGACAGTCACTGCACTACTTGTGTGTACAGCTCTTGCCCCCGCCCTCCGGGTGGTTTTAAAGGCCACAGGCAAATTGTACAAAGGGAGGAGAGGAGGTGTAAGGAGCCAAGAGCCCACACACAAGAAACAAGTAGGCTTGGGGCTCCAGGACCCAGAAAGGAAGTCCCACGTGGGTCATGGCCCCCTGAGGAAAAAGGTGACCTAGACACCAGAGTGAGAGGAGAATGCTATTTTGGTGGCTAAATGCTTAAACAGGAAATAATACAAAGTTCACAAAAGATTTGAGGCATGGAAATGGGGAGGCGGGGAGCCCAAATCCTAAAATCTGAACAAGGAATAACTGTCAACTGTTGTACATGGAGCCAGAGATGCTAAAATAAGATATCAAGGCCATTTAAAAATTATTTTCCTTTCCTCCAATAAGTACAGCTAAGAAGCAAGCTCTGCTGAGACACAGGAAGCACAGGGAGCAGAGAGGGCCACGTTCAAATGCCGCGCTGCCACTCTTTGCCCACATGTCACCTAGCGGCTCCTCACTGCCCTCCGTGCTCCTCTCTGACGGCGGGCGGAGGGTGCTGGGTGGTGCCTAGCGCCGCGCCTGGCACGTGGTCAGGGGCAGTTTTTACGGCCACCACCTGCTCGGCACTAGCTTTTCCGTGCAGGAGCCCGCCCGCGAAGGTGCCAGAGTGCAAGCCTGACCCCCCTTTGTGGCGGGAGAGCCCCGCCTCTGAGCCCTTCCCCTCCGCCCACAGACCCTGCAGAATGAGATCCTGGGCCATGCGCCACGGGTGGAGGACGTGCTGCAGAGAGGGCAGCGGCTGGTGGAGGTGGCGGAGGTCGACTGCCAGGACATCGAGGAGCGCTTAGGGTGCCTGCAGGGCTTGTGGGACACCCTGCGGGAGGCAGCAGCCGGGAGGCTGCAGCGCCTGCGGGACGCCAGCGAGGCACAGCAGTACTACCTGGACGCAGGCGAGGCCGAGGCCTGGATCAGTGAGCAGGAACTCTACATCATCTCCGACGAGACCCCGAAGGTCGGCCCGGGCTGGGGGGGGGTCAGGCTGAGGCAGTGGGGGGCAGTCACACCTGGTACCTCTGGGTGTGTGAGGATACCCGCTACAGCATACACACTGCAGTCAGGTGCCCTGTCTGCCAACTTAGATTTGACCTAACCCAAGATTTCCTCACCTTTCTCATGCCATGGATTCTGTACTGATGGACTGCCACGGGAGGGATGGGAGATGAGGTGTGTGGGATCTCTAAGGAAGTTCTCCTGGGGTCAGAAGGGTGGAGCTGGGCCTGGGAGGGTAGGAGTCAGAAAAGAACCAAGAGGAAGGTAGGATGTCGTGGGAAAGGAATCACAGGAAGGAATCATGCACAGTTTTCTTTGGGGGGGGGGGGTGGGGGGGGGGTCCCGTGAGCCTGGCTACCCCCCCTCCCCTCCCCAGTCTCGAGCACCTCCCTGAGCAGGTGCCCTGACAGCCTCTGCCTCCTAGGATGAAGAGGGCGCCATCGTGATGCTGAAGCGGCATCTGAGGCAGCAACACACGGTGGAGGAGTACGGGAGGAACATCAAGCAGCTGGCCTCCAGGGCCCAGAGCCTGCTGTCTGCAGGCCACCCTGAGGGGTGCGTGTGCACCAAGAGCGACTTGGCCGGGGCCCCACCAACCGGGATCCCTGCGGGTCCAAGTGGGAAAATAGCAACAGTTTTGGGGAAAATAGCAACAGTTTTCATGGAAACTGTGGGTTTGAGAAAACTGCTGATTGGCCCAATTCCATTTCAGGTTTCGGTTTTGTGTGAGTAACTTCAAACCGGGCCAACTAAAGCCTGATTTGCAAAAAGATCAGAAAATGCAATAGCAAAACTCCCCTCTTGGTGAACCAAGAGACCTAATCTTTCGTAGAGTTAGATTATGCTAAGAGACACTGAAGAGTAACTTCGCTTTTCTCTTTATGGTCCAGAGGATACTTCAGGATCTCACAGTGTCTCAGCAAAATCATTGTGTGGGCATGAAGGTAGAAAACCGACACCCATCTAGTTGGTTCTGCACAGATGGGGGCCCACTGGGTTGCACACCTCAGGCTGCACCTCCCACCCCGGGCTCAGCCCTGTCCTCGGCTGCCCACAGGGCATACACCGCTGTGGGGTTTCAGCATCCACCGCAGCATCTCTCAGGGGAGCCCCAGGGGTTGAGCGCTGGAGCCCGCTCATAGTGCTGCTCCTTCAGCCTCCTTGGAGGAATATGGAGGGGCTTCTTTTTTGTCTCTCTAAGCTTCCCTGGGTGATGGATAATGGTGGGAGGCACCTTGAGGCATTCTGGTCTAAGGGATGGTTCTTTTTTTCTCCCCAGCACTTCCCCGGGGAAAGCTGCTGTCATTTCTCCTGCCTTCCCTCCCCATGTATCCCTGCCACAGGCGGGAGGAGTACATCAGCTCCGCTGCGCTAGCTGCTCTGGGCTCTCTGCCTCCATCTCTGAGTGCTTTCTTGTTTTGAATTCCAGGGAACAGATCATCCGGCTTCAGGGGCAGGTGGACAAGCAGTATGCAGGGCTGAAGGACATGGCGGAGGAACGCAGGCGGAAGCTGGAGAACATGTACCACCTGTTCCAGCTGAAGAGGGAGGCGGATGACTTGGAGCAGTGGATTACGGAAAAGGAGCGGATGGCCTCTTCCCTTGAAATGGGGCAAGACTTTGACCATGTCACTGTGAGTACTCACAACTGCTTTCTCTGTCTTCCTCGAATGCCATAGTTGCAGGAGCGGTCACTCTGGGCGCACACGTGCACGTGCACACACTGCTACCCAGAGATGCAGACACCACTGTGGACTCAGGCTGCCCTGAGCAGGTGTGGGACTGTGGCTCCAGGTGCTCTGGCTGCCACTCAAGAAAGTCTGCAGCTGGGGTGATGACACCACCCCACCCCTGAGCCCCATAACCACGTTTCTGTTTACCCCGTGTCCAGCTCCTCCGGGACAAGTTCCGGGACTTTGCCCGGGAGACTGGGGCGATTGGGCAGGAACGGGTGGACAACGTGAACATCATCATCGAGCGGCTCATCGACGCAGGCCACAGCGAAGCGGCCACCATCGCCGAGTGGAAGGATGGGCTGAACGAGATGTGGGCGGACCTGCTAGAGCTCATCGACACGCGCATGCAGCTGCTGGCCGCCTCCCATGACCTGCACCGCTACTTCTACACGGGCGCCGAGATCCTGGGCCTCATCGATGAGAAGCACCGTGAGCTGCCCGAGGACGTGGGGCTGGACGCCAGCACTGCCGAGTCTTTCCACCGGGTGCACACTGCCTTTGAGCGGGAGCTGCAGATGCTGGGCTTGCAGGTGCCTTCTGTCCCTTGCTGCCCACCTGCAGGCTCCAGGGACCTGCCTTTCACATCTTCCCCATGACCAGGCCCCCGGGGGCGTCGAGGCCTCTCTGGCTTCTAGAGGTGAAACCTCTAGAATGGACACCAGGAAATTTCACCTCCTAAGAAAGGCGACAGCTCGGGGCAAAAAGGCAGGGAGCTGCAGCTTTCAGACATTCCTTAGCTTCAGAAGTAGTTCTTCAAACTGAATCTTCAGAAAAGCCCAACGCAAAACATACCTTAAAATGTTCTTTCTCTGGTCGTATAACAGTGTTACGAACGAGCATATATGTATGTTCCTTTTCTAGCACCAGTATGGGTATAAGCAATCTATTTAGGCACTGAATCCTCATTGCCACCCCCTGAAGTAGCTTCTAACATTATCTGCATTTTATAGATGAGGAAAGCAAGGCATAGAGAGAGTGAACAAGTTGGCTGGGAACACATAGATCAACAGTGGAGCCAAGATTCAGATCCTGGCAGTCTGGCTGTAGACACCATGCCCTCAGCCACCAGGCTGTTTGGTCTTTCTCTATGGGAGCTGGAGGGACCCCAAGATCTGCTTAGACCCCCCTCTTCCCATCACTGGAAGGCCTCCAAGGCACCTCTGAAGGTCCATAGGGCTCCACAGAACTTGATGTGATTGAAAGGGTGAGAGCAAAGGATCTTAATGCCAGGGCCTCGGCAGCCTTCCAGAGAGACTGGAAGAGAAGCTAGCTATGGAATCCTGCACCCACCCATCAGGGTTCAGGGATGGGATGCCAAGGCAGGTTGGGCCCTGGTTCACCCAAGAGAGGACCTCCCAGGAATTTGTCCAGCTGGAGATAGGGTCTATCATGAGGCTCTTGTGCCTTGTGGATGCCAGAGCCCCTGAGGTGGGCACAGCCTGCTGAAGTCTCAGGAATAAGGCTTCATTGTGCTGGGACTGGCCCCAGACAGGGGGTCCGGTACAGCCCCTTCCTCAGAGAGGCGGCATGCTGAGTGGTTAAGAACAGGAACTCAGGAGCATACCCCCAGTCTGCACCCCTCTTCTACTGTGAATGACCTCAGGCCAGTCACCAAGCCTCCCTGTGCCTCAGTTTCCTCGTCTCGAAACCAGGGATCACAATAGTACCTCTTTCATGAGATGGTTGTAAAGATTAAGAAAGTAATAAATAAGAAAATGTTTAGAACAGTGCCTGGCACATAGTTACTCCCATTAATTCTAGGGAGATCAAAGGGCATAGGGTCCCTTCCACTCCTGTATCCTCCTCAAAGCCCCAGGGATGGCATGGGTCCATAGAGGCCAAAACAAGGTGCCTTTTCCCCCAGTGTTGGTGGGAGGCTGAAGATCTTGCCTTCTAGAAGAGCCCTGGGGAGGGAGACCAGGAGGAGACAAATCCCTTGCCCTTGCCCATCAGAGGCCCAAGACACGTCTTTCTGGAGAACAACGTCCAATTTCGCCCGACCACAGGTACAGCAGTTCCAGGACGTGGCCACCCGCCTGCAGACAGCATACGCTGGGGAAAAAGCAGATGCCATCCAGAACAAGGAGCAGGAGGTGTCTGCTGCGTGGCAAGCACTGCTCGACGCCTGTGCGGGACGCCGTACCCAGCTGGTGGACACGGCAGACAAATTCCGCTTCTTGAGCATGGTCCGAGACCTCCTCTCCTGGATGGAGGGCATCATCCGGCAGATTGAGACCCAGGAGAGGCCCAGGTAAGGGGGACGTCCTCAAGGCAGCCCTTCTCCTCAGCCACTTGGTCCCAGAGGCTGGCAGACCAGTGTGCTGCCCTCGGGGCACTACTCCTCCTTGGAGAGACAGTCCTGGACTGTGGGGGCACCTGAGGCTGGGCCTGGGCAGAAACTGAGTGGCTCAGCTTCTAGTGGGGGGGACCAAGCACTTCAGAGTGAAGGGAGCCCTGAGAGTGGCGAGGAAGACCTCTGCCATTCAGATCTGATGGCAGGGCGAGGACCACAGCTGTCAGTGAAAAAAAGCACTTCACGTACCCAAAGCTGGGCAGGTCCGAGACTGTGCACTCTTCCCCCCAGTGCTGGGCTGGGGAGCTCAGGAAGGAGCTCATTGTCCATGAAAGGCAATGGTCACCAGCCCACCTCTGTCCCTGTGTCCTAGGCTGCCCATCCTGATGGCCAAGCCTTTATATTTAACATTGTTACCCTGGAGTAATTCACATACCGTAGAATTCAGCCTTTTAAAGTGCCCCATCCAGGGGGTTTTTTTGCAACCATCACCACAATCCAAGTTTAGAAGATTTTCGTCACCCCTAAAAGAGACCCTGTACTCTTTGGCAGTCATCACCCCATGATTTCCTCCTCCCCCAGCCCCTGGTGACCACGAATCTGCTTTCTGTCTCTCTAGATTTGCCTATACTAGACTGCTCATAGAAAAGGAATTCTACATTATGTGGTCTTTCATGATTGGCTTCTTTCACCTGGCACAATCTTTCTAAGGTTCATCCATGTTGTAGGATGTGTCGGTACTTTATTCCTTTTTGTTGTCAAATAATGTTCTCAGGCTTCTTTGGGGGTTCCCAAATCCCCCACCTATCCCATGCCAACTGACCAACGGCAGACACCAGGGCATCAGTGTTCCTGCTGGGGCTAGGCTGCCCAGAGAGAGAGGAGGAAGTGTGTTCAGACTCTCAGGCAGGCAGGGGGTGGCCCTCTCCAGTCAGGACTTGGCATCAGGCAGGCCAGAGTCACCCAGAGTTTCCTTCTTCCCCCAAACTCCCTCCTCGATTCCTGACCCTCCCCCCTTCCCCAGGGACGTCTCCTCGGTGGAGCTCCTCATGAAGTATCACCAGGGCATCAAGGCAGAGATTGAAACCCGGAGCAAGAACTTTAGCGCCTGCCTGGAGCTGGGCGAGTCCCTGCTGCAGAGGCAGCACCAGGCCTCGGAGGAGGTGAGAAGGACAGTGGGGTGAAGATGAGCCCCTCCGTGTCCTTGCCCTCACTCTTGCTGGGCCAGACAGCTTCCTGGGGAAGGTGCTGGGGGCCATGGTTTCTCTGAGGAGACTCCTCTTTCTTTCACTCATGGAGCATCAGGGCTGTGTGCAGGCCCAGGGATTAGAGCCTCACCAAACCCATCCAAGGTTGGCAGCTTAGCAGTGGAGAGCAGTCTCACAACCCGCCTAACCAACCATGACATGCACATATGTGGGATTGGCAACACCCATTTCCTAGGGTGAGGCACATGTGCCTCAGAGAGGTTAAGTAACTTGCCCAGGGTTGCACAGCTGGCAAGTGGCAGGGCCAGACTTGAAGCCAGATCCATGTGACCAAACCCAGCATGCTTTGCAGGATCCATTTGCATACCATCCCAGACAGGGGAAAGGTTTCCCAAAGCCTGAGTGATTCTCCCTTCCTTCCCCCAGATCAGCGAGAAACTGAAGCAGGTGCTCTACAGGAGGAAGGAGATGAACGAGAGGTGGGAGGCCCGCTGGGAGCGGCTCCGCATGTGTGAGTACCTCTGGGACCCCGAACCTGCGGGGTAGGGGGTGCAGATGCCTGCTGAGGTAGGGGCACAGAGGGGTGACTTTCACTGCCTGGAGATGAGCCCCCGCCCCCTGTAGCACCATTCATCTGCAAGGTTCTGGGGTCCACACAGACCTGTGTGGACAGGCTGCTGGAAGCCCACCTCTCACCCGCCAGCATGCCTTCTCCCTGCTCGCCCTCGGGCTCGCCCAGGTCTGGGTAGAACCTGAGCTGAGAAGGTGCTGCCGCCTCATCCCAGGCTGGTGTCCCTGTAGAGCTGTAATCTGGGGGTGGGGGGTGGTCACGGGGTAAAGCTCTAGAGCTTCCTGCATGTTTGATCTGAGGCGTGTCAGGCACAGAAAGAGCTCTGTCCTCCTCAGCTGGCGACAGGAGAGGTGGAAAACCCTGCCACTCAGGGAGGAGGCACGCACAAGCCAGGAAGGCCTACAAGGGCCCATGGCTGCTTGTGCATGATTATGTGAGATAGCTGCGGGCTGGGAAGAGAGGGTGTTCAGGGCAAAAGGCTGCTCCTCAAGAGGAGACCTCTAAATTACATTTTGTTTTCAAATTCGAGTTCTGATTAACGTGTTTTTCAAATGTAACTCTGGGTAGAGATGAGGAAGGGGCCTGGTGTGGCGTGGGGATAGAGTGGTTTCTGGCGCAGGTCACCATGGAGCAGGGTGTCCGCGTAATTCACCGGCACCCGTGCGGGCCTCCTGCCTGACCGCTAGCTCCCTGTCTGCTGAGCAGCCCCCCATTGGGTGCTAACAGGCCCCTGGGCCTTGTGGGGGTATCTGTGGCTTGTTCCCCGTGGCAGTACTGGAAGTGTGCCAGTTCTCGAGGGACGCCTCTGTGGCCGAAGCGTGGTTGATCGCCCAGGAGCCCTACCTGGCCAGCCGGGACTTTGGACACACGGTGGATAGTGTGGAAAAGCTTATCAAGAGGCATGAAGCCTTTGAGAAATCCACAGCCAGCTGGGCGGAGCGCTTTGCGGCCCTGGAGAAGCCCACTACGGTGAGCTGGGAACGGGCGCTGGGAGGCTCTCAGCAGCCACCCCTTGGGGGGGAGGTGGTTATCTCAAGTCAAGAACTCTGAGCCCATTATTAGGCACCCATGGACAGTGTAAGAGGCTTGGCAAGGGGGAGAGTGGGAAGGAAATGGGAGAGGTAGAAAGTACTTTTGAATGTGAAAGGCAAAAGGGGTATTTTCAAAAGGAACAAGCACCAGGTGTATTGGGAGCCATCTGTAAAGTTGGTCTAATGGCAAGCTCTTCTCTGTGACTGCTCTGATACTCTGGGCCTTTTTCTTCCCCTAGCTTGAGCTAAAAGAACGCCAGACCCCAGAGAGACCTGAGGAGGAGCCTGGGTAAGTATGGCGAGGGCCAGGCGGTAGACCCAGCAGGAGCATTCTGCCAAGGAGGATGGGTGGGAAGGGAGAAGGAGGGTACTTTTTTAATCAGAAACAGGCCCCCTGATGTTTTAACAGTGCACATGTGACCTCTCACACCTGGGCCACTAGCCAGAGAAATCTGGAGTGTCTGTAGCTTAAAGGCAGAGAGGAGCTTTTGTTTCCCTCGAATCTAGGGGTACAGGCAGAAATGGGTAGAGAGCAGTGGCTGCTGAAGAATCACCTCCCCTGCTCTGGGCACCACCTGCACACATGCCTGAGAGGCCATTTTGTGCACGACCATGTCCATTTCTGAAGTATCTGCCATAACTCTTCAGATTAAGCAGCTCCTTGCTAAGTGCCTGTTGCCAGGAGGCCTGGACCAGGAGATAGCTGATGTGTGTGCCTTGGGGGTAGGCATCGGCCTCAGGGAGGTGGTTTCTTTTTTTTTTTTTTTTTTTTTTTTTTTTTAATTTGAAAGTAGTCGTTTAGAACGGGGGAGGGGCAGAGAGAGAGGGAGACACAGAATCGGAAACAGGCTCCAGGCTCCGAGCCATCAGCCCAGAGCCTGACGCGGGGCTCGAACTCACGGAGTGCGAGATCGTGACCTGGCTGAAGTCGGACGCTTAACCGACTGCGCCACCCAGGCGCCCCAGGGAGGTGGTTTCTAAAGAGGGGCTGTGTCCTCTCTAGGCCTCAAGAGGAGGAAGGCGAGACAGCAGGGGAGGCTCCCCGAGGTCCGCATCGCGCAGCCACCGAGAGGACATCCCCGGTCAGTTTCCTGTCTGGTTTGTCTGGTTCCTGGGAGTCATTGCTGCCAGAACCTGCTCATCCCTACTAGGCTCAGCCGAGGCAGAAGGCGAGGACAGGCGCACACCACCCAGCCTTCCAGACTCCTCCTTCAGATCAGTCTTCCTTTTTAACTTAGGTTTCCTTAATCTCTAGAATAATTGGCCTCCTTCCTTCAACCCAGAAGAAACTGACATGCCCGCCCACTCATATGACTCTATTAGTTTGGTATTATCTAGTCTAATAAATTTTATTGTATAAATACATCACCATCTACATTAGGGGAAACAGTTTATCCAGGGAAGGTTTATTTTTACACATCATTCTTTTTCCCATTTTCCCTCTCAGTCCATCCTTCACACAGTAGGCCCTGAACACGCACACGCGTGCACACACACATACACACACACACACACACACACACACACACACACACACACTCTCTCTCTCTCTCTCTCTCTCTCTCTGTCTCTCTCACATGCACAAATAGACCATCTGATCCCGCCTGTGCCAGCCACAGACATTTAGGGCAGTGGAGCGGGGACAGCCACCCTCTAGGAGATCCCTCCCTCCTACACAGAGCCTCCTTCCCTTTGCTGCTCCCAGGCCTGATGCCTGTGAGTCAGTGAGTTTGGATATGGAGCTGGCTCTGAAGCAGGAACAGACTTCAAGGAGCTGTGCAGGACTGAAGGAGAGCACCAGGCTTCTGGGTCACAGGGCCAGTCCCCCAAACTTGTAGGAATGTAGGGTGCATCAGAGTCCTGGCTGACGGAGGTGTTGGGAGGGTCCAAGACAAACCAGCTGCTGGAGGCTTGGGGCACAAGTCTTCAGGAAGGAATAGGTCCATAAGCTGAAAAGACCCAGGGTGTCTGTACCGGGAGCCGGGTAAGGCTGTAACCTAGGTTTTGGAGAAATGCCCTGGGGAGCGGCGGAGAAGAAGACAAGACTTCGGCACGTGCCTTGCATGGCTCACCAATGCATGCACCCCACCTCTCTAGTTCCCCAGTAAAGCTTGCCTGAACCTTTAAGGGAAATTGGCATTCTAGGTGGAAATTTCTGATACGTGCACCACCCCAGAAAAATGCACATACAGTGATTATTTCCTGTGCACAATCCCTGTCAGGTCTGTCAGCCCTTCTCACACCCCTGAGAGCCACACACACTCACACTCACACACTCTTCCACACTCTGAGCTCCCTCTGCTGCCTCCAGCCTGGCCGGAGTCCCTTTCTGAGCTGCACCAGCCCTTCATGTCCAGCAGAGGGCATTCCTGGGCTCCCAATGGAGGGTCCTTCCCAGAAGTGCCCTCTGAAGCTCCCATCACCGCATGTGGGATCTCTGGCGGACTTGGTCCCAGCCCCTTTTGCCTGAAACAGCCCCCGCCGGAAGGAGAGAGAACTTGAGGGCTTCCCGAACTGTGGACACTGGGGCTGGGACTGTCCGGCACCTCCTGTGCTTCGGCTGTGCGTCCCTGTGTGTCTTTACGTGCAGTGGTGTCCCCGGTCTGCGGGCTCCTTTGTGGCCACCTGAGCAACTCCATTGTCTGTGTCATGTACGTCTGTGCAAATGTAATTACGTGTGCGTCAGAGCTGCCTCCATCCAACACCTGAATGTCCCTGGGTTTGGGGGAATAAAACCTGCTTGGACCTGAGTATCTCTGGAAGGTGGGAACGAACCCACATCTGAGACCCTTCCCAAGAGCCAGCCACTCCGTCAAATGGGAGGATGCCTGTGTTTGCTACAGGAAGAATCCAGATGGCAAATCAAGTGAATACCAGGCCTGAGGCCTCATGGAAACAAATTTCCTGCTGCTTCTGCTTTCTGAGCCCTTTGTTGGGTTTTATGAGGATCTACAAAACTCCAAGGGAGGGTGTGATACCCAGTCGGTCTTTGATATGAGAAGAGAGGAAAATGGGTCCCACACAGGCTGGGACACCTTTTCAGAAACCACTGGCCTCTCCCAGGAAGGGCTGGCAGTGTGCTGAGCCTTCTCCCCGGCCGGGCCTGGGTTAGGGTGGCTCTCACGCTGTCCCATGTGTGTGGTCTGGTGTGGGTGCCCTGTAGAATCGATCATGTGGTGCTGCTTTATGTGAAACCCATCACTAGTGCATGCTGGCTTCCTGCTTGGGGGAACAGATGGGAGTGGACCAGACACCTGCTACGCACCACGGGTGGCCACCCTGCAGGCCCCAGCTCGGTACCCCCCCTTTCCAGGTGTTTGCAAAAGCACATGCAGATACACACACGGACTGGAGTGCATTCCACGTCCATCTTTTCCTCAAATACATCATTGTACAATTGATTGCCTCCCTCACCACCTTTCCACATCAGAGCACGTTCTGGTAAAAAAAAAAAAACTGGTCCTTTCATACAGGTAAGTATGTAAGTGTGTGCGTGAGGCCAAGCAGAAAAAAATAAGATCACAAAAGCCAAAACTTCTGGAGTGGAAGTCAGGACATTGGGTTCTAGTCCTTAATGCTGCTAGAACCTTCCTGTATGATTTTATACAAACCACCTAATTGTCCTGGGTCTCCTCACCCTTATAAAGCCCTCTTTGGGATTGCAGAAAGTCCAGAACATTCCTGTATATCAACAATATACTTAAATAAAGGGAGGGGCTGGGAGAGATGGGTTTCCCCACTTTCCTCTGGTCCCATCCTTAATTCTAAGGAGCCTGTTAGCTTGTCAGGTGCTAGCTGGTATGAGGCTGGATGGGAAAGAAGAGGCAAAGGGCTGGGGTATTTGCCTTTGTCCTTGGCTTGGGAAAGAGAGGCAGGGTTGGGCCTCAGCTCCCGCCAAAGTCTATGCCCTGAAGATGGCCCCGGGGCACTGGATGGGGGCCTGGCAGCAGGCTGAGCGTTCCCCTTCCTCTCAGTGCCTGGCACTGTCACCCCAGTACCCCCTGCCTGTATGTGTCCCTTCATCCTGGGGGTGGCTGTGGGAAGGGCCTGGGGTTCTTGCTAAGCATTCTCCTCTCCCAGGCCCTGGGTGCCTCAGAATCCCCAGTGCATCTGCAGGGAGGTGTTGATTGTTGAAAGGTTGTGATTGATTTCACGGGGGAAAATGGTACTGCAGAGGATCCAGGTCATTTCAGATCACTCCAGGCTTAAAGGTCCCAGCCAACAGTGCTGGGATGTCTTCTGTGCATGGCATCCGGTTCTTGGCTTTGGGGTGGGAATTGGGGCCTGCTTGAGGAATTCTCCCAACGGGACAGCTGTGACAATGTGAATGGCATCCCTGAGAGGTACTGGTGCTCTGAAGGGCTGTGACAACAAGAAAGAGGCAGTCTTCAGTGTTCACCATGTGGTCGTGCCCTGTCAGCCTCTGGAACTTGAGGCTACTCTGGAAAGCAACTGCTGGGTGCTGGTCATTATCAGGTCCCTTCATCAGGTTGTCAGGAAAGATTCTTACCCAAGTGCAGCTCACAGACGTCACTCTTATCATGACCTTCCAAGACTGCCTGCAGCTGGCTGCCTGGGAGAGGACGGGCATCTCATTGGGGGTAAATGTGGGGAGTCTAGGTCCCTCGCCTCTCCCTTCCAGAATTTCAGAGGTTGCTGTAGCTTGAGGGCAGTAACCAGCGCTTGGAAATGGGAGGGACGTGCCCCAGGGGCTGAGTGGGCATACCTTTCGGAAGGTGCCTGGCTGGCTCCAGCAGCTGTCGCCCTTACCCCCACCCCCCACCCCCCAAGCTCTCCTCAGAACAGCCCTCCTGGCAGGCAACCTGAAGCTGTAATCAGCAACCAGAGGCCAGGCTCCACGTCCTTGGATGGAAGGGATGTGGGGATGTGTGGAGCAGCTGTGTCTCTTCTTGCCCGAGCAAGTGTTCCAGTCCTTTCTCCCCGCCCCGTGAGGCCCAAAGGAACTGCTTGCTGCTTCAGGCATTTTTCAGCCTGTGCGAATCCTATTTGTTCCTAATGAGCAGAAGGGACCTGGAAAGGTCTCTGTTTTCCCCTAAACCTGGGCGTGGCCCTGTCTCCCCAGGATGCCTGAATCAGTGGGTGTGGGGGGCGGTGGGGAGGGGTCTGCTTACAGTCTGGCACTGCACCCTGATACTCCAGGCTCTTTCTGGACCTGTGTCCACCACTGGGTGTGCCCAGCTTTCCATGCTGTGGCCACATGTGATCTTCCTGGCCTGGCTGCTCCAAAGGCTGCCTCTGCATTCTTCCTTCCAAGCTGTGTTTCAGAGCATCCCAGATACTGATGGACTCAGGACGGAACTCCGTTAACATTGGAGGCATCTCAGAAAAGGGGTTTGAAGCTGCCAACTTGACCACTGGGTGTAAGATCTGGAGGGGAGGGGGCATCTTCTAACTCTTTTTAGTCTTTCCGAATCACAGCAGGATGGAGGAGCCACCAGCTTCTCCAGGGCAGGCCCGGAAGAGCCGGTGGTAGGAATGGTGAAGACCGCTCCCAAGGAAGCCTCCCATCCACGAGGGCGGTGGACCAGGTCCTCCCCTCCCTGTTTGAGGGGACCCTGCACACTCCCCTCTCCTTTCCCCTCACTTCACCTGGTGGCTCCTCCTGTCATCTTCCCTGGTTTCCCAGTTGTCATCTCAGATGGACTGATGGCTCATCCCATCTCTCCACCCCAGCTGCTCCTGCCTTCCCTCTGGAGGCATTTGTCTCTGCTCGCCCTGAGTTCCCATCTCTTGATTTCTTTGGCTGCTCTCAACTCAACAATCTTTTTCTTCTCTTGTAAACAGCTGTCTTCTGAACAGTCTTCCCAACCTGCCTGCCCACAGTCCTCCCCACCCCTTACCCAGAGGACAAGCATCCAGACATCAGACACTGGGGGAGAGTGCAATTCTCGGCTGCAGAAGTGGCCAGCTTCCCCCCACCCCAGTTGAAGCACGACTTGGTTGCCTAAGGCATCCAGCAGTAGGTGTCGTCCAGCACCAAGCCCCTCTTCTGGCCCGTTCAGGTGTTTTCTGACTCGTCTTACAAATGCAGAGCAGGAACCACATTGGTAGGTGCTCTCCTCTGGAGCAACAGTACCCCGCCCCTTCTGCAGCAGGATTCCGTAGGAGGAAGCGACCAGACAGCTCTGCTTCAACTCCTCACTCACTAGATGTGTGGCTGAAGAAGTTACTCCTCCCTGACCCCACTTTTCCGAATCTGTAAAATCGGATAGGGATGATACCTGCCTCAGACTGTGAGGATCGGAAGAGAGAATGTAGGTAGAACATCTGGCACCTAGTAGATTATTTCCAGTCTTCATTTTTTGTCTGTCCCTCACTACAGTCCTTCATCTTCTTAAATGAAGCATCCTCCATGTGAATTCTAACACCCATTGCCAGAGCCCTCCCAAACCAGCCTTCCTGGAGCATCTCTCCCTAGATACCCCTGCGTATACACTCTGGGCTGAGTCCCTGCCGTGAGATCAGCAGGCAAGACGATCGCATCACAAGGAGGAATGGCCTCTTCCTGGGTGCACCCTCACACCCTGGTTCTCACTTATCAGTATCTCCTTTAGGGACAAGCCCCCTCACTTGCGTTTCCTTGCTTGTTAATACATCTGGGCTCACTGAGCATCTTCTAGAAACTCCAAAACACCCTGTGGTCACAGGCCAGGTTATTTTTCTCCTGGGGACTGGAGTGTTGTCTGTCTGCTGTCTTCTACACCCCCGGCCGGGCATGGAAGCACACCTCCATCTCCTTTAGTCCAGAGCAGAAATGTACCCATCTTGTCCCCCTTCTTCTCCCATTCTTGAGCCTCCTTTGTGGAGAAGAACCTCAAGGCTCTGCCTACTTCCCCTACCCAAGCCAGCTTCCTAGGAAGGCAATATGCTAAAAAGTCAAGCTGAAAAGACCCTGAAAAGGTGGCCATTTCCTGCCCGTCAGGAACCGGGGCCTCTCCCTGTTTGACTGCAATCCTGAGAGATCCTAAAAGCTCTCCTGCCTGTGCCTTTCCTCCCCTGATGTCCCCTACCAGCAACCAATGCTGCCTGCCCCCTGCCCTCCTCTGACATCATGATCCCAGCAGCCAGCTCACACGCCCTCCTTTCAGATGTCTCTGCTTCACCCACCTGTTCCCCAAACCTCCATGCTACAGGCAGCACCCTCCTATATCCCAGCCCCCACCTTGGCCCATTCTCCTGCAGGCTGTCACCTCCACTTAAAGTCTAGACTCCCCAGCTGCTCCAGCCTGACACCTAGAATTTCCTCCAGTCCCCCTCTTTGAGTGTCCCCAGCTCCAGTGGGTGGTGTTTCCAGGCTAGGCACCCTCAGCACTGTAGCTATAATCTGTGCATCTTCCTTGTGATCTAAGGGCTGAAGCAGCAGGCCTTCCACCTTACAACACAGAGGACAGAAGGGACTCTTAGACCATCTCTCCAGGGCCCTTCGGCAGAACCTGCCTCTCCCTACAGCCACACAAGTAGCCAGCTCTGGGCCACAGCCCCTCCCCTATAGGGCAAGGCAGAATCTCCATATGAAAGTATGGCACATTTTGGGGGGCAGCAGCAGGACGACGGTCACCACCTCCCCTCCCTTCCCCAACTTTTAGAAGACAGCATGAAGATTTCCTCCTGGAGCCTGGGAAAGGAAGGTCCCTCTGGCCAAAACCACGCCCCATCTTTCTCATCTGTGGCTCCTTCCTTAGCCCAGAAGAGTAGCGCTGCCAGCTCTGGGCCTGGGAGGCAGCCAGCAGCCGCCAGACACTTCTACCCCTCACCCTCACCCTCACCCTCAGCTCCTTCTCAGCCTTGGCCTTCAGGGCAGTCTATTCCACATGAATAGTCAAGGGCACAGAAGAAATGTTTGCATACATTGGAAACTCCCATTTTCTAAAACAAACCTGTGACCTGGCCATTTAACTTTTGATCACACAGGCCAGGTCCTCTGAATTGTACGTACCTGCTAGGGGATGTGGGTCAGGCACTCATTAGGAGGAAGCAGAAGAAAGGTTGAGATTAAGTTGGGAGGCAGTCCTGGAAAAATCTGCCTTTTTTTTTTTTTCAGAGGACAGTGCAGAAATGTTAAGAGAATGTAAGTATAGGAAGAATATGTGGACAGTGCCTAGTAAAACCAGTCCTAGGAGGGTAGAGGCTGAGAGGCAAATGTGGCAGAGGGTCTTCTCTGACACCCCATGGCAGGTGCAGGGAACACCCTGGCCCGGGATGAAGGGGAGCAGTGCAGCCAGATGGAGAGGTAGGGGGTGGAAAGAGGCTTTACCTTCTGCATTAATAATCTGCCTCCCAACCTTTATACCCAAGTCAGAGGTTGGCTTGATTGAGTCCAAAGAAAAAGCCCAAACCCAGGCTCCCAGGCTCATCCCTGCCAACTTTGCCCTTCTACCCTGCTAGATGACCCAGGCAGTGCTTTGAGGCCTCTAAATCCCTGTGGCCGGTGCTAGCTCACTGCAGACACTTGAACATACAAGTACTGCAGATGTGTAAAGAGGAGTGTGAACCAGTCACAGCGCTCAAGGGGCTCTAAGGAAAAGATGAAAGACCTAACAATGTGATAAAAACTCAGGTTTTCTAATTCTGGAGTGCATGCTCTTTTGACACCTGTTAGCTGTGTGGCCTTGGGTAAGTCACTTAACCTCTCTGAGAATAGATTTCCTTGTAGATTGAAGGCAGTAGACTAGGTTAGTGGTTTTCAAACTTTTCAGTCATGTTATCCTTTATTTAAATGAGATCTTACTGGACTGCCAACTTAAAAACTGTTTATTGGACTGTCCTAATTTGATGGAATACAAACATGACCAGCTTTATCTTTCCTCCAATCACTGCCTCAGACCTCTCCATTGAGCCTCTCCTTCTATTCCTTCGTACCATCTCAGGCAATCCTTGGTCACTTCCATCTGCTGAAAAGCCTACCCAGTCTGTTTCAGTTTAAATCTTCAATCTGCTATCCAGTGTAGTGTCCACATTCTCTCATCCTCCATTTCTCTATTTCAGGTTTGATCCATGGTCTAAAGGACCCACAATGGGGAGCACAGGGTCTCTGCTCTTCTCTGGCTACTCCAGGCCTCCACCTTCAGTTGTGGGGCAAGAAGTAGGGAGTAGAAAAGGGGGCAGTCTCTACTGCGTGGGGAGGTTCTGATCCTCCTGGGTGATGTCCTTGGTCCTTCAGGCATCCAGACGTGGCATAGGACCCTTCCCACCTGGTGCTGTGAGGTCTCCAATAGTCAGGCCTTGGAGACAGGGTCCTGGCCAGATGGCTCAAGCTAGGCTGCCTGCATTGGTGCCCATTTGGCACACACTCCTCTGTGCCCTACCTGGCAGGGAGAGGCTGGCTGCCTCCCCTGTTACCCTCATCCATCCTCCCCTCTTCTGCAACAGGGCACAAAGGCAGATTACCAATGCCTCTGCGTTGGTATAGGTCGGCTGGGGTATAGGTCGGCTCCCCTTCTCCTGGGCATGGAGGCCCCTCGTTGGGCTGGGTAGGGGCAGGAGCATCCCACCCTGCAAAGGGAAGTGCAGAGAGGTAAAAGCCACAGCTTTTCCCTGGGGCGATGGCTCCTAACCTGGGGTTCTCCACTTCAGCATTAGCATGAAAAGCTTATTCAGAAATACCAATGTGCTGACCCCACTCCAGGGTGTATTTTGAAGTTGGGGACTGTAGAAGGCAACCAGGGTTAGGAAGCACTGCCCTACTCCCAACAAATCCCTGTCCAGTGGTGGGAGCAGGGCCAGTTGGTCCTGCACCTTGACCCGGGAGGATCTAGGTTCTCCCTTTGTAAGGTGATAGGGGGACTGAGGGCCTGACCCCTTAGCTCCGGGGCCTTAGCCAGAGCAGGTACCAGCAGAGTTCCCATTCAACGCTCCAGTTGAATAGCACCTTTCTTATGCAATCTTGCCAGAGCCTATATACAACTCAGTTGGAGTCGGAGCACCTCTGCTGAAGCAGGGGTGGGGGGCCTGGAACCAGCAGTGATCCAGGGCTTTGCCAGCTGCATTGGAAACCCCCAGCAGTGAAATCATCACCTAGGCCCCTCAGCTCATTCTAAGAACCTCCTGTCACTATGTTGAAAGGTGAGGGAGTGGGAATGGAACCAGAGGCATGGGTGGGGTCTAAGAGAAGCAGACCAGGTGGCTCAGCAAATCAAGGGAAAACCAGGAGGCACACAGCAGTAAGGAAGCAAGGTCAGGAGGGGGCCTCAGACTTCCCAATCCTGCCCAGTAGCCACCCCTGGGTCTGAACCCCCAGCAAGGTGTGCTCCTCCCATATGACCCTGAGCAGGGGGAAGAAGAGAGGCAGTGGCCTCAGGACCTGCAGCCGCCACCCCCTCCAGGGCCACAGGAGGAGAAATCCAGTGGGGATGAGAGGCCCACCACCGAGCCTCTCTATAAAGTCCTGGACACGCCTCTGAGCGAGGGTGACGAACCTACAACGCTGCCAGCCCAGCGGGACCACGGGTACAGCGTGCAGATGGAGGGCTACCTGGGCCGAAAGCATGACCTGGAGGGGCCCAATAAGAAGGCATCCAACAGGTATGAGGCAGGGGCCACCTGCTGGGAGGGGGGGGGGGCGGTTCCCAAGGACTTCACCAACAGAGCCTCAGCAGCATGGGTCTGTGTTGGGAGAGAGGGTGCCCTTTGTCTCTGGTCTGAGCACCCCTTTGGGCCAGCCTAGGGGCTACTTGGCACGATGGGAAAAGCCTATCTTCAGTTCCAGTCCTGAGTTCAAATCCTACGCCCTCGTACAAGTTACTCAGCCTTCGTTTCCCCGTTTGCAAAACAGGGATAACGATGATGATAGCATGCCTCTTGGGTACAGATACTGAGCCTGACACAGAGTAGGTTCTCAATAATACTAGTTTTTCTTAATCCAGGGCTGGGTAACAGGTAGGTACGTCTTGGCAGTAACAACATATCCTTGACCAAGTCCCACTTTTTAACAAATCTGGGCCTCAGTTTCCCCCGCTGTAAAATAGGAGAGGAAGAAGAAAGGGGTTGGCATACATGCCTCCTGGAGGTCCCTCCCAGTGCTGTCATACAGCAATTCTGTGACCCTGAGGAACTCATTCGAAGGCTGTGCCCTTTCCTGGCCCTGAGGCAGTTATGTCCTTGAATTCGGTCTGTCCAGAGCTGCCTCTATCCAAGGTCCCTGGGGGCCTCTGTTTTTTGGGGAGCTTTCCAGGGTCCCAGGGACACAGGACAGCTTTGAGAGGTTGAAGCAGCCACATTCCCAGGGCTCCAGGGCTGCATACAGAGCCCGTACTGGGGAGACAGGCTAAAAAACGAATTCAAATTTCAAAAATGAATTTGGGGGACCAACCACCCTGAAGAAGTCTATTGTTTATACAGAGTCCACCAGAAAAGGAGAAACTGAGCACCTGCCATGCTAAAATCTTCACAACTGCTCTGTGCTATTGAAGATTCTATTTTCCAGATAGAAAAACAGAATTTCAGAGAAGTTAAGTCATTTGTTTAAGGCAGGATAAGACCCAGGTCCTTCTCAGCAACTGCCTTACTTGGGCTACAAGCTCAAGGAAGGTGGTGAGGGCTAGAGGAAAGGTCCCTGACCCTTCCTGGAGGATCTCCCTCTGGGTGTCAGAAAGCTGGGCTCTGTAAAAATGGCTCTGCAGCCAGCTTGTACAGTACAGGTCAAGTTCTCTCTCTGAACTTGCAGTCCTTCTTCCCCATGTGCCCCCAAATTCTTCACCTTCCTGCCTCCCAGAGGGAGGGAGGAGAAAGAGAGCAATGGGGGTTGGGAGGCGGGCGGGGGGGGGGGGGGGGAGGCGAAGGAAGAGGAGGAGGAATAAGAAAAGCTTAATGTTTCCCAGCATTCATTACTGTGAGAGGTAAAAAGGCAACCTGTTTCCCATTGGCCAGTAAAGGAGCTCAGGTCAGCCCACACATTAGCTTATGAGCTCATCTCCCAAACATCAGCTGAGTCTTGATTTGCACAAATATGTATCTTTAAAAAGTGCTGGTGCAGTATACCGTGCATATCTCCATCGACAAAACCCTGCTCTGTTCACTTCACAGTTGTGTGGTAAGGATCAAACATGCTAATGGATGCTCAAGTGCTTTGCAAGGTTAAGTTTACACTATTGGTCTTAGACTCAATAATTCTACTTTTAGAAATTTATCTCGAGGTAAGATCAGAGCTATAGCAAACATTTATGCATGAATGTTTATCCCATTGCTGTTTAAACTGCACTGTTTGAATTTCCAGTAATTACAAGGCCCACCAATAAAGGGATTATTTGTATATATGGTGGGATACCAGATAGCAATTCAAAATTATTTTGGGGAAAGATTTGAAGGATATGGGAAAACACTCATGATATAGTGTTAATCTTAAAAGGATATAGATAAAAGCAGGATATGAAATTAAATATTCAGTATAACCCAATTTTCATTATATATGTGAATAGAAGAAAATGTGAATGTGTGAATAGAAAAGACTAGAATATGTAAAATGTTAACAGTAGCTTTTGATGGTGGAATTACAGGCAGATGATTTTTATTTCCTTTCTTAACCATAAAATGTGTTACTATTTTTTTTGTAAGTTTATTTTGAGAGAGATTGAGACAGCAGGAGTGGGGGAGGAATAGAGAGGGGGAGAGAGAGAATCCCAAGCAGTCTCTATGCCGCCAGCACAGAGCCTGATGTGGGGCTCGAACCCGTGAAACCACGAGATCATGCCCTGAGCCAAAACTAAGAGTCGGATGCCCAACGAAATGAGCCACCCAGGCGCCCCTAATATACTAATTTTTTACAAAATGGTAAAGCTAGAATTCATTACAGAACTGTCATAACTGGACCGTGGGGGACCTGCCTGTTTTCACAGGTCCTGGAACAACCTGTACTGTGTTCTCCGGAACAGCGAACTGACCTTCTACAAGGACGCCAAGAACCTGGCCCTGGGGGTGCCCTACCATGGGGAGGAACCCCTGGCCCTGAGACACGCCATCTGTGAGATTGCTGCCAACTATAAGAAGAAGAAGCATGTCTTCAAGCTGAGGTGAGGCCCTCCTGGCCCATGCCCATTCCCTGCAGGCTTAGTTTGGCATCAGTGGCTGGACAGGGGCTCCTGTAGGAGACCAGCTCCAGGCCTAGCATTTGTCAAATCAAAGAGGCTGATGGTCCAGATTTTTACCTGCCTCTGAGGGTTGTGGTCAGGGGGAGGCTCGGGTCTGTGGGATGAGCCAGCCCTCTGTCCAGGCAGAGGTGGCCACATGGCAGGAAACCTTTTTTTGTCCTAGGCTGAGCAATGGCAGCGAGTGGCTCTTCCATGGCAAGGATGAGGTAAGTACAGGGCAGCCTAGCCCAGACTCCTGCTGACAAAGCAGCAGGTGGCTCCCTCAGAAGTCCCAGGGGCACCCCCCTCCTTTGTGGCCCATGACCCTTCTGCCTTGCAGGAGGAGATGCTATCCTGGCTGCAGGGCGTGAGCACCGCCATCAACGAATCCCAGAGCATCCGCGTGAAGGCCCAGAGCTTGCCCCTGCCCTCCATCACCGGCCCCGATGCCAGCCTTGGCAAGAAAGACAAGGAGAAGAGATTCAGCTTCTTCCCCAAAAAGAAGTAGCCTCTCTGGAGCCCCGCCAGCAGGACCGAGCTGTGCAGGGACTGGTGGGGCGCCTGGAGCCTCGGGCCTCAGCCCGGGCCAGTCCTCCCCGCAGCCCACTGCCTGGGCCACCTGCTGCCTGCGCCTGCCTGCGCCTGCGATCCGGTGGCCTGGGCCTGCTGTGCCGCGATCCCTGCCTCCGCCCTCCGGCTGACGCCTGCCTCCGCCTTCGTGCAGTCCCGGTCCGGGGGGAAGGCCAGGGACCCCTGTGGCAGGAAATGGTTTCCCAGGCACAGGCCTTCCTCTCCCACACCCCTCCTCCAGTATGAGGGCCCTCCAACCCCCAAGCCCCATAAAATCTGGAAAAGAGAGAAGAGGTTCCTCAGACGCTGCCCACTCCCAAAGCAGATCTTGCTTGGGGCCACCTCCCCTTTGGTCACAGCCAGGGAAAGAGAAGAGGACACTGGAAACGCCTGACCTGCCCCTTAGGGGCATGAGGAAGGAGCTTCAGGTAACCACACAGGGCTCTAGCTCTAGGCAAGGGGCCCCTGGGGACCCAGAGGACACAATGGGCCTCCTCCCCACTGGGCTTCCTCAGAATTGGGACTCTCACTTCAAGGGCCACCTGATCCCTTCCCCCTTCTTTCTCTCACCAAAACAAACAAAAAACGGTGCAGTCCAAGGTTGGTGGGTCTTATATGCAAGGGCCTCAGGCTGCCTCCGGTGCCCTCTGCTACCACCACAGGTGGTAAAAGGGAGGTAAAAGCTCTCAAGCTGGTCTTCTTAAAACAACAGAGCAGCGTAAGGCTCAGAGGTGAAGGAGACAGACAGACCTGGACACTGCCCAGGGCTCTGCCTCTCCACCCTAGGACCCTCCCCACCAAACCAGCACAGTAAGATTCAGCCCCAGGGCCCCTCAGGGAGACAGTACAGATTCCTAGATACAAGAAAGATGCCCCAGCACCTACAGCAAAGCAGCCCAAAGCCAAATGCCCAGTGTGTCCTGTCTGCAGCTGGTACTATCTGAGGGTGCTGGCTGGACGGACAGCAAAGTTCATGACCTGTCACTCTGGGGTGGCAAAAGAAACCATACCTGGGTATTACCTCCCATATAACACAACCCCTGGACAGCTGGGACAAATGCTGGGTTTGGGCCCTGAAGGTATGGCACCCCTTGCTCCGCTTCTCCTGAAGGTCCTGGCCTTGGGTCGTGGGAAAGTCACATGGGTGCAGAGGTCACCCAACGTCCAACACCCCTCCCCCCTTCCCAAAGCATAGCCTAAAGGAGGCCTGCAACAACCTATTTGCCCAGGGATAGCCTTCCCCATGCTGTTAAGGCCAGACTTCTGGAGGGAAGAGGGCACTCGTTCCAACAAGGATCTCCTCCAGCACCCTGAAAGCAATACAGTGCCAGCCCAGCATCCGGACTGGGGTTAGGTCCAAAAGAGGGGTCATGCTGGGGGCAGCAGGTGTTACCCCTGAAGAGACCATAAAAGTCCCAGGGGCTGCTGTTCCATTACCTTCCCCATGAGGAGGCTCAGACACACCCAGATGATTCCTCTGGATGTGGGTGAGGCCCACGTAGCAACTCCAAGGGTAGGCATCCAGAGTCACTAGGCCTTCCCAGGAGCCCCTAGTGCAGGCACAGCTTAGAGATCAATACCACCCTGCCAAGGGGAAGCTAACTTCAGCAGACAAGAACAGGAGGGAAGTTCTCCAATAGAGCCCAGCACCCCCAGATCAGGTGGCCCCACCTTTAGAGCCAGGGTCTTCACTTGGCCTCTCTGCATCTAATCCTGCATCCCTCTTTGCATCTACAGGAAAGCTAGTATATACCATTCACCAGCCTCTTTCTCCATCTGGGGAAACCAAGGCAGGAGGCAGTGAGGTGACCATACTCAACTGGTGATGAAGAAGGCCTCTAGTGCATCTGAGGGCATGTCCTGCTCCAAGGCAGATAGTGGCAAGAATCTTCCTCCTCTCCCTGAGCCAATCTTTAGGGAGACCAAGGACCACCCTGTCCCCTCCATGTGTGCCAAAGCTGCAACTGAGGTGAGACATTTCCGGCAAGTGACTCCATAGTCCAAAGAATGGAAGGATCCCAAAGGAAGAGGTAGGATTTCACCACCCCGGTTCCCCCAGACTGGCAGCCAGCTGCATGTGGCCCATCTATTGCCAGCTCCCCACACATCCCTCTCCCATCACACAAGCCCCGAGGCACTCAACCAACAGGACTGAGCCTACAGGAGCCCAGCTTTGGGAGACTGTGCCACCTGGGGCTAAGCTCCTGGTGCCCTGGCAAGGTTTCTTTTTCCCCTCCTTCCGTTTTCTACTTTGCAGTCTTTTAACGGTATTCCCAAACTAGGTTGACACAGCTCCCGTCCACACCAGCATAACAGGCTTCCTCCCAGGGCAGCTTACACGAAGCTCCTTCTGGGTATGGTCAGGCAGTTCTCCTTCCCTCTCTCTTTCCCCTTCACCCCCTGCCTGAACTGATTGGCTGAGGCGGGTATGGAGGGTCCTCAGGCGTCCCCCCGGCCCCCACAAATAGCACCAGTAACAGGAAGCTTGTGGAAGGCCCAGCGTCCCCACCACACCATTTCTCTTTCCTGCCTATTGGAGGGCAACCAGGGTCCCCGGGGTTGGTCCTGGATCTCTCTCCCCTCCCTTTAGTGGGAGCAGACAGGGATCCAGGACCATATGACTTGGTCCTTTGGACAAGCAAGCTCAGGGAGGACACAAGGGAGGAGGAGGCAGCTACACACGACTGCAGCCCTGTTGGGCACAGACCACGTGATCTGGGGCTGGCCCTGGGGCCAGTGGGGCCTTGTCCTCCACCTGCTCAAATGTGCTTCCACCAACCAGAGAAAACCCATTTACTAGTTTTTCTAATAAATCAATAATGCTCCATCTTTCTCACTGATTTGACTGGTTTTGTTTCCCTCTGAACTGGACCAAGGAGGGGTAGTTGAGCAAGGGGGTATCACCATGAAGACAAAGGGACAGATTCTCTGGATTGTCCCTGGAAAAGCCTAGGCCACCACCCAGGAGCTGTGCCTTGCCTGAGACCGAGAGCGCTTGCTCATTCATGCATTCAGCAAGCCTTTCCCCCACAGAGCTCTGGACAGAGATCTTGGCCCTCACTTGGCCTGAGATTCATCTCCAGAGGGGCGATTTCATTTGGTCATTTGGTCTGGGGTGGGGGTGGGGGACGAAACAGGCATCGCTACTTTTCAAAAGGCCCCACTGACCATTCTCACTGGTAGTGAGAACCAGTGAGCTGGTTCAGGGCTCACCATCACGCCTAGATGGTTACGGATCACCTGGGGAATGTGTTCACTGCAACTTCCCAGACCCTACCCCCTGAAAAGTCTGAGGGAGTCTGACAAGCTGTACATCATCCCTTTCCTTCGATTTGTAGATAAGCAAAAAGCAAGAGTTTCAGGTGACCCGGCTAGTTAATGGCAAGAGGTTGGGACCAGAACCTGGGCGTCCTCTCACTCCAGTAAATTTATAGCTACTGAGCGTCATACCCCAACACACGCCTCTATCCTCAGCAACTGTGGAAACCGCATAACATTCAAGACAATGGGTAGAACACAGGCTAGCCCTGTCTGCTGCTGCTTCGGAGAGGCCTCCCCTGGCCTCCACTCTTCCCTTGGCCTCTTTAGACTCTGCACACCTGCCTTCAGGCCGAGTCTGTCCTCTGAGATCAGAAGCTCACGAAGCCCTGACCCACAAGACCTGTGGGAACACACGCCTGCAGGAACAGGGCCAAACAAGGCTGGTGCGCCACAGAGAAAGGGCAGAAAGAAAGCCCAATTAGAAACAGGCAGGCATTCCTAGCCCTTTCAAGAAAAGACCCTTTGAGAACGGGATGAAAACTGAGGTTCCATCCCAGAAAAAATGCACTTGCTCTCTTTACACAATATTGCAGGCCACCTCAAGACATGTCTAGGCTCCAAGTTTAGAATCCTTGCCTTTTAGGATGTCTCTTGGGAACTAGAGAGGGAGAGAAAAGGGCACCAGACGTTGGAAACTTCCGCCTGTTAGAAAAACGTTCCATTCATTTCCCCCACCTTGTTTAGTTGAACTTTGGTCCTTGAGGAAGCTAAAACCTGGCCTGGTCCCTCCACCCCCAACTCCCGCCACCGACAGGATGCCAGGCTGGGGTAGACAGAAAACAAGTTCCCTCCTGCACACGCTGCTGCCCCAGCCTCCCCGGCGATCACCCTGGTGCCTTATGCTTTGTGAGCACAGATGACGAATGAGTGTGACAGCAACAACCCCCGCAGCCCGCCTCCCTAAGACATCCCTGGCCTTGATCAACCGTCCCCACCCCAGTGAGGCCCAGTGAGGAGCCACACACAGGCCGGTTGGTCAGCAGTGGTTATTGAACCATTGGCAAATAATGAAATGTATATACATTAGTGACAACCACAGGATCAGCAAGACAACCTACAAAAGTACCTGAACTGAGCGCGTTACACTCTTCACGGGAGAGGAATCCACAACAAAAGAACACACACAAACTCTCACCTGCACACACAAATATACCGCGGGATGGGAAGCAATAAATTATGGGCCTGGTTCCTGCCTGGATCCTAAGGAAAGACACAAAGAGGAAAGCCTCCCCAGGCCACCTCCCCACGACTCCTCCGGGTGGGCGCCTCAGCCCGGCAGTGGTCAGCCCAACACTGGAGGCCTGAGCATGACTTGCTCTCCCTGGGAAGAGAAGAGCTTAAATATTCAGCTTCTCACTGAAGAACTATATACAAGGGAAGTGGTCACACTGGCCTCGGTGGGAAGAAAGGCTCAACTGGGCCTGTGGAAAGTCGCCCCGAGCCCAGAGGTGCGCCAGCCAGTTCCCAGTGAAGACACTTGCCGGGTACACCAGAGCATTCTTCCAGGGGCCCTTGTGAGCAGTGTGAGCCAGGCCTGAGGGCAAGCCTGCCGTGGTCCCTTCCCGTCCCCCCCGCAGCCACATGGCTCCTCCCTCTCCTTGGACTCAGAGTCACCCTACAGAGTTCAAGGCCTGGAATTTCTCCCTCAGGTTTCTCACTCTGCCCTGCTGGCCTGGGTCCACTGGGTCCCTGGGACCCTCTTCCTTTGGCCAATACTCTGGACTCCTGGAAATCCCAGACTCCTGGAAATCCAGGCCCTGTCCCACAGCGGCTGCTGGTGAGCTTGGTCTCTGCCCACTGCCCTCCTCCAGCCCCGCAGCGGGGCAGGGCAGAGGCCCCTTCTCCATGACGATCACCCGCCCGTTGTTCTCCAGGGTGAGGTCTGCGGTGACATACAGGGCTTCCTCTCCGACCAGCCTGCTTTGGGGCAATCCCCCAGGGGGCTGGGGCTGGGTGGCCTCTGGGTCTGCCCGGCCCCTCTTGGCGCCCACGCTGCAGCAGCGGCCCACCTTGCCCGCCAGAGGGGGCTCCACCATGTTCTCTGGCACCGAGCGGCTCCGGTTGACAGGCTGGCCACGGGGCCGGCCGCCCTCGGCCTGGAATGCCTCGTCGTGGGAGGTGTACTTGGAGCAGAGCTCTCGGACATCAGGCCAGTTGAAGGTCTCAGTGTCGAAGGGGCTGAGGGGGCTTCGAGAGGAGGGCCGGACCCCAGGCGAGGTGGTCCTCGGGCTGGCAGCAGTGGGACTGAAGGAGCAATGCCGAGGAGAGCAGGGCTTGGGCGGGCTATGCTCCGGGGTCACCGTCTGCTCATCGTTGAGGAGGGACAGCACCGGCTTTCTCTTACCTGTGGGGAGAGAGTGAGCTGACTGACCCACTGGGCAGGAGGGGAGAGGGCAAGTGAGGACTCAGAACTGCCTTCTGCTCCCACTCCAGGCAAGGCTGCTTACTGGGGTTTGGGTTGTGATGGCAGAGAAGTCACATTCACCATCCACGGCCCCTTTATCGGAGGGCAATGGGAAGAATGAGGAAAAGGCAGTTGGACGTGGGGTCAGGAGTCACAGGAAAAGACAAGAGCTTCCTCCCCTGGAAGAGCGGGCCCATGGCCACGTTTCCCCCAGGTCTCTGCTCCACAGGAAGGGCCGGGGGAGGGCGGTGAGGGTGTTACAGCAGGGCCACGCACCGCCCTGCGTGTGGAGTCCAGCCCTCTCTTTGGTCATGGTTCTACAGGGTCACCTTCCTCCAGGAGCCAACCTGCTCCTCAAAAGCTCTTCCACCCCAGACTTGCGGGAAGGGCCCACCCCCCACCCCCTCATTGTACCTTTGCCACCCAAGGGTGCTCCAGCCTCCTCCTGCAGGCAGGGAATGGTGGGAGCCGCCTTTCCCCACTGGAGTGGTGGCCTGGCTGGCACAGATTTGCTCTTGATCCGCAGGCTGTACTGGCGGGCCAGCTGGTAGACCTTGTTCTTGACTCGCTCGCTCACGCAGCCATCCATCACGTGGGAGAGCTGGACGATGCGCGGGTGCAGTGGAGCCACCAGCTCCCCCTGGACGTCGCCACTCAGCTCCTTCACGAGCTCCTTCAGCTCCCGGGCCAGGTGGGCTGGGCTGGGCCGCTCTGTGGGGGAGGCACTCTCAGGGGAGGCAGCGGCCGACTCCTCAGTGATGGCCCCCAGTTCGTGCTCCTCCAGGATGAAGAGCGGTTCGTGCAGGTCAAAACCATTGGCCTGGCCTTGGCCAGGCCCCTTGTGAGAGCTCTCCCCGGGAGACTCCATTCCCTCCCAGATCTTTACAATTTCTGAAGACGGCCTGAACTCAGCATCTGTGATAGGAGCTGGCTCCCCAGCGCTCGCCTGGCCAGGGCCTGGGAGGTCAAACATAGCCCACGAAGCCGGCCGGGAGCCCACCTGCCTCCTGTGCCCCAGCGGAGCCGTGGGCTCTGGGTCCGGCCTGGGAAGGCTGTTGAATCTGGAAACGGAGTTCCTCACCAGCCCTTTGGGGATGTAGGAGAGGCTCTCTCGGCGCCGGATGCTAAAGCCCGCGTCATGGTGCTCCGCGTTCTCATAGTAGCTCTTGATCTTGTCCAGCAACAGCCGGTCTCGGGTGGAGAGTGCCGATTCCTTCTTCTTACAGGAAGACCTGTCGGGCTCTGCAGGGCAGCCTGGACTCGGGGGCTCCGTCCCGTTGACCGAAGGGCTGCTCTCCGTGGCCACGCCCACACCACTGTCCACCTCTGGGGGCGGCTGCGAGCCAAGGGCGTCGGTGGTGCTGCCACGCCGGGCCGAGCCCTTCTCGCTGCCCTCTAGGCTGAGCACGCTGCTGCTCCGGCTTGTCAGCCTCGGGCTCCCAAAGCCGCTGGCCTTGCCATCCTCCAGGGCCAGGCTGCTCCGCCGAGAGAAGCTGCTGACGAAGCGCTCGGCAATGATGCTGGCCTGGTCCAGCACAGAGGGCGGCAGGAGGCTCTCGGGCTCCTGCGTGGCACCCACGTCCTCCTCCTCCTCCTCCTCCTCCTCCTCCTCCTCACTGCTCAGAGTCTTAAGGTCCTCGGTGCTCTCAGCCACCACAAAGTCCACCATGTCACCCGGGGGGGCCATCCCCAGCAGCTCCTGGTGGGCATCAAGCTGTGTTTCCAGGACTTCTGGAGACTCCATGTCTGAGGGCACCTCCTCGATGCTGGCACCTTCCACAGCAGCAAATACTTCCTGCTCTGTCTCAGGCTCAGGGTCTGGCTCAACCTGGGATAACAGAACTCATGTGAGCCAAAACCCTCCCTCATGAGATCCAAAGGATAAGCGGACAGCACAACCTGCTCTCTCGGTTCAGTGAGAGGGCATGCAGTTTAGGACCAAAGGCAATGAGAATGAGTACAACTCAAGAGTGGGGAGGGGCGCCCGGGTGGCGCAGTCGGTTAAGCGTCCGACTTCAGCCAGGTCACGATCTCGCGGTCTGTGAGTTCGAGCCCCGCGTCAGGCTCTGGGCTGTTAGCTCGGAGCCTGGAGCCTGTTTCCGATTCTGTGTCTCCCTCTCTCTCTGCCCCTCCCCCGTTCATGCTCTGTCTCTCTCTGTCCCAAAAATAAATTAAAAAAAAAAAAAAAAAAAGAGTGGGGAAACAGGTCCTTAGAGAGAAGAATGTGGTGATGACCCCCAGCCATCATGCAGCAAGGGGGCTTGGGTCGTAAAACCCAAGGACAATTCTAAGAACACATATTGGGTGGTGTTGGCACCTCTCAGTGGCAGCCTGCCTGGGAGCCAGAGGGACAAGGTGGGAGCATACAACACAGGGTATGCCTGATGGAGAGGCAGCTCCCTAAGGCCCTAGAGGCCACATGGGGGTTGTTCTGGGTTCAGACCCACCTTCCCTGAGGGGTAAGGACCTCCTGTGTGGATGAGGGTCCACAGTGCAACAGGACCCCATGCTAGAGTCCTGTCAGAGGGTGAAGACCGGCATCTGGCTCCTACCAGCCAGCCTCTGGCCCTATGCACAACTCTGCAGATGCCCAGCAGACAGACAAGGAAGGAAGCAAATTCAAGAACTTCCTCCTGACCACCTTGAAGGTGATCTGAACCACGAAACCAGCCAGTACAGGCAGCCTTCCACAGGGACCTTCGGGAAAAAGAGCAAACATGCTACATTCTAAGGAATCAGACCCGATTCCAATGGTTCTAGTCCCAAGTCTGCAAAGCAGGACCCATGGTTTAGGCCTGCGTGCCAGGAAGCGGAAGGGGGGCTTCTGAGTCACAGGTTCTGACCTCAGCTCTGCCCCTCAGCAGCTGCCTGATGTCAGGCAAGTCACTCAACTTCTCTCAGCCTCTTTCTACCTGAGCTGTTGCAGGCAACAGAAGGAAGAAACAAAACATCGGACAAGCAGGAAGTGCCCAGATGTCAATACCCAGGTGGGCACAGGTGTGACTTAAATGTCTGGCATGCTGGCGGGGGCAGGGCCTTACGCCCTATACCAGGAGGCCTGGCTGAAGGGACCTAAAATCTGGTCACCTCCACGAATATGGCCCTTGACGAGAGTCTGCACCTGCCCAAAGAAAGGAGCTGCCCGCTCACACTACCACACGCTCACAGGCCAGACAGGCTTCCTAAAGGGGCAAAGAGTCCTGGGGCGTGGAGGAGGGGATCTATCCCCACGGGCCCAACAGGAGAGCCCGTGCCTGGAAGCCCCACCTGCAGACCAGGTGCTCCGGGCACTCCCGCACCGTCCCCCTTCTGCCTGCCGGCCACTCACCTCTGGCAGCGAAGAGGTAGACTCAAAGCTCATGCGCTTCTCAGCACTAGTGGGAGACCGGCCGCCGGGCCTTCTGCGGCTCTTGGGGCCTTCAGACTCCCTACGCCCCTTCTCCTGCAGGAAGCAGAGGGCCATCATCAGCTCCTGGGACAGCTGGGAGCTCGTCCCTTCTGCAGCCCAACGTGGGCAGAACCTTCTGAGCCCCCAAGGCGGCTGGGCTGTATCGAGAGCCAGCCTGGGACCTGAGCCATTCCACAGTCAACCTGAACTGCAAGGTCTAGGGATGCAGAAATCCCTGCCAGGTGCGCAGCCTCAGGAAAGTCCAACCCGCCTGCCCCTTCCAGCCCCGCTGTGTGCTGGCTTCTCCCCCTTCCCCACCGCCCCCATCCCATTAGTCATGCTCACTGGGGAGTAAGCTAGTTCACGCCCAGTACTGGAACAGCACATGCCAGGGGCTCACCGGGGCGTGACAGCAGGCGAGGGGTTAGGTGCTGATGGCAGGAATGAAGGAACAGGACGGAGGGGTGGGAGGGCAGGGGAGAGAACTCCCGGATGGGCATGCACTCGCCAGGGAACATGCAAGGAGGAGGGGAGATCAAAGAGACACCTCACCATAGCGCCCCGGGAGAAAAGTAAAGCGTTGGCCCGATAGTGCCAGCAGTGGAGGGCGGCCAGCAGGGAGCTGGCAAAGTCGGCTACCTGCTCCGCCACTGCCAGGCTCTCCTCCTCCTCCTCCTCCTCCTCCTCCTCCTCCTCCTCCTCCGAGCCTTGGGGCTCCAGCCTGGCCCCCTTCTCGCTGCCTTCATGCCCTGCCAAGTCTTCCAGAGACACCTGAAAGGCCTGCTCCTCCTCCTCCTCCTCCTCCTCCTCCTCCACCACCTCCTCCTCCTCTTCCTCCTCCTCCTCCTCCTGCTCCTCCCGGGCAGCCCCTTCAGCCTCTGGCTGTATGCCCTGAGCACGAGGAGGCCGCCCAAAGTCCAGGAGAGCGCCGGCACTGCCTGCATGCTGTTCAGAGCACAAGACCCCCTCGTGACCAGCCTCTGGGCAAGCCCCCTCCTCCTGCCAGCGGCTGGGGGTGGGGAGGCTTTACCCAGAGAAAGCCACACTTAAACACCCAACCCCTGGTGTCCACCAGGGCCCAGTGAGGGTGGGGGTGGGGGTCCTCAAGGTGGAAGGCTGGGACCTGGAGCCTGGTCAGGAACTCAAGACCCAGCGAGGTCTGCCTGCCCCAGAGAGAGAAAATGGAGAAGATCCAGGCTGGGCCACCACCAGGGTACCATTCCAGGAAAAGGGTACAGAAGGGTCCCCAGGGCAAGGGCCATGGCTTATTCGTCTCTGTGACTCTCAAGACAGAGGCCAGCACACAGGAGGTGCTCGATAGGTATTTATGGAATGCATGAAGACAGTGAGAGCTGAAGGGGCGGGGGCGCTGACCCGGCAGCCCCACCCCCCCTCCGTCAGGCCAGTCCTCTCTGCCCATCGGCCTTACCTTCATTCCCCTTACCTTCATTCCCGCTGTTCCGCCTGCTGCCACCACAGGGTCCCAGCACGCAGGCAAGGGGGAGGGGAGGGGAGAAGAGATGGGTAAGCAGGAGGAAGAGCCTCTTTACAGAAGCCAGGAGCCCCCTGGGGAAGGGCTCCCACTCCCAGAACCCTCACCCGGTCTCCTGGGCTTTCAAAGGAATGACTGACAGAGCAGAGGCCCTGGGAGATGCAGAGCGGCACAGGCCTGTGTGTGTCACTCTCTCCTGCTGTTCCCCGAGGACAGGGTGCAAGGAGTGTGTGAGGAGGGAGGACTCAAGCCCCCTCCCCAGACAGCAAGGGATGAGGCCCACCTCCAGGGAGGAAGGAGGAAGGGAGGCAGCGTCCCCTCTAAACTGTCCTCAGTACCCCCACCCAGAAGGCTACCTGTGTCACCTCCCTGCCCCTACCCGAGAGCTTGCCGGGAAGGCCCGGCCATGCTCACACTCACCTTTCTCACTGAGTTGCCTGAGCAGGTGTCTGGTGGGCTCTGAGAAGGAAAGCGAATGGACAGTCAGTGCAGGCCTGGAAACAGGCCTGGCCCTGGTCCCATGCTCACAGCGCCACCGACACCACCAGCTCAAAGTTCCCTCCAGCTTGGCTGCCATTCAGCTCTGGGGTTCTGTACCTACCGCACAGGGAAGCAGGGCCCGGGCCACCCCCAGCCAGCACCAGGAGCAGCTCTGCCCACAATCGCTGCGTTAGTGCACCTCGCCCAGGGCCCTCAGTTCCGGAGCCAGAGCCCCATGCTGCCTCCTAGGACCAACCGGCCACGTCTCTGGAGATGCCTGGCTCTACCTCAAGCCCCACCCTCCCCGCAAGAAGCACATCAGCGCATTAGCGACACCCGAGGCCCGGCCCCCTCGCAGCACCCCTGGCTGGAAAGCAGAGGTCGCACCCGACTTCCTACGGCCCTTAAGGCCTGGCTCCGTGAAGCCTCGCTGCCCGCTGGGGAGTGATGCCCGGCTGAACAGGGGCTGACCGGGCTCTGGGAACAAGATACAAAACACACCCATTAGGCTGATGGCGGCAGCACCGTGTACCCCAGCCTTTCTGAAGACAGACCTGAGACAGACAGGCAGGGAACAAGAGGACATGTGTCGAGGGACCGCTCCACGCAGTCTTGACCTTAGCCCATACTGTTCTTGCCCCACTGGTGTTAACTGGGCAGCCCACTATAAACTTGGGGGGCAGAAGGAAAATCTACTGAGGTCTCTGGGCTGTTCCCGAGCAGGGGAGCACACTGAAGTTTTTTCCACTGAGGTGTGGGTGTGGGTACACACACAACATAAGTAAATGTTAATCCGACTGTTTTTTTTAAGTGAGAAAGGTAGAATGCCCTACTCTTTCACCTTAAAGCTTGTAATCAAGAATATTTTGTAAGTGACAAGTAATGACAGCAGCACCTTCCGTATCCAGAGTGTACTTCTCTGCCCAGCTCAGCAGTCGGGAAGGAGGAGGCCCTGAGGCAAGAGAGTAGGTGGCTCCATGCGTCACGGCAGTGCTAGCACTGGGCCTGTGTCTCCCTCTCAGCAACTTCCTGCCCCCCCCTTTTTTGTTTTTTTTTAAACACTTTTTTAAAAGTAATCTCTACACCCAGGGTGCCTGGATGGCTCAGTCGGTTAAGCGACCGACCCTTGATTTAGGAGTTCGAGCCCTGCATCAGGCTCCATGCTGACAGTGTGGAGCCTGCTTGGGATTCTCTGTCTCTCTCTCTCTCTCTCTCTGCCCCTGTCACGCACACTTTCTTTCTCCCCCTCAAAATAAATAAACTCAAAAAAAAAAATTATTTTAATAAAAAAATAAAATACTCTCTACACCCAACATGGGGCTCAAACTCATGACCCCAAGATCAAGAGTCACATGCTCCACCGACTGAGATGGCCAGGGGCCCCTTGCTGGCCTGTCTTTACCCACACTTCTTACAAGTTCAGTCAGCTGATTTCAAACAACACAAGTGGGGAGAAGAGCTACAGGCGAGCACGCTACCACAGACGAGAACCAACGCTCTGGGTTAAGGACGGACACCACACGACGAACGCCACTGCCCTAGCGGTTCACAGGCCGCAGCAGTCTCCAGAAAGGGGAAAGTTCAACTGCGGTCAGCATCCTCTACCCTGAAAGGCTCAAGAGCAGGCAGCATGTTTTAGAAAGATGTTTGTTTCGGGGCGCCTGGGTGGCTCAGTCAGTTACATGTATGACTTCGGCTCCGGTCAGGATCCCAGTGTTTGCGCCTCACGTCGGGCTCTGTGCCGACAGCTCCGAGCCTGGAGCCTGCCTCGGATTCTGTGTCTCCCTCTCTCTCTGCCCCTCCCCTGCTTGCACACTGTCTCTCTCTCTCTCAAAAATAAATAAACATTAAAAAAAATTTAAAAAAAAAAGGAGAGATGTTTGTTTCATAATGGTTGAAACTAAAGTATGAACACAAGTAAATAGAACACGACTCCGTCCGTGTTCACGGGCTAAAGTCTCAGTCTTGTGGAAACTTAGCTCTAAAACAGCTCATTTCCCGAGTGCCTTGATAGCTGCAGTTTGGACACTGATGTTATGACAGGCGGTACTGCTGTTTCAACCACCACCACCATCATCACCTCCACGATCCAGAAGCTTCCAATGCAAAGCTATGGCAGGTTAAAGGGGAACTCTAGAAGGGCAGGAAGAACGTTACAGAAAAAAAGGAAAACAGAAAGGGCCAGAAACGTACGAAGTAACACCCTCAGTTTGGGGCTTTTAACAATACGACATCGTAAAACTTTTGCAAACATAGCAAATTTGCCTAGGGTTTAAGGTCCATTGGGAGGAACACATAACAAAACAAAATCACAAAAGCTTTCCAGAGACCGCTTGGTTCCACCTTCCAGAAAACCAAAGCCCACGGTCAATCCACATAGTTGTTCAGGGGACCCGTGGGTCACAGCCAGTCAAAGCCCAGTGCACCACGGAGATCTAAGCCAGGACAGTGCTGCCCATACTGCCGAATCTTCTCTCCAGGGGTTTCTGAGACATTTCTCATTCCAACTCTCACCTCATCTATGTCTGGTAGGTACCAGTTGAGGCTAAGTCTGTCCCTGGGCCTCGGACTGAAGAGTACAAACAGACGAACAGACGTAGAATACACACACTTATCACCCCCAGAGCTAAGAATAAACGCAAGGCTCTCTCTTTTTCAACAGACGATTCATTTCAGTAACTCCAAGTACATAGCAGCAAGCCCAGTCATGGAAGAAAACCCAGCAGAGGAAAACTGAACTTTTCCTGAGACCCAAAGTAAATATTTCCTGTCTGGATCTGGTGCCACTTGACATCTAACTCGTTTTCCCTGCGTCCTGCCTCTGCTCTGCTCCAGAACTGGGCTGGGGATCACCCATGATGTCTGAGCGTCACTCCTGGCTGGGCTCCAGGATTCTGAATGGCCAAGGAGTAAGATTTCAGTCGCGGGAAAGCTAAGGGGCACCGAGCCCTGAGTAAACCAGCATTCCCAGGGTGCGGGAAAAGGTGGGCTGCCCAACCCTGGGGCACAAGAAGGGCCCGAAGCAGGAGCACTGGGAGGGGTGCTCTACATGTGCCCAGCAACCCTCCCGGGACCTGCCCTTTCCCAAGATGTCCGGAGAGGTGACAGCCAGCCCCAAATGCTGCTGCACACAGTCCCCCTCCTGGCCCAGAGTCCTCCGAGGAAGCGTCTCTGCCCACACAGCCCTTCCCTTACCAGACTGCCGGCGCCCCTGCCGCACGTGGGTGGACACTTCGTCCTGGGAGGACCAAGCCTTCTTCAGGCGCTCCGGGCTGCAGCGGTACCGACTGGGATCTGCACACGAGATTCACAATCAGCCTTGGCCTAGACTCTGACTATACCTGACCACACCTTTGCTGCCCGCCCCAGCTCCAGGGGCCAGAAGCCTCCAGAGCTCCCTTCTCTTCCATCTTCCATCCAGGAATGTGAGGCACTAGGAGTTGCACCTGCCAACAGGACCATGCCCTTGACCTTGCAGCAGACCCCTAGCCTTTGACAAAAGGAGCTTTCCTTTCCCATCCTCCCTGCTCCCTGCAATATAAGCAGTAGGCAGAGCTTCCCCAGGATGCAACGTGACCTAGAGATGTGCACAACTAGGGGCAAAGCAGGCAGAAAGGGCACACTTACAGTAGGAGTCCATTTCCAAGATGGCTTCCTTGGCCTGGAAGGAAAGGAAACACACCCTGTTACCACCTCACTATGTGCTGTGCCTCCCTTGCTCCACCAGCTCGGCTCTTACTGCACCGGGACACCCACAGTGCTAGGCTGAGGTCGAGGGCATAGGCTGATCCCCACTGTCGAGTGGAGCCAACGTCCAGAGGGTGAGGCACTGGTGGGCCCCTGGCCCTGGCTGAGGATCACCTCTCCCTGCAGCCCATCAGGAGCTAGGTGGGGTACCCCCCGGCACTCACCTTCTGGGGGATAGTGGTGTGGTGGTTCTCCAGGATGAGCCTCTTGATGTGGTGAGTCCAGCTCCGTTTCTCCTCCACTGTCTTGGCCTGGAAGGACCCGAGGGAGAGGGAGCCAGGTGTTATTATCACAAGACTGAAGCCGTCCACCGTAGGCCACGCTTGTCAGGGGGGCAGCGGCAGAAAGATGGCCTGTGCTGGGGCCTCTGTGAGGTTATCTTAACTCCCCAACACAAGCCTGAGAGATGTCCACAATGATCTCTACCTTCCAGAGAGAGACACTGAGGCTCAGTAGAGCCAAGCGAGCTGAGAAGGCAGGTCTGTCCCCAGCCTCCCAACCCTCACCTGGATGTTGTACTGCTGCTTGCTGTGCTTGTAGTGGGTGACGGTGAAGCACAGGGAGTCTCTGGTGCTTTCGATCAGCATCAGGGAGGAGCACTGGGGCAGAGAGAGAGTGCAGTCAAGCACAAGAAGGGGCACTGGGGGGGTGGGAGTGACCTGGGGCCCCAGCCCCTCGAGACCATCTGGGGAGGCAGGAAGAGTAATCTCAGAAGGATAGAGCTGTATCCACACCAACCCGGAGCCCATGAAGAGGTCAAGAAGTGCAGCCTGGGGGCGTCTGGCTGACTCAGTCAGTAAAACATGTGCCTCTTGATCTTGGAGTTTTAGGTTCGAGTCCCACACTGGTGGAGAGATTACTTCAAGATAAAATCTTTTTTTTTTAATTAATTTATTTTTATTTTAAGAGAGAGAGCAGAGGGAGAGGGAGAGGGAGAGGGAGAGAGAATCCCAAGCAGGCTCCACGCCCAGTGCAGAGCCTAACTCGGGGCTCCATCCCACGAACCCGGGATCATGACCTGAGTCAAAATCAAGAGTCCAACACTCAACTGACTGAGCCACCCAGGCGCCCCAAAAACAAAATCTTTAACATTTATTTATTTTTGAGACAGAGAGAGGCAGAGCATGAACGGGGGAGGGCCAGAGAGAGGGAGACACAGAATCTGAAACAGGCTCCAGGCTCTGAGCTGTCAGCTCAGTGCCCGATGCGGGGCTTGAACTCACGGACTGCGAGATCATGACCCGAACTGAAGTCAGCCGCTTAACCGACTGAGCCACCCAGGCGCCCCAAAAATAAAATCTTTAAAAAAAAAAAAAAAAAAGGGTCTGGAGATTGGCCCACTAAAATGGCGGAAGTGGAGAAGGAGTGGAGGGGCAGAGAACATGACAGCAGCCTGGTTACCGGGATATGACTCTTGTAGACAAAGTGATCGCCTCGCTTCTTGGTGATGAGCAGAGCTTTGTCAAAGAGGAAGAAGGTCCTCTCGTTGCGCACGCGGTGCACGCGGAACGTGCCCTCCAGGACGAGCTCCCCGTAGATGGTCAGGTCTGGTCCCTTCCAATTGATGAGCAGTGACTGAATCTCCTGCAGCAGAGAAGCAGGGAGCCCCAGAGTCAGGCTGCTCATGACACTCTGGGGACTGCGTGGAGCCCCAGAAAACTCCTGCAGACACAGCCACCACCTGCATCCGCCAGACACACGCTGCCACAAGGGCTCCCCACAGAGAAGCCCACCCCACAGAGAAGCCCACCCCACAGGGAAACGAGCCCTCAGCTCACCGCAGCAGGCGGCCACATGCGCTCTCCCAAGCGCCACCCCACCTCGCCCCACCACCCCTGCGAGTCCCTCCAGCCGCCAGCCCTGCAGCACCTGGAGCCGGACTGCATGCTCGTGCCTCCTCTTCATGTCATTGATGTACCAGGCCACGCAGGTCATGGTGTCAATGGCATCCTCCACCACCTCGAAGCCGTCTTCTTCTTCATCAAAATGTTTGGCGATTTCCTGTGCGGGAGACAGGCGCTCAGGCGGCCCAGACTCAGGCCCTGCCCCTCCCCTGGGCCCCGCATCCTCAGGAAGACCTCTGGGTTACCTGGAGCAGCAGGTGGTACTTGAGGATGCGCTGGACGGGCTTCAGCAAGTAGGAGCCCAAGGGCAGAGAGTGCTGTAGCAGCTCCTGCCGGTCCCGAAAGAACTTGGCCTGTTGCTTGTCCCGCATGCACTCGGTCAGGGCGGCCACTGAGCTGGGAGGAGGGAGGCGGCCGTCACTGCCTGGGAAGGCCTAGATGGGGGCGTGTGGTGCTCCAGGCCCACCAAATAACTCTACCTCCCCTCTCCACCCCAATTACTCACTTGGGGTAGTTGTTGCAATACTGGGTGTAGATATCAAACTCTTGGCTCTAAGAAGAGACCGAACAAAGATAGTGATTTCTGGGAGGCTGCAAACTTGGGAATACCAAAAACATGGCCCTGATCCCCAGAGTACACTCTGCCCCCCTTTCCCTGAACACCTGCAGATCCATCCTTGTACCCATCTCCCTGGGACACCCCATCCACCTAGCAGCCCCTGGCTCCACCCCAGAATGCCCCTCCCACCTGAGGCACCCCAGAACGCCCCTCCTTCCCCTGGCAGAAGCCTCTGCTGGGCGTTCCTGTGCCTCTGAGTCCCCAGCAAGGTGGGACAAGAGGCAAGAACCCAGCCCTTCTTACCCTTTCCACAAAGCAGCTGGCCACAGCCACAGGGTCACTATTGCAGCCGTCCAGGTCTCTGAGTAGCTGGCTGGGGGAGGGGGGAGTGGTCGTCAGACCCCAGACAGCTCACAGCCTCCACACCTACCAACAAGTCCCCTCCCCAACCTCCTGGTTCCCAGATACACAGCCAGCCCTGGTGACACGCCAAAGAGTCAGGGCTTCTCCCCCCTCAGAGTGAGCCCCATGCAGGCCAGCAACCACAGAGTATTCAGCACTGCCGCAAAGATGGGGAGCAAAGGAGCCCCACATGCTCAGCAAGCAAGAGAAAGGGGATGCGAGTACCCACCTTGGGAGGACAGACAGCTCCTCTGCAAGCAGAAGGAGTCAAACACACACAGACTGAGATTAAAGGGGGAGGAAGAAGAGGGCTGGGATTCCCAAAGTAAGCAAAGGCCCCCGACACACACACACCGGTGCAAAAGGATGCAGGAAAGGGAGAGAGGGGGAGTCCCAGAGCCTGAACTTGGATTCAGGTTGGGATGCTATGGGAAACCCTAACCACAACCCTCCCCTGTCACCTCCTCCCATGCATTTGTCTTCCCAACCCCCACCAGCACCTGGCCCAAGTCACCCTGCCCTCCTGGCCTTCTGAAGCTTGCACTGCAGAAGTCTCTCAGCCATCTCAGAGGGCCCTATATCCTATCAATGCTGTCCCCTCAAGCACACTCCCCCGACCAGTGCCCTCGCCCTGGGGAATCTGTGGGCCCAGGCAGCACACGCCATATCTTCAAGGAGCCCCTTTGCCCTGAAGTAGCCTCCTGCCAGACCTCACTCAGCCTCCCCTTTCGCCTGATCTGTTCATTCACCTAATGGGTCAGATCACCTCCAGGGAGCCCTGGTTTCCCATGGGGTTAGTAGGAAGGTGATGAAGAAGTTAAGGGATGTGCAAGAAGGGGAGAAAGATGGAAGAGACAAAGGGCCACAAAGGGACAGAGAGAAGAGCATCACATGCCAGAGTCCAGCCATTCCCTGAGAGGGTGCTGGCCTGGCCCAGTCTGGCCCCAACATGCACATGACCTCAGATGGTCTCCCCCGCCTGACAGGAGGCACAGCAGCCCCAGGGCACATGACCCCACACCCCCTCTCTCCTACAGGGAGCTTACTGTAGCACCTTACAGGGGTAGAGCACCACTACCCACCCACCCTCAGTGATCAGGCCCCTGGCCCACATGTCACAGCCCAGGAGACTAGGCCCATCCAGGGCCCTTCTAGGCCCTAAGATGGTCCTCATAGGCAGAACGCAGTATGTGTTAGTCCCACTCCATACCTGTTCAGTGCATAGATGTTTTCTATGTTCCCAAAGAGGGCGCTGACTTGTTCTGGCTTCAGCAGCCCAGGCGTGTCAATGATCTTCAAGAGGTAGTCCTGCGTGGAGGGAGGCATCAGAGCCCATCCTCCACCCTGCCCCAGGTACAGTCCATCCCCCCCACTTCCTCCAGCCACACCCCATTTCTGTACAACCACAGTGTGACTTCACAGACATGGCCTACCGTACTGGGCTGCATAGTTCCCCACCCCCCAACTGATATCCATTCAGAACCTCAGGAGGTGACCTCACTTGGAAATAGAGTCTTTGCAGATGTAATGAGTCAAGGATCTCAGGACGATATTCTACTGGATTTAGGGTGGGCCCTAACTCCAATGACTGGTGTCCTCACAAGAGGAAAGGACACAGAGAAGGCAGCGATAGGAAGGTGGAGGCAGAGGTCGGGATAATAGATCAACAGGCCGAGGAACGCAAAGGATAGGCAGCAACCACCTGGCAGAAGCCAGGAGAGAGGCGTAGAACGCATTCTGCCTCCTAAACCAAGATAGACTAAGTGTCTGCGTTTTACTCACGCAGCTTGAGGTTATCTATTACAGCAGCCCTGGAAACAAATACACGGTTCCCTCTGCAGCAAGCAGAGGGCGTCCTCAGTGGCAGCCACACAGCCACCTTCCTGCGTGCCCGCAGTGTGAAATGCCTCACCAACATGGCCCTACGAGGTGGGTGCGTCTTCATGTCCCAGGTGAGGAACCCGAGGCTCAGGAGCTTACGCAGGTGCCCGAGACCCGTAGCCAGGCAACCAGAGCAGGGATCTGGGCACAGGTGGGCAACATCCAGGCCAGTGTCCTCACTGTGATCAGTTTCCATGAGCACAGCAGTCCCCGCCCCTCCCCACCAACCGTGCCTGCCCCCTAATGGCCTGCAGGAGACTCTGTGGGCCCGGGCTACTGATGTGACCCAAAGTCGTAAGGCAGTGGGAGCGGTCAGAGGCTCCCCCAGAGCAGGCCGCATGAGACCTCCCCACTACTCCATGGGAAGCAGGTCTTCTGAAACCAACTATCAGGGAGAAGTTTCCTTCCAGGGGTGGAAGCAGGTTTACAACAGAGCTGGGCCACCAGGAGCCAGAGGCCGGGCCCCCTCCCAACCTCAGCCCCTTGGGTGGCGGGCCTCACCTCCACGATGCTGCGCAGGTCCTGCACATACATCCGCTCCGTCTCCACGATCTCCCGCACCACTCGGCCCAGGTAGCTGAGCTTATGTGTTGGGGCCGCCGGGGCCCGGCTGCTGAACGGAGACAGGGGCCCCCTCACGCTCAGCCAGCCGCTGGAGTTGGGGTTGCCATTGGGGGGATGCCGGCCGCGCGGGGAGCCTGCCCCGTTCTCAGCAGAAGCCTCGGAGCCACTGGGATCCTCCATGGCACCGCGGCTGTCACGGGATGAACCCGACGAGGAGGTGGTGGAGGTCAGGCTCACGGGCCGCTCCTGGCTGCGCTCTTGGCGGAGAGAGGCAGAGACAGGCATCCTGGCATCGCTGCCTGGAGAGGGCACTCCAGAGAGATTCTGGGCGGGACAGACAAAGAATTGACTTGGAATCTTCACAGAAACAGAAGGGAAAAGGGTGGCTGCTGGGGGAGGAGGGAATGCCGAGTTAGTATTTAATGGGTACGGAGTTTCCATTTTGCGAGGTAATCAAGTCCGGGGGATGATGGTGGTGACAGATGAGCAACACTGGGAGTGTACTTAATGCCACTGAAACACCACACTTAAAAATGGTTACAATGGAAATGTTATGTCTGTGTATTTCACCACAATGTTAAAAACAACAGCTCTGAATGCGGAGGGGGTCCTTTCCCTCGGAATCTGCCAACAGGCACAAGGAGGCCCAGGTAACATGCCTTCCTGGCTCCAAGCTTTCCCAGGGTGAGGATGGGCAAACCACATCCAAGGACAATAAAGGGCTCAGAAACCCGATCCCCAGAAAAGCAAAGAGGACATCTCCACCATAGCAGCAGTGAGGGTGCCTTCGGATGGAATCCCAAGCCCGGCCCCACTGCCCTGGCAAAGCTCCCAGCCTCTCAGAACCTCAGCATCTCAGCACCTACCCAAGGGCTGTGTCCACGAGGATGCAGGGACCTGCTACACGTACAGGTCTGAGCGCGGTGCCTGGCACAAAGCAAGGGCTCCATAACTCATCAGAACAGCGATGATAACAGCAATTGTCAAAAAGCAGTTCCCAAGCGCCCACTTGTTGGGACCTGTGCTGGGGTCACCAGCAAGGGCAGGTAAAGATCTTGCTCTTATAACCTAAGATAACACACACGCCAGAGAGTAAGAATCTCCTCGGGATTCCATCTCTGGGGCACGAGCGACTTCACCATGAATCTGAAACCTTCTGGATACTGACAGGGAAGGCAGAGGAGATAGTACGAAGGCTCCCCAACCCCCAGCACCTGGCACAGGCCCTGACTCACCCCAGCTCCCAGGAAATGCCCCAAGGCTGAGCCACTGATGAGTCTCCCTAAATTCCCTTTAGCACAGCTAAGTCAGGAAGGCCAGCAAGCAGGAAACTGCTCCCAGGTAAGGCAAATACAGCCCCGGGTGGACTTTATTCCTGAGCAGGTGGTACTGTTCACAGGTAGGCCAACCTAGAGCAGTAAGTCTGGGAGGGGCTATGGCCTCTGGGAAGGAGAGGAACATTCCACTCCAACCCCAGAAGACTGCAGCTCGCCAGCACCACTTCCCAGAACGTGTATTTCTGTTTCCACAGGAACAAAGTTCTAGAACATCACTCTCATTACCAATAACCCAAAGCCTTCACACCTAGTTTTAGGGCTCAGAAATTACTAGACCACAGCCTAGAGCTCTTCACAGCTATGAGAAGGATCTAGAAGGTGGCCTCACTCCGGTAACCTTGAATTTCCCCCTGCTTTTCTGTGCCTCTGCCCCAACCTGGAACAAGTAGCCCTAAGCTCTTGCTTTTGCAAATGTTCTATTTGCCTGGACATTATTTCCTCTCCATCTACCCCACGTCATGCCACCCCCCAACCTGTGTCACTTACACCCAATCCTCAGGTTTCAGATTAGAAGCCAGCCCTCTTTCTAGAAACCTCCCCAGAATACAAACCTAGAGGCCCCCTTCTACCTACTCCTACAGAACCCCAGGATTACCCTTACACCCCCTGTGTGACTGTGACTAGTGTGAGATCCCCTCCTCTAGACTGTAAGTGACCTAGGCTCAGGGGCCTTAAAGGTGATCTGGCAAAGGGAAAATGATGAACAAACCAGTGCTTCTTCTGAGCTGAAAATCAAGAGCCCAGCAAGGACCCTCTCCAGCACAGCACTTTGCCACAGAAGGTCTCAGCTTGGGCAGGGGGAGGGGTGTCACCTCCTCTGCAATCTATAGGAAGGAGCCTCTCATTGTGCAGGTAAGGACACAGTGGCAGCGCTGAGGCCATTCCAGCCTTCTCCCTCCCTTCCAGGCACAACAAGGGAGGATTAATTAACAAGCTCATCTTGGTGAAACTCTGAGCATCCCCGAGGAAAGCCCCTTGGGAAATGCAACATTGCTCCTTTTTCCTCCCTCCTCAAAAGAGCCTTTAAAATTAACCAACTAGGCCTTTCTACAGAACCAGCCCGCAGGGTAACGCTGTGTCATTTCAGCACAAAGAAAGACACAGATCCAAACTCCGCCCCAGCCCTTAACCCTCAGTCCTGTGGGACTCTGGTGTCCTTCAAAGCCTGCTGCACTGTCAGGCACCCACCCACCCCCCCTTCCCCACTCCCCGCAGTCAGTCGGTAGCAGCTGGAATAATGGGGCAGAAACTCACGGCCTAAGACCTTTCCCAGATCAAACCTGGGGTCAGTCGGCCCCTAAGGGGATGCTAAATGGCAAAGGCCCAAGTCCCTGATGGATTTCACAGCCAGCCAGGTCAGTTTTAAAGTAGATTAGCCACAGCCCCCCTCCCCCCACAACACACTCTCTCAGGGAGATTAATCTCTAAGGGGTGCCTTCTGAGGGTCACTCTTTAGAGACCCCATTGCCCTGTGAACACAGAAACGAAAGCATCTTTTCTCCTTGGAGAAATTTCCTCTGGTTGAACGTAGTCATCTGCCTGCAAACCAAGCTCCCATTCTCGAAGTCATGCCCATGCCCAGGAGTCCCCCTGGGGCTGAGACAAAGCATACCAGCCAAGAGCTGAAGCGTTCTAACTGCTACAGAAACAAGTCACTTCCATCTCCTAACAACTCTACAAGGTCAGCACCATTACTACCTTCATTTTACAGACACAGAAACTTGAGGCCACAAGGTAGCATGTGGTAGCTCCTGGATTTGAATTCAGGCACACAGGCTCCAGTGTTTAAGCCCCCCTGCCCCAGCTGCTGCCTCCCTAATGGATTTTACACAAGCCAGGGCCACAATTAGTCACAGACCTGAATGCATTGGCTTTGCTTCACCATAAACCGTGGGTGGGGGGCTTATAAAGACTTGTTTTACCGCCATACTTCATTTATCCTAACAAAGGCCACGGAGGTAAAGGAATGAAAGTTAAAGATTCCTTCCGGCTATTTCTAGACCCCGCTACTATGTGACCTCTGGCCCGTACCCCCCAGTTGGAACAATGTGGTAAAATACAGATTCCAAGTCAAAGGAGAGCAGGTCACAGAGAAGCGGAAAAGCTTGAGGTCACCAGGATCGGACTATAATTCCTTGCATGAGACAAGCTCCGCAGGGACCAGGAGCCTCAGGATCACAAGGCTGTCCAGGACAGGAAGCTTGCTGGAAAACAACTTAAAGACCCAAAAAGGGAGGATGACAAGCATGTGGGGCCGTGAGAGCAAACCAGGCAGAGTACAGGGGGGCTGTTAGTTGAGTGTGAGTACACTCTGGTCCTAAAAGCCTGATCCCAACCAATACTGTGTGTGTGGTTCAGACTCCCAAAGAGACGGCAGAAGGACTGCCCACATACCCCTGGGCAGAGGCAACCTCTCCTTCCTTCCTCTTCCCTGAGTATCGCCCCAAACTGTTAAGAGTCACCTCAAAGCCAAGATTAGACCCAGGTCTTCAAACTCATCTGGAAGACACAGTCTGCTGGGGAAGTGGGAGCCTAGAGAAGGAGGTGACAGAGAGCAGCCAAACCCCCAAGCCAGATGCCCACACCCACCGCCCCCTACCACGCCCAGTCTCCAGTTCCCCTAAGTGTCCCCCAGCCGTGACCTGTTCCATCCCTCAACATGAGTCAGTCCAATCATCAATCAATGAATCAGTCTTCTGGAAAACTCTCTCTCCAGTCCCACACCTGTGACGGTCCCAAGAAGTGGCTCAGACATACATTTTGGGGAGGGGGGAGGCAGAGGCACGAGAGGAATGGAGATTCATTTTTCTTTTTTTTTTTTTAACGTTCTCTAAATTTAACAATCCACACCCTTCCTCCACCCACACCTCTCCAGGTTATCAACTCCGCCTGCTGAGGACCTTCCCCAGGCAGGGAGGCAGGCTGCAGCAGGCCTCTAGGACTCCCAGCACAGCTGAACGGGGGTCAAGTCCCACACCTCCTCCTCCTCACCAGGCTTCAGCACCAGGCCCCCAACCGAACCCACACCCCTGCCTCCAACAGAAAAAATGACAAAACCCACAATTAGCCCCCATGTTCTGTCCTCAAGCCTCTGGTCACTGAGGCAAAAGTGACATCATCTTGCCAACCCCCACCCCCCCACCCTGCCCCGCCAACTTCAGAAATGATGGTCCTACAGCGAGGCACTCACCAGGAACCTTCTGAAGAACCTCTCCTTTTCTGGTCCTGGAGAACGCCCAGGACTCAGCAACATCCCCTCTGGCCCTCCCTCCTTGACCTGCGGGCTGAGAAGGCAGGAGAGGGAGAGGGGCACCCGCTGGACAGCCCTCTGCGCGGGCCAGCTCTGGAGACGCCTCAGAAAACATTTTGCTTCAGTCAGGCTGGGCCCAGGTGCGGAGGAGGAGGCTGATGTCATCCTTTCACCTGCCACCCTTCACCCCACGCCCAAGAAGCGGAAGCCCGACACACCTGCCCTAGAGGCGGGCAGGAAAGGAGCAGGGCGCTCTCCCAAAGGCGACTGCTCCCAAATCCCCCGCACACCCACCTCCCCAGGGGCTTCCTACACACTCCAAAGGCTCTCAGAACCTGTCAGGCACCCTTGACCTTCCCCGGAACAACGCCCCAACTCCCCTGTCAGGAGCTCCTCAGAGAGGGTACCAGAAGGAAGCAACAGAGAGCAGCTAAGGCTTCTCCAGACAAACACGGCAGGAGCAAGGTGAACTTCCTCAGAGATCTCAAACAGGAGCTGAGCTCACTCAGCCGTGCTGTCGCCCACAGCTCCGCGCCACCCCACGCCCGGCTCTTGCCTGTCTCTTCTTGCCGCTCCCCCTCGGCCACGCCAGCGGGAGGACACCTCTCAGCACAGCCCTAGAGGCCTTCCCGAGGACAGGAGGATCCCTGAGAGGGTCTGGCTCTTTGCCCCTTTCCAGAGCAGCTTCCTTACTCAGGCCCCGCCCAACCCTCCCCGGAGACTCAGGGGCCCAAAGCACCCTAAGAAAGGACAACGGGAGGCTCCCTGGGGAGTAACTGGGTTCGATGTGTTAATGTGAGCAACGTGACTGTCACAGAGGCCATGCAAACAGAGTGACCAGGGTTTCTGGGTCACAAACCTGGGCCAGCTGGCTCAAATTCATTTCCCCTCATGAATTTATTTTCCCTAGTGAATTCCTTTTCCCACCACCCCAGAACAGCAGGGGCCATCAAATGTGGCTGGGTCCTTAAAGCAGGACTTCAGCTGCTGGGAAGGAAAGGGAGAGCGGCTGCCAATGAAGCCCTCCCACCTGAATTCTGGGAGGAAATGCGGGCCTACAGACTGAAATCCAGAAAACCTCCTCAGCCTGGCCGTGGAGGGGAAAGACAGCCCTTGGCATTTCATCTCAGTGGGAAGACCACACCTCACTCACTGTTCCCACCACCCCGCAACCCCAACATTTGCTCCTGTTGTTGCTCATACCTGATATCGCATCCCGGACCCTCTCCCCCTACACAAACCCAGTCAAATCACCTCCTTCAGAAGGGCCTCCTCAACCACTTCCAGCCCCTTCAACACACACACAACTGTAGGCTGTGCCCCCCTTCAAAGTATATCCACATCCTAATCATTGGCTATAAGGAACCTACTGATGTTGCTTTATACAGCAAAAGAGACTCTGAAACGTGATCAAGTCGAGGCTCCTGAGATGGGGAGACTACCCCAGGTTACCGGGGTGGGCCTGATGTGATCACAGGGATCCTTACCAGAGGGATGCAGGATTCAGACACTGATGTGCCAAGAACAGCAGAGGGACAGACAGAAAGAGGCTGGAAGACTGCCAGGCTGCCAGCTTTGCAGAGAGAGGAAAGGATCCACAAGCCAAAGGATGTAGGCAGCCTCAGGAGGCCGGAAAGGGTGAGGAAACCAATCCTCCCCCCCTGGAGCCTCCACAAGGAACACAGCCCCGTTGACCCAGATTCAGTTCTGACCTCCAGAACTGTAAGATAATAAATACGTGTTGTTTCAAGCAACTAAGTTTGTGGGGTTTGTTAGAGCAGCCACAGGACACTAATACATACACACTTCTTTGAACTCTAATGACCCAGAGTATCACTTAAAGTGCTGGTCCTTGGGGTCCGTAAGTGCATGCTTTTCTTCTGGACTAGATGGTAAAACCCAGGGGGGCTGGGCCTTCTTTCCTGTGCCCTTCCTTCCCCTTCAGAGAGCAATGCACATACTAGGTGCTCAATAAACACCTGCACTATTGTGCAAGCACCCCTCACCATTCCCACAGTAGGTGAAAGATAAACTGGTCAAAACCGAGGCCTGAGCCAGTTCCTCTTAGACTAATGAGTTTCCACATTAGTCACGGCCAGCAAGTTTCCAATCTGCCGAGAGGTACCAGGAGCAGTGACTGCTCATTCACCCCAGCAGTCCTGTCCCACTTGGCCCCAGACAAGGGCCTAGAGCAGGGGCACAGCTGCCCTGCCATCATGCCACATATCAAGTGACCAGTCACAAAAAAAATTGAGAGGAAGGGAAAAGTGGACAAGGAATCACTCTGGAATTTGAAGAAGGGAGTACAATAAGGTCCCCCTACAAATATTGCAGGAAAAGCTTCCTCCCAGGAAGTCTCATATACACATATATGAAAGGCAGATGAGAGCAATTACTGCTGATTAGAAATTGCATTCCTGGGGCGCCTGGGGGGCTCAGCTGGTTAAGCATCCCTGACCCTTGATTTTGGCTCAAGTCATGAGATTCTCTCTCTCTCATCCTGTCTCTGCCCCTCCCTCGCTCACATTCATTCTCTCTCTCCCTCTCCCGCTCTCTCTCTCTCTCGAAATAAATAAATAATACTTAAAAAAAAAATTGCTATTGCTTACAGCCAGGGTAGGTCAACTTGGCTCCCAGCACAGCCTGTCACTAAGGGAAATGACACAATGTCCCCAGAAGATGGAGCAGCTAAAGCTGGTGCTACAAATCATGGATAGAGTCAGTGTCCCAAAGGCCCCACACTCTCCTCACTAGGCCAAAAAGGCTCACAGGACCTCCACTGCCTACTGGCAAAAGTCAGGAACCCAGCCCGGCAAATTAGCCACCTTGCTGTCCCTACACTCCCCACGCCCCACCCCCCACGCTGCAGGGACTGCTAGACTTCAGGCCTCCAGGCTGGGGTGGGGGAGGGGAGGAAATAGGAGCCACGCCTTCAACAGTCACAGCATTTACTGTGGCATCAGGTTCAAAGGCATTGGAGAATCTCGGGAGGAACCAAGTGGGAACAGAGGGGGTCCCGTTAGGTCCCTCTGCGTCCCCAGCAGAGAAGAGAGAATATGCAAGTGCACGTGTGCATGGAAGTCCATGGAGCAGAGGTTACACGTGCTAAATGGATTCACAGGCTTTGGAGTCAGGCAGACCTGGTCTGAAAGCCAGCTGCTCCTTCACCGGCCCGTGTGGCCTTGGGCAAGCCACCTGCCCTCCCCAAGGGCTTACAGCTTCAAGTTCCTCATCTGCAAAATGAGAACAATGGCACCAACCTCACTGGTCTCCAAGACTGAGATGATACAAGTAAACCAATTTGTACATCTGACACACAGTAAGCCCACTATAAATGGCAGGATGACAAGGATTGATAAAGTTTGTTCCACAAGCACTGGGACAAGAGATTTTTTTTCCCATTTGTGCCTAAAATATTTACCCACATCCCAAATTAATAATAAAGATGAAAGTGTTAAACTTGGTGAACTAGCATGACCTACTCCTCCCCCACCAACCATTCATCGTTTATAATCCCAACATCGATTTGAACCATGATCTTACATGAAAAAACAGAAAGCAATTCAGCTGGAAAGGAAAACAGTCTGATATCCATGCCCAACAGAAAGGACAAACCAGAAGATGAAGTGTAAGTGAGTCAGAGTCCTTTGCTCTAGCAGGCAGGGCACATTCCTCAGGGTTCTACAGGGAGAGACGGCATGTGCTACCAGGGAGCTAAAGAGGAACAGAGCTATGGAGGGTAACAAGCCTGAGCAGGAACAGAATTTAAGGAAATGTAAGGTAGCAAAAGCACAAGTAGGAGATCAATAAAAATCATCCTTGACACTAGTCCCTGAGTTGGTTCTTTCTTTTTAAGGTTTTATTTATTTATTTTTGAGAGAGAGCACGAGAGCAGAGGAGGGAGGGAGGGAGAGAGAGAGGGAGAGAGAGAGAGAGAGAGAGAGAGGGAGAGAGAATAAAAATCCCAAGCAGGCTCTGACTATGAGAGCTGAGCCCAATGCGGGGCTCGAACCCACAAAACGTGGGATCATGACTTGAGCCAAAGTCGAGAGTCGGATGTCTGAGCCACCCAGGTGCCTCACTAGTCCTTGGGTTTAAAAAAAACAATAAAATAAAATCCAGCACCAAGGTGGGCATGGGAAGGACATAAAACCATCAGGTAGTGGGAAGAGCCTTGCTATTCACCCATTTCCTAAATCACAGAGAATATCAAAGAGGGGCATAGCAGCAGAAAGTGTATGAGCCCAGGGACTCCAGCCAGCACTGCTCAAAACCAGCCCCAGCTCTGCCCCCAATAAGCTGGATGACAGATAAGGAGTAAGGCAGTGAGCGATCTGTGCCACAGTGTCTACCCTCTCATTTAGAGATAACAGTCCTTGCCCTTCCTAAGTCGTGAGCTTCAGAATTCACTGGACAAGTATTTTCAAGCACTCACTTTGCACAAAGACATTGTGGCAGCCTTGTGGGAGACACAGAGATGAATCACACACAGAGCCTGCTCTCAAGAGCGGATACTCTATCAAGAGAAACAAGACAAGCCCATCAATAACAAAAGGAGGTAGAGAATGGGGTCATGAGTAGCATGGGAGTTCAAGACTGTCTCCAGTTTTGGGAATTCATTCCACACTTCTGAGCATGATGCTAGGCCCTAGGGATACTGAAATGAAGAAGACCTTGTCCCTGTCTTTGAGGAACCAATTCTAGAAGGAAAAATTACACAAATTATCCACAAAGCAATGCCTTGAGGGCTGGTACAGAAGTACAAATACATAAACTGTGCCCACAGGAAGAGGGAATAACTAGTGCCACCTGGGTGACCTGGGCAGCTTTAAGAGGTGATAGTTCAGCTGAGCCTTGAATGATGAATAAACTTTTACTTGGCAGGTGAAGGGACGTGAGGGCCCTTGATGCAAAGGCAGCAGCATGGAAGAGTTGAGTCCCAAAAGGATATGGACGTCCCAAGGACCTGGGGTGGCTGGCAGCAAGAGGCCAGGCTGGCAGGAATGGGAGAGACTGTAGGCATCGGCAATGGCGGGAAAGGACACACCCGAGCCATGCCTGGAAGAACAACTACCGGGACAGTAAGGGAAGGGCTCTGGGAGATGAGGTGTGAGAATATGCCCCAAAAAGCGACAAACCCCACGTGGGGCTATGGGAGCAGGGGTCCATATACCCAAAGAGTGTTCAGGAAGAATCCAGAGGCCCAAGAAGGTGCTGACTATTCGTAGAGAGCTTCAGGAAGGAGAAAAAGAGAAGGACCCAGGGAAGCATCTGCTAGAAAGAACAGGACCCATTCCAATCCTTGTGAAGGGGGCAGAAAGGAGGATCCCAGTAAAGGTGAAGACACAAAGCTTCGTGTAAATTAGAAGCTTCTGAAACCAAGAAAACTGAGAGATGGGGGCTTAACCAGAAGAGAATGTCCCATTGGGGTTCCAGGCCAAAGGCTCTCTCTCATCACCTGAGGACTTTTTCCCTTCCCCAAATTCTCACGTTCCCGCCCTAAGCAAATTAGAATCCGGGGGCAACCTGCCAACAGGGTGGCTACCCCAAATGCAACTTCCTCTCTATTTCCGAGCATGACCATCCAGACCCAGAAAAGTGTGTAAATGTGAGCAGCAGTGCTCCCCACCACACGGCTTAGTGAACTGCTTCCAACCATCAAACCACTCTGGCCTTCCCCGTCTCTCAGGCACTACAGCAAAAATGCTCCAATACCCCTCCTTCTTTGCCCAGGACGCTGATCTTGGGCCTGGTGCCTGACCCAGAGAAGTTAAGAAAATGGATTTTCTTCTATAAGGCAGACTGTATAGGCTCTCACAACAAATGGCGACTCTCAAAGGCAGCCAAGCCCTTTAGACAGCAAGGCCTTATACATTTCCCTTCCCGGATCCCTCTCCCAGAGTCCAGGAGGGCCCCTCTCCACCCCACAGCACCTGTCTCCACCCCCCTGGCCCCTTCCCTTCTAAGAGGCCTCAACGAAGGAGGCCCAAGAAACTCATCCAACCAGTTCCCAGGTGGGAGGGAAGGAGCTGTCTCCCTTAGCTGAGAGGTTAGGAGACCAGAATGCAGACAGGAGGGGCGGCTGTCACCAAAATTCTGGGGTGAGGGGATGCACGTGGCATGGTGCAACACAGGCCGGGCAGCACAATCCCGCTCCTGGAAAAGCAAGGCCTCGACTCAACATTTAAAAACATAGTCAAGTCAGGGTGGCAATCTGCCCCCTGAACTCCCTGCTCCTGTGGCCCGGAGATCCAGAAGTGGCGGGCACAGCCCCTGCCTGGCAGTGTCCATCTGGGAAGACACAGGGTGGGGGAGAACTTCCTTTCACTTGCTGACCTGCCACCACTTGATTTTATCCAAAATAACCACCCTCCATGGATTCTGGGAAAAAGAAACTTCAGGAAGAAGTGGGAGATTAACTCTGCTTTTCCCAGAGCTGAAGCGCTTTTGTGCTGGGTCGCTCCAACACTGCGGCCCCTTCTCTAACCAGCCAACTCTGAATGTTCAGAAATCAAAAGGCCCTCCAAAACCCCCAGGAGAACCATCTACAGTCACCTCTAAAACAGGAACACGGGACTCTCTTGCTCTTACCCAGCCACAGTTGACAAATCCACTAGAAGCCAGGGTAGGATAAAAAAAAAAAAACAAAACAAAAAAAAACCCAGCTCTCCGACACCTACGTGGGGTTCCTCGGTTTCTGAACCTCCAGGGGAGAAACCTACCTTTTGCCCCCAAACCTGAGGCTGGCCAGCTTTCACGGGGTAGTTTGTAAAGGCCTGGAGGCCCAGAGCTGAGAGTCAGGCCCCCTTGTACCCCCTGGCCTGGCCTCAGCCAGGTACCTACCGCCTTCCTCAAAAGGGCTCCCATCGGAGCACCGAGAGGGCCACCTGGGGCCCGGGAGCTGCGCCCTCCCAGCCCCGGCAGCCGAGCGGTTAACAGGCTTTGGGGCGAGCAGCGAGCTGCCACCAACAGCCTCGGGAATTAAAGCGCCCGCCGCCTCCTGCAAAAGCTCTTCAATAAACGTCCTATTCAGAACCAGTTCTGCGTGTGGGTCATACTTTCTGCATTTCTTTCATTCCTGATGCCTGGGGGGCCCCCCGACGGAGGAAATGAGGCTTCTCACCCTAATTCAGCAGGCCCCAGCGGGGTGAGGACCCAGGCCACAGTCTGGCAGGTATGCACTGCCCGGCTGAGGACATGCAAATATCTAAGCAATTAAACACAAGGGGACACTAACTGCAGGAAGTCAAATACTGAAGACACTTGAACAAAGCCAGATCATTCACCAGCACAACAATACTCCATTTATGTGGCTCCTCCCCCACCCCAGGCCCTCAAAGCCTGAGGATATTAACCCTTGTCCTTACAACAGCCTGGAGCACAGGGAAGAGGCAGGTGGGCAGCAGGCATTATTATCCATTTTACAGATCAGGAAACTGAGTGGCTCCCGAAATGCCAGATTGGAATACCAACTGGCACATTATTGGGGTGAACCAGGCATTGTGCTGAACAAAACCTCTGTGTAGCCTCCTCACAACCACCTCAAGGTCCAGAGCCATGGGCTCCTTTACCCAAGGCCCAACAGGGAGGGAAGAGGGGAAAGCCAGGGTTTCCTGGAATCCTGCTTCCAGAGCTCTTCGCCATTCCTCGAAGTGGCCTCAGGTGGGGCCTTAAGAGATGCAGATGACACCCCTCGAGCCCACCTTGTGGGAACGCCCTCAGGCACTTTGCTCAGAACAAGTTCCTACACTGATGGGCAACCGCAGAGAGAGGGCAAAATGGAGTCACCTGGGAGTTCATAACTCCCTCCTAGAAGCTTCCAGGAACGGTTACTGTGCCCGCTGAGGGATGGCCCAAGGACCGAGCGCACGGGCTGCCCTTCTCCACCCCGTCACAGTGAGGGGTACTCATCCGCACAGCAGCTCAGTGAGTGGCAAGCACCCTAAAGAGTCTTCTGTGAATGCTCTGTCCTCTTAACTCAGTTACAGCCTCCTGCAGTTACGGACCAGATCTTGGGGTGGGGGGTGGGAGGTACCCTTTTCCCCCCAGGTCTTCTGGCACTCAAATGCCTACTCCTGATTTTGGCAGGTGTGCAAGCATATGCCAGAAATAGGCCACAATGAAGCACACGGGTGGCTGGTATTTTCTGAGCTCTTACGGGAGAAAAAGACCTTCCCTAGAGGAGGCCCAGAAAAAGGTTGGGGAATGGAAAACCAAGCTGTTCACCTCGTCTCTGCTGCCTGGTCAGACCCAACCCAGCTGAAAGCTGCAGCGTCCAGGCTGAGAGGACTTCCTGTCTGAAAACAGGATTACTCAAACTCACTCACATTTAGTGGCAATATAAACTGCGTGCCAGGTCCTGAGAACATGGCAATACGTAAGGCAAAGCCTTGCTATCAAGGAGCTTACGCTCCCAGTGGGAAGGACACAAATGGTAGGCAAATGACTAATATATTTCTGGGTAGTGATAAATGTCACGAAGAAGATAAAGCAGGGAAGAGAGTGTGAGTGGGGGATGGGGGCGTTGTTTGGTCAAGAGGCCTGGGAAGGCTCGGAGGAGGGGACTCTGGGGCGGAGTCCTGTGTAAGAAGAAATCACACCGCAAAGTTCTGGGGGAAGAGCCTCCCAACAATCCTTTCCTCCACTCCACCTCAGCCACCGACCCACACATTTCATATGTCCCAGAGCTCATCATCACCAGTAAGTGCAGACTTCCCAAATATACTTTTAAGCATCCGACTCTTTGCAACCACTGACGAGGAGCAGAGTATGAACATTACTAACCCTACAACAAAAAGCCATCACAAGGGAATAAAAAGATGGAACAAATTGGTACTCCAAGAGCTAAAAGAAAACTCTGAGCAAGACTTTGAAAAAGTACTAAACAGAAATGAAATATACGATATTGAAATTTAAAACCCAATACATATGGGCTGGCTCAGTCAGTAGAGCACGCGACTCTTGATTTCAGGATTGTAAGTTCAAACCCCACATTGGCTGTAGAGATTACTTAAAATTGAAAGAAAAATCCTGGGGTGCCTGGGTGGCTAGGTGGGTTTAGCATAGGACTCTTGGTTTCAACTCAGGTCATGATCTCACAGTTCATGGGACTGAGCCTCGTGCTGACAAGGCAGAGCCTGCTTGGGATTTTCTCCCTCCCTCTTTCTCTCAGACCCTCCCCACTGTCTCTGTCTCCGTCTCTCTCTTCCTCTTTCTCAAAATAAATAAATATTTAAGAAATAAAAATAAAAAATTTAAAAACACTTTAAAAAATCTTTAAAAAAAAATAAATAAAACCCAATAGGTAAGTTAAACAGAAAATTAAACACAGCTAGAGAATTAGTGACATGTAAAGAAAAAAAAAAAAAAAACCTGAGTAAGTCATCCTGATTTCAGTGCAAAAAGAGAAGATAGAAAATATGAACAGAGAGATCCAGAAAGTTCCAGAACAAAAAGGAAAATGGGAGAGAGGCAATTTTCAACGATGGAACATACATGAATTTTCCAGAACAGAAGGTAGACATTTGTCCTCTGATTGAAAGCACACACAAGTTAAATTTAAAAGAAGGCTACAGGGGCGCCTGGGTGGCTCAGTCAGTTGAGCGTCAGACTTCTGCTCAGGTCATGATCTCACAGTTCGTGAGTTCGAGCCCCACGTCGGGCTCTGTGCTGACAGCTCAGAGCCTGGAGCCTGCTTCTACTTCTGCGTCTCCCTCTCTCTCTGCCCCTAACCCACTCACATGCTGTCTCTGTCTCTCTCAAAAATAAATATTAAAAAAAAATTTTTTTTAATAATAATAAAATAAAAGGCGGCTACATTTAGCTATATCGTGCATAGTATAAATGGAGAACACTGAAGACGGAAAATAAATATCTTCAAGGATTATAAGGAAATACCACAAACAACTATATGCCAATAAATTAGATAACTTAGATAAACGAATTCCTAAATGACACAAATCAATGACTGACTCAGGAAGAAATAGAAAATCTGACAAGAACTGTTCACAAGTAAAGAGACTGACTAGTAATTTTAAAATTCTCAATAAAGAAAAGCCCAGGACTAGAGGGCCCCACTGATGAATTCTACCAAACCTTAAAGAAGAATTAATACCAATTCTTTACAAACTCTTTCAGAAATAAAAGAGGAAGGAACACTTCCCAACTCATTCTAGAGGTCATATTACTCCAATATCAAGACCAGACATCACAAGAAAACTATAGTTTAAAATCCCTAATAAATAAAGATGCAAGAATCCTCAACAAAATACTAACAAATTGAATCCAGTAACACATAAAAGAGTATACACTATGACCATATGATTTATCCCAGAAATACAAGATTGGGTTAACATCCAAAAGTCAAGATATTAATAAAGTACAAAAACCACCTGATAATCTCAGTAGACCCAGAAAAAATATTTGACAAAATCTAACACCTTTCCATAATAAAAACACTTTCACAAACTAGGAATAGAAGGGAACATTCCCATCCTTACAAAGAGCATCTACAAAAAACCTCTAGGTACTTGGTACTTAATGGAGAAAGACTGACTGCTCTTCCCCTAGGATCAGAACAAGACGAGGATGTCCCCTCATGCCATTTCTATTCAACACTGTACTAGAGTTGTAATCAGGGCAATTAAGCAGGAAAAAGAAATAAAAGACATTCAGACTAAAAAAAGGAAGAAGTAAAGCTATCTCTGTTCACAGATGACACAATCTTGTACATAGAAAACCCTAAGAAATCCACTGTAAAACCATTACTACTAATGAAAGAGTTCAGCAACACGGCAGAATATAAGATCAACACATAAAAATCAATTCTAGTCCTATACATTGGCAGTGAACAATCCAAAAATGAAATGAAGAAATGAAACAATACCATTTATAATAGCAAAAAGCATAAAGTGGTTTGGAATATATGTAACAAGGAAAATGCAAGACTTGTGTACTGGAAACCACAAAACACTGTTGAAAGAATTAAAGAAGATCTGAATAAACGGAAAGACAACTCATGTTCTAATGCATCAGAACATTTAACATTGCTAAGCTGGCAATACTCCCCAAATCTACGTACAGGCTCAACACAATCTCTGTGAACATCTCAGCTGGATTTTTGCAGAAATTGACAAGCTGATCCTAAAATTCCTCTGGAAAAGCAAGAGACCCAGAATAACCAAAACAATCTTGGAAAAGACCAAAATTGGAAGACTCACAGTTCCTGATTTCAAAACTAACTACAAAGCTACACTTACTAAGACTGGCTATACTGGCATAAAGGCAGACATATAGATTAATAGAATTGAGAGTACAGAAATAAAACCTCACATTTAGAGCCAAATGATTTTCATCAAGGGTACTAAGACAATTCGACAGGAAGAGACTTTCAACAAGTAATACTAGGACAACTGGGTATTCACATGCAAAAGAATGAATCTGGACATCTGGTTTACACCATACACAAAAACTAAGGCAAGACGCATCACAGATCTAAATGTAAGACCCGAAACGATAAAATTTTAGAAGAAAACATAGGAGGAAATCTTGCTGAACTTGGGTGAGCAATGGTTTCTTAAGTATCAAAAGCACAGGCACCAAAACAAACAAATAAAACTGATATACTGGACTTTACCAAAATTAAAAACTATAGTGTTCCAAAGGGCACTCTCAAGAAAGTGAAAAAAAAGAAAAGAGAAAAAACAAATTCCAAAATGGGAAAAAATACAAAACAGTTGTAAATCATATACTGGACAACGGACTCATACCTAGAATATGTAAGGAACCCTTACAACAACAACAATAAAACTCAATTTATAAATGGGCAAAGATTTGAATAGACATTTCTCTAAAGAAGATATACATAAGGCCAATAACCACATGAAAATATGCTCCACATCATAAAGCATTTAAGGAAATGCAATCAAAACCATAGCTAATACCACTTCATAACCACTAGGATGGCTAAAATAAAAACAATGTTCAACAAGTATTAGCGATCATGTGGTGAAATTAGAACCTTTGCACCCTCCTGGTAAGAATGGAAAAGAGTCCAGCTTATTTGGAAAACAATCAAGCTGTTTCTCAAAAAGCTAAAGAGTTACCATATGGCCCAGCAATTCTACTCCTAGGTATATACTAAAGAGAACTGAAAATATATGTCCATACAAAAGGTGAACATAACCATTCACAGGGTGTTATTCATAACAGCCAAAATACAGAAACAGCTCAAATGTCCATCAACCGATGAAACGATAAACAAAATGCAGTATATCCATACAATGGAATATTATTTGGCAATAAAAAAAATGAAGATCTGATAACATTCCACAACATGGATGACTCTTGAAAACACCAAGCTAGTCATAATAAAATACATTTTTATGAACTCATTTATGTGAAATATCCAGAATAGGCAAATGCATAGAGAGAGAAAGGAGATTTGTGGTTGCCTGGGGATGAGGGATGGGAAAAAATGGAAATGACTGCTAATAGGTATAGGGTTTCTTTTTGAGGGGGCATAAACTGTTTTAGGATTGGACAGTGGTAATGGTTGTACGACTCTGTGAATATACTAAAAACCACTAACCACCTTACATAGATGAATTTTAAGATATGTGAAATGTCTCAGTAAAGTTATAAATCAGTCAACAGAATCTTAAAAGTAACAAGTCAGTGGGAAAGTATAGACTCTTCAATAACTCGTACTGGAAAATTTGGCTACTCCTCTGGAAAAAGAAAATCAGTTTGATCTTACAAGGTTGAATTGTTCTCTACCTTGCCTGGACATAAGTCACCTAGGGCATTTCATAACCATGCCTGGGCCCCACCCCAAGATATTTTTATTTTTGTTTTTTTAATGTTTTTATTTATTTTTGAGACAGAGCAAGCGGGGGGAGGGGCAGACAGAGAGGGAGACCCAGAATCCGAAGCAGGCTCCAGGCTCCAAGCTCTCAGCACAGAACCCGAGGCAGGGCTCAAACTCACAGGCTGTGAGATTATGACCTGAGCCGAAGTCAAAAGCTCAACTGACTGAGCCACCCAGGTGCCCCAAGATATTATTTTATTGGTCTTATCTGAGGTGATACTCAGACATCATCAGTACTTTCTTTTTAAAGCTCCTCATAAGGCTTTAGTGTGGAGCCAGAGTTGAGATCCAATTTCATATAAAATTTAAAATGAATTTAAAATGTAAGCACGGGAAGCAAAACTTAAATTTAAAATAATATATTTATAAAATCAGAGCAGGAGAGGATTTTTTTGAACAAGAGACAGAAAGTATAAACAAAAGATTGGTCAATCTGACATTAAAATTAAAACTTCCTTATGAAAACTGACATTATTAATAAAGTTAAGACAACCCACAGCTCTATGTAACGAATATAATATACCAAAGATTAGTTATTTAACATATATATCTTTTAACTCCTAAAAGACAATGGCAATTAGGGGCGCCTGGGTGGCTCAGTCGGTTGAGCGTCCGACTTCGGCTCAGGTCACGATCTCGCGGTCCGTGAGTTCAAGCCCCGCGTCGGGCTCTCTGCTGACAGCTCGGAGCCTGGAGCCTGTTTCAGATTCTGTGTCTTCCTCTCTCTCTGCCCCTCCCCCATTCATGCTGTGTCTCTCTCCGTCTCAAAAATAAATAAACGTTTAAAAAAAAAAAAAAAAAAAAGACAATGGCAATTAAAACTCTGGAAAAGTCTACAAGAGCCGATAGCACGTGGGAGAGGCGTGGGGGGTACGCATGGGAAACTTTTCACTGTGTTCTCTTTTGCAGTTTGAATCATGCGGATATATTATCCAGTTAAATACAAAGATTTTTTAACATAAAGGACAAAGACTCATACAATAACATGATTGGCCAATAAACAGGAAAAGTGTCCATCCCTACCTGTAATCAAAGTGTAAATTTTATTTCTTTTGAGAGAGCGAGTGTGTGCAAGGATAGAGAGAAAGCGGGAGAGAGAATCCCAAGCAGGTTCTCGCTGTCAGGATAGAGCCCAAATAGGGGTTTGATCCCATCAATCGTGAGATCATGACCTGAGCCAACATCAAGAGCCAGACGCTTAACCAACTGAGCCGCCCGGGCACCCCAAAGTGTTAATTTTAAAAACCCTTTTATTGGGGCACTTGGGTGGCTCAGTTGGTTGGACATCTGAATCGATATCAGTTCAGGTCACGATCTCCTGGTTCCTGGGGTCCAGGCCCACGTTGGGCTCTACACTGACAGCAAGGAACCTGCTTGGGACTCTCTTTCTCCCCCTCTCTGCCCCTCCCCCATATGCAATCATGTGTGCCCACGCATGCACTCTCTCTCTCTCTCTCTCTAAATAAACATGAAAAAAAAAAAGAAAAAGAAAACACTGTTTAAAAAATAATTTTAAAATACCATCTCATACCTACAAGATTGAAAGACAAAAAAAAAAAGGTTGGCGAAATAGGAGTTCTCCTATTTCTGGTAAGAATATAAGTTGTTTACAAATCATTTGGGGACAGTTTCACAGTATCTTGAAAAGCACAACTTATGACCCAGTAATCGCACTGCTGACGTACTTGGGAGAGAAGACTGACATGCATGTTCAACACGGTATTATTTGCAGTGGTGAAAAAAAAGTCCATCAGTAAGTGCAAGGTGATACAGTTCTACAACAGATACCACACAAGCGATGAATGAATAAATGAGATTTAAATATACCAATACGGGAGCGCCTGGGTGGCTCAATCGGTTAAAGTCCAACTCTTGGTTTCCACTCAGGTCACGATTTCACGGTTTGTGAGACTGAGCCCCGCGTGGGGCTCTGCTATAACAGCATTGATCCTACTTGGGATTTCTCTCTCCCTCTCTCTCTGCCCATCCCTGCTTGCTCTCTCAACAAGATAAACATTAATAAAAAAAAAAAAAACACACATGGATAAATCTAGGTAACAACGTTGGATAAAAAATTCAAGTTCAAGGAGAACACATTGAACGTGATGCTATATAGGTCAAAATTAAAACAACACAATACCATATGCTACTTATAGACAACAGTGTAAAGTATAAAAACATGCAAAGGAATAATAAACATCATAGTCGGGAGAATTTTACTTCTGGGGAAGGAGGGAAGAACACTTCCCCAAGAGATTGCATCTGTAACATTCTATTCTCCGCAATAAATGAGAGAGGTAAGGACGATACAATTACCACTTGCCGGGTCTGCACAGTGGGAACACAGCAGGGCTGGGTCAGGGTTCCTAGGCAGGGGCGGGCCGTCACCTGAAGACTGACTAGAACAACCGGCACCAAGGCCACACACGGAAGCACCTTTCAGCAGCATCCAGAACCAAAACAAAGGAACAAAGCTTCCCTCGGAAAGAGGCCTGGGATGTTTGAAACTGCAGCTCCTTCCTCCCTGTCATTTTCTGGCCTCTGAAAGTGCTGTGTGGCACCCAGGCGGATGCTTAAATTGTAACTGTACTGAAAGCATTCTTGTTTCTAAGACGAGTGCCCTTTGGGATACCTGGCAGGCCATCTGGGCGCAGCTGAATTAGGGCTGGACCTGCTTTACTTGACTAGTCGGATGGACCCCCTGAGGAGAGGGCTGTCCAAAAAGACAAAAAACTCAAGAGAGTTTTAAAAAAGTCTTGGATAAAGCGGTGCACCTGTGCCCCAGGGTCACTCAAAAATTCAAATCTCATCCCTGCCAAGTCTTGGCTGAGTGCTCCTGGACACATTTCCAACCTTGGGTGGACTGCGTTTCCTTATCTGTGGCAGTGGGTAACACCACTTATTCTGCCTTGTCCAGAGGAGTAGTGATATTCTTACTCAAGTATCAACACTTTTAAAAGTTGTAGTCAATCTGGTTGGGAATCTTTTAAAAATGGTACACGCTTCCTTGCATGCCTTCCGAAACAGTCAAGGGAACATCATTTAACCTTTTCTGGACGACTCAAGGTCACAATTACCAGCAGAGCATCACTTATCAAAATGATGACCACCTGCCTAAGGGTCATTCCTCCTAAGGAGATCCCAGCTCTTACGCAGGTACTTGCCCTTCCTGCCGTTCCGACCTCTGTCCACTCTTACTGTCAACTCCCAGTTGCTCCGTGGTCATTTTTCCTCTCTATGCTGGTCTCTTTACAGCCTTTCCTTTGCTGCTTCCTTTCAGCTGTCGGCTTGGAAACGGGATGACACAACATATACATAAAAGTTAAACAGAGTCTGAGGGGGCTGGTGTGAAGAAAAACGTAGGAATGGAGTCCTGGCTGATTAGAGGTCTTGACTATATGCAGATAAGCAGGACCACAGGTAGGACAAGTCCTGAGGAGCACACTAGAGGGGACCCACTGCCTTCTGTGGGATATTATGGGACATATCATGGGATGAACTATACTCAAAACCACAAGCACCCCTTCTGTCCACTTTGCATGGGGGCAAATTCTGCCACGGGCCTGGCAGGACTGGTCCCAGGGACTCCAGTCAGCACCCTTCCACTTTTCCAGGCTGCGGGAATACAGAGCTGCCTGCCCCTCCGTCACAGCAGCTGACCACAGGTTAACCTCCCCAAATATCCTAGGCATTTTTAGACAGGAATAGAACATTTGTGAAGAATGTGAAAATTTCTTTAATTCCTAAGGTTTCATTACACAGCAGCAAATATTTACTTATGTTCACTTATACAGCAAGTGTTTATTGGAATCCTACGATGCAGGAAGCAATGTGCAGGAATTGGGATGTAGCAATGTGCAGGACAGAGAGAGGCTACATGAATACTGGTTCCCTTTTCTTGTCAACACTTGCCAAATGTTGCTCAAGAACCTCCAATTTACGCACACACACACACACACACACACACACACAGTCTTGCAGCCTGGGGAGTAAAGGATATGAATTTTTGAGAGCTTCCAATACCTGTAGTTACAGCTCTCCTCTTGAGATGCTGTTACACAGTAAGAACTAGACTTTACTCCTCTGGCATCCCTCCCTCTATTCTTAGCCGGACCCCAGCAATAATCAGCAACTTCAAGGACTCTCAAACTGTGTTTCCCAAAAGGTTGCATGGACGGCCACCATTGCGCCCACTGGAACCTTCGTCAGGACCTGTGTCCAGCCCCACAATCTGCTCAGCAGGAAGCAGAGTGAGATCCTTAAAAACCCATTTCCCGAGCTTAAACCAGGGCTCCCTCCCCAAGGCCAGCAAGAGAACCATAAAAAGTCCGGCTCTCCCTTTGCCTGTGTTCCCAAATGGCAACAGCCTACCCAGGTGGGCCCTGACCCCCGCCGCTGCCTTCTTCTCCCAAATCCCATGGAACAAAACCAGGAGCAAATGAGACCACCAAGCCCAGATTACGCTCAGGACGGGACCTCGGCACAAGCTCATCACACCCTGTTGATTACACTTTATACGGTTCTGTTATACAGGAACAAAGATGAATCAAGCACTGTCTCCTCAGAGAGCTTCTAATCAAAATGAGGAGCAAAGAGCAGAGAGACCCAGTTCACAAGACAGGCCTTCATCCCGGGCAGCTAACCCCCAGAGCGGCTGCTAGCATCTCGATGCACCTCCTTCTGATCATGGGGTACAGGGCCCTGCCCGGTTTTCCTTCTCCTGACTTACGGCCACCCCAAATCACAAAAATGCCTGTTTGCAACTTTCTCTGAGGCCAGATTATAACCAGCCTTATGTAGTCTCTAGGCACCAATTGGCAGGCCCAGAAAACCCCGTCACCACAGGGCCTGCCTGCTGTCCTGCGTGTGCCACAGGGCCCTCAGGGGGTGTGGTCTGGCTGATGACCACTTCCCTGGGCCTCACCCCCCACAGCCCATCCCTGCTTCCTGAGCCAGGGCAGGGCCCCCAGGAAACCGCTCACCACAGCTTTGACAGCAGTCTTAGATCAGGCCCCTCCCTTTGAGGTCCGTGGTTCCAGCTAAAAGAGACTCCTCAGACTAGCCGGACGGATGCAGCACAGAGCTGAACAGTTAGAGTCCAGGCAGAACCCAAGATAAGCCCCCTTCACAATCCTCTTGCCACCTACGCAATCTGCCCAGGCCTCCCCTCCCCTCCCCCTCCCTCATCTTCCCCACCCCTTTCACTCCCTCTTGGAACATAAGTTATCTACAGGACCCTGGGAGAGGGGCGGATAGCGTTCCCAGCTGTGAGGCAGGGCGGAGAGGCCAAGGACCACGGTGTGATTCATCAGGGCTGTTTAAAAGCAGGGGGATTTCCAGAGCAAGGGAGGGCCGGGGCTACCCCCAGCTCACCCGTCGCCTGGGAAAGAGGCACACACCTGGGAGTCCAGCATCCTCAACCCCACCATCGGGAACCTAGGATAGGGTAGAAAAGTCTCACTAACGAGAAAGCCTGCGCTAACCAAGGTTTCTGTTTTTACCTCCCTCCAATTCCCCACCCTTGCCTAACACTTGAAATGCAAAGCCTTTCATCCAGAGTCCTTGGCGATGGCATTTAATATCTTGGACTACCCTGCACAATTTGTTTGGAGAAATAATAAGATTATCATGTATTGAACACCTCTGTAGGCTGTGCGAAGCACTGAACATTGGTTCTCATTGTTCATGGTCACACAATACCGTACGTGGTAGGAATGATGACTAACGCCATTTTACAGGTGAGAAACATAGACTTAGAGGTTAGCACCGCAGGGCTAGCAAGCTGGAAAGCTGGGATCCAAATCCAGGTGCACCCAATTCCAAACCCTGCCCCTCAGTTCCACAGTGGGTTGCTTAACTGGGTTTCAAGCAAAGAGACAAAGGGAAATACTTCCCTCAGGCATTATCTCAAATATCCTTGTTCAGGAGGCTTCCCAGGCCACCGCGTCTAAAAATGCCATCTCACCCCTTCCACGGCAATGTGCATCCACCTTCCCTATCACATGTTTCTGCTTATCGCTGACATGCTTTCTATGCACTTTCTACCTTGCTTTACTGTTGGCTTCCCCCACTAGAAGTCAGTGCCACGAGGTCAAGGATTTTTGTTATCCTTTGTTCACTGCTGTGTCCCCTGCATCCATATTCATATACAGTAGGTGCCAAATAAATGTTGAATAAATGAATACTTTAAAATACACCTTAAGAAGCCTAACTGGAAGAAGAAAAAGAGGATGATCCATCCATTCAGGGGAAGAAGTGAGATGAGAAAAAGAGAGCAAGTTAGGAGCCCTAAGAGGAGTCCAATTAAGAGGAAATGAAGGTCTGCCAGGTCCCCTGTGGACTCCAGTAAAGCCTTTCCTGCTGGCAGTAGTGATTTCCAGCTGCCAAGGCCCCAGCCTGAGGGCTTCTGCTGGGGAGGGCAGGCAGGCAGCCCTGGAACAAAGGCCTATGGACACGCAGCTGGCCAGAGAGGCGGCACAGAGCAGAGGCCTGGGCCAGAAGGGCAGCCTGGGGTGGGGGGAGGGAGGCAAATGAGGAGCTGAAGAGGCCCCTCAGTGCAGCTGCAAAGGCAACACCCTCCCAAAGCCAAGAGTCCCCTCAACCCCCAACACAACAGAGAATAGCTAGATGGCGCCACAATTAACCCTCCAAAGTCAGCACCAGGGCCTGGGCTTGTGGCAACCCCTCCAGGCTTGGAGCTAGAGCCTTCACAAAGTTCTGGGGGGGGGGGGGGGGGGGGGGGGAGGTGAAGGGGCCAGCCACAAGTCTGGAACACAGTCCCTGTTCCCCTACAGCCCTGGTCATCACTCAGGCCATGGCCTTTGGCCTCCTCCTGTGTAAACACAGTGACCCTGGGTTAGCTGTGGATTTGGTAAGCCAAATGTTTACCCTGGAGCTGATATCACAGGCCACGGATGTAAACTTCCACCATAGGATCCTGGTATCTGCCATCTCCTATGGCACATATGGGACATATCCAGTAACTGTAAAGCTCTTGAGAGTTCCTCCCAGTCACAGGGAGCTCTTTATTTTGTATAGGAGCTCATGGAGCACTTTCCACGTCTCTGGCTTCATCTGATCCTTACCACAGCCTCTATAGGAAACGCAGGCAAGTACCCCACTTTACTCCAGTGGAAACGGGAGTCTGAAAGATGTGTGACATGCCCAGGTCATGTTGGAGAAAGCATGGAATAGCCAGAGAAGGAAATCTGAGTTCCAGCCCCTATTTGGCCAACAGGGATAAGGCTCAAACCACCTCACATCTCTGGGCTCTACTGCCTTCATGTGTAGATAGAGCAGGCTAGTCAGAGGTGCCTTCCAGCTCAAGCGACTTTACCAATCTTTAATGCTATGCAGTAGAGCCAGGATTAAAACTCAAGCAAAATCCTGTGCTGGACTCCAAGGCCATCGCTTGTCGGCCTTGGCTAAGATCAAGTGGACTCCAAGGCTAGTGCTCTTTCCACTCTCCTTAATAGCCCACGTCTACTAAAAGGCAGTGGAAAAGCCCCGCAAAACAGCTTTTAAAGCACTCCCTCTGCTTCTAGGACTTGGTTTACCCAGAGCAGGATATCCAGGGAGCCAAGGGGTTGCCCTGCCCTCAGGGAAGGGAAAGGGTTCAGCAGCACGAGTATTAACAGCAGGCTTAGAAGGACGAGATGAGGCACCCCAGGATCACGGGAAGGGATGAATAACAGAAGGGGTACATCTTCCTTTGATTCTTACTCTCTAGGTTTTCTGCTGGGGATGGTTGGAATGAAGTCATTCCCAGCTGAAGTCAATCAGGATTCCACTCTCAGTCCAGCAAGGAAGGTGCTAGAAAGGCACTTTCCAAAAAGAAAAGCAAGCGATGTGCTCAAAGGGGAAGTCTTCCTGGGCTGTCATTACTCTCCCTACTTACTATTTCTTAAGCAAGGTCGATGTGATTGGGCTGCATGAAGAGGCAGGGCTGGGGAGACTCTGGGAACCCCCAGTCTAGGGTTCAATGTAGTATGATGCAGTCTGAGTCGCCTCACGAGGGGCTCCGGAGCAGAAGACAGCCTCCTTCATCAGCCAACAGTTTAGCAAATGGCCTCAAGAATGAAACCCTTGCCGTGGCCACTGAGACCGCCTCCCCACCCCCACCCCGGGGCCACACCTCTCCAGCCTCCTACCAGCACATTTCCCACTCCGTTCTTCCTTTTGTTTTCAAAAGCAGCGCCAAGGAGTAAAAGTAGCTACCGAAAAATGCCCTGAAATTTCAAGTTTGCACGTCTTATCCTAGCTTTCCAAACCAAAGAGCTGAGAAGAGAGAAAATTAACCAAACAGATTTCAGGAGTGGGTGAGGTCGAGGTAGACAGTGGCAGCCAGTGGCTTCTATGCCTTCGGCTACCGACACCTCATTTCTGGCACCCCCTCTAATCCCTTCAGTACAGGAGGAGAGATTCCCAAGAGCGAGCACCGTGTGGCACCAACCCGGAACAGGCTGCTAGCGCCCCTTGGGCTCCCTGGACCAGAGGTTGGGGTCATTCCGCAAAAGGGTCCACCCGGCCTGGGGCCCACAGTCCGAGGCAAGGGCCAGCCCTAGGGCGACCGAGCGCGCAGGGGGAGCCGGTGGGCGCAGCCTCGCGGGCTTCCCCACTTTCAAACGGGGCCTCCCGGAGCCACCTGGCGCGCTCGCTCCTTTTGTTTCCGGGGTGGGGGCTACAGGACAGAAAATGTCTCCGTGCACGAGCCTCCCGCGCTCCGGTCCTCTGCCGGGAGGTCGCCTTGGAAGGCGCCAACGCGGCCCCGGGCCCTCCTCAGCCGCCCCGAGTCCTCACCCCGCGGGGGCTGGAGCGAGGGCCCGGGAGTGGGGAGGGGGGGGGGGCTCGGAGGGGCTCTAGGCGCTGCCACTGGCGGAGGGAGAGGGGAGAAGCAAGGGCCACTCACCGCACGGTCGCCGCCCCGCTGGGTCCGGCACGCTCGGCGCTAGAGGCTGCCCAGGTGCGGCCGCGACGCGGGCGCGAGTTTGAAAGTCGCTCTCGGCAGTGGCTGAGGCTGCCCGCCGCTCCCGCCCACTGCCCAGCCCCTTGGCTGCCCGGGACGCGGCCCGCTGCAGGCGCGGCCCCCGGGGACCCCAGCCCGCGCGCGCCTTCCCAGCGCCCGGCAGGAAGTCGGGGCCGGGCGAGCGCAGCCAGAGCTGCGGCGGGAGGGAGGAGAGAGGGAGGAGCGGGCCAGGAATTTTTCCAGTGGGTGGAGACTCGGGCCCGCCGCTGGAATCCAGCAATTGGCGGCTCCGCGGGGACCCGGGGAAACTTCGCGACGCGGCGAGCTGGAGCCCGGGGTAAAGGGGATCGTGCGCCGCTAATGATTAACCCCGCAGGTGGGGCGAGCGCGCAGTCCGGACGGTGACCGTCCCGCCCCACGCGAGCGGCTCCCCGGCCGCCTAGATGTTCGTAGATTCAATGACGCACGTGGTGGGGGTCACCCCGGTGTCATAGCCAAACATCCCTCATTGTGCGGACAGGAAAGGGGGCTTTCTAGTAGGACATTAGTTGTGATCGGCATCGGGGGTCTCGATCCTGCTGGAGCAGGTCACCTCGGCCGTTTTGAGTCCGAAAGGCACGTCAAGAATGCCTCACCGCAGCTCGGTCCCTGTGACCCTTTACAAATGTAAATCCAAGCCTCTGAGAAGCTGACGAGATGAAGAAACTGGTAACTTGGCGGGAGTCCACCAAAACTCGGTGGGTAAAACAAGATGCGGAAACCTGTGTAATAGAGAACCACGTCTTCGTGAAACGAAGACAGAGAACCCGTCTCCTTCCGTTTTTATGTCTTTATGTAATCTTATGGGTATGGAAAGGCACACACCTGAGGGGGAGGGGCTCTCAATAAGGACAGGCTAGATTTTGAGCAAGATCATAAATTTTAAAATGCAAAATAATTCATCAAGAAAGATAGACAAAAGATGCTGTCCAGCACAAGGCAGGAGAGAAGCCCAGGGTGGGACCCCAGCAGAGGTCCCACTGGGTAGGCATTATCACCAGTTCCTAGGGAGAAGGAATGGGACACTGATACAGAATCACTAGGTTCTGTGTAGACAAATGTGTATAGTAAACGACAAGTAAAGTTCTCTTCAAAAAGAAAACAAGCTTTAAAAAAAAAAAAAAAAGCTCCAGGCAAATGCAAACTCCAGGTGATTTACAGGGAGGGGAGGGGAGTTGAGACGGCGGGAGCGGAAGGAAATGGCTTTCAGGTGACTTTGAAACAGGATCCTGGCAGAGGGTGGGGTGTAGATTGCGGGGCTCTCGGCTCCAGACGGCCGGGAAAAGGGTAAGAGCTGGGCCTGATCGGCCCCGGAAGCCGGACCCACATGCCTCGGGGAGGGAGGGTCTGCTCCAAGCTTGCAGAGCCCTACATTCGCGGACTGGGAAGGTGAAAGCCGAGATTGCGGAAGGAGTTTGGGGGTAAACAGCCGCCGCGGCTCTACCAGATACAGCCGGCCAGGCTCCCGTGAGAAGCCCAAGTCCCGTCCTGCCTTCCAGGGGGCAGTCCTTCCTCATGCTTCTGCCTTTCTTTGATCCTTTCTTCTCTGATCACCTGAATCATACCAATCCCGTCCTGCCCACCTCAAATTCCAGCGTCCAAAGAAGGCCTTTGACTTCGCTAAGCCATTACTGAGTGCACTCCTCACGCCTTAGCCAGGACAGCGAAGAGTGTCAATGACAGTAATAGTGACTCATTTAGTGGAGGCTTACCATTTGTAGGGAGTGGTGCTATGCTGTTGACATTGCCTTCCTCTATCCTCACAGTTACCTTGTGAGCTACTAAGTATCCTTATCCCCAGTTTACAGGCAGGATAACTGAGGATCAGAGGTATCTATAGCAACTTGACCAAGATTACATAACCAGCAAAAGCAGAGTCTGACAAGATCCCAGATAGGTCCAACATTTGAGTGCTTACTAACCCTAAGTCCTTTATACAAACAACTGTAGTCACCTAAGAAGCTGAGGCAAGGTGGGCCACACAGCTAGTGTGCGACAGACCTGGGGAAAGCTGATCTTCACCATCTTTTCTGCCTTCTTTTTGACACCTGTTATATTCAATTCAGAACTTCATTATAATGTCTTGCATTGCTTCTAATTGTTTTGATATACATAACTTATTTCCTAAAACAAAACCAAAAGCTGTAATCTTTCCTCATGGCAGAAGTCATATAGGAAGTACTCTGTCATGCAGTGCTGAATTCAGATGAAATAACCCAGTTTGTGAGAAATCAGACAATCTCACCTCTAAGGATAAAGACCTGTGTCTGGGCCCAGACTCCACCAATTAGAGCCTCCCTACTTCCTGCCCCTTCCGATTCTTGCTTTAGTAGCTGCACCCTCCCTACTATTAAATCATTTATTATTATAATAATACCTTGTGCTTCAGTAATGCCTTTAATCCAAGATCTCAAAGTGTTCTAACGAATACAGATTAATTCATCATCACAGTATCCCCACAGAGATGGGGTGATGGAGGTGTTCTCCCCCATTTTATGGGTGAGAAAACCAAGACAGCACAGACGATTGAAATGACTCACTATGGAGATCAGTGGATGGGTTAGTTCTCCCGGACCCTTCCCCCGCTCCTTCCTAACTCTTGGCTGCCAACATCAGCATCAAAATTTCAAATCCCAGAGACAAAGACCATTGAGTTTTCACAATAAAGGACATTTCCAAACTGTCATTTCAGCTGCTCCATTGTGGTAGACCTCAGGAGAGGGAGGGGATGTAAACACGGTGAAGGTCCCCTGAGGCTCTCTGCGTCCAGCTCAGAGGAGGAACCTGGGTGGCTGGGATGGGGGAAGGAAATCCCCTCCAAGGTGACCTAAAAAGCCCAGCCAAGCTTTGAGGTCTCAAAGCTTCCAGAGTTTCAAGTTGCATTTTAGTAATGTTTCTCGAAGTGTGAGCCACAAGCAACAAAATAAAAGACGAATTAAACGTCATCAAAATCTAAAACTTCTATGCCTCAAGGGTCATCAAGAAAGTAAAAAGACAACCCCCAAAAATGAGAGGAAATTGTTGCAAATCACTTGTCTGATAAGAGATTTACCTAGAATATATAAAGAATTCCTACAACTCAATAAAAAAAAACAAAACCCAATTTAAAAATGGGCAAGGGGCACTTGGGTGGCTCAGTTGGTTAAGCATCTGTTGATTTCAGCTCATGTCATGATCTCATGTGTGAGATTGAGCCCTTAGTTGGTCTCTGCACTGACAGTGCAGAGCCTATTTGGGATTTGCTCTCTCTCTCTCTCTCCCTCTCTCTCTGCCCCTTCCCTGCTCGAGTGCACATGCATGCTCTCTCTCTCTCTCTCATTTAAGTAAAATAAAAATGGGCAAAAAATCAAATCGACATTTCTCCAAAAAAGATATAGAAATGGCCAATAAGTGCATGAAAAGCTACTCAACAACATTAACCACCACGGAAATGGAATCAAAAAAACAATGAGGGGTGCCTGGGTAGCTCAGTCCGTGAGCCAACTCTTGATCTCTCGGGTAGTGAGTCCAAGCCCCACATTGGGTGTAGACCTTGCTTAAAAAAATAAACATTAAAAAAATTTTAAGGGGCACCTGGCTGGCTCAGCCAGTGGAGCGTGCAACTCTTGATATTGGGGTCATGAGTTTGAGCCCCAAGTTGGGTACAGAGATCACATAAAAAAATAAAATCTTTCAAAGAAACTTTTTTAAATGAAATTTCACTATATACCCATTAGAATGGCTAAAATCAAAAACACATATAATAATTAGGGTTAATGAGGATATGGAGAAATTAGAACTCTCATACATAAAAGATCAAACAGTGAACCCATGACTCAGCAATTCCACTCCTAGGTATATACAAGTAAAACCTTGGTTTGCGAGCATAATTTGTTCCAGAAACCTGCTTGTAATCAAAAGCACTTGTATATCAAAGCGAATTTCAAGAACCATTGGCTCAGTTGTGATCATGTGACGTTGGGCGTCACGTACTACTCATATTGCAAGACATGGCTTGTTTATCAAGTTAAAATTTATTAGAAATGTTCGTTCATCTTGCAGCACACTGGCAGAACAAGTTACTCGCAATCCAAGGTTTTACTGTATGTACCCAAGTGTGTCCATACAAAACCTTGCACACGAATGTTTATAGAAGCACTACGCAATAGCCAGAAGGTAGGCACAACCCAAATGTCCATCAGTTGATGATAAATGGATAAAATGTGTATCTGTACAATGGAATATTATTCAGTCATAAAAAGGAATGAGGTAGTGGTTGGTGCTACAACATGAATGAACTTTGAAATCATTACGCTAAGTGAAAGAAGCCAGCCACCAAAACCCATATACGTACAATTCCATTTATATGAACTGTCCAAAATAAGCAAATCTATACAGACAGAAAGTAGATTCGTGGCTGCCTTAGAGCTGGAGTAGGGGTGGAGGGAAGTTGGAAAAAGATGGGGAATAGTTGCTAACGGGTTCGGCGTTTCTTTTAGGAGTGCTATAGACACTAAAAATAGTGATTAGACCAAAAAAAAAAGACATTAAATTGTATACTTTAAGTGGGTGAACTGTGGGGTATGTGCAATATATCTCAACAAAACTGTTATTTTTATTTGAAAAAGTGTGAACTCCTACCACCTGTTCCAGAATTACCAGACTGCCTGTATATCAGAATCTATCAGATAGAATTCTATCAGATTGCAAGAATCTTTGGTAGGCAGGACCCAGCTCTGTATTTTCTCGGAGAACACTGAATGAAGTTCAATGTAACACGATGCCCTTACAAGACAGTGATTCAGAGACTTGTGGCCCCCAGGCTTCCTGAAATGAATAAAATGGAAGGTCTGTAACTCACTCTGAGAGGCCAAAGGCCTGGGGGTTGAGTAGGGGGGAGAACTGAAATCCCTGTCCTGAAGTTCTTTATTAATTGCTTCTTTCCCCAAGTCTAAACCCCGTATTGTCAGAAAAAAATTTGACATCAGAAAGGGGAAGAAGGTGTGGGGGAAGGGAGAGGAAGACTTCCTTCCCCCCCGCCCCCCCCCCCCCCCCCCCGCCCCTACCTTCAGGCTCCCAGCCACTGCTGTGAAGAGCTCTTGAAGGAAATGAGCTGTTTGTTTGAGTTTGTGTCTGCAACAGAAACATTTGCCAATCACTTGTGGTTTTTCAAGAACCTGGGAGCTGCTTGCGAACCATTTCTGGAGATCCACTTATGTTCACCTTCGTTATCGGCAGATAAAGGAGCTGTAAGTCAGCATTTACGACACCTGAGACCAGAGAGCTGGCACTAAGATATCAGCCTTTAAGGGTCTAGGGGTTGATTTACACACTGTCCCTTCTTGGATTTTCCGCCTTTGTGCCAGATGTTTTTCTATTTGCACCATCACCTGTAAGATGGATGAGGTATAAACATGGAACAGTCAAGCTTTCCCCAGCTTAATGCTAAAGTGAAAGATTTTCTGGGGTGGGTTCAGAAACTATTAGCTGAAATGGTGTTGTGAGTTGTCTGTGTACTTCTTTATCTGTGTTAATATCCCATAGGACTGTCTGCTTCTAGCTGAGATTTTCAGACCTGGGCATTCATAAGAATCATCTGGGAACTTTCTGACGCAGGACTGAAGCCACCCCTAGGAATCTGCATTTTAATAGCAAGTGACTCCGATGTATAGACCACATGTGGGAAAAGTGATCTGAATTCTACCTTTTGTCTTTTCCCCTCCTGGCCCTTCCTCTTCCTCCCCTCCTTCCCCAAACCCAGGACTTGAAATAGAAGAAACCCTGCAAAGCCAATGCTCCAAAGATAAAAAGGTATGACTCTTAAGACCTCACGATGTGGGAACAAATCAGGCTATGACATGTAATCAGATGAGAGTTCCACCTTGATTCATGTGAAATGCTTCATCCTCAACACCTGGTGACAAGTGGGGCGGGGTGCACCTACGAAGTACGATACTGTAATGCTCGGAAAACAAATTAATGAGAGCTTAATTAGGAGGTAATTGCCCAGTTACTTGCAGATGGAAGCAGTTCTTCCTAACTGTAATTTTGGTTGTTGATGTTTTCCTTCTAGACAGGGACCTGTCGGTAGACTCAGCCCTGGCTTCTCCATCTTGCCCAAAGAGTACAGAGCAGTTGTTCCAAGAAACCAGTGGGGCCCAGGTCAGCATACTCTTTCTTTGGCTTCTGTGCCAGCCCCTGCAGGAAGCATGGGTTGGTTATAACCAGATTAGGGCAACTGGGACCCAGTCCCCTCTATTTTTCTAAGTCACCAGCATCTCCCCCAGGAGAAATGAGGAACTGATCCAGGGGTGGAAGGAATAATCGTTCCTCTGCACGAACAGTGACCAGGCTCACAGAGCCCACGCAGTCCTATCTTATTCGTGGCTGCCAGCCCCCCCCCCCCCCATGGAAACCTCGCCTACCTTCACAGGCAGTGCTTTGTGGAGACCACCCTGGCTCGCTGTCCTCTTCACCCTCCTGCTACATGACTGCACTCTTCTCAGCCCGAGAGGGTTATCAGGGCTTCTTCCAGTCCCGAAAACCTTGGATTCTGTCATCCTAAGGAATCCCAAACTGGATCATTCAGCGACTAGCTCTCTTTCCTCTTCACCTCCAAGCTTGATTGACTAGGGAGAAAAATCTGGCTTCCTACCCCCTGACTCCATAATCCAAATACACTTATCTGAGGCCTGTGGTTGTCCTCAGCCTGCTAGGAAGATTAGGGGGTTAGTATTGTGCCAGGAGCAGTGCCAAGTGCTCCATGAGTATTCTCATTCCTTCCTCCCAACCATCCTTTGAGGCAATAGTTCTCTCCCATTTTACAGGTGAGAACATCAAGCGTCAGGTCAAGTCACATGCCCCAGGTTATGTAGCTCTTAGCAGCAGACCCAGGACATGTTCCCAGGCCCCTCTGCAGCCGAAACTTGTACAACCAAAATACCTTACCTGGCTCCCAAGGAGCAATCAGACTCCAACAGATGGGAGCAACTTGAGTAAATTAAACCCAAGGAAAGAAACGTCCCCTCCCTGCTCTTCTGAACCAAACTGCTGTGAATTGCCTCGCAACTGACTGGAAAGCCTGCTAGGCTCACAAGTAAGTTACAGACCTGTTCCAGGGGCTGGTATATCGAGTGATTGGGAGAAAAGGAGGAATGTGTTCAAGGTCATAAGATGATTGGGGGGGGGGGGGTAGCAAAAGTCTCTAAATACTGGTGACCTCTCAAGCTAGCTGGCTCTGAAAGGTAAGGCAGGACCTGGCAAGCACAGACTCTGTAGTCCTAATCATGGCTCTGCCGCCTATCCCCCAGGAATAGAACTCAGAGAACACCCTGTCCTGCCTGCCCCTGGAGAGACAGGAAGCAAAGCTGCGGTTTACCAAGTCCTGCTGGAGGGAGTAGAGAGTCGGCTTCCTCCTGGGCTCAGAGACTCCTGCAGAATTATTTCCAGAACCTTCCTCAGCCCAGCTGCCTGCATGCTACCAGTCCTCACAGTGGAATTTGCTGTTCCTATGACAACACTCCTGCCGGCTCCCTCCCCCAGCTCACCTACATCCCTGTGACCTCATGGAAAGGCACATTCTCGGGCATCCAGACCAGATAAGGAGGGTTTTGCAGTCTCTCTGGAAGCATGGTGGTTAAGAGCACATGTTTTGGAGTCAACATATCTGAATACTGCTGTTTGGTCAAGCCATTTAATCTCTCATTGTCTCAGTTTCCTCATCTGAAAACGGGGTGAGTAGTAATACGTATCTCATAGGGTGTTTTCCAGGAATAAGTGAGAAAACATTTGTAAGGAACACATGGTTCCTAGTCCACAGAAAGAGGTAGTTTATAATGTTATTTGTATTTTTGCTTCTAAGTGTTAGGTTCCCAAGCCCCACCTCAGCATCCTAGTTTCCCTAATGCCATTTCAAGTCAAAGAATCTTACAACTGGAAGAGACCCTATGGGCCTGCGTGACTCAGTCGGTTGAGCCTCTGACTCTTGATTTCAGCTCAGGTCATGATCCCAGGGTTATGGGATCAAGTCCCATGTCAGCTTCCATGCTCAACATGGAGCCTGCTTGGGATTCTCTCTCTTTCTTCCTCTGCCCCTCTCCCCCTTTCCTCCACTCACGCACTCTCTCTCTCAATCTCTCTCTAAAATAAAATTTTAAAAAAGAAAAAGAAAGAGACCCTAGAAGTCACCTAACATAAGTATTTTTTCTTTATGCAATTTTCATATATATCTCTAAGAATGAAATAAAACCAGTAAAGAACTTAGCACCTGCCCGGGATATGTTTAATAAGTGTTAGGGTGTGTGATAGTTAAGGTTATAGGTCAACTTGACTGGATCATATGATGCCCAGACATCTGGTTAAACATTATTTCTGGGTGTGTCTATGATGAGAGTGTTTCCAGAAGAGAGTAGCATTTGAATGGGTCAACTGAGTAAAGTGGATTGTGGATTAGGTGGGCATCCTTCAATTCATTGAGGGCTTGCACAGAACACAGAAATGAAGAAAGGTTGAATTTGCTCTCTGCCTGAATGTGTGAGTTGGGACACTGATCTTCTCCTGACCACAGCACTCCTGGTTCTCAGGGCCACCTGGGTGGCTCAGTTGGGTAAGCATCTCACTTCAACTCAGGTCATGATCTCATGGCTCGTGAGTTTGAGCCCCATGTCAGGCTCTGTGCTGACAGCTCAGAGCCTAGAGTCTGCTTCAGATTCTGTGTCTCCCTCTCTCTCTGCCCCTCCCCTACTCATGCTCTGTCTCTGTCTCTGTCTCTCAAAAATAAACAAACATTTTTAAAAAATCTTTTTTAAAGAGAAGAGCCAGAAAACAATTAGAGAATAGTCGAGGGCCTAACTGTGTGGTATCTTCTGTGTTCTTAGATGGGACTATTACCACAGCTGAACAGAGGAAAGATATTCTCTCCCTTTTTACAAATGACCCAGAAGAGACATATTCAAATAGTGTTGGCTTTTAAAGAATAAGGATATGTGCTTATGTTGAAGATCGTCTCATCACTCAAAAAGCCTTTAAATTACTTTAATGGCTTCAGTATTGGCAAATACTGGGCCTCAAATGTTGGGGTAGGATGTTTGGGAAATAGCCAAATGCCATTCAAACTCAAGTCTGTGGAAAATGTAATCTCTAGCTGCATTAAAATGGAGCTATGACAGAATGAGGAATGACAGTGGCTTGAGGACACCAGTTTCTTCCATGTGGCCCCTGAGCCAATTCTGAAGGCATTTCCAGAGAGGACTCAATTCCCCCTGTGCCCTTCCTCACCTGCACCCACCCTCTGGGTCTGCTCTCCTCCCCCTGGAGAGAGAAGCTGAGAGAGGCCTGAGGCACAGAGTCACTTCTAGTCTCCACTAACCCATATGTCCTAGGGACCCTTCCCTGGGAGGTCTCAGCCATTAAGCAAAGATCTACATTCTCACTTCCTCCTCCTTTCCCTCCATCCTCCCTCCCTGATGTGAGGAGACTGCAGAACTTACTAGGGGGATGCACCCCCGACCCCCCGGCACACGAGTGGATGTTTATTTCCCACTGAGAAGAGCTGCACACAGACCTGACTCCTATAGCTCCCACACTTGTTCCCACAAGTTTCTAATCCACATTCATGGCGGTTCTGTTAATGTGCCAGGCATTATGTTGGCTCCTGTCAAGGACATAAAAGCATCAGACCCCATCTCTGACCTCAACCAGGTGGGAGAGGGGATAAACTGCAGACGTTTAACAGTAAGATCTTTAAAATGCCATTGTAGACAATGGAAGCAGACACGGTGTAAGTTCGCTATTTTTTTGGTAATTCTACACGGCACTAAAAGCCAGAGAGCAGAGAACTTATGCATGCTAGAGGCTAGAGTAATGAGGAAAGACTTCTTGGAGGAGGAGGCCTCTAACTAGAGTCTTGAGAGACAGAGAGGATTTCGGGGGGCTGAAGAGGAGAGGAAATATGAGGAGCAGAAGACAGTGCTGGGAAGGCGAACCTATGGTCAGGATTGGTCTGTGTGTGACGCTGGCACATCTCGGGTGAGCCATCTCGGGTGCACTGGTATTGCAGTCTGGTCATTCTTTTCAGGTGTCTTGGCCAAGACCTGCACTTGATCATCAGGCAGAGACTTCTTCCTCCCAGATATTCAGACCTAATGACTCTGTATTAGTAAGAATTCTTTTGGTTGCAAGTGACAGAGACTCAACACTAACTTAAGTAGAAGGGGCTTTGTCTCTTAGAACTAGAAAATCCAGGGATGGAAGTACGTTAGCTTGCAAGATCGTCAGGGCACAGCTTCCTCTAGGGGCTCTGATATTATTTTATGGCTCTGTTTTCTCTCCCTTTTTCTACTCTACTAAGAACCACTTTATAGGCTGGCTTTCATGGCAAGCCAGGGAAATGGCTGTCCAGGGCCTGAGATTCACATTCTCTGAGGTTATCAACCCCAGTGGAAAGAGTAGAAGTTTCCCTCCTATTCCCTCTTCATACCCCCTTGTCTGGATCCCTGACAAACGAGGTAAAAGAGGTTCACTGACAGAGCCCCAAAGTTGGCTGTCCTGTGGGGAATACCTGTGCTGTTTGGGGTGCCCCCAAAAGGCTGAAAGGACAGTATGGGGGAGAAGGCAAGGCTGTGCTACATTGTTCTGGAAAACCCCGTTCCCTGTTATGGACTTCACAGGTAGAGACATGCCCCCACTTCTTCCCATCCCTAATAGCTAGACTCTTTTCATAGGAAAACAAATGGTTAATTGCTAGGAAGGCTTGTGTAGGGACAACAGGTATCTATCACAGGACACTGCAGCAGGGTTAGTAACTGGATAAACATCCAAAGGGATGTAGGTGTTTCAGGAGCGGGGTCTAGCTCAGAAGACTGGGTTATGCTGGTATGCCTTTATACCATGGAAAATTCAAGAAATGGATTTGGTGATGAGCAGAACAATCCTTGCTGCAGGTCAGAACTCACTTAAAGGGCTTGGGTGGCAGCTTCGGGACTGTAGGACTGTAGAGCAAGGACACAGTAGGTGTCATACTCAGGAAGAGCAAAATCTCAGAGCCTAAGGCGGCCCTGGACTCAATATTGGGTGGGAATTGAAGGCATTTCTACACTGCTCATTCTCTGCTTTTGAATTCTCAGTAGGCAGCATGCTCTGGAGGCCCCAGGATAAGGGAGCAGCAGCTACCAGTCACTCCGGATCAGAATCATAGAGGAAGAAAGCAAGAGGAGACCTAGGGCAGTGCTGTCCAAAAGACCTTTCTGTATTCACAGAAGTGTTCTGTATCTGCAGTTCCCATTATGGGAGCCACATAGGGCTACTGAGCACTTACGGTGTGGCTAGTGCAACTGAGAAATTGAATTTTTGATTTTATTTAATTGAAATGAGTTTACATTTCGATGGCCACCTCTGGCTAGTGGCTATGGACTAGATACTAAGTCTTAGAGAACATCCTTCCTCCATGCACCTCCAGGGCTTGGAAGGGAAAAAGGCAGGATAACTTGGAATGGAACATCCCAGTGAACGATCTACGTCAGGAAAGGCAGATGGCGCAGAATTGGGAAATGAGGAAGACCCCTGGTGTCAGCCTCCTTCCTAGACACAGACATCAGTTGCCTGAACTCTGGCAACTGTCACCTAGCCTCTCCCCCTGAGAGCCACTGCCTCTGAAAAGAACCTCCTAAAAGGTCATCTGAGGCTACCAGGTGGCTCCAAAGCCACAATCCAGTGAGGAAGGAAGTAACTTCCACACCTCGCCATAGACCCATAGGGAACACCCTCCCCCCATGATATGGGAGACCCCATATCCCACGACTCTTCCCCCACTATGGAAAGTATCTCATGCTATGCCTGAGGACCCCATTAATGGTCAGGTCCCTAAGGGTTTTCAGTTCCACATGTGTTGACTGAATGCTTTGCAGATCATCAGAGGAAAAGCTGAACTTAAATAATTTCCTGTCCAAGAACAATCTGTCACCTAACACAGTAGGAAACCATCCAAGCTAGCCAGCAGAGTGACACGGCCCCACCCACAGCCTCCAGCCTAGAAAGGGATCTGGGCTAGCAGGACAGTCAGGGACTAGGTGAAAGAGTCCTGATAACCCAGAAGAGACCTAAATGAGCCCTGCAAATTAACAGCAAGGCACAGGCCCAAGACCAAAAGGAGAAAATGAGCTGGTGGGAAAGGCAGACAGTTAATCAGGTGGAGACTTGTCTTCCCACTGAACTCAGATCACAGCTTTGCCCAGCTACCAGAAGCCAGGCCAGGGCACTGGGTAGATTCAGGCAGGGCTGCAAGAGCACCAGCAGAGGTGGATGGATGGCATAGTGGACTACATGCCAGGCTTATGCCAAGTTGGCTCCTTTCTGTGCACTTTCCATGCTATTCCATGACTCCGCTTCATGCTTCCTCCAGCTTACAGACCATCCCCAGAAGTCAGACCTTGACCAACTCCCCAGCTGTCAGGAGGGTGAAGGCAGGAAGCCCTGGGCTTGCTCTGGCCCAGGAGGGACTTGAAACAAATTCTGGGCCTTTTCTGGTCAAAGTTTCCACATCTATTTGGGGTGTCCTTTTTTAAAATATAAATTAAGCTTGCATGCATGTTCATTGAAACATTATTTGCAATACCCAAGAGGTGGAAACAACTCAAATGTTCATCCATAGAAAAATGGATAAAGAAAATGTGGTCTAAAAACAAAAACAAAAAAAAAAAGAAAGAAAAGAAAATGTGGTCTATATACACAATGGAGTATTATTCAACCTCTAAAGAAGAAGGAAATCATGTTACATGATACAATGTGGATGGACCTTGAAGACATTATGCCAAGTGAAATGAGACAAATGTTGCATGCTTCCATTTACATGCGGTATCTAAAGTTAAGTGAAATTCATAGATACAGAAAGTAGCATGGTGGTTGCCAGGGGCTGTGGGGCGGGAGAAATAAGGAGTTGTTCGATGATTATAGAGTTAGTTCTGCAAGACGAAAAAGCTCTAGGGATTTGTTGCACAAATCTAACCAATTCACAAATGTGAATATGGTTAACACTGCTGGACGGTACATTAACAGTAGTTAAGATGGTAAATTTAGTCACGTGTTTTTAAGCCGAAATCAAGGGTCAGACGCTCAACCAATGGAGCCACCCAGGCACCCCTATCGTTGTAACTTTAAACAGCGTGCTTAAAGCTCGCTTGGTTTTTGGTTGGGTCCATGTTCCGCAGTCTCCTTGCTCAGTGAAATGCGTTCATCACCTGGCTTTCCACAGAGATGTCCCCTTCGGCCCCCAACTTCTGCCAGCTGTATTTCTACATTTATATTGTTGCGGTTGATAGCATTTAATTCCATCTTTCTCTTTCACAGTCGATTGATTCCAGAAGTTGAAAACTAACCCACCACGCTTACATAATTGTGACTCTGTGGGTATGGTTATCTCAGTGTGGCAACGCTACATTACGCACCCCGTGGGTCCACTGTCACAATGGAGAGGACCTTCGAAAAGGCGCGGAGGACAGCTGGTTGGGTGTTTGGTGCATAGGAGGGCGCGGAACATGATGGGCTCCCACACTTGAGCAAATGTGTCATTTTTTGCGGATTCCTCACAGTTAAAACAACAATCAAATAAGGGCAGAGATCATGGAGTCCACCATCCTAAAGGAACTAACCTGTTGCCAAAATGGGAAGGTCCCCTGTGATCCACCCAAATAAAATCTTCCCACCCGCCAGCCTGCACGACCTCTATAATTAGCAATTCGCTCCTTTGCATTAAGCAAAGCCCTCAACGTGGTGTCATCTAATATGCAAATATTTCTGGGAGGGCTGCCACACTAAGTGGCTGACAGCTAGGTGCCATCCAGTCTCATCAGATAGCCGCTTTCCTGTGTGTCCGGAAGGGCGAGCCCGAGTTGGCTCTGATAAGCGCGGCCCGAGCAGATGCTGTGGCCTGAGCCCGCCCTTCCTAGAAACTGGAGTGGGTGACGGCTGAGCTCCCCTCACGTTATAGCTCCCACTCTCACCGGTGACCCAAGCAGCTCTCCCAGGCCTGGGAGGCTGGTGTCAGGTAGCAGTGGAGGAACCTGAGGTACCACCGTGGCTCCAGCTGTTCCACCTCCCAACCCAGGCCTGGGCCTCCACCTGCCCCGAGCCAGTACGGGAAAGGAGGGGACAGATAGAAAGATAACCAGGGAAGAAGGCTGAGGCTCCCGGGTGGCTCCAGGGAAAACCTGAAGGGGCGTTGGAAAAGAAGTCAAGGGGGGGGGGGCCCTGCCTGTCTCAAAATTCTGGGGTTGGCCTAAACTGAGGAACGCTCTTTCCACTCCCCGTTTTTTCCGTCCTAGCTGGCACAAGAATGATTTGCTTTGTGTCTGACTCCACCATATGCTGCAAGCTCCCTGAAGGCAGGGCCTGCCCCGTCTTGTCTCCACATGTCTTATCCCCAGCACAGTACGCAGCGGGTTGTGTGTGTGTCCAGCCAACGTGTGCTGACGGAATGGAGCATGAGCCCTATGCTCTGTGGTTTGCAAATGCCCTTCTCCCCAGCAGATCTAGAACTTAGTTTTCACTGTCGTGTGCATCCGGGCAGTGTTAGCTCGTTACATGTGGGTTGAATCCATTTGAAACGTTAAGAATTAAAAGGAAAGGATTGCCTCTTTGGCCAGTGCAAGGGTCTTCTGGGTTGCTTTATGGCGTGCATTTGGCATAGTGTATCAGACTTCTGGCAGCCCAAGGTTGCCTATTAAGAGAAGGAGTGACCCACCTGCCAGGAAAAGTGCTTTTTGGTGTCCATTTGACAGTATTTACAATATTCTTTTTTTTTTTTTAATTTTTTTTTCAACGTTTTTTATTTATTTTTGGGACAGAGAGAGACAGAGCATGAACGAGGGAGGGGCAGAGAGAGAGGGAGACACAGAATCGGAAACAGGCTCCAGGCTCCAAGCCATCAGCCCAGAGCCTGACGCGGGGCTCGAACTCACGGACCGCGAGATCGTGACCTAGCTGAAGTCGGACGCCTAACCGACTGTGCCACCCAGGCGCCCCTACAATATTCTTTAAAAAAAAAAAATTAGGGGCGCCTGGGTGGCTTGGTTGGTTGAGCGTCCGACTTCGGCTCAGGTCATGATCTCACCATCCGTGAGTTCGAGCCCCATGTCAGGCTCTGTGCTGACAGCTCGGAGCCTGGAGCCTGTTTCAGATTCTGTGTCTCCCTCTCTCTCTGCCCCTCCCCTGTTCATGCTCTGTCTCTCTCTGTCTCAAAAATAAAAATTAGGGGCGCCTGGGTGGCGCAGTCGGTTAAGCGTCCGACTTCAGCCAGGTCACGATCTCGCGGTCCGTGAGTTCGAGCCCCGCGTCGGGCTCTGGGCTGATGGCTCGGAGCCTGGAGCCTGTTTCCAATTCTGTGTCTCCCTCTCTCTCTGCCCCTCCCCCGTTCATGCTCTGTCTTTGTCTGTCCCAAAAATAAATAAAAAACATTAAAAAAAAATTAAAAAAATTAAAAAAAATAAAAAAAATAAAAATTAAAAAAAAAATTCAATGTTTGTTTGTTTGTTTATTTATTTATTTATTTTTGAGAGAGAGAGAGAGACAGAGAGACAGAGACAGAGCACAATTGGGGAAGGGCAGAGAGAGAGAGAGAGGGGGAGAGAGAGAGAGGGAGACACAGAATCCAAAACAGGCTCCAGGCTCCGAGCTGTCAGCACAGAGCCTGATGTGGGGCTTGAACTCACAGGCCAGGAGTTGAAGCCGGACCCTCAACCGACCGAGCCACCCAGGTGCCCTAACAGTATTTACAGTACTAATGGATATCCCTCAGACCTGTGGGAAATGATGTCGATACAAGATTTTTCACTGCAGGGGCGCCTGGGTGGCGCAGTCGGTTAAGCGTCCGGCTTCAGCCAGGTCACGATCTCGCGGTCCGTGAGTTCGAGCCCCACGTCAGGCTCTGGGCCGATGGCTCGGAGCCTGGAGCCTGTTTCCGATTCTGTGTCTCCCTCTCTCTCTGCCCCTCCCCCGTTCATGCTCTGTCTCTCTCTGTCCCAAAAAATAAATAAAAAATGTTGAAAAAAAAAAAAATTAAAAAAAAAAAAGATTTTTCACTGCAGCTTTGTTTGAAATAGCAAAAGGCTGGAAACAACCTAAATGTCCCATCCATTGAGATGTAGTTAGTAGATGGTGGTACTTCCATATGGTGGAATCTGATGCAGCCATAAAACAGAGAGGAAGCCCTTTATGTACTGATATGAAACACTCTTCAAGACATATTGTCAAAACTGAGGGAAGTAAGACTCAGAACAGTGTTTGTGGAAGAAAGGAAGAAAAAATAATATGTGCATGCATGGTTACTCATTATATAAAAATGTTTCTGGAAAGAAACATAAGAACCTGGTAACATCGGTTGTGGGAAAGAAGGCGGGGGGGGGGCGGTGTGCAGTTTGGGGACCCGGTAGAAGGGAAACATCACTGCGTACCCTTCTCTGCCTTTTGAATTTTAAATCATGTAACTGTAACTTATTTGTAAATGTAAATACAATTACACTTTTATTTTTTAAATTATTTATGTTATTTATTTATTTGAGAGAGAGAAAGAGAGTACAAGTTGGGGAGGGCCAGAGAGAGAGGGCCGGGGGGGAATCCCAAGCAGGCTCCGCACCGTGCAGAGCTGGACTCCGGGCTTGAACCCATGAATGGCGAGATCATGACCTGAGCCGAAACCAAGACTTGAACCCTTAACCGAGTGAGCCACCCAGGCACCCCTACAAGTACATTTTTGAATAAATAATAACAAATGCCTCTTGTATGTCAGGCTATATCTTTCAAATCCATTTTGTAGTTTTAGCACAACTCCGTGAAACACATAACATGATCCCCATTTTCCAAATGAGACAGTTGAGACTTGGAGAAATAAAGCACATACCTCAGTTCCCACAGACATAAAATAGGGGAGCTGGGATTTAACAGGAAATTCAGGCCGGCTTCGAGCCCCTGTGCTTCCGTCTCGGGGCCCAACTGCTTCCTGTCTAGTTTTCCTTCTCCCAGCAATGGGTGCTTTATCCCAGGGGGGCCATTTGTAAGCCCACTAAAGAGCTGACTCAAGGAAGGCCCTGCTTAGGCACAGCAGAGTCCTAAACAGGGAGGTTCTGGGAGCTTGTATGAGGCTGTGTGTGTGTGTGTGTGTGTGTGTGTAAGAGACTATTATGGGTGTATGAGGGCATGTGTGAATGTGTGCACATACGTGAGCGTGCAAGCCTTGTGTGAGTGTGTGAGCATGTGACTGTGTGTGACTTGTAAAGTGTGTGTGTGAACGTGTGAACATGTGTGTGAGTGACTGTGGAAAGCATGTGGTTGTGTGTGAGTGTGACTGTGTAAACAGTTATGAGTGTGTAAAGAGCGTGTGGTTGTATCTGAATGTGTGTACATGCGACCGTGTAAAGTCACATGTGTGTGAGTGATTGTATGGAGGCCCGGGAGGCGTGATGGGGAGGAAACCAGTCACTGAGGTGGGCAGAAAGCTGAGGGGACCGTTGAATGGGAGCCTCTGTGGGGAGTGGGAGGGGAAGGCAGGGCAGGGGCTGGGCCAGTCTGGGTGGAGCTGAGGGGAGAGGCTGGGAGAGAAGGCCCCACGGCAGCCGGCCAGATGGCTACAGGAGCTACCACGCCCCGGGGGGCTGCAAGTCTCCACTGCACTCCTCAAGCCAGGGACCCAGGAAGCAACATCCCTACCCCAACATTCCATCTGGGCCCACCTAACCGGGTGAGACCCAGCAGGGACAGTCACTAAGCGGGTGGGATAACTTGGGTGCAGCTGGAGGTACAGCCGAGAGAGTCCATGCACGTCGCAGCTGGCAAGCTGCTTCCCTCTGTCCTCCATGCCCCGTAAGTTGTCACTCCCGCGCCCAAAGCTAGAGCTGCAGAGACAGACAGGCCTCCTGCCTCCACCCTGGTCAGACTGCAGGGAGGGCATGAGGCCGGGGAGGGGGGGAGAGGGGAGAGGGGGATGAGTCTGGGAAGGGTGGAGGGACTGGAGGGAAAGGGGGATGTTCTAAGAACAGGTTTGGTGTGGCTGTGTGCAAACTGCAGTGCCCTGAGGGCTGAGTGACTGCACTGCTGGCTGCTTCCTCCCCATCCCGCTGGAGCACCTGGCACCCTCCATGCCTCAGCTTGGCCAGATGTGCCAGACTGACTGCATTGGGTCCAGATGTTGATGTGGCAGTCCAGCCTCTATCCTGACCATTGCTGCCACTGTGTGTGTGTGTGTGTGTGTGTGTGTGTGTGTGTGTGTGTGTGTACACTATGTGAGCAAGTGAAAGGGGTCCTGACAAGAGATTTTCTTGCCCCTGGAGCTGAGGGAAACATCATCTCCTCTTGATGGTCTTAAAAAAACCTGGGTCTCCAGGGAAGGGCACTGTTATGGGCTGAATTTTGTCCCCCAAAAGATGTTGAAGTCCTAACCCTCAGTACCTGTCAATGTGACTTTATTTGGAAATAAGATCTTGGCAGACGTTATCCAACACAACGGGTATGCTAACAACGGGGAAATTTGGTTACAGACACCGACACGCGCACAGGAGGACACCACGTGAAGATCTGGCAGAGACAGGATGATGCATCTATAAGCCAAGGAGCCCTAAAGATTGCCAGCAAACTACCAGAAACTAGGCAAGAGGCATGGAACAGACTCTCCCTCACAGCCCTCAAAAGGAACCAACCCTATCAACATCTTGATCTCAGACTCCTAGCCTCCAGAAGCAGGAGACAATAAATGTCTGTTGTTCTGGGCCACCCAGTTTTGGGTGCTCTGTTACGGCAGGCCTGGGAAACTAAGACGGTCACTGGAACACGATGACCAAGCACGTGTACTTAACCTGAGACCCGAGTTTGACTTCCAGCTGTGGCGTTTACTAGTTTTGCCCCTTTGGTCAAGACAACTGAGGGGCACCTGGGTGGCTCAGTTGGTTAAGCAGTTGACTTCATCTCAGGTCAGGATCTCGAGGTTCATGAGTTTGAGCCCCACGTCAGGCTCTGTGCTGACAGCTCAGAGCCTGGAGCCCGCTTCAGATTCTGCGTCTCTCCCTCTCTCTGCCCCTCCCCCACTCATGCTCTGTCTCTCTCTCAAAAATAAGTAAACATTAAAAAAAAAAAAAGACAGTCGAGTCCTCTGAGCCTTCATTTCTTACACTTAACATGGGCCTGGCAGGAGCACAGCCCTCCTAGAGCTGTCATGAGGTTCGGGTTTGGCCCAGTGCTTGGCACCTGCCAGGGCTATTATTGCAATTAAGAACACACTTGTTTTTCAGGGTCTCTGTCAAAATTCCTGATGACAAAATTTTCTCCAACCTGCACAGAAAGTCCAAACATGAGAAGCCAGAAAAGGAAAATAGTAGAGAAAGTCATATTTGGGGAGAGCCTATTGTACCAGGCACGGTGTCGTGTGCTTTCCAGAAAAATCTAACTTTGAGCACTCAAAGACTTGGAAGTGTGAGACGTGGGTCCGGGGAAGGGCCCACAGGAGGCGACGGAGGAGGAGGGGACATATCTGACATGGAGGCAAGGCAGGAGCCTCAAGAGGAAGGAACTCTCAGGCCCTGAGCTCCCCTCACCCTCTCCCCACCCAGGCTCGGGTGACCCGCTGGAGTGGGGAGGCACAGGGTGGGGGACGTGCAGACCACAGACATCACTCCAGCACAGCCCCTGTCACCCAACCGCAATAATGCGCCTTTCTGCCCTGCTGGAGACAGAGGGTATTGTGTGCACCGGCTGCAGCCTGAGATGCACCCTCAGAAAGGGGGGATTGTCTCGGGCAACCTCCATGGCCTGGGGCTGCCGCCCTGCACGTCACAACAAACCCAGAGCAGGCAAAGGGACGGCCACTCTCCCGGGACAGGGCGCCTTTGAGACTCCAAGCTTCAAGACCCCATGGAGCCAGGGCAGACAAGGAAAGCAAGAGGTCTGGGACAAACTGGATCATTCAGAGCTGAGGGACCATTTTGAAGGCTCCCAGGGGGAACCTCACAAAACCTACATTCAGAACATGTGTTGGGAAAATCAACGGTTAAGAGCAGGGGATGTGGGGTCAGAGAGTCTGTGTTCAAATCCCGACTGGCACATTTCCTGGCTAAGTGACACAAGGCAAAGCAAAAGCAAAATTACAGGTGAGACAGTAGCTCCCCTCACCCCCTAGACAGGGGGCTTGTGAGCATTCAGTAAATGGAAATCTGGTACTTTGATAGGCACCCAAGAATGATTAGCTATTATGAGGATTATTAATCTATATGGTCTCAAGTGAAATTAAAAATGCAAAATGCTTAGCACAAAGCCTAGTACCTAATAGTTGCTTAATAAATGTTGTTCCATGCTCTGCGTCCCTGACTCCTGTCTGAGAAGTCCCAGCTTTCTGCAGCTAGCAAGGCGGCCTCTTGAGAGGTGTCCCTTCTCCAGGAGCAAAAGGTGCTCAGTGAACCTGCCCAGAACCCCCGTAGGCAAATTACCCGGTTTGGGGGCCGGGCCCAGCCAGCCTGCAGGGAGCTTCTGTTTTGCAGGAGGGAGCTGGTAGCCAAGTGGAGGCGAGGAGGCTTCTCCTTTGCCTGCCTCTGCTTTGCCTCCCCATGAATTTACATCCTGCGTTCTTCCTGAGCCTCAACCTGGCCCAGTTCTCGGGAGATTATCTTTCCTCTACCTCACATCCAGGCGTCTGGAAGAGCCAACACCCTCACCCCAGTCAGCGGCCAGATGAGCTTCCAAAGGTTCAGGCCAGCCAGGCACACAGCCCTCCCTGCCTCACTGCTCAGGACCCTGCAGGAATCGGGAGGGAATGTGCCTCCTGGGCCCATGCCCAGTCCTGACTGAGGCCAGGCTGAGGGCCTCTCCTCATCCCTCCCCCACAGACACACAGGGCTTTATAGTCAGATTATGCCATGGAAACTATGTACATGGCCTGCCCCGTTCACATGGCCTCTGCAGAAAAAATAACAGAGCCTTCTCTCTCTGCCAAGACCCACAGTACTAGCAGGCCTGAGCTACCAAAGCAGGCCTCTTGCGTGAAATAGGTCCCTGTGAAGATCTCAGGAGGACTTGTCTGGGGGTGCCCTCAGGCCACCCACCCTCCCTCGACCCACAGCCATCTGCTTCTCTCTCCTCAGAGATCCAGAGAGCTCGGCTGGCCAGGAATAAGCAGCCTCATAAGGCAGTTTCCTTTTGAGAACAAATCTCATTTCCCTCTCTAGTATCTTCCTGAGCCCTGGGAGCCCCGCTCTGATCCTCCTCCAGGACCACCCCCCCACCCCCACCCCCTCTGCCCGTGGGATGAAGTCAACAGAGTCAACAGGACACGTCCATTCAGAGCCACCCCCACTCCACCGTTTTCTAGACCTCTGCTACCTAATATGGTAGCACTAGCTGCATGCGAAATTTAGATTTCAGGGTTACTTAACTAAACATTTTTAATTAAAAATTCAATTCCTCAGGTGCACTAGCCACATTTCAAGGGCTCAACTGCCACCTGAAGATAGTGACCACCATATCTGACAGTACAGATATGGAGCATTTCCAATACAGAGAATGTTCTATTGCAGAGCACTGCTCTGGACCGTGCTCTTGAATTCCCTGGTCAAAAGGTCACTAGCCCACTTGGGCCTGTGATGATGTCTTCCTTGGATCCGACTTCCCAACTCAGACCCTACCACCAAAGTGCACACCCCTACTCCTAAGGGTGGCCGAGGGGTGGGGGGCTGTGGATGGAGCTGGAACTCAAGAACTAGAGTCCCACGGCATGCTTGAGCTCTCTGAGGGTACAGGACAGAGCTGGGTGTAGGAAGACGGAGACCAGAACAGCTCTCCCTGTGCTGCCATATTGCCGTGCAGAACTCTAAGGACTCTGACAACTCTTATCTTCAAATCTGGCTTTCTGGGTCATTGTGAAGGAATACTTTCATGATACGAAGATAGAATATATTTTAGTTAACTGTTAAACTTTTTAAAATCTTCAACAGCTTGATTAAGATGTAAATCACACTCTATACAATTCTCCCATTTGAGGTCGAGACTTCAATGTTTTGTGTATGCATGTATGTATATCTCTCTCGATAGGTAGGTAGGTAGATAGATAGATCTAGAGAGAGAGAGAGAGAGTGTGTGTGTGTGTGTGTGTGTGCCCATGAGTGGGGCTAAGGAGCAGGGTGGGGGTGGGAGAGAGAGACAGAGAGAGAGAGAGAGAGAGAGAGAGAGAGAGAGAGAGAGAGAGAATCTCAAGCAGGGTCCATGCTCAGTAGAGCTCAACCATGAGATCATGACTTGAGCAGAAATCAAGAGTCGGATGTTCAACTGATTGTGCCACCCAGGTGGCCCTCAGTGGCTTTTGGTATGTTCACAGATATGTACAACCTTCGCTGCGGTCATTTTTGAACATCTCATCACCTCAAAATGAAACTTCATATCCTTTAGCTATCACCCCCCCCAACTGTTAGACTTTTAATATTAGGTATATGGCGGGTGGCCCCTCACTGGCCTGCAAACGTGAGGGCAAGCTGTCTCCTTCTCACCTCTATGGTCGGCTCCCTGAAGATCAGTGATACCTGTGTGCTCCCCCACGCCCCCCACCATACACACTGAACCTGCTGAGATGCCCACCACATAATAGGTCCCTAAATATTTGCTGGCTCTGCTGTTATTTTATTTTATTTTTTATGAGGGACAGTGAAAAAGAGTGTGACGGGAAGGGGCAGAGAGAGATAGAGACACAGAATCCAGGCTGTGTCCAGGCTCCAAGCTATCAGCACAGAGCCCGACGCAGGGCTTGAATCCATGTTCTGTGAGACCATGACCTGAGCCAAAACTGGGTGCTCAACCGACTGAGCCACCCAGGTGCCTCTTGCTGTTATTGTTACACTTGCTTTCCTGTGGACATGAAAGAAGCCCAGTGAATGCGGAGGGGCCTGGAAACCATGTTACATGAGCTATCGTGAGGGTGTTTAGCCTGGAGAAGTGGAGGATGGTAGGGGGGTGGAGTAGGATAACTGCTCAAATCGACCATCGTACAGGAAAGGGACTAGGAACACTGGGTCAAAGTTCTGGAAGCCACATGCATTTCCAGCTGGTGCAGGGGCTCAGCAATAACATGGGCAGGGCGCAGAGGTAGTGAGTGCTCTATTACAGAGCACACGCACACAGGGCCTAGAGGGCCACCTGTCTTGACTGCCATAATGTGGCCTCTTGCTCCTGATGAGGCTAGAGTGGGCCTCAAGGAGCTGTAACGTCTCTTCTATTTCTGGGATCCCGGGCCTGGAACTGCCACAAGACAAAGGCGCTTCCAAGAGACACAGAAGCAGGACCTGTAGACCTTTACTGTCTTTGTTTTCAACTTCTCACCAGTGGTGGGATTCAGGCTCCTCCTCTTCCCAGTTCAGAGTCTGGCCCCTACCCCTCCCACCTCCCTCTGTGAGCTTCAGAGCTGCAGGGGGGGGGCGGGGGGGGGGGGTGGTGGGCGGAGAGGGCTGGCCTCCCCTCCCAGAGGCTGGGGTGTGTCCAAATGGAGAAGGTGACTGGGTCTGGCATGCAGAGTTGAGAGGCTAGCAAGTGAGCTGAGAATAATAAACACAAGAAAAAAACAGGTCCAAGCAGGCCTCAGAGAGGTTTCAGGAGCTAGAGTCCAGGCCACAGAACTGAACAAAGCACCCTGAGTCAAGCCAGACAGGAGACCACACTGTTCTAGACCTGGGAATAGGGGCCAGACCTGGACTGGGCTTGTACTTGTTATCCCTGACATGCAAACCAGGGCGTGAGGGGAGAGCAGGCTCCATATACGGGGTCGGGTGGGTCAACCTGTGGTGATTCTAGGGACCAATAAAGAAAAAGTTTACATGTCTTTGGCGCAACTCAGAAGAATGCTTGGCTTCTCCAGATTTATCACAAGATGATACAGGGTGAGACAGGCCAGGGTCCTGTGCATCCGTCAGATGGATGCCGAAATGGCTCCCTCTGGGAGGGGAGGAGAAAAGAATGACCACCTATTATGTGCCCGGCACTGTGCTCAGCCATTTCCATTAACTGGGCACTGTCCGAGTGCCACGGGGACACTAACTATGAGGAGATGAAACTGAGTTTCAGAGAAGATAATTAACATGTCTGAGGTCACACGCCTTGCAAGGTGTGCAACCAAAATTCCAACCCAGGCACTCTGGCTCCAGGGCCAGGCTTTATCCACTCTGTGGGCTGCTTCTCTAGTGCCTTCTTCTCATCCCCATGACAACCATGCAGAGCACTAGTGTGACCTCCATCTTTACAAACATGAAAGCTGAGGTGCTGCTGAGCAGTGAAGTGACTGGCCCTAAAGCGTGCCATAAGAAAGCTGAAGATCAAAGGTTCCACCCTAGCCTGTGACCCCAAAGCCCCAGGAATAAACAAGGTGAGAGTTTAGTACACATGGCTGCTTTTATAAAATCATAAAATCTAAGTTTTGTTTTTAAAGACATAAAGCGATAAAATCCCTGTGATGGTGGTGGTGTAATCGGGCCAGATACGCTGGCCGGGCCTCAAACAAATCAGTAGTGAACAAGCAAAGCTTCTATTTAAATTTCCTCCACAGCATTGTTATTGTAACTTCAGAGGCCAGCTGCTCATGCTGATATTGTGTACATCACTCCAGTCGCACAGGTGAGAGGGTTTTACAAAACCCCTTTGTGGGGTTGACCCATTTTCCTGCTTGAGAATAAGTTATACCAGCTCGGAGTTATTTTGCTTCTGGTGTCTTCTCACTGACCCCTGCCTACACCCTGACCCCCACTACTCCCCTCTCCTGTGTCTAGAGGCCCTGTAGAGAGTAGAAAGAGCTCTGTACCTGGAGTCAAAGGACCAGGTTTGGTTGGGATTTTTTTTGTTTTGGGGTTTTTTTTAGGATTTTATTTTTGGGGCACTTGGCTGGCTCAGTTGGAGGAGCATGCGACTCTGGATCTTGGGGTCATGAGTTTGAGCCCCGCATTGGGTGTAAAGATTACTAAGAAAAATAAATGAACTTTAAAACAAAAGATTTTATTTATTAAGCAATCTCTACACCCAACATGGGGCTCAAACTGACAACCCCAAGATCAAGGGTAGCATACTCCATCGACTGAGCCAGCCAGATGCCCCAGACAAGGTTTAGTTATGTAATAATTACCTGTGTGAGGTCAACCTAGTGATTTAAGTTCTCTGGGACTCATCTGGAAAGTGGAAACATTGAACCCAGTGACCTTCAAGGTCTTTTTCCCACTCCATGGCTGATGCTGGTCATTATTCATTCATTCCACTGGCTTGGGTCAAGCAATGTGCTACATTCTGGGGAAACAGAGATTACTACAGCCCATCACTGGCCCCCAAAAGCTCACAGCCTGGTGCTACAATGCAGTTCTTTGAGGTAAGTGTCCTAACAGAGGCAAGTTCGCATCGTGATGACTCAAACCATAGAGTCTTGCTTGGAGGGACAAGTAAGGCTTCAAGGAGAAGGAGATCTTTGAGCTGAATGTTGTACGGTAAGAAGGTGAAGAGGGACACTCCCACCAGAGGGAGCAGCATGTACAAAGGCACAGAGGTAGGGACAAACACAGCACAGCCAGTCCACCACACGTGGTTTGCTGGGAGTGGAGTAGAGATTTTGTTCACAAGAAAAGGAGGTGAATCTTGAGTGAAGAGCAGGGGCCAGGTCATAGAGGCATGGGGACCCAACAGAAGGGTCCTAAGCAGAAGAACAACACAGTCTGATATGTGTTTGGAAAGATCATGCCAGTGGCAGGGATGGGTAGAGGAAAGCAGGTAACAAGTCTGGGGGTAAAAAGAAATCAATCAGAAAACCGTTCCTACAATCCAGGTGAGAAATACTAGGGCCTGAACTAAGGCAGCGGTGGGAATGGGAGAGAGGACGGAGATAAGACTTCTTCCCGTTTAAGGAAAAGAACATACAGTGATAGCACTGGGTGTAATGGAAGTAGTCTAGGAGGAGTCTCAAAGGCGAAGAATACGCTGTGTACCCGAACGGATGAGAATTCCACCATTTTTAGAAAACCTGTATCATTTTAAAGACAGTTTCTCAACATGCCAGCAAAAGCACTCCCTTGGAAATGGCTGCTTCATTCCTAAGATCCTATAGTAATGGAGGTACCATTTTTGAAACACTTTCCAAGGCATTTCCATTATCATTAAGCTACATTCTCTCCCTGCACCATGAGGCTTATTGTTCTAGGGAAAGAGAAAGGTGGATACCATCTAGAGTAAAATCCAAAGAGCAGGAAAGGAGAAAGATACGATAAAAAGGAAGTCTCTGAAAAACATAAAGAGGAAGTACAGATCTTTTTGGTATTTGGAGGAGGGGCGATGGGGAGACCAGGAGTCCATGCTCTCCCACTCATGTCAAACCTTGATGGAAGTATGGGGAAGAGTGGAAAACCTCCCCGGAGGTTGAGAGCATGCCAGAAACAGAAACAGCTTGTGCCCCACTCCCTGAATGGAGCCCTGGGACAGTCACCCTTGCCATGTATCCCTAAGTCTATCTGGGACGGCTGCAGCAAAGCAGAGGCAACTATATGGTATGTTTAGTCTGGAAGAGTCTTTAGATGTCCTCCCTGCTCCATCCTAATTCCCCTTGCCTGGAGTGTGGCCCAGGAGAAACCCAGAAGTTTCTGGAGCTGCTAGGGAATGAAGGGTGTGGAGGGTTGAGAGCCTGTGGACCGGCCTTGGGAAATGGAAAACATGCAGTGACATGGAGCAGGGGCAGGGTTGTATGGACAGAACCAGCAGAGCTGAGACAGGACCAATGAGCCCATTGCACCATGAGGCCCCAGCAGCCGGGGCCTCACCGTGGATGCCAGGAGACCAGGTGGGTGAAGGACAGCTCTGTAGAGGCCACTGAGGACACCACCAGGTCCAGCATCCAGACCAACAGACCAGCTACCCTCTGCCATTGCCCCAGATCCACATACAAGGTAGGGGCGCAGGGAGAGGAGAAGCAGGGGTACACCTGGAGAGCAGGTAACAGTGTGGGCAGGGACTGGACCGCATATGTATCCAAAAGGGGCTGAACTACTTCAATGTAGCTATTTTATTTTACTTTTAATTTTTTTAATGTTTATTCATTTTTGAGAAACAGAGCACGAGTGGGGGAGGGGCGGAGGGAGGAAGACACAGAATCAGAAGCAGCTCCAGGCTCAGAGCTGTCAGCACAGAGCCCGACGTGGGGCTCGAACCCACAAGCTGTGAGATCATGACCTGAACCAAAGTTGAACGCTTTACCAACTGAGCCACCCAGGCGCCCCCTCAATGAAGCTATTTTAAAGTAGAAGAGGCTGGTTTTCCTTTAGTTGGCAAGTTTAAATGCTCCCATGGAATCTTAATGGGAAAGAGAATTTGCAAAGAAGTTTATATTGGTTCTAAAAAATGAAGACGCAGGGTGCCTGGGTGGCTCAGTCGGTTGGGCGTCCAACTTCGGCTCAGGTCACGATCTCACTCACGGTCCGTGAGTTCGAGCGTCGCGTCGGGCTCTGTGCCGACAGCTCAGAGCTTAGAGCCTGTTTCAGATTCTGTGTCTCCCTCTCTCTCTGACCTTCCCCCATTCATGCTCTGTCTCTCTCTGTCTCAAAAATGAATAAACATTAAAAAAAAATTTTTTTTTAAATGAAGATGCTAAATTTTTCTTTTTTTAAATGCAGTTGTAATATGTAATTCTGACACCTCCCCCAATTTGGGGCGCCTGGGTGGCTCAGTAGTCTGGGCGTCCCGTTGAGTGTCAGACTCTTGATTTCAGCTCAGGTCATGATCCCAGGGTTGTGGGATCGAACCCCTCGTCAAGCTCCACGCTGAACACGAAGCCTGCTTAAGATTCTTTCTCTCTCCCTCTGCCCCTCTCCCTGACTCATGCGCTCTCTCTCTCAAATAAAAATAAAATAAAATAAAGTGTACATTCTGTGAGTTTTGACAGATGTATACAGTTGTGTAGTCATCACCTCAATTAAGATCCAGAACAGTTCCATCACCCCCCAAAAGTCCCTCATAGCCCTTTGCACAATCACAACCTCTCACCCTTAGCCCCTGGCAACCGCCGATCTGTTTTCTGCCTCATAATTTTGCCTTTTCCAGAATGTTGTATAAATGGAACCACACACTATGTAGCCTTTTGTACTAAACTTTTAAACATATCTCCTTAACTACCTCGGCTTCCTCCTCTTCTCCCATGCTGCCTTCTCTGCAAATTGCTTTATATGGACAAATCCAGACCAGCAGCAATCTCTGCAGCTTCCCCACCCACCACTGGACCCTTTGTGCAACCACACCCCCTGTGCAAGCCCCCACCCCCCCAGGGTCAGCGGGTCTGCGTATTTAGCATGCTAGGCCTCTTGCTTCTCTGGAACGTTTGCTATTCTTTTAAAGGTGGTTTGGGTTTTGTTTGTTTGTTTGTTTGTTTTTTGCCTCTTGGGACACAGATCCCCATCTTCAGATGCCTCCTTCCAATTCTCTTCTCCCCTCCTCACCTCAGGTCCTACCTGCCCTGCAGCCTGGGTACCTGGGGAGTCCACCCACACTGGCCTCACTCCTCTGACCCTCAAGCGTCCCCCTTCTCAGACTTTCTCCTCTCTTTACCCTCTGTCCTTTGTCACTTCGCTTTCTGTGCCTGGGCTATCTCATGACCTTTGTTGCCACACCTGGGGCCCTGGTGCCCAGTAACCTCCCAGCACCATTTGGTTCATTCTTTGGGGTTTGTTGACAGTTGGGTTCTTCTCTCTCAGTAAGGAAGAAGCAAGAAACCTCAACACTGCAATTTCCTCCTCACCTCAGGGTGATGGCGACAGATTCTGAGTCTCCAGGGCGGGGACGGTGTCTTTACCTGCCCTGTGGAGCATTGCCTTCACAAGGGTGAAAAAATGAGGTGAAAGGTTAGGTGAGAGGGAACAGCATCCATGCTTAGGGGCTGGACTCAATTTGTCTGGCAAGAGAAGACCTCAGAGGTGGCCCTCTGCCCACCTGGGCTGGACATCTGCTAGCTGACTGTGCCTCACACCCCTTCTTCATCTGCCACAAGCCTTCGTAAAGGGTCATGCGCAGAAAACTGAGTGTCCCCTGTGTTTCGAGCAGGAAGGGCACTTGCTGTGGGAGAGGAGGGCAGAAGCAGGTGGGAAAGAGGAAATGTCGGGATAGAGGGTGCTGTGGGAGGCTGGCTCTCTCCCTGAGAAAAACTCTTCCCTGATGTCACTGACACCTTCACCTGACTCCGAGGTGGCCAGAGGGAGCCCAGGCTATAGTTGAGCCTTTAGCTGAAACTGGTACAATTAAGGATCTCAGGTTTTATCACTGCTCCAGGGGACAGGAGGGGTGGGAAGGCAGGTTCTATGTTCATTCAACTCCCTTCACTGCCATGTGATTTGGAATCCAGCTCTGGAGTCAGACTGTGGAGTTCTAGACCTAAGCTCCTTTTCTGATCACCCTTGAGGCTTTGAGCAAATCACCTAACTGCCCAGTGCCTCAGTTTCTCCATCTGCAGAATGAGGGCAGTCACCAGAACTAACCCACTGGGCTGCAGTGGAGATGGAATGAGAGAATCCATAGGCACTTGGTGCATAAGAACGGTTCAAAAAATGGTAGCCTCTATGAGCGTTATTATTCTTTCCAGTTAGGAACTAAGGATCCTGAAATCGCAAGCTAGTTCAGGTGGAGCTAAAAAGAAGAGAATCGTCAAGTCTCGGGGTAAAGAAACTTACTGACACCCTCAGTGAAATCAAACCCAGGTCCTCCAAGGCTGACACTGGAGGTGAAATTCTCACAGGGTGGGGAAGGGTTGCAACTTTCCTTACCTGTGGGGTCACCAGTGAGATTAGGGAGAAATCTCCAGGGGAAGGTGGATCTTGGGATACAGAGCCAAGAGATCCTGCCATCCTTCCCATGGGGAGATACTCCCGGCATCCAGAGCCAACCTCAGAGGAAGCGGATTTGATTTTATTAAGGAAGTCAACACATTTCCTTCCATCCAGTGTGGACTCTGTGTTGTTCATATTATGGGTTTCCAGGATGTGAAATGTCATCCTAGGACAGAGCCTGGAAAAGAATGGGCTGAATGCCTCTTTAGAGAGCTTTAGCCAACTGTTGAAGAAAGAGGAGCCTACCTTTCTGCTAGACTTAATAATCATATGCCATTCGGAGAGCAACAGTAACAGTTGAGGTAATAATAACAGCAAATATTTTTTTAGTAATTGCAATAAAAGGCTCAAAACAATACTATTAAGCTGGTATTATTATTCCCATTTTACAGAACAGGAAACTGAGGTTTGATGAATTTAAATAGCCTGCTGGGATCACAAAGACAGATGATTGAATGAATGTGAACTTGGGGCTGTTTTTTATTTATTTATTTTTTCTAGCTTTATTGGGATATAACTGACAAATAATATTGTGGGCATTTAAGGTACACAATGTGATGATTTGATATACATATTTATTGTGAAGTGATTACCACAATATGGTTAGTTGATGCATTTATTATCTCACATAGTTACCTTGTGGTGTGTGTGTGTGTGTGTGTGTGTGTGTGTGAACATTTAAGATCTATTCTCTTAGCAAATTTCAAAAGTACAGTACTGTGAACTGCAGTCACCATGCTGTACATTTGATGCATGAATTTGGGTCTGTTTGAATTCAGAACCTGAGTTCTTACCACTATTCTGTCTCTTAGAGGACATTTCAACCTAGTGAGAAAAGTATGTTGTAAGATCGGCCTCCTTTCAACCACCTTTGGGTATTTATTTTCTCCTTAAATTTCTGGGAATTTTGAAGGCTCAGCCCCAAAGAAAGAACAAGTGGCTCATTTCTGCCGCCTAGAGGACGCAACCTGCCTTACTGAGAATAAAGGTAGGAAGGCAGTGTTTTAAGAAGTGTGCTCAAAATCCCAACAGGTCCGGGCCTGCAAGAAACAAATCTGAAAAGAACACCCTTTAGTTTATGAAAAGCTGGTGATAACAGGTTAGGGATTTTGTGAGAACAATATATCAAGGGTGGGACCCACAGTCAGACTGGAGCTTTCATTTTTAACACCTGCCCCCATATGATTCTTATGCTCAGGCAAGTTTGGGGGAACCGCAGATGCATATGATTCATTCATCTGACAAGGGTGGGAAGAATGCCTTCCTACCACAGCCCACTATGACTTCAGCGTGTAGCAGACTCCGAGGGAGTTGAGTATGGGTCCCTGCCTTCGGTCAATTACATCACCTCTCAGAGCCTTGGCTTCCTAATTTAGCAAGCGGCCCATTTTGTAACTGGTATGCAAGCCAGGATACCCAGGCTATGCTTGCAGGCAGGAGCGCTTTGCTTAATCTCCCGAACCTCAGTTTCCCTGCCTGTAACATGAGAGGGTGAATACTCATCAAGTTTCCTTCCTGCTTCAAGATGCCTGAGTCTCTTTCTGTCTCTGCCAGACCTCGGCCCCCTGTCAAGAGGCTACAGGGAAGCCTTGGGTGACCTGCTCAGGAGGTTGGTCTCCACAAGAGCAGAGGCCTGCGTCCTGCCCACCGCTCGCAGCTCTTTTAAGAGCAGCTGAGGTCCAGAGCTTTGCGTGTCTCTGTTGTTTGTACTCACAGCCACACTGTAGGATCCTTCTTTTCACTGCTACCTGCAGTGCAAAGTTGGCTTCCTGTTCCCACAAAGGCCCTGAGGAAAGTAAAGTTGATTTGGAAAAGTAATGGGCTCTGAGATCCTGAACTCTGGGATCAGATGGACCAGTCTTCAAATCCTAGCTCTGCTACTCATCAGTGATGTGATTTGGGGCAAGTTACCCATTCTACTCTTCGTTTACTCATCTGTAAAATGGGCATAAGAATAGGGCTTGTCTTGTAGGGTTGTGGTGAAGATGAAATGAGATGATGCCATGAAAAGTCTTATAGGAATATCTGGTACATGATGGGGATTCTGGAATGTTCCCTGACTGCCACCGTTGGGAAGTGGCAAGGTAATTCACAACCAGTACTCCACACAGACAATTAGCATCCAAGGGAGTCCTTCAGGGAACTCCAGCTGACCTCTGTAATGATCTACTATGTTACGTGTTCTCTCGCCCATGTTTAAAGGGCTTCCAGTGAAGCCAAACTGTCCTTTCCCACATTTCTCAAGGTGAGTCTTTACTGGGTCCCTGGGCTCACAGTGCCATTCCTGAGTCCCCACAGGGTAGCCCATCTGGGTTTGAGGCCGCCGGAAGAGAGACGCATGAGGGGCCCGGAGCAGGCCAAGGCCTCACCGATGTGTTTCACAGGAGCCAGCTCAACAAGCAAGACCTAGGAGGGCCAGAGAGTGGCCCTGCTTAACACTTGCATCTCTTGCAGCTGAAGAGTGAATGATTATTGCCCTTGCCCTTGTAATAGGCTGCTGCTGCTGACCAAAATTAAACAAAAATTAAATCGACAAAAACATCCAAGCAGGGCAAGGTGGCAGCAAACAAGCATACGGGATTGGCCAGGAAGAGAACTAAGGTCTAAAGAGCAAATTGCTTATTGACTGAAGACAAAGGTCTTCATCATTTTATTTTTTTAAATATTTATTTATTTTTGAGAGACAGACAGAGCGTGAGTGGGGGAGGGGCAGAGAGAGGGAGACACAGAATCCGAAGCAGGCTCCAGGCTCCGAGCTGTCAGCACAGAGCCTGACGTGGGGCTCGAACCCACAAACCGTGAGACCATGACCTGAGCCGAAGTGGGACGCTTAACCGACTGAGCCACCCAGGTGCCCCGAGAAAGGTCTTGATAAGAACTGGCTTTGGCACAAGAGCACGGCTTCCGAGACTGTGCTGCCTCCAACCCAAGAGAACAGCAGCAGCGGCAGGGGCCTGTGGGGCTGACTCAGGGGTCAAGGGGGGACAGAGGGGTTCTGGCCTCACAATCCCCAAAGGGCCCCCCACTCTGGCTTTTGACATTTATCTCCAGATGACAGGATTGAAAGAAGGCGACCTTCAGGGTAGAGCTCCCAACCCACATTCCATCACTGCCTCTAGAGCACTTCGTGTAATATGTTTCAGCTGTGTCCCGAAAGCGCCTTTTGCAAAAGCACAATTACCTTTAATTTTCTGTGGTAAAAGCATGAGTGTGTCAAAGGTAAACATTTTAAATGCAACACACTTCTCAATAAACTTTTTTTTTGGCGGGGGGGGGGGAGGTGCATTTCTTCACATTTTCATATACGTGGGGTTTTATTTTTTATTTATTTTTTAAGTAAGCTCTACACCCAACATGGGACTTGAACTCATGACCCTGAGACCAAGAGTCACATTCTCTGTGGGCTGAGCCAGCCAGGTGCCCCTAGACTAGGACCTTTAAAAAAATACATGTAGGGGCACCTGGGTGGCTCAGTCGGTTGAGCGACCGACTTCGACTCAGGTCATGATCTCACGGTTTGTGAGTTCAAGCCCTGCGTCGGGCTTTGTGCTGACGGCTCAGAGCCTGGAGCCTGCTTCCGATTCTGTGTCTCTGTCTCTCTCTGCCCCTCCCCTGCTCATGCTCTGTCTCTGTCTCAGAAATAAATAAACATTAAAAAATTATAAACAAACAAACAAACAAATAAATAAATAAATAAATGTAACCATGGGTCTGTCTTGACCTCCAAGAGGCCCTGGCCAGGACCTGGTGATGAGGGTAATTGTAGGCCCAATAGTATGTGCCTCTCTCCTGCAAAAACAGTTTCTCTCTCTTCCAAATTGGTGTTTCTCAGGACTTCTGTGCTTCCCGATAAGGAGGACCTGGTGAAGGGTCAGTCCTCCATTCTCGCTCAGAGGAGATACATCTGCAAGGACAAACCCCCAAAAGTCCTCTTGTACAGCCAAACTGCTGACGGCCCTTGAATATATTAACACAGGGAGTGTCTGTTCCCCTGTCTACGCCCATTCCACCAGGGTTTGAATGGGAGACAATGCTCATTTTTCTGGGTTCATGACAACACCAAAGCATGGCCCCAGGTAACACCAACTGGTTTTGTTTTTTTCGCCTCTTTCGTAAACTTCCAAATTTCCTACAGTATTTCCTACAGTACTGATGTATCTCCTACAGTAAAATACATCACAATTCTAACTTGAGTATTCACCACCTGTCCCTCTCCCCATACGATTAAGACGATGTGCTTGGCCTCGACATCTAGGATGTTTTTGTGAATCTGACATGCCTCAGAAGTCAGTTTCGAGAAAATAGGGTGATAGCCTGCCTCTCTAAACTTCCTCTCTTGAAGTTGATAAAAATGTCGGTGATGGACCACATCCAGTAAGAGTGCTGGCAGCCAAAGCACAGATGAATCACAGCCACGCCCTTTTCTCACGCAGAGTGCCAACAGCTCAACTTTTAGATCCCAGCTTTTCTCACGCACCATGGCTAGCAGGAAAATCCAGAAAGGCCTAGAGGTGGACCAGCTCTGGTTCACCCTGAGTTTGCGTCTTTCTCAGCAGTGAATCATTCTCTCTCTCTCTCTCTCTCTCTCTCTCTCTCTCTCTCTCTCTCTCTCTATATATATATATATATATATATATATATATATGTATAGTTTTTTAATACAATCATATATATAGTTTTTTGGGGGTTTTTGTTTGTTTGCTTTGAGGGAGAGAAAGGGCACAAGTGAGCAAGGGGCAGAGAGAGAGAGAATTCCAAGAAGGGCACGGGGGTGGGGTGGGGGAGAGAAAAGCAGGGCTCATGCAAAGCGGGGCTTGTGCTCACCTGATGTGAGACTCAAACTCGCGAACCGTGAGATCATGACCTGAACCAAAGTCACTGAGCCATCTAGGCACCCAATACATAGTGTTCTTTTTACGACAATATTTTTAAAAATCGAGTTATAATTCACATAACGTTAAATTCACGATTTAGTGTTATATAGTATACTTCCTATGTTATGCAACCATCACCATTAAAAAAAATTTTTTTTTAATGTTTCTTTATTTTTGAGAGAGAGAGTAAGCAGGGGTGGGGCAGAGAGAGAGAGGGAGACACAGAATCTGAAGCAGGCTTCAGGCTCCGAGCTGTCGGCATAGAGCTCGATGTGGGGCTCGAACCCATGAACCAAGAGATCATGACCTGAGCCAAGTTGGACGCTCAACCCACTGAGCCCCCCAGGCGCCCCAACTGCTCTCTAGTTCCAAAGCATTTCCATCATAACAAAAACCCTCATACGGGTTTTTGTATCTTTACAAACCTTTTATATCTTTACAATTTACCTATTCTGGACATTTCGTAACTGAAATCACACACTATGCGGCCTTTTGTGTCTGGTTTCTCTCACTTAGCACAGTGTTTTCAAGGCCTTGTGTTGCACCCATGTTGCAGTGCCTATCAGTACTTCATTCTCTTTTATTGCATATTCCATTGTATGGATGTATGAATACATTTTATTCATCCACGCATGAGTTGATGGACATGTGGCTTGTTTCAATTTGGGGGCTGTTATGAATAATGCTGTCGTGAACATTCATGTACAAGTTACTGTATGGACATATGTTTTCAATTCTCTTGGGTATATACCTAGGAGTGGGATTGCCAGGTTATTCGGTAAGTCTATGTTTAACTGTTTGAGGAACTTCCAGACTATTTCCCCACTTGACACGTATTCACTGAGCCCCACTATGCTGCTGTGCTAGGAACCAACAACGCCATGGTGAACAGACCTGGCCACCTGTCTGCATGGAGCATACAGCTCAGCAAAAGAAGGCATTAAACAAATAATTAGAAAATAGATTGTTTTGGGGGGGGGGGCGCCTGGGTGGCTCAGTTGCTTAAGTGTCCGACTTTGGCTCAGGTTATGATCTCACAGTTGGTGAGTTTGAGCCCTGCATTGGGCTCTGTGCTGTCAGCTAGGAGCCTGCTTCAGAGCCTCTGTCCCCCTCTGTCTGCCCCTCCCCCACTTGCATTCTCTCTCTCTCTCTCTCTCTCTCAAAAATAAACATTAAAAAATCAAAATAAATAAACAACCTTAAAAAAACAGATTGTTTTTTTAACACACTTTTAGAAATGCCAAGAGGGAAAGTTCAGGCTGCCAAGAGACTGTAACACAGGGATCCCTAACCTGAGGGTTGAACGAGGTCACAGGACAAGATCACGGACCCTCTTGAAACATCAAATCCAGGGCCTGTGATACTAACGCAAACAAACAAAGCCAGAAAACAAGCAAAACACGAAACAAAAAACCCTCCCAATAAACTAAAATGAAGTTCTCATAGTTCAGTAGATTTTTGAAAGTTCTTACCACTGGGGGGGCGATTAGTGAAAACTACACACAGGTGCACCCCCCCCGTGTCTGAAATGATTCACAGAGATGCTTAGACTTGGAAATGTGGGCAGGGAGCAGGTTACAAAGTCTGAGGATGATAATTCTTGACAGCTCCCTTCCAGAAGTTGAAGAGACTCTCACACTGGCTTCCTCCTCCTCGGAAGGGATTCGAGGCCACGCCTCCTTTAGGCCCCGGCTGATGGATGCACTGCCCTCTTCACCTGCCCACTGCCTGCCTGACTCAGACCGTTGCAGCTTTCTCTTCCTGGAAGCTATTTCCAATATTCACTTAGGCAAAAATCAATGCCCTATTGTCTAAAGTAGTGGCGAATTGTTCGGCTTCTCACAGGAAGAAGGGAAGTCCTGGAAATGTCAGCAGTGAATTCCCAGTGAGGTGAAAGCTTGATTTGACCTCAGGAGGTAAAGTTGCCATATTTCAAGTGGGAGAATTTACAAAGTTTTATTCCTATCGAATTAATCCAAAATATTTATACTTTGATGGAGGCACTGGGCTAGGTGGTGTGGGGAGATACAAAGAAACATAAGCATCTGCATTAGTCACTGCCCTTAAGAAAGTAACTAGTGAGAGAAAAGAGCCTCATAAAAGATGCAGCACATGTGAGTCTGATGAGTGCCCAAGCCATAAGAGACAGAGTCATGCCAAGGAGGAAGAATAAGAAAATTCTCCTTGGGCTCGGCCTAGAACTCCAGACTTCATGAAGGTAGTGGGACAGGTGATACCCAGGCTTCCAGCTGGGGAAATGGCATTCCAACAGGGCAGACGGTGGGTGCAAAGGCCCAGGGGTAGAAGTTTAAAAGATATGTTAGGTGTGACATAGAGCTTCCTGAATGAAGCCTCATTTAAAAAAGAAATGAGGCCACTTTGAAGTTTCTAGTTTTTATCAGATAGTCCCAGTAAGGCCTAAGATTTTTCTTTCATCCTTAAACGAAGAGAGGCCCAACTATTGGGGTGTAGTGATCCAAAAGAGAACACCGTATGGCCCTTCAGCTCCTTTTCCCCACGCTTCACCTCCAGTGTGAGTAATGTCCTACAAACTTAGGGGTCCTCGATGCAGATGATGGTGGACACCTGAAAAGGGGCTCTTCTCTGATCCTGGCTGATGGTGGAACCCTAAAGGAGCAGGGTGGGGCCTCCACTGGGGTCTCTGGGATGGATTGAACAATCCCCCCGGTAACGCGCACACACAGTGGCCCCACCCATCAGATGTTGCGCGGGGCTTTTTGCCTTCTATCTTCTGTTTTAACCCTGGTCGGTTCATTTCTGTACTCCCCACACTTTTTCCTTGTTTTCTCCATAGGAATCTTCGGAATTTCTCTGTTCTCTTCCTTTATAGCACTGGGTTGTCAATAGGGGTGTTACTACCTTCCAGGATGTGTCTTAGAAATCTGTGGAGGCTTTTTTGTTTTTCTGAGGGCTGGGAAGGGCACCATTGGCTTTTAGTAGGGAGAAATCAGTCTTCCGCCAATGTGCTGGAAAGCTCTGTGGGAACCATCCTATATCCCACACGATGTTTCAATGTTCCATGAGGCATTTCTATAGGTAAAACAATCCACTATGTGGCGCTTTGAGCCTTGAAACTTAACTCCACTTTACACATGAACACACTGTGTTTTGTTGTCTACTCTCACATGCTCAGCATAACTAGCTACCTCCTCCCGGGAAAGCAACTACTATGTAAACAGAGGGAAAACTGTACTTTCTTTTGTGTAGAATTTTACAGTCTTCCCCATTTTGGAAAATCATACTACCTACAGCAACTCCACTGGTGTTTTTTGAGTTTCCCAAACAACAGACCAATGGCAGTCTGCAACTTCAGTGGTGTTGTATACAGGGCATGTGACGTCTCCACTATAACTTCTAGTTCAGCCACGCCCAAGAACTTACATTTTGAAAGACATATTTCAGGGGCACCTGGGTGGCTCGGTCGGTTAAGCGTCCGACTTCGGCTCAGGTCATGATCTCATAGCTCATGAGTTCGAGCCCCGCATCGGGCTCTGTGCTGACAGCTCAGAGCCTGGAGCCTGCTGTGGATTCTGTCTCCCTCTCTGCCCCTCCCCTGCTCATTTTCTCTCTCTCTCTCTCTCAAAAAAAAAAATTTAATTGAAAGACATATTTTAAGTTGGTTTCCTTTTCTGTCTTTTTAAAATTTTTTTAAATGTTTATTTTTGAGAGAGACAAAGCACAAGTGGGGGAGGGGCAGAGAGAGAGGGAGACACAGAATCCGAAGCAGGCTTGAACCCATGAACCGCAAGATCATGACCTGAGCTGAAGTCAGACGTTTAACCGACTGAGCCACCCAGGCACCCCTGGTTTCCTTTTCTCTTATATTACAGTTAGATGTTGATGACATTTGTATTTTCCAGATGCCGCACCAATATATACCCTATTCCACCTGCTCTTCTTTTTTTTTTTAAATTTTTTTTTCAACGTTTTTTATTTATTTTTGGGACAGAGAGACACAGAGCATGAACGGGGGAGGGGCAGAGAGAGAGGGAGACACAGAATCGGAAACAGGCTCCAGGCTCCGAGCCATCAGCCCAGAGCCTGACGCGGGGCTCGAACTCACGGACCGCGAGATCGTGACCTGAGCCGAAGTCGGACGCTCAACCGACTGAGCCACCCAGGCGCCCCCACCTGCTCTTCTTTTAACATGACCCTGATATTCCTCTGTTGAGCTTGGAGCAGGGTCAGGGGTACGCAGCTGAGGGGGTGGAATGTTATGTTCCTTCCTGTTGTACTTGGGTGGACCTTTGTAACTGCCTTGCTCAATAGACTGCAGTAGAAGTAATGCTGTGTGACTTTTGGAACTAGGTGGGATGGTTAATTTTGTGTGTCAACCTGGCTGGATCACAGTGCCCAGATATTTGGTCAAGCATTATTCTTGATGTTTCTGTGATGAGGTTTTGGGATGAGATTAACATTTAAGACCGTAGACTTTGAGTAAAGCAGATTTCTCTCCATAAAGTAGGTGAGCCTCATCCAGTCAGTTGAAGACTCAAATAGAACAAAATACCGATGTCCCCCAGGCAAGGGGGAATTCTGCAACCAATGGCCTTTGGGCTTGAACTACAGCATTGGCTCTTTGGGTCTCCGGCCTGCTGGCCACTTTGCGGATTTTGAACTTGCATTTTGGAATTACAGATTTGGTTCTTATTCATTCTATTTGTCTCAAGAACTCTAATACACTAGGTCATAAAAGGCAACAGAGCCTTCACCTCTCTCTCTCTTTTCCTCTGGGCACTTGGCTTGGAAAAAAAGCCACCATGTTGTGAGGAAGCCCGGGCCACATGGAGAAGCCATATATGGATGTTCCTGCCAAAAGGCCCCTAGCTGGCAACGAGCCTCAATCAGCGTACATGCAAGTAAAGGAGCCTCTGAATGACTCCAGTCCCCAGCCTTCATCAACAACCATAATCTGAAGCCTTGGACATCATAGAGCAGAGAATAGCTGTATTGGTCATCACTGTCTTTGGTGTGAATTGCTAATCAGTAGAAATCTTGAGATAATAAATGATGAAGTAATTTTGCTTCAAGGCTTAGTGCAAAAATTTTTTTTAAGTTTATTTATTTATTTTGAGAGAGAGTGAGCAGGGCGGGCAGAGAAAGAATCTGAAGCAGGCATGGTGCTCAGCTCAGAGCCAGACTCGGGGCTCATCTCACAAACCGCGAGATGATGACCTGAGCCAAAGCCAAGAGTCGGTTGCTTAACCCACTGAGCCACCCAGGTGTCCCCCCAAATGTTTTATTGAAATGATTTGATACTTGAAAGGCAGAGTCCCTAAAGAGGGCGAAGATTAAAATGATGATGAAGCCTTTGCTGTCAAACCTATGAAAATTGAGCACACCCTACCTACTTTAGGGACACACCTGCCCTTGGTGATCTCCTGAACAGGTGCTTTAGGTGATAAGGCAGAGCAGGGCCCAAATCACACCCTCTGATATCTGGCCTGGAAAGATGCTACTTCCTGTCTCAGCTAGTACACACCCAGACCATCAGGGGTCTGGCCACCCTGTGCACCTCTAATCCGAGCCTGCCCACATTCAAGGGAAACTGATGGCCAATTAGCTGCTTTCCAGGTCTTCCAAAACAAGGACATTTAGATGGATCACCTCCGGATCCAGAGTCATGCCCTCTGGAGGTCCAGAGGAAATTCAATCAAGCCCCTGGCTGTTCAGAAAGAGATAGAAGCTGGCCCCAGCATGCCTCTGCAAGAACGGGAAGCCCAGATTGTGAAGCAAGGGCTCGGGGCCGGAGCTTTCCTTCAGACCTTAGCACTTAACTTGGGAATCTGCATTTAGGCCAAAGAAAATACTTCTGACCAGTGGCTGGGCCCAAGGACAACAATAATGCCCATGATGACGGTGACATGTTCTCAAAGCAGAGCAGCCAGGAGGGAACCAGGGAGGGGGCCCAGCCACAAAGCTGGAAAGCCAGCATTCACTACGATTGAAGTTGTTCATCCCCTTGAAACGCGTGCAGGCAATAAAGATAGCTAGAGTTTATGGAGGGCTTGCTGTGTGCCAGGCACAAGGCTACACTCTTTATGCACACGATCGCATCAAATTCTTAAAATACTCTGTGAAGTAGGTACGGTATTTGCTACACTTGGCAGGTGGGGGCACAGACCCAGCCTGCAATATGAGTCAGATGGATTGTATTTCAAAGCCTGTCCTCTTACCCACTTTGCTATTATCCTGCATTCAGAGGCAGAGGGACTGTTCCCCCCACTTAATACCTGAGGGCGTGTTCCCCACATCCAAGACAGACTCCTACGTAAGTGCTGTGCATCCATGACATCAGGACATTGACACTGATTCAGTAATACCATCTAACCCACAGACCCCATTCAAATTTTGCCGGTTATCCTAATTATGTCACGTCTGGGTCCAGCATCCAAACTGGGATCCCAGTTGCATTCCGTGGTCATGTTCCTTTCGTCTATTCCAATCTAGAACAGTCCCTTAGACCTTCCTCATCTTTCTAGAGCTTGACATTTTTGAAGAGCACAGGCCATGCCCCTCAGTTTGAGTTTGTCTGATGCTTCCTCGAGGTTTATATGTTTGGGGCAGGAATCCCACAAAAAATAGTACTGTGCTCTTTTCAGGGCATCCTATTAGGAGGCATACGACATCAATTTGTCCCATTACTAATAAGCAGAGAAGGACTTTTAACCCTGGACTTGGAGTCATATACTGGGAAGAAAGACCATAAGAGCCTGGAACTCCCCTCAGCTCAACAAATCCCATTTTGACCAGTGGGCCAGCCATTCTAGAAAGGGAACAACAATATTGCTGGAAGGTGTTGGGACGGAAGAGGTTGCGTTTGTCAGAACTCCTCCTAGAGAGCAGACTTGAGCGGTTGGAAGGAATTATTTCGCAGCCATTTGGAGAGGAGGGTGAGGCCCCACAGGGGCTTTCTCAAATCGCTGGAAGAGCAGAGAGCTACGTGCCAGATGAGGACAAAAGGAGAGTGAAGGAAAACATGAGGTGAGGAAAAAATGGGCGGAAGGACAGGGGAATAACAGGAGACAATAGCGTCGTCCCAAAGGCTCAAAGTATTTGTTTCATATACCTGCATGGCTGTTTAAAAAGTAAGCTAAAAACTAATACAAATCAAGCCTGAGGATATAAAACTTATGACTTCTATATCTTAAATAAAAACCCACTTGAATGAAAATGAAACAATGGAAAAAAATAAAAGTACAATTTATTTTGATGTACCTGTTTGTCGGTGGACTTGTAGCCAAATAACCCGTGCGAATAATCCCAGATCTTTGGGTAAATTCCTCAGGCTTGCTGAGACTCAGTTTTCTCATCTGTAAAATGAGGAGAAAAAGTACCTCACAGCCTTGTCCTGAGGACTAAATGCGACAACCCCAAGTCATGGATTCAGGCAATACTGATTGTGTGCCTACTGTGTGGCACGACTACTCCCGGGCTGGGAATTCAGCAGAGGACAAAACAGACCCCACAGAGCTGACATTCAGGGGGCACAGCCTACCAGAGTGTTCTCTAAGCTGTCAGGCACTGGGCACATTTAAGGAGTCACTGCTATTCAGGGGCGCCTGGGTGGCTCAGTCGGTTGAGTGTCCGACTTCAGCTCAGGTCATGATCTCACAGCTCATGAGTTCAAGCCCTGCATCGGGCTCTGTGATGACAGCTCAGAGCCTGGAGCCTGTTTTGGCTTCTCTGTCTCCCTCTCTTTCTGCCCCTCCCCTGCTTGCACCCCTGCTTGAGCAATGGTGATGTTAAGCAGAGACACGAAGTCACTACCAATTCTCTTCAGAGTCTAGTGTCCGGGGAAGAAATATACCTATTTGAAGAGCTATCATGGATGAGAGGAGCAGAAAAACTCTGGAAGAATATGGACCAAGCTTCTCCGGGGGAAGGATTAGAGACAGAGCTGCTGAGTCAGGAGCAAACTGGGTGTTGTGTAATCTGAGGAGTCTGGAGACCGTGACCTGCTGGGTGAGAAAGTTGCTCCCTCCACTAGGTCTTTGGTTTTCCCTTTGTCTTTCTGACTTTCTCTGCCCCTTTCTAAGATCCACGTCCTTACATCTTCCCAAACCCACACAAACAGTAGCACACACACGTTTCAGGTATTACGATTTCCAGTCAGGTTTCATTTTTAAGCAGCTGCCTTTCTTTTCGTTTTCTCACTTTATGGAGAGCCCATTTATATACAAAAAATAAAATTTTTAACAGAAGCACAAAAAGCAACTCTTTCCTTAAAAAATGTTTTTATTGGGGGGTGCCTGGGTGGCTCAGTCAGTTGAGTGCCTGACTTCGGCTCAGGTCATGGTCTCGTGGTTCGTGAGTTCGAACCCCACATCAGGCTCTGTGCTGACAGTGCAGAGCCTGCTTCAGATTCTCTGTCTCTCTCTCTCTCTCTCTCTCTCTCTCTGACCCTCCCTGACTTGCACTCTCTCACAAAAATAAATAAACAAACATTTAAAAAATGTTTTTATTGGGGCACCTGGCTGGCTCAGTCAATAGAGCATGTGACTCTTGATCTCAGGGTCGTCAATCTGAGCGCCAGGTTGGGCATGGAGCCTACTGTAAAACATTAAAAAAGAAACAAAAAAATAAAGTTCTTATTGTGGTTGTACATACATAACACAATATCTATCATTTTTTTTAGTTTATTTATTTATTTTGAGACAGAAAAAGAATGCGAGCAGGGTAGAGGCGGAGAGAGAGTGTGCGAGAGACATTCCCAACTAGGTTCCATCCGCACTGTCAGCACAGAGACTGACACGGGGCTCGACCTCACGAATGTGAGAGCATGACCTGAGCTGAAATCAAGAGTCAGATGCTTAGCTGACTGAGCCACCCAGGTGCCCCATAATATTTATCATTTTAACCACAGATGAATGTATGTTCAGTGGCACTAAATACTCCCCCCCCCCCCCCCCCCAGTGCTGGGTAGCCATCGTTTCTATCTATACCCAAAATGCCTTCATCATTTTCCATAGAAACTCTACTCCTGCTAACCCATAACTCCCCTTTCTCCTTGCCTGTCAGCCCCTGGAAACCTCCCCTCCACTTTTTGTCTCTACAAATTGGCCTATTCTCAGTATCTCACGTAAGTGGAATCAGACACTATTTGCCCTTCCTTGTCTGGCTTATTTCCTCTGACATCACGGTTTCAAGGTCTATACAAGTCTCAGCACGTATCAAAATCTCATTCTTGTTTTGTGGCTGAATCCTATTCCATTATATATGCTTTGTTGTCCATTCATCTGTTGACGGACATCATTTGGGTTGTTTGCACCCTTTGGCTATTGTGAATAATACAGCTGTGAGCATGGGTGTGTAGGTTATCTGTTCAAGTCGCTGCTTTCAGTTCTTCTGGATAGATCCCCAGAGGTGCCATTGCCGGGTCATATGATACTGCCGTGATAGTTTGAAGCAACTCATTTTTGAAGATTGTTTTTAATGAATCTGTTTCTGCTCCCATTCTGTTCCGTAAAAGGATTTGAGATGCTCAGAAAAAAATACATATAATAAAGAGGGAGAAAGAGTTCAAAGAACCAGGGTGAAGGGAAGACTGGTTGGGGCTTGGGCATGGTGGAATCTGCCCCCCCAAGCACACGCTCAAGTCTTCTCCCCTCCTGGGATGTGCTGCCACGTTCGAAGCTGTTTCCTTTGCAGATGATTCGGCTGCCCCACGTGGGCAGAAACGTGGGTTTCACCATGTACATGAACTGTATGGAAGTTGGCCCCATTGCCTTAGCCACACCACATTTCCCCTGGCTTCAGACCTAGGGCTGGGTGGTTCCTTAAGGACCATCTAGGACAACCCTCTCAACTTCCAGAGGAGGAAAGCAACACTCAGAGAGGTCCAGTGCTCTGGGGAAAGGCCAAGTGTGTAAATAGCAGAACTGAAATTCAAAGCCATGTTTCCCGATGCCAGCCCAGATCCTCCCTGGTGCTACACCGCCTCTTATTTCCATAACTCTGCTTTCCTTTGCTTCAGCTCTGCAAATTCCTTACTTACATGGGAAATTATTATGTTCTCATTCTTCTTAAACTTCCCCAATAATTATGCAGTCTCAAAATTCTGAAGGCTAAAATTACTCTTATGTGGTACTAAACAAAGTGGACATTAACTGTGTACCATGGGGGAGACGCTGCAAATCCCAGTGCTGAAGCACAAGCCGTGTTACTTATTTTATAAAACTTTCCATTTGTTGGTTCCTCAATAGGAGTGTTGCTTCCTGGTTTCCATGGTGATTTTAAAATTTTTCACTCAAACAGTAATTTCCAGATGAAACTGAACATGAATCCAACACACCAGAGCTTTGTGATGACCAGAACAATACCTTGCGATGGACCCAGCATCAGCCAAATATTCACCCCGCTCTGTCCACAGCATGGGGAAGGGGGTGGTGGTGAAACTGGATTATTGATTTCATGGCTATTGATTTCTTTTTCCTGCTGATATTTTTTTAACTTTTTTTGTTCTGAGTTTATTTATTTGGAGAGAGAGCATAAGCAGGGGAGGGCAGAGACAGGAGAGAGAATCCCAAGCAGGCTCCATGCTGTCACCACAGAGCCCATCGTGGGGCTCGAACCCACGAATCTTGAGATCATAACCTCAGCTGAAATCAAGAGGTGGAGGCTTAACTGACTGAGCCACCCAGGCACCCCTAAACTTTCTTTTTAAGAACAACTTTTTTTGGGGGCACCTGGGTGGCTCAGTCGGTTGAGCGTCCGACTTCGGCTCAGGTCATGATCTCACAGTCCGTGAGTTCGAGCCCCGCGTCGGACTCTGTGCTGACAGCTCAGAGCCTGGAGCCTGTTTCAGATTCTGTGTCTCCCTCTCTCTCTGACCCTCCCCCATTCATGCTCTCTCTCTGTCTCAAAAATAAATAAATGTTAAAAAAAAAATTAAAAAAAAAACTTTTTTTTTCAATATATGAAGTTTATTGTCAAATTGGTTTCCATACAACACCCAGTGCTCATCCCAAAAGGTGCCCTCCTCAATACCCATCACCCATCCTCCCCTCCCTCCCACCCCCCATCAACCCTCAGTTTGTTTTCAGTTTTTAAGAGTCTCTTATGCTTTGGCTCTCTCCCACTCTAACCTCTTTTTTTTTTTTTCCTTCCCCTCCCCCATGGGTTTCTGTTAAGTTTCTCAGGATCCACATAAGAGTGAAAACATATGGTATCTGTCTTTCTCTGTATGGCTTATTTCACTTAGCATCACACTCTCCAGCTCCATCCATGTTACTACAAAGGGCCATATTTCATTCTTTCTCATTGCCATGTAGTACTCCATTGTATATATAAACCACAATTTCTTTATCCATTCATCAGTTGATGGACATTTAGACTCTTTCCATAATTTGGCTATTGTCGAGAGTGCTGCTATAAACATTGGGGTACAAGTGCCCCTATGCATCAGCACTCCTGTATCCCTTGGGTAAATTCCTAGCAGTGCTACTGCTGGGTCATAGGGTAGGTCTATTTTTAATTTTCTGAGGAACTTCCACACTGTTTTCCAGAGTGGCTGCACCAATTTGCATTCCCACCAACAGTGCAAGAGGGTTCCCGTTTCTCCACATCCTCTCCAGCATCTATAGTCTCCTGTTTTGTTCATTTTGGCCACTCTGACTGGCGTGAGGTGATATCTGAGTGTGGTTTTGATTTGTATTTCCCTGATGAGGAGCGACGTTGAGCATCTTTTCATGTGCCTGTTGGCCATCTGGATGTCTTCTTTAGAGAAGTGTCTGTTCATGTTTTCTGCCCATTTCTTCACTGGATTATTTGTTTTTCGGGTGTGGAGTTTGGTGAGCTCTTTATAGATTTTGGATACTAGCCCTTTGTCCTATATGTCATTTGCAAATATTTTAAGAACAACTTTGAATTCACAACAAAATTAAGAGGAAAGTATAAAGATTTCCAGTTACCCCCTGGCGTCACACGGGCACAGCGTCCCGCATCATCAATTACACATCCCTCACCAGAATTACACATTTGTTACGAGTGACGACCCTATCACCCAAAGCCCAAAGTTTACATGAGGTTTCAGTCTTGGTGCTATACATTCTGTGGGTTTGGACAAATGCATCATGACACGTATCCATCATTTTAGTATCATACAGAGCATTTTCACTGCCCTGTGCTTATTGATTTTTCAGATGTATTTCATCTTTCACTAAAACAACTACCTTCAGAAGCATTGCAACTTCCTCTCTTCTCTCCATGAGCCACCTTAAAGCACACTGGTGGTTTCAGGACTTCTGTGTTTTTCTAGATGTGTCTTATATAAATTTACAGGCTTTCCCTGGGAGAGGTCTAGCAGATCTCCTTATTCAACTTGAAGTCAATTCCACAAACCCTATAGATGTCGTAGAGAGGGTGGTCACAGACCGTAGAGCAAGATTGCCCTGGTCCAAACCCTAGCTCTTGATCTGTGCCCTCCAGCAAGCTATGTAAACTCCTTGTGCCTCATTTTCTCTTATGAAAAATGGGGATGATAATACTATAACCTACCTCATTAGGTCACTATCAGAATTAAGTGAATTAATATATGTATTGGCCTTGGAGAAGTGTCTTGCATACATTCTAAGTGTTAATAAACTCTTGCCTATGTAAGCCAGGCACTGCCAGCCTTTGGGGACACAGTGATAAACAAAACACAGATCCTACTTTCAAGAAGCTTATTCAGAGGAGAACACAAAAAAATGCATATACAGAAAAGCAACGCTACATGTTCTTATCATGAACATTTTTTAAAGATTTTCTTGGGGCGCCTGGGTGGCTCAGTCGGTTGAGCATCCGACTTCGGCTCAGGTCATGATCTCACAGTCCGTGAGTTCAAGCCCCGCATCGGGCTCTGTGCTGACGGCTCAGAGCCTGGAGCCCATTTCGGATTCTGTGTCTCCCTCTCTCTCTGCCCCTCCCCTGTTCATACTCTGTCTCTCTCTGTCTCAAAAATAAATAAACGTTAAAAAAATTAAAAAAAAAAAAGAAAGATTTTCTTTTTAAGTAATCTCTACACCCAATGTGGTGTTCAAACTTACAACCCTGAAATCAAGAGTCGCATACTCTGCTGACTGAGCCAACCAGGCATACCTCTCATGAACATTTTTAAATTTTTTTTTAAAGTTTATTTATTTTTGAGACAGAGAGAGACAGGGCATGAACGGGGGAGGGTCAGAGAGAGAGGGAGACACAGAATCTGAAACGGGCTCCAGGCTCTGAGCCGTCAGCACAGAGCCCGACGTGGGGCTCAAACTCACGGACTGCGAGATCATGATCTGAGCCGAAGTCGGATGCTCAACCGACTGAACCACCCAGGCGCCCCTCATGAACATTTTTAAACAAGATAGTACCATATCACTTTTGTGTTCTTTTTTAAACATTTTGTTTATTTATTTATTTAGAGACAGAAAGAGTGAGCAGGGGAGGGGCGGAGAGAGAGGAAGAGAGAGAATCTCAAGCAGGCTCTGCACTGTCAGTGTGGAGCCCAGTGCCAGGGCTTGAACTCATGAACCATGAGATCATGACCTGAGCCGAAACCAAGAGTCGGATGCTGAACCCACTGAGCCACCCAGGTGCCCCACTTTTGCGTTCTATGTGGAAACTTGTTGCTATAATATTACCACTAAATACTAGCATTTTCACTTAGAATTTGCACATTACCACCATCCGTTAATTCACCAACATTTATTGAGCACCTACCATGTTGTAGGCACTGTACTAGGCACTTAGGGCATCAATGTGATATAGACCTGAAATGTTAACATGTCCTTCTTCCCTGCCTTCCCTCTTCGTCCACCTTCTGTGCCCCACCCAAGAGTATCTATGACTGCCTACCTGGCTCCTGAGCTTCAAGGTAGAGGGGAGACCTAAGAATTGAGAGAGGTTGGCTTGATCTATACAACTGAGGCAGGGTGGGGTGGGGCGGACAGAAGGGATACAAAGATTTGAGTAAGTTGGGAGAAGGGAGATCTTGGAGAGTAGCTGCTGTGATGAAGTGTCACTCTGGAGACAGAGACGCCTGAAGAGGAACTTTAGAACTGCCACTGGGCACTCTGCAATGTAATTCCTTCTCCCTTGCTGCTTCTAGAGACTTCAGTGAAGACCCCAGTGCTTTGGGAGGTGAACTTGGTGCTCCTTTTGAATATGGTTCCATGCTGAGACAGGCTGCAGTAGCCAGCTTCCAAGAAGCCCTGCCTGCTGGTATCCATGCCCTTGAGGGGTCCCCTCCCACACTGAGTAGGGGTAAGCTGTGTCATGATAGGGTATTGCAGAAAGGAAGGAGGGGAACATCTGAGGCTATATCCTGAAAGACACCGCAGCTTCTACCTGATTCTATTGGATCACTTGCTGTCAGGTAGGTCACCTATCATGTTGTGAGGATGCTCAAGCAATCCTATAATAAAGTCCGTGTGGGAAAACCGCATCCCACCCAACCCCACCCCTGCTGCCAACAGCCAACATAATTTGCCAGCCACATGAGTGACCCTTCTAGAAGTGGATCCTCAGGCTTCAGGGAGGAAGTAGATCCTATAACCCTGGCCAACAGCTCGCTGCCACATCCTGAGAGATCCCCGAGCCAGAACCACTCAACTAAGCCACTCCTAACTACTCGACCTACGTGACATAACAAACACTTACTGTTATTTTTAAATCTCTGGGTGTCAGGGGCAAGTGGTGCAGCTAAACACTGGCTACAAGGTGGCCTGGCTTTTGGGGGGTACCCAAATGTGCCTGAGTTTCCCAGGCCACCCCAACCCATAAATACAAGAGAGAACACAGCAAGAGCATCAGTTGGACCTCACTGCTCTTGCCTCTTCTGGTGAAGCAAGACCTGGACCTGAGATCTTCTGTCAATTAACCATTCCCACTACCCCTAATAGGAAAACGAAAAGTATGTTTGTGAATTGGGAGAAGGGGGATAGGTCTCCCATGTGTTTATGAATCTCCCCCGGTGCTGTTTTGCTGTCTCTCGTGGGTATTGCTGATGGTTTCCGAGATACCACCGTGTCCTGCCAGGCACCATGTTGCCACCAGGGGTCAGTGCCCACGGCCAAGCACCAAAGTCTTCCCACCAGACACTGCCCCTACTTTCCGAGTATTGCTTCTGAGGAACTCACTGGACCAAAGGGAGGAGCTGCTCTGTGATGACGTGGCAGAAAGATGTTTTTTCCTCCCCAATGTGCTGCCCTTCCCCTACAGTTGTATAGAGAGTTTATGGAAATAATTTGTTTTTACTCACAGCCCTCTTTCTCCTTAGGTCTCAGACTTATGTTGGCCATATGTCCCATACGTTGGCCAGGGACCATTTAGTGACCTGTATGTTGCTATCAGGGTTCTTACTGCCCTGTAGTGCCCCAGACTTGGTTGCTGGGCCAGGCTCAACATGGCTGCAGGCAGCTCTAGGCTCACATCATGCCAGTTTGGCATCACTAAGGAAGAAAAGGACATCTGCTTTAGAAGACATAACTCCCAGGGGTGCCTGAGTGACTCAGTTGGTTAAGCGTCTGGCTTTTGCTCAGGTCATGATCTCACAGTCCGTGGGCTTGAGCGCCATATCAGGCTCTATGCTGACAGCTGAGAGCCTGAAGCCTGCTTCGGATTCTGGGCCTCCCTCTCTGTTCCTCCCCTGTTCATCCTGTGTCTCTCAAAAAATAAATAAATATTCAAAAAAAATTTTTTGAAAAAGAAGACGACGAAACTCCCAGGAAGGGCTCTGATTGGCTGGGCTTGGGTTTCATGCCCACCTCTTGAGCTGTAGAGATGGGAAGGCAGGGGACTGTGCTAGGCAGCTCCCCCAGGATCATCTGGAGCTTGCCAAAAGGAAGCATGCCCCTACCTTCAAAGCAGTGGGGAGGTGGGTAAAGGGGTGATGGTGGCAGATCAAAACAACAAATTCTGGATGTCCTTGAGTTTCTAGACCTGCCTAGGCATCCTAGTCTGACCTCTAGCAGTGGACCCAGTAATCCCAGCCATTCAAGGTCATGGTCCCTGCCTCTGAGGAGCTTGCTGTCTCCAGAATGGGGTCCATCTGCACGACCTTCTTTGACTCGTTCAGTGTGCTCCTTCCTTAGACGCTAGTTCAAGGGTGAGAGGTCATGACTTTTGTACCTTCTTTACCATATTTCCTTCTAAACTTCTCTGAAGGTTTTCCTGTGAGTTGCCCTTCCCTGCATCCTGATGTCTGTCTTTATTTGCCAAAAGTCTCTCCCACATAAGCACACACACAAAAACACACACACACACACACACATGCAGATTCATAACCTCCTGCCTATTCTCCAGCTTTGTAAGTCCAGCTGTGAGAATTCTAGGACAAGACACTCTGGGGTCGAGTGTTCTAATTTTACATAACACAAGCCTGGCAGCCTCCCTCCTTCCTACCTCATCATCCCTTAAAACTTCGAGGTGGGCAATCAGACAACTGCTCTTTTTGTGACCAGAGGAATCTTCTCTGCTGACAGCCCCATGAGTCCTTCTTGTCACCGCCAATAACCTTTGATGATGGGGTCTAGAAACTGACCCATCCTCACAGGATGTGGCACTTGGCCAGTGTCCCGGCAGAGTGCCTGACAGAGTTCTCTGCTTGTGAACTGCCTGCACATCTTCCTCAGGCTGCCAAGGAGGTGCCTCAGTCTCCGGCGGAAGGTCAGCTGGTTCTTCGAAGAGCAGGAAACCGCGGGACGTGCAAAGGTCCTAACTATACAGTGCTGTCACTCCCTCACACAACACAGGGGAAAAGTGTTACTGGAGTAAGTAGTTTCCCAGAGCTATGACAACAAACTACCACAGATGAGTGACTCAGAAGCACAGAAATGTGTTGTGTCCCAGTTCTGGAGGCTAGAAGTCCAAAGTCAGGGTGTCCGCAGGGCCCTGCTCCCCTGAAGCCTGGAGGGAAGGATCTCTCCCAGGCCTCTGTCCCAGGTGCTTGGCTTGTGGCAGCAAAACTACAATTTCGCATCGTGTTCTCCTTATGTTCATGTCTCAAATCTCTCCATTTTATAAGGATTCCAGTCCTATTGGACTAGAACTCTCCTGAGGACCTTATATTAACTTGACTGCCTCTGTAAAGTCCCCCTCTCCAAATAAGGTCATATTCTGAGATGCTGGGGGTTAGGGACACAATTCAACCCATAATAACAGCTGCAGACCTAGGCCTTCAAAAGAAGGTTGTCCTGTGGTGTTGCTTTCTCTCAACTTCTTTGTACTCCACGTCCCCTTCTTTGCAGGCAACTTGCCTTTTCTATGTGTCCTGGCCCAGGGCTCATTCTGCCTCCCACAGGGGGCCCTGCCCAGCCCACTGAATGAGGGTCATTCATCACTTCTCTTTCTTTTTTTTTTTTAATCAAAAAAACTTTTTAATGTTTCTTTATTTTTGAGATGGGGGGAAGGGACAGATAGAGAGAGACACACACATACAGAATCCAAAGCAGGCTCCAGGCTCTGAGCTGTGAGCACAGAGCCCCACGCTGGGCTTGAACTCACGAATCTTGAGATCATGACCCGAGCAAAAGTCAGACACTTAACAGACTGAGCCACCCAGGCGCCCCCATTCACCACTTTTCAAAAACAACTGGCAGGTGACTCCAAAATGAGCATTGGTTTCTCTTGGCAACCACACAGTTGAATCTCCCATAAGGAAAAGAACCCCTCAGGGTTAGTTTGTTTGGTGCAGAGTTGAATTAATCATTCTCTCTAGTTCAGGGCAACCACCCCTAAGGGTCAGTACACTACCCACTCCTCTCTTGCTTGGTCTCTCCTCTTCCTTGTCACTGGTCTCTCCCTTTCCCGCCTCCTCCCTGTAGGCACCCACTCTAGGGTTCATTGTGGGTCCTTCAGGAGCCCCGGGTCCTTGTCAAGCAGGTAGAACTGTTTTGATTTCTTTTAGACTTTTAATTTTTATAAATGGTGCATTGCTGTAGATAGCATTGTGTTTCTTACTTTTATTACTCTACTGTTGTTCCTTGGGTTAATACAATTTTATTCTCACCACTTGGGCAACACAAGCTCCAACAGAGTGCAGTTAAGGAACATTCGATTCCTTCCTGGGTCTGGCTTACATTACAAGACCCCTAAATGTAACTATAACTGACACTCTCCTTTACATCCCAGATGAGAAGAACTGGATCTAATCAGACTGATTTCTCATTCCACATTTTTCCACACCCCAACCGTGGAAAGGCAATGGGAAGTCCTCCACGTCACCTCACATCCTCAGACACAAAAACACACTCTGATCATGTTCAATGATACAAGTGAGGATACCACCAGCCATACCCAGAATGTGGGGATCCCATAGGACAAATGACCTGGTGCCTTCAACAAATAAATGTCATTAAAAGAGGGTGGAACAAGGGGTGGTAAGGGAGAAATGAAAGTGGATTAAGAGATACCTAAGAGACAGGGTGACTGAGTGGCTCGGTCATTAAGCATCGAACTTCAGCTTAGGTCATGAGTTTGAGTCCCACATTGGGTGATCTGAAGTCCTACTTCGGGTGAGCATGAGCACCGTTTTGGATGAGCCCCGCTTCTTTCTCTCTCTCTCTCTCCCTCTGCCCCCCCCCCCCCACCCCGGCATTCTCTCTCTGTCCCTCGCTCGCTTGTGCCCTCTCTTTTTCTCTCTCTCTCAAAAAAAAGAGATACTTAAGAGACATATTAACCAAGTGCAATGTGTGAGCCTTATTTAGATTTGAAAAAGACAATTGTAAAAACATGTTTTTAAGATAATAAAGAAACTTTATTTATTTTTTTATGTTTATTTATTTATTTTGAAAGAGAGAGAAAGCACGAGCAGGCTCCAGGGCTTGATCCCACGAACCATGAGATCATGACCTGGGCTGAAATCAAGAGTTGGACACTCAACCGACTGAGCCATCCAGGCACCCCAATAATAAAGGAATTTTAAATAGGAATCAGGTATTAGATGAAGTTGAGTGTTAATTTTTTTAGATATGATAACTCTATTATTGAGCTTTAATAAAGCTCTTATCTTTATTTTTATTTTTTTAATGTTTATTTATTTTTGAGAGGGGGACACAGAGAATCCCAGGCAGGCTCCACACTGTCGACGCAGAGCCTGATGTGGGACTCCAACTCAGGAATTGTGAAATCATGACCTGAGCCGAAATCAAGAGTCAGATGCTTAACCAACTGAGCCACCCAGGTGCCCCAAAGCTCTTATTTTTAGATATTCATATTGAAGCATTTATAGATGATATGATGTCTAGTATTTGCTTTGAAATACTCTAGTGTGGAGCCTGGCAAATTTTTTCTGCAATAGGTCAGATAGCAAATATTTAAAATAAAAAAAAATTTTTTTTACATTTTATTTATTTTTGAGAGAGAGAGAGAGAGAGAGAGAGAGCACAAGCGGGGGAGGGGCAGAGAGAGAGGGGAAGACACAGAATCCGAAGCAGGCTCCAGGCTCTGAGCTGTCAGCACAGAGCCCCATGTGGGGCCCGAACCCCCAAACCGTAAGATCGTGACCTGAGCTGGAGTCGGACGCTTAACCCACTGAGCCACCGATAGCAAATATTTTAGACGTCCTAGGCCGCATGATCTCAGTCACAACTACTCAACCTTTCTGTGATGGGAAAACAGGTATAGATAATGCACACACATAAGGGTGGGGCTGTGTTCCAATAAAACTTTATTTATAAAAACAAGAGACAAGTTGGATGTGGCCCATGGGGTCATAGTTTGCCAATTCCAGCTGTAGTGCAAAAAATAGGAGAAGAGCAGATAGGTGAAAAAGATTGACAAAATGTTGACATTATTGAAATCAGAAGACAGGTACATAGCGGTTCATTACACTATTTCTCTGTATTTTTTTTTTGTTTGAATATTTCCATAATAAAATTAACATTAAGTGCATCGAAGAGGTCTTTTTGCGAGGAAAGAAAACTATTTGCCTTTGACCTCTCTTCTTATCTCCCCCACCTCCTTTACTTTGGCTGTCTTTTTCTCAGATCTGTTTCACACACCCGCTCATACACACACTTTCACTTTGGTATATTTTTGAATCAAAATGAACTTCCTAGACAGCTCCATACTGCTGAGGAATGCAGCGAAATCCTTATGGTGGGTTCTCATATTCTTTCCTGGGAGACTCACAGGCCCATCTCCTCTCAGAGCTTTACAACCGTGTGAACACTTTTCCTAAAATGGAGATCCAAGGCCTCATGGCTGAGGCATACTACCCTTTGGGGAGCATTGTTGTTTGCTTATCTCTCAGCAGGAAATAGGCATGTCCCAGGGAGGATTAGAAAATTACCAGACAACTCTGGTGAAGGGCTGGGAATGTTGACTGGAAGTTGGAATCTGGTCAGAACCTCTGGGAGTTCAAGGAAAGAAATGTTAAGCTATTCATCAGGCTCCCTAAATTCTCTTGAAAGTAGATGATTACAAAACAGAAGACAACGGAGCATGTGGTCAGAGGAAAGGAATTACATACATCTCGCTTGAAACTGCCCTGACCATGTAGGTTGAATATGTCATTTCAAATGGTGGGCCGCAGATCTACCGAGGAAAGAATAGCTGTTGACCTTTCTCTTCCAAGATCCTTCAGTGGACGACAGGGGCACCTGCCAAAGCTGCCCCTGACCAAGTTCCGCATGCAGGAACAGGATGCTCTCCATCTACCCTCCATCAGCATTAGCCCCCAAGCCTCCGCCCCTACCTGGAAGGATTTCTCCCTTGAGTTACCCAACCCCCACCCTCCATTTGTAAAAGGGGAGAGGCCTTTCCTGACACCACCCGACAACACCAGCTCCTGGTGGTCCCTTTATCTATGAGCTTCTCTAGCACATTCTGGTGGTATCACCTGTTACCGCTTAATTCTGTATTGCACCATGTGCCACCGAGGATAAGTCATACTGGCTGCTGAAAAAGAGTAACCCCCAGTTCTCAGTGACTTAACACAAAAAGTTATTTTCACTCATGTCACAATACAAAATGGGTAGTCCTGGCCAGCCAAGCATTCACGTGATGATTCAGGGTTCCCTAAGCTCTATTTTGTGGTTCCACCCTCTTTTAAGTCCTTGGAGTCCTTGTTATTCAGTTGGCAGATGAGGAAAGGGAGCACAGACAAGGCACACCCACTTCTTTTGTACAATAGCCTGTCTGTGAGAGTCATCCATATCGTGCCTTGAAACAATAGTTCATTCTCTTTTGTTGCTGTATAATATTCTATTATGTGAATATGCCACCATTTATCCACTCTGCTGATGGGCATTTGGATTATTTTCAGTTTTGGACTATTATCAACAAAGCTATTATGAATGTGTCTTCAGGTGCATATATCTACACGTTTCTATTGGGTATGCACCTAGCAGTAGAATTGCTGAGTTGGAGGCATGCATATATAAAACTTCAGTGGATGTTGCCGAATACTTTTCCAAAGTGTCTATGCAAATGTACACGTCCACCACCATTGCAGGAGACATCCAGTGGTTCCATATCCCTGCAAACATTTGGTATTGTCCATCTGTCTCATTTAGCCACTCTGTTGAGTGTAGTGGTATCTCCTTGTGGATTGATTGGTTGATTGATTTTTCTCCTTGTAGTCTTAATTTGCATGTTTCTAATGACTAATGTTATTGAGCACCTTTTAAAAGGCTCATTGGCCACTTCAAGATTCTCTTTTGAGAATTTTCCATTCAAGTCTTTGGCTTATTTTTCTTCTCGGTAGTCCTTTTTATTATTCAGGATATGATTTTTTTTTGTCATTTTATGAATTGCAATTATAATCTCACACTCTGTGGCTTGCAGTTTTGTTGCCTTGTGTTTTTTTAATAAATACAAGTTTTAAATTTTAATGAAATGTGGAGTATCGTTCTTTTCTTTAATGGTAAAGTAATCTTTGCCTATCCCAACGTCATGAATATATTCTTCTATGCTCCTTTGTTATCTTTTCGAAGTTTTATTGTTTTACCTTTCACATTTAGGTCCCTAATTTAGCCATGATTTACTTTTGTGTTTGGTATGATGTAGGGGTTCCCATTTGAATACCCCTTGTATCAGCACCATTTACTGAAAAAGACCACCCTTTCCCTGCTGTACTGCAATGTACCTTTGTTGCAGATCAGGTGATTATATATGTGGGGGTCATCGGGGGACTCTATTTTATTATTTTGGTCAATTTTCTATCCTTTCATGATACTGCATAGTTTTGATTATGGTAGCTTAAAAATCGGTAATTTGCATCTTCATTCTTACTCAAGATTATCTTTGCTATTCTTGGCACTTGGCATTTCAGAATTTCCTTATTAGTTTTACATGCACACATTTAAGTCTGTGGGGATTTTGTCAGGAATTTAATTGGCTCTATGTATAACATTAAGGAGAGTTAACAGCTGCACAAATTTTTTTTCAATCCATGAACATGGTATATAACTCCTTTATTTTATCCCTTAATTTCTTTTGGTAATGTTTTATAGTTTTCTGTACACAGGTTTTGCACATCTTTTGTTACATTTATTCCCAGGTGATATTTTTTTGGTATTATTGATAATGGAACTGTTTTTTGAAATTTCACTTTCAATTTGTTTGTTGCTAGTATAACGAAATGAAGCTGACTTTTGTATACTGACTCTCTATTCAGTGATGTTGACCTTAACTATTTTGGCCTCTCTCACTTACAGTTTATTGGCCAGAACTCAGTCATATGGCCACACCTAAATGCAAGGGAGTGCCCAGGGTGAAAACTAAAGAATTTTTAGGGGGGCGCCTGGGTGGCTCAGTCAGTTAAGCGTCCGACTTCAGCTCAGGTCATGATCTCACAGTTCATGGGTTCGAGCCCCACGTCAGGCTCTGTTCTGACAGCTCAGAGCCTGGAGCCCATTTCAGATTCTGTGTCTCCTCTCTCTCTCTGCCCCTCCCCTGTTCATGCTCTGTCTCTGTCTCAAAAATAAAAAATAAACAGTAAAAAAAAAAAAATTTAAAAAAAAAAGAATTTTTAGGGAACACAGCAAACTCTTCCATTATACTACATTGAGATTTTAACATTCATGGATTTACCCTGCCACCTCACTATGCTGCAAGGAACTCTGAAGTTCTCCATCCATCATAAGACAGTGTTTAGCTAATTTATAACTTAAGAGGTCTTTCAGCATGCTCTAGTTGGAAAAAAGACTGCATTAATAGTTACAGTCTGTTACTCTGGATAATCACATGGCCCCAAAGTGATCATAAAACACATATAAAATATTGCCTTGAAATTGCATGGTGGAATCCTGCCCCACAGTGTACATAAAGATTATCCTAACTATGCTAATGTTTCTATGATTTTAGATTGGCATAGAAATAAAGCACACACCACCTACCTCCTAAGGAACTTGCAGACAATATGCCCTACCCCATGCCTCATTTTCATTATAGCTACCCAAGGCTGAAGTCAGCAAGTTGCTTCATCTTTGAATGATCTGGTTCAAAATTTTCACTCTCATAATGTTGTGAACTCATGCTTTGCTTAATTGTCATTAGCAGACACAAATGATTTGCTTTCTCAATTAATTTAATTTGCTTATAAAATGGCAGTGGCTAAGCCGGTGATTCAGTCACTGAACTCTGCCGGCTGGTGCTGGACATGGCTGAGTCCTGATTGGTTAAATTTTAGGGGGGGGCGGGTCTTGAGGCTGTGCGCAATGAATGCAAGATACAGTTAACTGCTTTTGTGGTGATCAGATATGCTCTTGTTTTATATTTTACCCATAACACAATTCCATTTGTTCTGCGTACACGTCTGACAATGTTTAGGTTAATGGATTCTGAAGCCAGGATGCTCCAAAACTCTGTCTCCCCCTAAACAGCATGCACATGTTTTGTGCAGATTACACTACTGTGACCAATGGAGAAACTTGAGCGGGAATGGGGTGCTGCCCTTTGTCACATATGCCAGGAGGATGTTTGCTGAAGCCTATGAAGGTCTGGGGCTCAGATACAATCCTGCAAGACTTTGAACCTCCGAGGAGCAGTCCCTGGCTCTGGGTAACCCTTCCAAGGAAGTCGCATCTGGCTATTGCTTCCCGTTTCACCCCAAGTCTGGCACAGAGAAAGCATTTGTGGAAGGAAGAACGGTTCAAGAGGTCATTTCCCAGCTCCACGGAACTTTATTCTCACTGTCTCCCCTCCTCTGCCCTTCTCTCCCTGGCTCCTTGGCAGATGTTTGGCTGAGAGTTTCCTAACAGAGGCTCTCTACACCTCTCACGGCCCCTGCTCCACTCTCACCCCAGCCCCTTGGCACAAGGGCTTTTCTCTAGACAGTCTTTCCATTTTCTGTTTTGTTTCAACATATTTCTTTTTTTTTTTTTTTTTAATGTTTTTATTTATTTATTTTGAGACGGAGAGAGAGAGTGAGCAGGGAGGGGCAGAGAGAGAGGGAGAGAGAATCCCAAGCAGGTTCTGCACTGTCAGCACAGAGCCCCTTGTGGAGCTGGAACTCATGAACCTGAGGTGAAGCGAGATCATGACCCGAGGTGAAGTCACTCAACCAACTGAGCCACCCAGGTGCCCCTCAGTATATTTCTAAGGTTTTTTTCCCCCCCATATGCTGGTAAATCCCATCTGAACCTCGATCAGTAGTTCAAATTAAAATTCAAAGGCCATAAGCAGGGGCTAGAAGTGCCCAAGACAAAGTGGCCTCTGGGGGCCCAAGAAAAAAATCCTTGTAGCCTTTCTCCTCCACCGTGTCGACTGTAGTTCTTCTGGGCACATTCTAGCCAGAATTCCGGGTGTGCATGCGTGTTAAGGGTGTTTGTTTTGTTTTTCGGGAGAACCAGGATGGTGGATGACGGGCGGACACCCAGGGCACCCGGAAAGCCTGGGACTAGTTTTGACACACAGGGTCAGCTGACATTCTCAAAGGGCCCAGCAGGTGGCAGTGTTTTCCACAGTGGCGGAGCCCGCCGGGGTCTGCACTGAGAGCCTGGCAAGGGGCCTGCAGACAAATTTGTGGGGTCAGAAAAACCATTCCACCTGCCTGTGTCATACTTTTTTTTTTTTTTTGTATTGTCTTTTCCTACAGTTTATGTTTACAACATTTTAGTAAAAATACGCAACGCAGGCTTTCGTGAACATGGTAGAAGTAAGAGGATGTGCCTCCCTTTCTCCTCACTGTGGTGCTCCCCAGGGATCTGTCCTTCCAGAAACACCCGTGGGGGTATTATTTCCAATCGTCCACTTCCCCCACCTGCCCCCCTCCACCCCCCGCGTGCTGCCCCATCTCCATGACGACCTGCGCTGCGAAACAGGCGAGTCAGCTCTGCAAGCACCTCGGTCACTCTCAGCTGCCACTCTCCTGGGAGAAGCAGGCACACTTCCAAGGGGGGGACCCTGAAGGATACCGTCAGAAAAACTAGTGCCCGAAGAAGCGACTACAGGAGCGGCTGTTGGCCGTGAGGAAGACATTTCAGGGCTGACGGAGGGTTTGTGTTGCTTGTCCAGCTGGCAGCTACTACAAGTTCAACAGTAACAAGTGTCTCCTCTCCCGCCCACAGCCTTCACATAAATATTTCCTTTTACCATCTGTCACACAGCCTGAAGTCTCCGTGTTGGAAATCCACCTCTTTTGATTTTGAAAATGGTCAGGTTTTCCAGAGCTTCCTACTACTACAAGTGTAAAGCCGGGGGGGGGGGGGGGCATCAAACTGGGGTATAAACACTACAGAAGGGGAGAGGGGCTGCTTCAGGGGAATGGATGGGACTGTATACATGCACACGTGAAGAAACTCTCTGGTGTTTCCTACTGATAATGTAAGACATTTGTAAAATACTGTGCAAAGTTATGTTCACTGAAAAGTTAATCAGAGAGCTGAATATTGGGGTGCCTGCCCAGCTGGGTTGGTAGAGCCTGTGACTGTTGATTTTGGGCTCATAGATTTTGAGCCCCATGTTGGGGGGTGGAGTGTGCCTATATATATATATATATATATATGCACACACACACACATATATATATATATTTTTTTTTTTAATAAAGCTAAATATTTCTAGAAATTTTGTGTTTAGAAAAGGCCACTCTGGGGCATCTGGGTGGCTCAGTTGGGTAAGTGTCCAACTTTAGCTCAGGTCACGATCTCACAGTTCGTGAGTTCGAGCCGCGCGTTGGGCTCTCTGTTCTCAGTGCAGAGCCTGCTTCAGATCCTCTGTTTCCTTCTCTCTCTGCTTCTCTCCTGTGCACTCTCTCTTTCAAAAATAAAAAATAAGACATTAAAACAGGCCACTTTAACACCTCAGAGGTTTTGGTTGGAGGGACAAGCCTGAGGCAGGCTAGGAAATCTGGGAGGAAAACTTTTAATAAGTCTAGCCTTTACCTAATATTAGCTAACTTTTATTCGGTTTGTTAAAGGCCCCCTATGTGCTGTGTGGGCAACAGACACTTTGTATACGTCATGTTGTTTAGTATTGGGCTGTTTTATCAACAGGAAACCGCGGTTTCACAAAGTTTACTTGCCCACAGTCCCTAAACTCATAAGCACTAGCCAGGATTCAATCCAGAATGCAAGTCCAGATCCAGAATTCCCTGCCCCTTCTACCTGACCACAACGCAGTTATGCCAACATCACAAATCAGGGGGAGGTGACCAGCTACTGGATGTCTCCAAAGTTCCCATAATATCAGTTGCAAGTCTTTATTTAAATAAAAGGACAGAAGTCTCACACAGGTATCTCCTGCTTTTGAAAAATCTGTGTTCTTCTATTTCGCGTCTACAAAAGACTGACATTAGTACCTGTTTTCACTAACTGAAAGAAATCCAAAGATGATTTTTGCTTTTGTGACAAAAAGCAAAAATAACATTCAGCATTTGTTTTGCAGCAACAGCCCCCCCCCCATCCCCCCCTCCACCTCTCAGCATCAAGCTGCCAGAACTTTGAACTGGGTCTGTGAGCATCTGGGCTTTATGTCGATTTATTTTGTGCATCCGTTAGCAAGATGTGTCCTATGGTATCAGAAAGGCCTAGCAAAGGTTATTTTTTGGGTCCAGAAATGCTCAAAATTTTTTCCATATACATTTTGTTTTTAGAAAAGGCCACTCTGGGGCGCCTGGTTAATGGCAACCATTTCTTCACTTGAGGCCACTTCTGCCTCCAAGAGGTTTCAGAGAGCAGAGGAAACCTGTGAAGCATTCTCCTGACCTCCTGGATTTTCAGATGCTATACTGAGAAGGATTTTACCTTCCTCTCACTAGATCAGGACCAGTATTCGTTCTTAGCGACTTCTGCACAATGCAACGTACTACTCAAAAGGGAGATCTGGTTAGCCTCTGGGATGCGTGAGCAGCACTGCTAAGCCCTGACTCAGATTCTGTGTCCTTTTAAATTCCCAGCACATAGAACTTTCCATTCCTTGCCTTCCTCCACATCCACCTCCTGGCAGCTCCCACCCCCTGTGTGCGTATACACACACACACACACACATGCACACACATATACACACATGCTCCAGAGAGCACAGGGGACAACAGGCATGAACCCATCGGTCTTCCAGTGGTGACAAAGGGAATGTTGTGTGCCCCACAGAGGCAGCCTGTTTTGTTCTCAGACCTTGGGGATCAGGGCCAGCCTGTGGCATGGTTCCCATGTAATGGGGATGATACTTGTGAATATATATTAAACTGGTGTGTTTTCTTTCCGATTAAATCATGGTGTTCTGTGGCTCTCCACCCATTTAATCAACAGGTTTCCATGCTTCAGGGAAAGGGAGATGCCAAAGAGAACAACCAGGTCATTGCTCAGCTTTGGCCTGCCAAATTCTTTTTTTTTTTTAATCCCTTGCAAGACAACAGTAGTGAACAGTGGCCTCAAAAGTGGGGTGTGCCAACACATCGGGTGAAGGAAAAAATATTAACACTTCTATTTTCGTTTTTATCTTATCCTTTAGAATGCCTATGGTGGGGGGCACCTGGATGGTTCAGTCTTTTAAGCACCTGACTTCGGCTCAGGTCATGATCTTGTGGTTTGTGGGTTTGAGCCTCGCATCAGGCTCTGTGCTGACAGCTCTCCTGGAGCCCGCTTTGGATTCTGTGTTTTCTTCTCTCTCTTTCCCTCCCCCGGTCATGCTCTGTCTCTCTCCCTCTCTCAAAAAATGAATAAAACTAAAACAAATTTTTTTAGGGGCGCTGGGTGGCTCAGTCAGTTAAGCATCTGACTTTGGCTCAGGTCATGATCTTGCAGTTTGTGGGTTCGAGCCCCCCATCAGGCTCTGTGCTGACAGCTCAGAGCCTGGAGCCTGCTTCGGATTCTGTGTCTCCTTCTCTCTCTGGTCCTCTCCTGCTCACACTCTGTCTCTCGCTCAAAAATAAATAAAGATTAAAAAAATATTTTTTTAATTTTTTAAAATTTTTAGATAAAAGACCTATTGTGGGATATGTTTTATAAAACACATAATACATTAGTATAGTATCACATATATAAAATCATAAACGTATGTATGATATACACATATATCAAATATGTACATATTCAAAAAAAGTGTTGCTTAGAGTTTTATATGTTGACTTTTACTCCAAGCCATAGGGAGAGAGAACTTAAATATTCACTCATCTAGGGGAGAAGCAGATCACATTTCCAGTGTGAGAAAGTGGGAGAAAGAAGAGGAAGAGAAGCAAATAGTGTGAGGAAGGGGGACATGTCCCACTCTCTATTTGGGCTTGGGACCCTGTTGGGTCAGTCTCAGAGACTCCCAGAGCAGTGGGCTATTCCTTCTTTCCTCGGGCACCTTAGGGAAAGTCCGCATCCAACCTGGGTGGCCAAGGCTGATGATGGTGAAGAGGTAGGCGGGCTGCAAGAGGCTCTCATGGAGCCCTAAACTCTGCAGTTCTCTGTAAGTACTTACTTGGAACCAGTAGAGCACGGAAAGTTGAGGGAGGGTGAGAGGCCACAGAATGTTAAGAACCAAATGACCAGAAGGACAATTGATGCGGGAGCCAAAGAGCCTGCTGAGACCAGCTTCACCTGAGTGAGCACTTGGCAGGCACTGGATATTCAAAAACCAGATCAAACCAGCCACCCTACAGAGAAGACCAGGAAGGACGAGGAGGATGGCTCCCAGACCCACCACCCTCATGAGGACACGTGCATAGCCATTCCCACTTGGACGCTCCTGCCACAAAATATCATTTGTTATGGGTTGAATTGCGTCCCCCACCAAATTTATATGTTGAATTCCTAACCCTTTAATAAGATTTCTGCACCCGATCTCAGTGTGGCAAGAGGGGTTTTTCACACACCACCAAGCAATTCTCCGACACCAGCTGGGGGTCCCACAATTTAACTCAGTTCTGACGCTGTCTACCCAGCGATAACATCGGGTTCCACAGGTAAAGGGCTCGGTCCTACTAGACTGCCCTCCCTCCGATACTTCAGATGCCAATTGTAAGCCCAGATTATCACCCGTGCTTCTTATTGGAGGTTCCAGTGACCTCCCACACACACACCACCCCACCCCCCACTTTTGGATTTGATTAATTTGCTACAGTGGCTCACAGAACTCAGGGAAACATTTTATTGATGGAAGACACGCATACGGTGAGGTATGAGCAAAGGGCACAAGGCTCCCATGCCCTGGCTGAGCATGCCACTGCCCTTGAATCACACCGTCCTGAACGCACTGTGAACTCCATCCTTTTGGGTTTTTACACAGGCTTCTTTACATAGGCACAATGGATTATATCATTGGCCATTGGCAATTGAGTCACCCTGCAGCCCTGCTCCTAGTGCCAAAAATGGGGGCGGGGGGGGGGGGCAGACTGAAAGTTCCAGCCCTCAAATCACAAGGTTGGCTTCGCTGGCAACCAGCCCCATCCTTAGGTGTGGTCCAAGGTTAACTTCATTAACACAACAGAGGACACCTTTATTGCTCTCATCACTTGGGAAATACCCAGAGTTTTAGGAGCTCTGTGTCAGAAATAGGACAAAGGCCAAATATAAACTTCTTACCAGAAATCACAGTATCACACCCCTAGTACCTCACAATGTGGCCTTATTTGGAAATCAGATTGGTGCAGATAGAATTAAGATGAGGTCATATTGAATAGGATGAGTCCCTAGTTCATGACTTGTACCCTTATATAAAATGGGAAACTGGGAGACATAATCAACCCTACTAACACCTTGACTTTGGACCTCCAGCTTCCAGAACTGAGAGACGATCAATTTCTATTGTTTCAGCTACTCAGACTGTGGTCCTTTGTTACAGCAATGCCAGCAAATTAATACACCATCTTTCCTAAAGGCCCAAGGTGTGTGGGGAGAAATCTGAAAGACTAGATCTATAGCCAAGAGGGGCTGAGCGAGCCTGGAGAGATTATTCTAAACTAAAAGAAAATGAGGTCTTTTGAATTCCCTTTCAGAGAGACAAGTGGAAGTCTCTGCACCCACCAGAGGAAATAGAGTCCGTAGAGGAAGGTAAGAACGATCACAAGGAATGTTGCCCTTTTCTGTACATCTGAGTATACTAAGATTTCCACCCAGCTCCACTCAATCTCTCAGAGATTTTGGCCTCCTGTTCCTCTGTTTCTGGGCCACCAGAGCCCAGCCTCCTGGATATTTTATGTTTTCCAGTCTGGTCACTTATGATATTATAGTCTTATACTAAATCCCAGCCTCCTTGCTCCCGGCTTAGGCCCGGGCAGCAGCTTCATAAGTTGTACGGGGGCAGTGACCCACTGGAGCGGTCTGGGCAAGCTCACAAGATTTTGAATTTTCAGGAAGCTTAGGAGCCAGTTGTTAAATACAGGCATTATTTAAAATTAAATTACAGGGGTGCCTGGGTGGCTCAGTTGGTTGAGCATCTGACTTTGGCTCAGGTCATGATCCTGTGGTCCATGGGTTTGAGCCCCATGTTGGGCTCTGTGCTGACAGCTCAGAGCCTGGAGCCTGCTTCAGAGTCTGTGTCTCCCTCTCTCTCTGCCCCTCCCCTACTCACGTTCTGTCTCTCTTTCTTTTTCTTTTTTTTTAAATCTTTTTATTTATTTTTGAGACAGAGACAGAGCATGAGCAGGGGAGGGGCAGGGAGGGAGACACAGAATCCAAAGCAGGCTCTAGGCTCTGAGCTGTCAGCAAAAAGCCCGATGCGGGGCTCGAACTCACGGACTGTGAGATCACGACCTGAGCCAAAGTCTGACGCCCAACCGACTGAGCCACCCAGGTACCCCCCCCTTTTTTAAAAAATTTTTAAAATGTTTTTATGTCTCTCTTTCAAAAATAAATAAACATTAAAATTTGTTTAATAAAAAAAATTAAATTACAAGCACAGTGAAATAAATTGTAGAGTTTTCAAAAAGTAATAAATAGAAGCGTAGCTTGGCAGATACATTACGTTTTGTTACAAATTGAAGGTTCGTGGCAACCTTACACTGAGCAAGTCTATCAGCAGCATTTTTTTCCAACTACATTTGTTCAGTTCCTATCTCTGTGCCACGTTAGTAATTCTTGCAAGATTTCAAAGTTTGTCATTATTATCATATTTGTTATGGTGACCTGTAATCAGTATGATTCACTGAAAGCTCAGATGATGATTAGCATTTTTTAGCAATAAAGTATTTTTTATAATTTTTAAAATGTTTATTTACTTATTTTTGAGAGAGAGAGCACAAGCAGGGGAGAGGAAGAGAGAGAGAGAGAGAGAGAGAGAGAGAGAGAGAGAGAGAGAGAGAGAGAAAATCCGAAGTAGGCTCCAGGCTCTGAGTTATCCAAGCAGAGTCATGTGGGGCTCGAACTCATGAACCCTGAGGTCATGAGCTGAGCCAAAGTCAGATGCTTAACCGACTGAGCCACCCAGGTGCTCCAATAAAGTATTTTTATTTATTTATCTATTTTTCTTATTTTTTATTTTTTAATTTACATCCAAGTTAGCTGGCAATAGTGCAATAATGATTTCAGGAGTAGATTCCAGTGATTCATCCCCTACATATAATACCTAGTACTCATCCCAACAAGTGTCCTCCTTAATGCCCCTTACCCATTTAGCCCATCCCCCTTTCCATAACCCCTCCAGCAACCCTCAGTTTGTTCTCCATATTTAAGAGTTTCTTACATTTTGTCCTCCTCCCTGTTTTTATAGTATTTTTCCTTCCCTTCCCTTCCCTTGTGTTCATCTGTTTTGTATCTTAAATTCTACACTATGAGTGAAGTCATATGATATTTGTCTTTCTCTGACTAATTTTGCTCTGCATAATACCCTCTAGTTCCATCCACATAGCTGCAAATGGCAAGATTTCATTCTTTTTGATTGCCGTGTAGTACTCCAGTGTATATATATACCACTTCTTTATCCATTCATCCATCGATGGACATTTGGGCTCTTTCCGTACTTTGGCTATTGTTGATAGTACTGCTACAAACATGGGGGTGCATGTGTCCCTTCGAAACAGCACACCTGTATCCCTTGGATAAATGCCTAGTAGTGCAATTCTGGGTCATAGGGTAGTGCTATTTTTCATTTTTTGAGGAACTTCCATACTATTTTCCAGAGTGGCTGCACCAGTTTGCATTCCCACCAGCAGTGCAAAAGAGATCCTCTTTCTCCGCATCCTTGCCAACATCTGTTGTTTCCTGAGTTGTTAATGTTAGCCATTCTGACAGGGGTGAGGTGGTATCTCATTGTGGTTTTGATTTGTATTTCCCTGATGATGAGTGATGTTGAGCATTTTTTCATGTGTCTGTTAGTCATCTGGATGTCTTCTTTGGATATTTGTTTTATGCCCAATAAAATATCTTTAAATTAAGGTATGTACATTGTTTTTTTATACATAGTGCTGTTGCACACTTAATAGACTACAGTATAGTGTAAACATAACTTTTATATGCACTGGGAAACCAAAAAAATTCATTTGACTCACTATATTGTGATACTCGCTTTATTTCAGTGGTCGGGAACCAAACCCACACTATCTCTAAGGTATGCCTGTATTCAAAAATCAACATTTCCTAATTATTTTGGTGAGGGAAACAAAGGCAAGAGAAAGTAGCTTAAATGAAATTTCCTTACAGCTTGTAGCCCACTGATTGACACCTGAAACATGCAGAGCGTGACTTTCCTCAAGGAACTCATGGCTGCCTTACTTCCTTAATGTGTCTGTTTCATTAAAGACTGAAATTAACCTTAACAGTTGCTAGCCTGTCAAGGTCCCGAAAGCCTTGCTTCCAAATTCCTTAGAGACTTATGCAATCCCTAACCCCCACTAATTAGAAAGCGTATGATCAGTCACTCTTCACAATCCCATGCCGCTCTTTCTGCCCACAGGTCCTGTCATAAAAATCACCTTTTTGCACCAAAACAAGTCTCAAGAATTCTTTCTTAGCTTTTCACTCATGAATCCCACTTCAAATTTCATCAGTTTCACTCTAGTTTATGATTACCTGTGCTTCTGGGGTGCCTGCGTGGGTCAGTCGGTTGAGCATCCGACTTAGGCTCAGGTCATGATCTCATGGTCTGTGAGCTCAAGCCCTGCATCGGGCTCTGTGCTGACAGCTGGGAGCCTGGAGCCAGGAGCCGGGAGCCGGGAGCCGGGAGCCGGGAGCCGGGAGCCTGGAGCCTGCTTCTGATTCTGTGTCTCCCTCTCTCTCTGCCCCTCCCGTGCTCACCCTCTCTCTCTCAAAAATAAATAAATATATAAAAAAAAAACTGATTATCTGTGCTTTAGAGGTTGTATCTATTGCCTCTGTATGGTGGAAATAACTTTATAATGAATTGCTACTGTGCATTTCTTGCCTATTTCATATTCAGTGAAGTCATGCTGGTAGCTTGAAATCGACTATAGTAGCAGCATTTACACCCTGGAAACTGGCAAATGCTTCAGCACCACCACCCCCTTCCAGGAGTGCCCGCTGGATTTTACCAGCATGCTATTGCATAGATGCTGACACGGGTGTCTTTGTTCTGATAAAGTAGCAGATGAACCACAAAAAGCTTGAGAAACAACTGTTATCAGGTGTGCCCTGGTCTGATTTGGGATTGAAACCATCGAGAAGCGATGAAAACAAACCCAGTCTTTCACAGCTCCACTGAGGAGGGAGATACCCAGTGAGACCACCCCTGTGTTCCCAGACTTGGTTGGGACCCTGAACAAGTAGCTACTGACCTCAGTATCTGTGTTCTCTTTTGCCAATATCGAAGATTCACAGTACTGAGCGGGGAACCTCTGAGCTGGCTTCTACTGAACCATTTCTAGTCCAGCTTCCCTGCAGCAAGAGAATGAGGAAACTGAGATGGGCCCCAACCTCTAGGACCAAATCACGGCACTCTGAAATCCACTCTGTAAACAACCCCCCTCCGCTGACCAACAGGGTATTTTTACTAGCTGGCGGAGCTGAATCCTTGGGAAGACTGCTCTCTTTACAGAGTAACAGGTATAAAAATAGCAGGTGGCCCCACTTCGGTGATAGGTGCCAAGCACAGTGGTTCTGGGACCACAACAAGTCACGGCAGTGCTCAGCGCTCGGGGGCTGAGCGGGGCTTGTAACCAGATCCGCCACTTAACCAACTATGTGGCCCTGGGCGAGCAATGATCTGTCTAAGCCTCCCATTTCCTCATCTGTAAAGCAGGGAAACAGAGACTGTCAACAGTTGAATGAGCAAGATCAAGAGATTTAAGTATATATTTTCCAGAGTTATAATGGTAACCAATGAATGCAGCAGAGAAGTAGTAGTTTACATATACATAAATGGGAAGGGGGTGTCGTAGAGCTGGTGACATAATCTAAACCATTGCTATGACAGCAGAACAACAGAATTCAAGCATATCATTTAGAGAGAAGGGGTAACTCCCAGAAGCAGTAAAAAACAGAGCGGGTAAATTAGTTACCTTTAGGCTCTGGGACTCAAGGTGCGAAGAGTCACAGCTGTTGCTTTTCATTGCTGGATTTTCCGATTTGGGGTGTTTTTTTTTTTTACTTCTTAATCCTATTCATGTGTTCCCTTGATTCAATTTTCAAAGAAGAAGATAGCTGTGTATTATATTAGCTAGAATTGTAGCCTCTTGAAAAGTGAGTTGATTTCATTTGTTCTTTTCTCCGGAGTTGAGTTTACATGCCTTGCGATGGGAACACTGGAAATAGTTTGTTTTCATAGTTTCTAGGCTTTGTAAGTTTCTGTAGCTCCTTTAAGTCTGGTTTGCATGTCTCTTGATTTATATGTTGGTGAATCATTCCAAATAAAGCCTTCTTTTCTTGCAGAAATGTGTGAAGAAATGGCACCGGATGATTCAGAGTTTGAAATGAATGCTTTCATCCCCAGAGCACTAAGCCGGGCGGCCGGAGTCTGCCTGGGGCTTGGTGTCTCCAGCAAACCCCACGCCCACCCCCAGCCCCACCCCCATCTCCAGGCCAAATAGGAAATCTTGGCCCTGTCAACCCCCAATTCACAATCTTGTAAGGGGTGTTTGGAGAGGCTTCAGGAGTCCCACAAACCCCCAGAATTACATACGCAACCGTGTGCTTTCCTGGGAAGAGTCTGTAGTCTTCAGAGTTTTAGTCTCCAGGACCCTAGAACTGAGGGTTAGACCCTAGAACTGTAGGTCTCTGATACTCCTGCCGAAACAAACTTAAGTGGTTTTTACACCCATAGAAACAGTAAGGACTGTGATTCTCCACCCCTCCTTGTGTTTGTAACTAGAGTGGTGGCTAACAGTTCCAACTCTGGACCAGACTGCCTGGGTTCGAAGCCTACTTCCACCGTGTCCCAGCTGTGTGGCCTCAAGCAAATGACTTAACCTCTCTGTGCCCCTGCACTCTCAATTCGAGCATGGGGCCAGTAATCATTGCACCTACCTCGCTGGCTTGTTTTTCTGAGGGTTAAATGAGTTAGTACAGATAAAGCGCTTAGAACGGAGCAGAGTTAGGTGGTCTTTGGCCCATCCTTCAGGCAGACTGACAGTTCCAAGAGGTCACCCCCAGCTGAACTGTGTGGGTAAATCTTCTGTGTGCCTGCAGATGTAGGTGAAGCGCATCCTGGTAATCATGCCTTAGAAGGCCCTACATGCACAGCTGACACCACAGAGCTCCTTGGAAAAGAGCAGAGCCTTCCAGTTGATGGGCGTTGTGTGTTGAGGGGCGGGCGTCAGAGGTCAGGGTGATTCCTGTATTAAGCACCCCTTCCATGGCCTCCTGGGACCCCTTTATTTGCTGGGCTAGAATGGCTGGGTGCCATCGTTACCATCATCCCATCTAACCGCCCTCTTCTGAGCCCACCTGGCCGACATGCCCTCATCCTGAAAGACCCAGCTTGAGTCTCTCCTCTGAGAAGTCTTTTTTTTTTTTTAATTTTTTTTTAAACGTTTATTTATTTTTGAGACAGAGAGAGACAGAGCATGAACAGGGGAGGGTCAGAGAGAGAGGGAGACACAGAATCTGAAACAGGCTCCAGGCTCTGAGCTGTCAGCACAGAGCCCGACGTGGGGCTCGAACCCACGGACGGCGAGATCATGACCTGAGCTGAAGTCGGACGCTCAACCGACTGAGCCACCCAGGCGCCCCATCTGAGAAGTCTTTTGTGAGCACCTCCTCCCTGCATGAAACCTGTTGTTCTTCCTTGGGGACCCCCTGCACCCTGTGCCCCTGCGTGCCTTTCCCTGTGCCGAGCGATGTTCCCACATTAGCTCATTTACTCCTCACAACAACCCCTGGAGTAAACAGAAGAGATTATTATCCCCCCATTACAGATCAGGAAATTTAGGCTGGGAGAATCTTCTTTATAAAACATCTCTTGGAGGCCAGGACCATGCTTCAATCCCCTTCTACAGACTTCCTCTGTTTCTACCTAATTCCAGCAGCATTTTTTTTTTTTTGCCATTAATTTGTTTCAAATCTCCTGTGACCCTCCTGAAGACAGATCATATCTAATTCATTTCTGTACCTCAAACATCCATCACAGTGTGTAGCACACAGTAGGTATTCAATAAATGGATGGATGGATCTTGAATTCAGGCTCTGCAAAATTTCTGTCCCAGCTCTCCCCAGATTACAACCTTGAAAAAAGGCCTCCAGCCTTGGGGCGCCTGGGTGGCTCAGTCCGTTAAGCCTCGGACTGTTCCCGTCCACTCAGGTCATGATCTCACGATTGGTGAGTTCAAGCCCCTGTGGAGCCCTGTACTCACAGCACTGAGCCTGCTTGGGATTCTCTCTCTCTCTCTCTCTCTCTCTCTCTCTCTAAATAAATAAATAAAACATTTTTTTTAAAGCTTCTGGCTTGGGGCGCCTGGGTGGCGCAGTCGGTTAAGCGTCCGACTTCAGCCAGGTCACGATCTCGCGGTCTGTGAGTTCGAGCCCCGCGTCAGGCTCTGGGCTGATGGCTCGGAGCCTGGAGCCTGTTTCCAATTCTGTGTGTCTCCCTCTCTCTCTGCCCCTTCCCCGTTCATGCTCTGTCTCTCTCTGTCCCAAAAATAAAAAACGTTGAAAAAAAAATTAAAAAAAAAAAAAAAAAAGCTTCCGGCTTTGATCTCATGATTTTTAAGCAATTAATTCAATAAACAAGTATTTATTTAGTGTCTACTATGTGGCAAGCAGGGAGGATACAGCAGGAAACAAAACAGCAGAACCTCCTACAGGTGCTCGTGTTCTCTTCTCACGGACAGAACCTTCGTGGGGACCTCCTCTCGGCAGCACCATCATGATGCCTCTTGCTAAAAGACTGTGGTGAACAGTACAGACATGCCCTCTTAGAGTTCCAACCCTGATGAATAAATACACGGATAGCAACAAAAAACTACTCCCACACTCAAACCAAAATACCGCCAGCTCCCAGGCAGGTTAACAGTCCCGGGGCCCGTGTCAGGCACAGGCCTCCTGGTGTCCTCCTCTGGGTTCACTGTTCCCACTTCCTGGGCCGCTGCTTCCCCCGCCTCCCTCCTCCCAGGTGCTGACCCAGGGGAAGAGCCTGGGCAGGTCCAGGACGCTGCCGTCTCGCCTGGGCTGCTGTCGGCATGGGGATCAGGGGGAGAAAGTGCTGCCAGGAGCGCAGGGTGGGGAAGCCAGGAGCTGAGGCGAGAGCTGGCTCTGGGTTGGTGGCAACTGGGACACTGGAGGTCACTTGCAGGGACATACTTCAGAGGCACTGAGACTGACCAGGGGCCCAAGGTCACAGGGCTCACCACATACGTCTTTCCTGGTATCTTCCTTACAGGCACAGATTTTTGACTATGAAATCCCCTGTAGCTGTGGAAGGGATGGCAAGTATCATCTCTCACCACAAAGAAAATCTCAGATTATGAAGGCTCCGTGCAGAGCCCAGAAGGTGAGTCAGACCAACCCTTGAGTCTTTCCTTCCAGTCGCCCCTCTATCCACCCTACAAGACAAACACAGCTGTGAAGCCATCGGACCTCCTTACACAATGCAACAGGGTCTTCAGCAGCCCTTTCTGGGTCTCCCGCACGTGCTCACCTTCCACCCAACTAACCCTGGGCACCATCGGTCTAACACCCTCTTCCACACACCCCTGCAGCTTCCGTAATCAGCTATTTTCACTTCAGTGACTTTATATACGTGCATTGGGTTACTTGGGGTGGATGTGGGGAGGCTGGAATTTAGAGGCTTCTTCACCTTCCAGGGTCCAGATCACCTCTTGATTTGGAGGTATAGGGCTGCAGCCTAAGAGGATTCTCTTATTCTATTAAACCAGTTGAAGGAGAAAGCCCGGAAGGAAATCAGAGTAAAGGAGGGGGTCACACCTATGGGTGCCTGGACGTACTGGGTTTGCCCTTACTTTTACACAGTGTGGAGCCCCTTTACTTTCTTCCCTCCCTTTCCCCCTGAATAACGCTTCCTTGATTTTTAAGATTCAGTTTAAGGAGCCTCTTCTAAGTCACCTTCCCAGAACCCTCCAGTCCACGGTGACCTTAAGTTGCTGTGGATGTGTAGAGCTGTCACTGCACACGCAGCACATCCAATCACGTGTTGCCGCTGCGTCTTCTCCTGGGTTGAGAACTGGATCTGTTCAGTTTTGGCCACTGGGGTCTGCATGGAGAATACCCTTGAGTGCACAGTCTACAAGGCGAACGCCTTGGGGGCAGAGGGCGTGCCTCTACCTCTAGGAACCTCCCTCACCCTCTGGCTCCCTGACAGGGTGTGTAAGGGCACACCTCCTTGCTGATCGATGACTGATTCAAGGTGAAAACTTGCTCCATCATTTGATTTCACTCTCGATAAGACAGGGAGGTAGCTGGCACTTTGGGAAGGTGCCCATACCTTGTCTGTTCTTTGGCTCATGTGCTGTTTCAGCAAAAACCAAGGCTGAAGAGAAATCCAGAGGAGTGGAAATTATAGGGAACACTGCTTTTCTCGGCGTGTGTTCCAAAGCGATGATAAAACATCCAAGTACACTTCCATTCCTAGCTCAGAAACCACAACAGACGGAAGCAAGTGTGGGTAGTAATTAGAGGCCAAGGTGAGGGAACAGAGTCATCCATCAGGCCCTGGAAAACCTCATCAAAGGAAATCAGCAGAGAGAATAAATGCTCCTTGGGTTTGTTTTGGAAGAAAGGACGGGGGGTTATGTCCTGGCTCCTGCAAGTACAAGAGACTTGGCACTGGCTCAGACCATCCAAAGATCAACCCAGTAATTATGTGTTGTGGGCAGGGCCAGCCTGGTTTCTCAGTGCCACAGCCACTTCCTGTGGTGGGTGGCAAGTCTACGAGGCACAGTGATGCCAAGCTTTCTCGGCTCTCTACTCTGTGGAGAAGTTAGAATAAGGCCAAAGAGCATGGTCTAGAAACGCATAGGGAGCCACTGTGAAGGTCATTTGAGCAAGATGCACCAGGTTTCAACCAGAACGGCTAGCTCTTTATGAACAGAAGCTAAGCCATGGAACGTGTTCTGGTGGCGAAACCAGTCTGGGAGAAAATGGATCTCCTGGATGAAGAGGCGCTCGCAGGCAGGAAGAGAATGAGGAAGCACCTTCTCTGACCTGGGCCAGCGGACAGTGTGGCCAACTTCATAATCTTTCCCTAGAACTGTACAGAAGCATCCAGGGATTTCTGACCCTGTGAGAAGTTTAGGATCATGGTTGCCACTCTCTCCCTTAGCCCTGGCGTTGGCACCCTCTCTTAAGGGAGATGGCTTCTTTCCCTTCACCCCACCAAATCAACTAAATCAAAATGACCTACTTTGGTGAAAGTTAGTACTTGGGTACCTTCACGTACAGGAGCTTAGGGAGTGGGAGGTACCCAAGAGGAGGAAGTTGTGGTTCCCACAATTTTGGAGGGGAAATGGACTCAAAGGAGGGAAATGGCCATTGGGGATGACAGCTTTGGGAGTGTCTCTCCAAAAAGGAGTCCTTCCCAGGGTAATGCACCCCATGGATTAACACTCCAGGGTGTCCATCCCTTACGCCCATGTGACTGGGTGGCCCAGGTCCGGGAATGAGGACCACCCACAGAGCCCCTTTGAGGTTAGGGTCTCCAAAGGACCAACCGGAGGTCTCGTTAGCTCCACCTCCGTGAAGATTGTGGAATAAAGCCTTGCCCATAGTGAGTGCCAATGATCTCGATAGGACATTTGTGCAAAATCCGCTTACCTCGTGTAAACCCTTTAAATTTTTAGGAGGTGCCCATACTGAGATGTGTTACTCAGCATTATAGGAGTTACTTCCTCACATGCTATGGTTGGCATGCAGTTCACCGACTTGATAAAGATAGCTAGTAAGCTAGAGAACAACATGCCTGCTGTCTCTTTTTTAGTTCTCGACAGACATATGTCATCACCTTTGAATTTTCTTTCCCAGCTGTATTGAGATATAACTGATTGAATATATTTAAAGATGCAAAAAATTAAGCAATTCATTTAAATAATAATTTCAACAATTATTTTTATGTATTTGCTAACGTTTATATTAATATTTGTTCATGGGACAAGATCTAGAAAAACCCAGAAAATTATTAAAACAATCCTTCATCTTTTTTTTTTTTTTTTTTAATTTTAGAGAGAAAGAGAGCAGAGGAGAGGGGCAGAGGGAGAGAGAGAATCCCAAGCAGGTTCCACGCTCAGCACAGAGCCTATAGGGGACTTGATCCCATGCCCCTGGGATCATGACCCAGGCCGAAATCCAATGCTTAACCAACTGGGCCACCCAGCTAAATAATCTTTTTGGTTAAAATAATCTTTTAGGGGCACCTGGGTGGCTCAGTCAGTTAAATGTCCGACGTCGCCTCAGGTCATGATCTCACTGTTCCCGAGTTTGAACCCTGTACTGGGCTCTGTGCTGACAGCTCAGAGCCTGGAGCCTGTTTAAGATTCTGTGTCTCCCTCTCTGTCTCTACCCCTCCCCCACTTGTGCTCTCTCTCAAAAATAAATAAACACTAAAAATTGTTTTAAATAATCTTTTAATCTCTTATAATTGCACAAATCAGAGTTAGCCACCACTCCCTTGCTGTAAATATGCTTCCAGTATTCTCCCTGCCCTCCTTTCTACTTTTATCTTTATTGATTTATTTTTTAAGTTTATCCATTTTGAGAGAGATAGAGAAAGTGTTGGTGCGAGCAGGGGAGGGGCAGAGAGAAACAGAATCCCAAGCAGGCTTCTTGCTGCCAGTGCAGAGCTGACATGGGGCTCGATCCCATGAGATCTCACAATCTCGATCATGAGATCACGACCTCAGCCGAAATCAAGAGTTGGATTCTTAACCGACTGAGCCACCCAGGTGCTCCCCACCCCTTTTTATTTTAAAAGTTGAGATCCTATGATGTTATATCTGGTATACATCTGTGTGCGCACGCACACACACACACACACACACACACATATCTTTTATTTAATCATATTGTAAATACTGGCAATGAATATTTCTTCATGCACTTCTAGAACCCCTACCACAATCAAGATACAAAATATTTCCATTACCCCAAAAAGTTCTCTGGGCCCTTTCCCAGTCAGTTCCCTCAATCCCCAGCTCCAGGAAACCACCCATCAGCTATCTGTCGTCATAGATTTGTTTTTCTAGTGTTCATATACATGAAATCATATGGTATGTATTCTCTTGTGTTGCCTTCTTTCACTCAGCATAGTGTTTTTGAAGTTCATCCACATTTTTGCAGGTCTAAGTATTCATTCCTCTTGATTAAGTAGCACTGTTTATTCCATTGTACGGATACGCCACAGTTTATCAACATTCACCTGTTGATAGATATTTGGATGGTTTTCAGTTTGGGGCTACTATGAATAAAGCTTCTATGTACAGGTCTTCGTGTGGACATATGTCTTCATTTCTCTCGAGTAAATATCTAGGAGTAAAGTTGCTGGATCATAAGGTCTTATTTTAAATAATCATTTAAGTTTATATACTCAATTTATACATTTTAGGGGCGCCCGGGTGGCTCAGTCAGTTAGGCATCTGACTCTTGATTTGGGCTCAGGTCATGATCTCACAGATCGTGGGATGGAGCCTCATGTCGGGCTCTGCTCTAACGGCACAGAGCTGGCTTGGGATTCTTCCTCTCTCCCTCCCTCTCTGCCCCTCCCCTGCCTGCTTTCTCTCTCAAAATAAATGAATAAAACTTTACTTTAAAATGTATACATTTTAAAAAGTCAAAGCGTTCTTCAAAGTATTTGTACTGTTTTATAGTCCCACCGGTAGGATATGATCGTTCCAGTCCCTCCACACGCTCATGAACACTTGTAGCCATTTGATTGTGTCATTACATATACTGGTTTTGGTTTTGTTTTTGCCTTTTTTACATAGACTGGTTTTTTTAAAATTTCACATTCTATCATGAGTGTTACCCATGATATTAAAGATTCTTTATAAACGTCACTCTTTGTGGATGTATTATATATCATTATATAGGGGAATTGTACTTCTGTTTAGTAATTCCCTATTGGTGAACATGTAGGTTGTTTGTAGTTTTCTCCATAAATAATGCTGTGAAAACATCTTTGTCAGAATAAATGGTTACTTCTTTAGGACAAATTACTTAAGTAATTCTTTCTAATGGTAGTGAAAAAGAACAAAATCATCTGTAAATTTACCACTTTGAGATAGCCAAACCACACCTCCAAATAAAGTCAATTTTTAAAAATCTACCTTGGGGTGCCTGGGTGGCTCAGTCGGTTGAGCATCCGACTTCAGCTCAGGTCATGATCTCACAGCTCGTGAGTTCAAGCCCAGCTTCGGGCTCTGTGCTGACAGCTCGGAGCCTGGAGCCTGCTTCGGATTCTGTGTCTCCCTCTCTCTCTCTGCCCCTAACCCACTCACATTCTGTCTCTGTCTGTCTCAAAAATAAATAAACATTTAAAAATAAAAAATAAAAAAAGGTATCTTCATTTGGAAAAATAAAAAGAATCAGAGCAGAGAAAAAAATGTATGTAGGACTCTTAATACCTACTATCAAGAGCTCATTTCTGGGCATTTTGGTGCCAGGAGAAGAGATTCTAGCATTTCAATCTGCCCAATGGGCAGCTTTGGATTCTTCCAGTGGAAGGAGTCCAGACCTTGGAGATAATTCCCTACAGATCTCAGAGCAAACTGTAGAGATGCTATCTCTCAAAATGTCAAGTGGAGCCCTAACCGTCTCCAGAAGAAGCGGAATGTACAAAACTCAGAAGTGAAATAACAGGCTCTTTTTTTCAGGCACTCTCATCCTCCCCTGTCAAATATATATATACATATTCTACAAAGCGTTCTCATAGAATCCTCCCATTTCTGGGCTTTGGAAAGAATGCATTGCTAGACACACCCTCTCTGGATCCAGGGAGGAACTTCCTAAAAGCTGGGTGGTGTGTGTTCAAAGAAAAGAGAGGCTCTGAGTTGGACTGTTAGGACAGGACTTGACAGGCAAATGTCTCAAAGCCCCAGGCAGGTAGATGAGCACCTGAGGAAGACTCACAGGTAGAAACCATCACTCTCAAGATGGTAAGAAAGGAAGAGAAAAACAACTTTTTTTTTTCCATCCAGAGGTTATAGTTATAGGAGGGTACACTCAAGCAATTCCTAGGCAGACTGAAGAAGCAACACTTGGAAAATGTGTGCCAAAGTCGCCTTGGCACTTTCTATGCGCCACGCACTGGATTGAGTGCCTTATGTGCATTAGCTCTAATATTTAATATTCACAGTGACTCCATGAGGTCGTTAGCACTATTAACCCCAATTTTGTAGACAAGGAAATAGAGGCTCAGAGAGCTCATGTGTGACCTGAGCCTCTCTGACCAGATCCATATTATATGGATCCACATAGCCCAGTAATTCCCAGTCCTTTCCCCTTCTCCCACAGCAAGCAGCTCTCAGTAGAGTGCCCACTAATATTACCTCTGCTCTGTTCATTATATCCACATCTTCATCTACAGCTGGTCGCACTGCTGCTTTGGAAAGTATATACACCAGGATAGAAGAACAATGAATGATCCTCCTGGGGCACCCTGGTGAGGGAGACGGCCTGTGTAGAACAAAGGGCACTGGTCTGGGAATTAGAAGGGCTGAGTCCTAGCTTGAGATCTGCCATCAATAGCCTAACAACCATGGGTAAGTCATTTGACCTCTCTGGGTCTCTGTTGATTCCTCTGTACGGGTACTGACACACCCCCAGCATCCTTTTCCCCATTTGATGATAAGGCTTCTGTCAGGGCTCCTTGTGGGCATTGAGACTGTGTATGTTAGTATGAAGCCTCTTAGAGTCCTCAGCTACTAGAGCAAACAGACTGGATTCCATCTTCCAGCTCTGCCACTTACTGGCCTTAGTCTCTCCTCTACAGAATGGACCTACTTCATGGGGTTGCGTAAGGTTCAAAGCGACAATGCCGGAGTAAGCAGTACCTATGTGTTATGATTACAGTTAGTGGCATGGAATCTACATATCCCCACACCTCAGTTGATTTTGCTTGTTGTCTAAGTCCCATGCGTCAGTTCCTATGATGAAGAAATGAATTTCACACAGGCCTCTGGTTCTCTCCGGAAGGTTGCAAGAGGCAGGACACATTCTTGGTGCTGTTATTTAAAGGCATTTAAACCCAGAGCCACTAAGACAGCTGACTCCTTATTGAGGAGAGAGCCTCCTGCCTCTTGGTTCACTGCACAGTGATCTTATCATAGGCAAGATGCTCCCCCAGAAGGAAACAACACTAGTATGGTGTCTGGAGTCAAATTCTGTTGGGGATGTGTTCACCTGGGATCTGCAACCAGGGCAGAACCAGGAATACAGGAAGATGGGGAGCAGGAGGGGAGGGACTTCTATAGACATTACCCATCTGCTTTTCATTTTAGGGACTGATGAGACTGCAGTGTCCTTGCTCCTGTGTTTTAATAAAATTGTCCCAGTGGCACATCGCCTTAAAACCTGGAGGCACATCACACTAATTCAGACCAGGTGGACTTTGTAAAATGTCAGCACTTTAGACTATTTCATTCAACTCAAAATATTTTCTAATTTCCCTTGTGATCTCTTCTTTGACCCATCGGATATTTAAGTGTGTTGTTTCATTTCTAAATATTAAGGGATTTTCCAGATATCCCTTCTAGTTTATTGACTTCTAGTTTATGATTCCATTGTGGTTAGAAAGCATACTTTGATTTCAATTCTCTTAAATTTGCTAAGGTTTGTTTTATGGTCCAGATTATTAGTGGGGCACACTTTGTGTGCACTTGAAAAGAATGGGTATTTACTGTCAGGTGGAATGTCCTATAAATGTCAGTTAGGTCAAGTTGGTTACTAGTGCTGTTCAAGTGTTCTCTAAACTTACTATTCTACCATCTGCTTTGTCTACTCACTCCATCTTCCTGAGGGAAAAGTGTTGAAATCTTCAACTATAATTATGAATTTCTCCATTTCTTCTTCCATTTCTATCATTTTTTTTATCTCAGATATTTTGAAGCTCTGTTATTAGGTACATTTATATTTAGGATTGTTATGTCTTCTTGGTAAAATTATTCTTTTATCATTATATAATGGACTTCTTTATTGCCAGTAATACTCCTTGTATTTAAAGTCCACTCCAGCATTCTTGTGATTTACTGTTAGCATGATTTATCCTTCTCCATCTTTCTACTTTTAATTTATTTGTGTCTTTATATTTCAAGTGTGTTTCTTATAGGCAGCATCTAGTTGGGTCTAGCCTTTTTTGTTCAACCTGATAATCTCTCCTTTTTATTAGGGGTGGTTTAGGCTATTTACATTTAATGTAGTTATGGATATGTTGGATTTCAATCTACCTTCTTGCTAGTTGTTTTCCATTTGTCACATCTTTTCTTTGTTTCTTTTTACTCTTTCCCTGTCTTCTTTTGAATTCATTTAGTATTTTTTTATTATTCCATTTTACCTCCACTTAAATTTATTTATTTATTTATTTATTTATTTATTTATTCTCTCTTTTTTTTTTAAGTAAGCTCTACCCCCAACATGGGGCTCAAACTCACAACCCCAAGATCCAGAGTCACATGCTCCTCCAACTGAGCCAGCCAGGTGCTCCCTCCACTTAAACTTTTTAAATTGAAAGTGTTGCTATAAATACTGAAACCTTTTAATGTACTGAGTCTTTTTTTTTAAAGTTTATTTATTTTTGAGAGAGACAGAGACAGTGCAGGTGGGGGAGAGTAGAGAGAGAGGGAGAGAGAGAGAGAGAGAGAGAGAGAGAATCCCAAGCAGATTCCACACTGTCAGTGCAGAGCCCAATGTGGGGCCTGAACCCATTAAGCCACAAGATCATGACCTGAGCTGAAACTGAGTCAGCTTAACCTACTGAGCCACTCAGGCACCCTGTACTGAGTCTCTTAATGTATTGTTAACTAGAGGTCCTTTTTATTTTAACTGAAAGAGCATAGACTTTGGAGTCAAACAAACCTTCATCTGTAATGTGGCTCCACTAACTGGCTATGTGACTTTTGTCAACTATAGGACTCAACTTCCCCATTTGTAAGATTGAAATAATCATTACTAATTTTCAGAGTACAACGAGAATCAAATGAAAAAAATAATTATGATAGCTAGCATAGGTCTAAAACATAACAAATGCTTAATTAATGTCATTTGCTTTAATTTTATTTGTTTTCTTCACACAGCTGTTTCTAAAAGAGGTTTGAATGCTACCAAGGAAGCAAATACCCGGCCTATTTCCTACCACTTCTGATATCCTTCATGAGCCCAGAGAGACATTGCTAATCAACCACAGCACTGTTTTATTATTTTATTTATTTATTTTTTAATGCTTATTTATTTCTGAGACAGAGACAGAGCATGAGTGGGGGAGGGGCAGAGAGAGAGAGGGAGACACAGAATTGGAAGCAGGCTCCAGGCTCTGAGCTGTCAGCACAGAGCCCGATGCGGGGCTCGAACTCACAAACTGTGAGATCATGACCCAAGCCGAAGTTGGTCGCTCAACCGACTGAGCCACCCAGGCGCTCCAGCACTATCTTAAATAAACTCAGACATAACATCATGCCAACCAAATGGAAAAGGGCCAAAATAGAAAACCTATCTACCACCAGAGGCTAACATACCAACCCTACTTAAAGTTGTTTTTAATACATTTATTATTGTAAGTGGGTTAAATCTCCCTTTCCTCTAACAACTTTTTATGTTGCTTGCTTAATCAAATCCTTCACTAAAGGTGTTGCAAGGGAAAACTTCAGTTTGTTCAGGTCCAGTGATCCCAAATGCTGAATCAATGAGGTTTGTATTTGGCATCTGTGAAACCAGATATCAAAGAAGAGAACAGGGTGAAAGCAGAGACATTGGCCAGACATCAGGAGCAGGACCGCAAGGCCGGCTCATCGCCTCTTAGTTTAGAGTCTGACACAAGCATGTGATGAGGGCCTGGCGTCTCATGACGGGCACCAACTATTCCTCCTGGGACCTCGGGTGTCACTCAGCAATGGATGGACAAAGGACGATCTGTCATTTGTCATTTGATTTGAAAAAGGCCTTGACCTTGTACCATAGCAAAGCACTGAACACTCCTTGTCCAGCTGCCTCTCTCCTGCCCAGCCTTGTAAATAAAGACTTCCTGTTAATGATGCTGGGGCCATTGGCCATGTCCAGAGACAAGCTGGTGCTCAGAAACATATATGCAGCTTTGTCTCCTCAGGATCCTGAGCCTGCTGGGTGGGGACTGACTTGGTCAGTGGCACCACGGCTGCCCTCCTTGTAACCCCAAGGACTGATTTATAACAGAACTGCCTTCTTATTATTTAGGAAAACATCAGTGAGAAAACAACCCCAATGTCTGAAGGGAGATTAAAAGAGGTCCCCTAACCTACTCTAAGCCCGGATCTTCAAGGACGTCTGTGTTCTCCACCACCACCCACCTTGCTCTCTTTTCTTTTTTAAATTTATTTATTTATTTATTATTTTGAGACAAATAGAGAGTGCAAGTGGGGGAGGGACACAGAGAGGAGGAGAGAGAGAATCCCAAGTAGACTCTGCACTGTCAGTGCAGAGCCCAACGCAGGGCTTGAACTCATGAACCACAAGATCATGACCTGAGCCAAAGTCAGATGCTTAATCAACTGAGACACCCGGGGGCCCCTACTATTTCTCCTTATTGTTCTTATTATGGAAAGTTTCACAAAAACATCCAGGGCGTGGGTGGGGTTTCTTAAATTTTCCCACTTTACCATAGAGTGTTCTATACTTGCACAATTTGAAACATAGAAATAAACTGAATGAGTGCCTTCTTCTAACATACTTCTGTGATTTGGGCAGATATTACCAGAATCCTTAGAAACAGAGTTGAGGAGGGGCACCCAGGTGGCTCAGTCCGTTGAGCTTTCGACTTTGGCTCAGGTCGTGATCTCATGGTCTGTGAGCTTGAGCCCCGCATCGGGCTCTGTGCTGACAGCTCAGAGCCTGGAGCCTGCTTCAGATTCTGTGTCTCCCTCTCTCTCTCTCTCGGCCCCTCCTCCATTCGCACTCTATCTCTCTCTCTCTCACACACACACACACACACACACAAATAAACTTAAAAAAAAAAAAAGAGAAAGAGTTGGAGGAAAAAGTTCCTTCTACTCCATTTATCACAGATAAGATGTCTTACTCTGGCATTTACTATTTACTGTTTTGAAAATGATTTGGTCCAAATGTGTAAGAATGGTTAAAAATAGATGATAGATAGATAGATGATAGACAGACAGATAAACACATACACACACACATATGATTCTTACTCTGAGTTTTCAGTGGAGGAGGTGCAGCTTAAACCCTTAGCCTCAGAGTTCTTGTTGCCCCTAATACTGCTTCATGTTCATGATCATTTGGAAATGTCATAGCTCTATGCCAACATTACTTAGGCAAAATAAAAACAGTAACAATATCAAAAAATCACTCAAATGTCAATGGAACATCTACTTTAAGCTGGCTGCTTTCATATGCACTCTCTCATCTCATCCTTATCAGGGTCCTCTGAGCTGAACATATTAAGCCCTTGTCCAGAAAAACTTGAGTGCCAATGAACGGCCTACCCAGAATAGACAGTTACATGACAGAGCTGGGATTTTTTTTTTTTTAAGATTTTATTTTTAAGTAATCTCTACACCCAATATGGGGCTCAAACTCACAACCCTAAGATCAATAACTGCGTGTTCTTCTGACTGAGCCAACCTGATGTCCCCAGAGCTGGGATTTGAACCCAAGCCTAGAAACTGACTCTAAATCCAGTGTTTGTTCAACTCTTCCTTATATATAAAGAGGGGCATTACTTCCCTGAGACCACAATGTTGAAATGTGGACTTTTTTTTTCTCTATTCAGGATATGGAGTCCCTACAAGTTACATGAATTTCTTCCCAACACAGAGGGCAGGAGAGGAACTGGGAGAGACCACCCCGTCCATTCCCACGATTGGCCACTGATGGACCCCGAGGCAGGGCAGGGTGCCAGCAGAGCCAGGAAGTGTCGCTCAGTGCTATTAGCCCCTGGAGCAACAGCTCCTGTCCCCTCACCATGCCTCCTCTTCCTCATGCCACCATATTCCTCACTCTGCGTGCCAAGTGCGGTCCCTGGACCTGACAGAAGCTGTCACTCCTAGATCTCCTCTCAGCTTCACCTCAAGAAACGCTCTCACCTCCCCACTTTCTTCGAAGTTCAGTTCAATGTCTGAGCTTCTGTGAGCCTTTGGTGATTCCCAGGCAAAAGTCATCAGTCAGGCTCTATGCTTCTACATAGCAGTTGGCACCTGAAATGTGCCATCTATCACACGATATTAAAATGAACTGTTTTTCTTTCACCCTTTTCTTGGTAGACTATGCAGTCTCTAAAGGCAGGAGACAAGCATTACTAGCCTTTAGAAAGGGCCTAACACAGGTCTTCAATAATGGTTACTTAAACTGAATGGAATTTAATTAAATTGAATTAAACTGGTTCATTGAGACAAAATTCAGGGAGGAACGTATTTTATGATTTGTTATGAAGACTATTTGCTAATGTTTCTGCAATATCAAAAGATTAAGGAGCAAATGTTCTCACGAACATATTCAGGCTTGTAATCTTGACTGAATATGTGATTGACTATGTATATTGTGTACAAGGCAGACACCGCTGGGTATATAAGGTTAATAATTTTGTGAGATAAGAATGTGATAGAATGAGGCAATTTTGAAATTATGACTAAACCATGTGTCCTTCACAGAGCTGACTCGAATTAGCACTACAGATTTAACCATTAGTTTGAGATAGTCTTTCAAATGCCTAGGAGGAGACTCAAGAATCACTTCCAGGAGCCTGTTCTCGAAGTTTTCCTATCCATAGTCATCAGCCAATAACCACACACTTCTCGGGGCTTTGCATAATCATCTCATGCCATCCTTCCCATGATGTTATAAGGCTGACGCTCTTGGCTTCCCCACTACTCACGTGGAAAAGTGAGGTAGCTTGAGGGAAAGTAAGGCCTGCCCCAGGCCCCACAGGGAGTAAGTGGTGGAACGGGATGTGAACCTGGGCAGTCTGGCTCCAGAGTCCATGCTCTGTGCTCTCCAGCTACGACACACCGGCCCACCAATCTAGTGCAAGCAAACTCATCCTTAGACCTAGCTTAATCTGAATTATTAATATTCACCTCTTGATTTCCAGGTGTGCCCCCTGTGGAAAAGAGAAAAAGATATTCAACACTCTCTTTATAATCACACCATGAATATTAGAAGATAGTTTTTAGGCCGTTTTTGAGTTCTCTTTCTGATATGTTTACTAATTCCATTTAGCTTAAAATGTCTCTTAGAGATTCTCCACCCCACTCCTGGTCATCTCGGCCACCCACAGTTCTCAGGGCCCACTGAATTGTTTTTAGATAGTCTTCCCAAATTATGAAGGCCCTAACTGGATAGGCGTGTTCTCTAGCTAAGGCCCTACGAAGGCCATATGTGGGAAAGTATTCAGAAATTGTGCTTATCTTCTCCACATTAACATTCCAGCATTATGTTCTTTTGTTTTCCCAATATTTTCCCTATTGCTGACTAATTTTGGAGTTGCGACCCAGCTGTTAACTTTGAAACTCTAACATTTTATTTTTTACTATAGTGCTTGTGAGCCATTTCTCATCTCGTATTTATGGTGCGAATCATTTTTTTTTTTTTTTTTTTTTTTTTTTTTTTTTTTGTCAAGGCCAATCTAAAAGGGTCATATTGAGTTTAGTTCTCAGTGTTGGGATGTTGCCAGCTCCACCTAATTTGGTATCATCCACCAAAAGCAAGATATTTATTCTCAACTCCATCATGTGGGTCACTGAAGAAAGTATTTATATAAACCTCTTTTCCCATAAATATACTTTCCTGGTTTCCAGATAGTCTGGGAGTGGTGAACTGAGTTCACATTTTAATCTTTGCCAAGAACTGCAGTTGATTATCTAAGCATTATGCCGACTTATGAAGAAACAATCAAAATTCATTTCCAAATCTGAAGAAATACTGATGTTTGGCCACTGCTCAGTTCCTGGAGGACAATCAAAGTTGAATTTATTCTAAATACAGGAGGGACCGCAGTGTTCTTTGGAAGAAGCAAAAGCTTGGCCTCGATATCTGGAACTTACTGAGAGGTCTCTGCCCCTCATCTTGCTTCCAGAATGGCATTCCTTTTAGTTATTGCTAACCAGAGAAAATTTACAGTCTGGTAGCAAGCCAGGGCAATGATGAACTGAAGTATTGGAAGCCTTTCAACACAGGTTTTTATATTGTTTATTTTATATCTTGTGCCCCAGAGAGGAGAAGGTAGACCTTCTTTAAAAAAAATGAAGCTTCATGGCTTTTTGTGGGCTTTCCATATTTGTAGGGTGAACTGATGCATTGCTTCTGCCAAAAAAATCCCAGACCTGGCCGATAATCAGAACCACCTGGAAAGTTTGGAAAATTCACAGAGTCAACCCTTTCCTAGACTTCCTGAATCTTCATCTTGAAGTTGGTGTTAAGAAATGAGGGCAGGGCATCTCTATTTTTTGAAACCTCCCCAAACTGATTAAATCATTTATGGTTATATCCACGGAATGGATTGCCAAAGAGCCATTTGAAAAGGCTACAAGTGCTGATATGGAAAGATCTCACATTAGCCATACAATGTGTAGTAGTATGTGTGTGTAGTAGGATTCACCCCATTGGGATGAATTTGTCATGAATATACACCTTCCACATACTTACATACATCCACCTATATGTGTATACTGTATACATTCAGGTGCTTCACCAGAAGCACCTGTCTATCAGGAAGAATGCCACCAGAGCACCTCTGCCTGGTGTAACCCCTTGAGATGACAGATCATAGGGGACAGGGAATGAAGGGAGGGACCAGGGAGTTTGGGGTCCCATGGGGGTAGAGCTGGTGTCTATTTACCAACTGACATTCAACATTTCAACATTTTATACCACGTAAGGAAGTATTTCAACATTTTATACCACGTAAGGCTTCGTGCTGCATTTACACACACAAAAAAAACAATTCTGGAAGTTTTCCTAGGAATCTGAGACCAGTGGCCTATCTCTCCATCAACACTGTCTGGTTGATTTAAGTAGACAGATAATTTACTGGGAATATACTGGGTAGAATTATCAGGAAAGCTTAGAAAACAGACAAGAATAAAGGGAGGGCAGACGATTAGTCACAACCACAGGCAAGGCCACATTCCTGCACCCAATGCTGATGCCACCCCCTCATCACTGGAGGCTGCTGCTGTCACCACTGCTACTTGCAAACTTTAGAATAGCACTTGGTGCATCATGTCATGACTATCTAAACATTTATCTGCCTCTCCCACTGGACGGTGAGCTCCTTGAACTTAGGAAGAACATCTTAATTCCTCAGTTTCCAGCCCCCACCCGAACCGGGCACCCAGTGAGCAGAGTGTTGAGTGAAATAAATGAGCAAATAAAATTTGGCTTCTAGATATTATGCTAGTACAGCAGAGTGAGGGCCATATCTAGCTGTATGTGTCACTTTATTATTTATTTACTTATTATTTATTAAGTAGGCTTCACACCCAGCGCAGAGTGCAACACAGGGCTCGAACTCATGACCCCAAGATCAAGACCGGAACTGAGATCAAGAATCGGACCCATAACTGACTGAGCCACCCAGGCACCCCTGTATGCGTCACTTTAGACCGTTCTAGAAAATAAACTGGTGCACGTGCTTTCCCATCCTTCATTCCTCCATTGATGGTCTATCAGACGTGGCTTCAACAAAAATATTGGGTTGGGTTTCATGGTGGATTCATTCTGTCTCTTTCTTTGAATCCAGCATTCTTTTCAGCAGAGATGGTATAAACCGTGGTTCCATGAAGTGATTATCTTAATTTCAAATCTTACACCCAGCCTGAAGTGGGGCTAGGGGGTCAACTGTGCTTCCATCTCCTTTAGGACTTTTGATTGCCTACATACATGAAAGAATGCCCAACCACATCTCTGAGCCTGTTCTACACAAGCCACTTGAAACCAACATGGTTGCTAGAGTCCAGAATCCTGGAGAGAAGAATAAAAATAAACTGTATCTTAAGAACTGCAGCAGCTTTCATATAAAAGCCAGGAGTTGAGACCATATACCAGAACCCAGGCTCCACTTGACCCACAAACATGCTACGTAACTGTTCCAACTTTCATCTGCTTTTTTCCAGCCCATGAGAGGAGTCAGAGACTGGGAAGCTGTAAAGATAGAGGGTAATAGCATGCTAATAGCAATCACGAAGAAGAAAGTAGATGGCCTTTGTTTATTGATGATTATATACTATTCATTCACAGAAAAAGACCTAATACAATTCACTAGAAAAGATAGAAGCTCAGAAAAGTGAAAACTCACATTCACATCAAAATCTGTACATGAATGTTTGTAGCAGCCTTATTGGTGATAGTCTCCAAACTGGAAATGACCCAGATGCCCTTCAAAGGATGAATTAAATAAACTGTGTTACATCCACGTCACAGAGTACTACTCATCCACAAAGGAGCAAATCACTGATACAAGCAACAACTTGAATGAATTTCCAGAAAACTATGTTGAGTGAAAAAAAGCCAATCCCCAAAAGTTACATAATGTATATAACATTCTTGAAATGACGAAACTATAGAAATGGAGAACAGGTTAGCAATTACCAAAGGTTAAGGAGACGGTAGGGACAGAAGAGAGTGGCTATAAAAGGGCAGCATCATGCATTCTTGGAGAGATGGAATGTTCTGTATCTTGACTGAATCAATATCAGTATCTGGTTGTGAAACTGTACTATAGTTTTGTAAGATGTCACCATTGGGAGAAACCAGGCAAAGAGTTCACAGGATCCCTTGGTATTATTTCTTAAAACTGCATGTGAATCTGTTATTATTTCAAAGTAAAAAAAATAATAAAAAATGAAACAAAAGAAAAGATATAAAAATAGAAAATAAAAACCTAAGAGGTCAAAACTCTAAGTTCTTGTGATCAAGCATTACATTTATTTCTGAGAGTTCTTGTAGCAGAAGAAAAAGGAAACCATGATTGGTCAAATATTCTTGTTTCCTCATGAAAGTAATTATGGTAAATTTTTGGGAGACACAATCTTTCCCCTGGGAGTCAATTCTAAAAGGGCAATGAACTTAGTCTTAAAATACAACGCCAGGGCACAAAATAAAATCTACAGGTGGGGCGCCTGAGTGGCTTCTTCGGCTTAGCATCTGACTTCGGCTCAGGTCATGATCTCATAGTTCGTGAGTTTGGGCCCCGCATTGGGCTCTGTGCTGACAGCTCAGAGCCTGGAGCTCGCTTCGGATTCTGTGTCTCCCTCTCTCTCTGCCCCTCCCCCACATGCGCTCTCTCTCTGCCTCTCAAAAATGAAGAAAACTAATAAAAAAATTTTTTTAATAAAAAAATTAAAAGATCTACAGAGGTGAAGCCAGCTCAGGGCTCAGGTGCTATTCCTTTTAATGCTTGAGGACTCATGACTTGGTTAAGGGATCCTATGGGAAAAAATGATGCAACTTCCATGGCCAGTCTTATACCTAAATGGCATAGATGATCACCCAAAAAGTGTGGCTTCAGGGAAACCAACAAGACACTCTTCACAGCCCAGCTATGTCTTTCCAGTGTGATGTCTGAAAGTCCATCATTAGCTATATGCACTCCTCTGGGCTGAGAATTTTTGGTCTCTGGTTTCCTCTACTGACAATTCAGAGAGCGGGCCTTGCTCAAGTGGTGCACACACAAGGGGCCTCTGAGCGTCAAAGAGACTTGGAGAAAGAATGTCACACCTTCTGCTTTCCCTGCTGTGATGACAGATGTCTCTTCTCTCTAAGGGCAACCCCCAACCTACGCTTCCCAACCTTCGGTTCTCAGCTCTCTACAAGTATGCCTTCTCTCTCTCCTGAATCATCAGTTTGCCCTGTGTCAGCACAGACTCGTTCTATTACCTCGGATCCCTAAAAGCCAAAGATCCAAACAACCCAACACTAAAGCTTCACCTCCTTGACAGCACATCTTCCCCTAGCTCCTGCGCTATTTCTTCCTTTCCCTTCACGACAAACTCTGCCAGAGTTTGACCAATCGTGGTTTCCTTTTTCTTTTGCTACAAGAACTCTGGCAGAGGGCTCCCTCATCAAGGGGGCACCACACTTGGAGCCCGCACAGTTGACCTCTATGTTCCCAACCCTGGCAGTCACCTCTGTTATTATCGTACCAGTTCGTCCTGCAGCATTTCTGCCCAGCTGCCACCCCTACTTCATGGCAGGCTCTTTTCTCTTGTCTACCATGACTTCTCTCCGTCATGTGTTTCTTCGTACCTCACTGGCTTGTGGCACATTCTGAAGGCGGAGTGAGCTGCTGGAGCATGTAAGGGATTTGCTGCGTTTTGTTTGCTCCTCCTCTGCCCCCTCTTACATGTAGAGTGTCCTTTGTCTTCTGTATCTTCAGTCTCCTTAGGTAATCTTAACCAATCCGAGAGCCATTGGCTCCCAAATCTGTATTTCCACCTCAGGTCTCTCCCCAGAACTCCAGATCTCTCTATCCAAATGCCAACTCATCTACACAGGGATGACTGATTGACGTCTCAAAGTTAACAGTCTAAAAATAGAAATGAAGATTTCTCCCTCAACCTGTTTTTCATCCATTCTGCCCTATGGAAATACCAAACACCCAATTGCTCAGGCCAAAAACTTTAGAGACTTCCTTGCTCTCTTTCTTCTCTTCCCCAACAGCCAATCCATCAGCAAATCCTGCCAACTCTACCTTATCCAGAATCCATCCCTAGTCCAGCTTACCACCTTCCCTCTCCTGGGCCACCTCTGTAATCTCTAATTGACCTCCAGCCTCTATTCTCCATCCCTCCAACCCTAACCTCGGCCCATCTTCCACACAGGAACCAGAATAATATTTTCAAACATAAATTGGATGGTGTCACTCCTTTGACTACAAGCCTCCACCGGATTCCCATCCAATTAGACAAAATCCCTACAACCTACAAAGCTCAAACCATCTAGTCAGTCCCTGCTAACTCCCTCTCGTTCCACCCTCTGCCCAGAGAAGCTCCAGCCATGTGGAGAAGCACAGACCACGTCTACCTCATAATGGGAGTAATATTCTCAGAACCTGGCCCAGCAGGTGCACAGTAATTATTTGTGGATTCACAAACGATTTCATAAGACAAACATAATTCTAGACTGGTAACAACAGCTCTGTATCTTAGGGTCCTGGCTTGAAAAGCCAGCAACTATAACTACCACTCTTCCTGGTTTGCTGCGAGAACTAATGGGGGAAAAAAATTCTAGCTCTAAAAAATCCACTCAATTGTTCTTTAATGGGTACATGTTCCAGTGTGAGTCCTGCGATGGCAGACAGGGCTCCTCCTCACTTTCTTCTTTGTGTGCAATGACACAAGGCTCTCGAGTCGTCAAGCAAATGCTCCATTTGTGCCTTTTACATCTGCTTCAGTGTGTGATTATCATGGCATGATAAGGGATGTGGGTGAAGGGAACAGGGTGCATGTGGAGAAGGAGATAATTATTTCCAAGTGAAGCAACAGTGTCTGGGTAGAAAGCAGCAGATTTATGCAGGCGGTGGGCTCAGAGAAGCCACACAGAAGAACACAGTCCCTGAAGCAGGAAGTGTGCTATCAGCCGGATCCGCGGGAGGCCTGACCACCGCCGCGGGCACGGTCTGAAGCGGATTCCAGTTTTCTGCACGTGATGGAAGTACTGCATTTTGCTAGTGTGTTCTTTTTCTCGAGGGCACGTTTTGTTCAGTTGACAGTCTCAGGCATGCTTTAGTCGGAGCTTGTGGCAAAGGGAAAGGATCGGGGAAGAGGATGTCACACTCCCCAGTCAACCTGCAATCACATCCGGTAGTTCAGGAGAATTAATACCTACTCATTTATTCTCATCTCCCTTTCCATCGCCAGCCTTTCTTCTTTTTTCCATCTGTAAATATTTAAGTTTATGCCTCTAAAAAGCAGGGTGGTGGAGGGCTTACAAAACCACAGCAACATTGTTATGTCTGACAGATTCACCAATAATTCCTTAATATCAGATAGCCCCCTTAGTAGTAAATTGCCATGATTTTATATATATATATATATATATATATTTAATAATTTAATTTAATTTAATAATTTAATATCTATTTAATTTAATATAATTTATATTTTATTTTATTTTTTATAAATTTAAAATAAATTTATTTATAATTTATAAATATTGATATAATTAATTAATTATATTTATAATTAATTTAATATATTTAATTTAATAATTATATATATATATATATTTTTTTTTAAATAATTGGTTTGTTTAAATCAGGATCCAAGCAAGGTCCACATACTGCATTTGACTGATATGCCTAAAGTTTTAACCTAGAGTTTCCTCTTCCCTCCTTTCTTCCTTCTTGTTACTTGTTGAAGAATAAGGTACATTTTTCCATAGAGTTCCCCCATTTTGGATTTTTCTGATTGAATTCCTCTAGTATTATTTAACATGTTGCTCCTACCCTGAATTTCCCATAAATCAAATGTTAGATTTAGAGGCTCAATCTGATTTGGGTTTTGTTTTTTTGGGGGGGTTTGGGGAGAGCTATTTGGCAGGAATATTTCTTTCTTTCTTTCTTTCTTTCTTTCTTTCTTTCTTTCTTTCTTTCTTTCTTTCTTTCCATTTATTTTTGAGAGAGAGAGCACAATCAGGGGTGGGGCAGAGAGAGAGAGAGAGGGAGACACAGAATCCGAAGCAGGCTCCAGGCTCTGTGCTGTCAGTGCAGAGAGCCTGATACGGGGCTCGAACACATGAACCATGAGATCATGACCTGAGCTGAAGTGGGACGCTTAACCAACTGAGCCACCCAGGCACCCATGCAAGAACGTTTCATAGGTAGTGTTTCATATTCCCATTGGCGGCACTTGATGACTAGATGTCCCTCACAATGTTAACCACCACCAGCAATCAGTGCCTAGACCCACTATTCCACGGACGTTTTGCAAGATAGTAAGATTCTAACGCTATCATTCCTTCTACATTTATCACCTGGAATATTTCGACACAGAAACTTTCCCTCATCAACTATCTGGGTTGCCCTGGGCTACACTTGAAAGAGTTCACTGCCTGCCAGGGAAACAAGGTAAACTCAGATGCAACCGCCGTGCTGCGTGGTAAGTGTTCACCAAAGCATCAGTGCGGGAGGAAGATGGAGTGAGCAGGGGAAATGAGACAGGAGCTCCTCCTCCCCAGGGTCCTCGCTATTTCTGCAAGGATGATTATGAGCTGGCGGATTGCTGAGCCCTTAAGTTTCTACTTCACAATCGAGCTTACCTGCACACTTCCCCATTTTGGACTGAGCTTTGTCCTGACTCTGGAGTTCAGCTGTCAGAACAGGAACCCCACCTTATTCTTCTTGAATCCCTCATAGATCTAGCAAGGCACTGACTGCTGAGTAGGCTTTCCGTCAATGACTGACGACTGCTTGTACATTCAGGGTGCTAAACTATTTATCAATATCATAATCACCCTCCAAAGCACTTCTGAAGTATCACCCCTACTCTGGTCACAGGGCTGGATGAAATGATATAGCTCCACCCCTCATTAAGTCTCAAATCACCACAGATTGACATGAAGGAACCTGACATTTGAATCAGCCCTAAATGCATATACAAGTACACAGACATGTTCAAAAAGTAATATGTTCCTGCCAAATTGATTTCCAGAGTATATTCCCCATCAGTGTGTGAGAATGCCTACTTCTCCAGCCTCCTGCCAACATTAGACATTGTCATTTCTTGAAATCTTTGCTAATTCTATAGGTGAAAATGGAATCATATGTTCTAATCTAGACATCCAATGAGTAGTGAGAACAAATACCTCTTCATATTGGCCATTTGTGCTTCTCCTTCTGTGGCTAATTACCTACTCACATCGTTTGCTCATCTTTTGACGTCTTTTGATGTCTCTTTGTGCTGCCCGATGGGGGTGGGTGTTAGATGTCACCACTATGCAAGAAATTGGGGACGCTATTTTTTAATCTATTGTAAAAAAATAGAAAGTACACGTAAGCAAAAATGTTTAAAGAAAAATCATTCATGGGGTGCCTGGGTGGCTCAGTCAGTTAAGCGTCCGACTCTTGGTTTCAGCTCAAGTCATGATCTCGATGGTTTCACGGGTTCAGGCCCTGCATCGGGCTCCATGCTGACAGTGTGGAGCCCTGCCTGGGATTCTCTGCCTCCCTCTCTCTCTTCTCCTCCCTCACTGGCACTCTGTCTCTCTCAAAATAAATAAATAAACTTAAAAAAAAAAAGAAAAGAAAAGAAAAATCATTCACAATCCTACTTCTCAGGCAGAATTGTTAATAATTTAGTTATTTCCTTCCAAACTTTCTATAAATATATGTGTGTTTTAGACACATGGGATCTCACTATATTCAGCTTTTCTGTAACCTGGTTTCTTTTTTTTTTTTTTTTAATTTTTTTTCAACATTTTTTATTTTATTTTTGGGACAGAGAGAGACAGAGCATGAACGGGGGAGGGGCAGAGAGAGAGGGAGACACAGAATCGGAAACAGGCTCCAGGCTCCGAGCCATCGGCCCAGAGCCTGACGCGGGGCTCGAACTCACGGACCGCGAGATCGTGACCTGGCTGAAGTCGGACGCTTAACCGACTGCGCCACCCAGGCGCCCCTAACCTGGTTTCTTCATAGGGCCATTTGCAATTTCTTCAAAGAATGACAAATCAATAATACAAAGATCAAAATAGAGTCCAATAATAAAAAAATAAGCAAAGTGTATGAGTTAGGTAAATAACCAGGTACCTGAGTTCAGACTGGTTTGCTCTCATCACTCCCAGACTGGAGGTGAGGCTGGAGGGTCAGGAGTTGCTGAGGCAGATTAGAACTCCTACAAACAAGTACCTAAAAAGTGTTTTAACAAGTTTACCTGGGATCTGGAAAGCATTTTAAGATTCTGAGCTAAAAGACGGACAACTGCATTTTATCAATTAAGAAGAAACACCGAGAGACCATTGGCCTTCACCCAGAATTTATAACAAGGCGCTGTTACTTTTATTATCTGTAACACCTTAATATAGTACCTTGGGCTGGGAAATGCATTTACTCCAAGAAACAGTCATTTCTTATATTATGATTCCTGTGATAAATCAGGAAAGGAGATGCGATGTGAAGAGGTATTCACCCCTACTCTTATTTGGAAGTATAAACTAGAATGAACATACAAATCTATCTTTCACTGCCATAGAATTAGCAATGATTCAAAGAAATGATAATGCCCCAGTGAGGATTCTCACACAGAGATGGAGGTCGTGTGCTTTGGGACCAGCCTTCCCGGAGGAGATTGGGTAATAATAAGGTCTGGAGGATGAGTGTGCTCTTTGATGCAGCAATATCATTGCTGGGCTTTATCCTGAGAAAACCACCATCAGTTTGAGTGATAAAGTACGTATAAAATAACATAAGGGATTGGGCAAGGATACAATGACAGATTCATGCCACAGAATACTACAGGGCAATGAAAATCATATTTCAGGGGCACCTGGCTGGCTCAGTCAGTCAAGCGTCCAACTCTTGATTTCGGCTCAGGTCATGATCTCATGGTCATGGGATTGAACTCTGCATCAGGCTCTGCACTGAGCACGCAGCCTTCTTGGGATTCTTTCTCTCCCTCTCTCTGCCCCTACCCTGCTCATGCTGTCTTGAAATAAACATTAAAAAAAAAAACGTCAGCTGAGTATTGGCTGCTGTAGGAGAATGTGCACCATGCATTACCACGGGAAGAAGGCGGGGTGCAGACAACAGCACACGGCACGACCCGGTTTTTGTCTGTGCGTGTGTGCACACGGATGACTGGAAGCGGATTCACGAAACATTGGCGATAAGGTTTTTTTTCCCCTCCTCTCTGTGCTTTTCTAAGGTTTTGTGTTTCTTTGTGTTTTCTAAGGGTTTTTGTTTTACACCAAAAAAGGTTTACTTGTGTACATTAGGGGGAGGAGGGCTGATGTCATTACAAAGCATTTCTAAGAAGTATGGACTGATATGGGGCATCCACAAATAGATTTTGATTTAAAATAGCTAAAATTTTGATTTTAAATAGCTCCAGTGTTCTGACGCTGGCCAGTGAAGGCAGGAGAGGTGAGCCCCCTCAAGGTCCTAGGCTCGGGTGGCACTCTTGTGCCAGGTTTCAGTGTGGCCTGACTTCTCAGGGTGAGGGCTGAGGCCCTCGGCCCAGGGCATTCTCTCTTTGCTCAGCTTAGGCAGCTGGGTTAGAGGCAGGAGAAGTAAAGGAAATGAGAACAAATCCTTCTGTACAAGGAGGAGGAGGAAGGCCAGGGTGCAAAGGAAGAGGTCTTGGACACTAAGGCCCTTGGCACAGCTCACCTGGACTGCCTCAGGTGTCACGCCCAGAGAGAAAGCCACCAGCATGTGCCCAAACTCAGAGACAAAGAGCAACATGAACCCACTGCAAGACACAGGCCGCTCTGGAGACGATCTGCAAATACGTTCACCCTGTGCTCTCGGTTCCCTGAAACTGCTTGCTTTCTGCAACCTGAAACTTGTTCAGAGGCAGGAGGGGTGAATGAAAATGGCCCCGGAGGAGTCAAATTTATTCTTCTTACTTTGCATAAAAATCAGCTGGGCGATCAAAATGCCATAAACGAAGTCCAAAATAGGATGATAGGGTTGGGCAGGCTGAATCCTGCAACAGTGATGTTTCAGATGCTCTAGATCCCTGGAGCAGGCAGCTTTAAAACAAAGACCAAACAGAAAAGAATTCTGCAGTCATCAGCAGAAGGCTAAGCAACAAGACCTCATCTTCCTGTGTAAAGAAGTCCTCACTATTCCTGAACCAACCCCGTGGTCCAGCTCAAAGATACAAGGCCTCATGGCCCCACAGTTTCCAGGTCTGAGCGCCGTGAGAACCCCTGGAAGCATTCCCTGGTACGCTCCACCCCTGTCTGCCTATCTAGACCCCTTACGTCTTCAAGACCCATCTCCGTGCCCACCTCTCACTGCCTCCACCTGATGGGCTCTCTCCCTTAAGCTCTAGTGCACTGTTTTTCTTGATTTGACATCCAGTCTCCTTTTTGAACCTGTATTTGTCTTATCTTTCCCCTGATGCCCAGAGAGCAACTTGCATAGAGGACAGCATGTTGTTCATCTCTGTGCCCACGTATCAGAATCCTACAGAGGTATCTGCCGAACATTTTTTAAATCGAATTTTTATTTTAGGACAATTTTAAATTTAAAGAAAAATTGCAAAGATAACATAGAGAATTCCTGTATACCTTACACCCGGTTTCCCCTATTATTAACATCTTACATTAGTATGATATATTTGCCACAATTAATGAACCAATACTGATACATTACTATTAACTACAATCCACACCTTAGTAAGATTTCCTTAATCTCTTCCTAATGTCCTTTTTCTATTTCAGGATTCTTTCCAAGATATTACATTACATTTAAATTTTTTTTAATGTTTATTAATTTTTGACAGAGAGAGACAGAGACAGAGCATGAGTGAGGGAGGGGCAGAGAGAGGGAGACACAGAATGTGAAGCAGGCTCCAGGCTCTGAGCTGTCAGCACAGAGCCCGACGCGGGGCTTGAACTCACAGACCGTGAGATCGTGACCTGAGCCGGAGTCGGACGTTTAACCGACTGAGCCACCCAGGCGCCCCTATATTACGTTACATTTAGTCATCATGTGGCAGTTTCTCATAATTTCCTTCTTTTGCTTTAAATTGAGATATGTCACTATAAAATTCACTCTTTTAAAGTGTACAATTCAGGGGGAGGGGAAGGAAAAAAAAAAAAAAAGGTTAGAGTGGGAAAGAGCCAAAGCATAAGAGACTCTTAAAAACTGAGAACAAACTGAGGGTTGATGGGGGGTGGGAGGCAGGGGAGGGTGGGTGATGGGTATTGAGGAGGGCACCTTTTGGGATGAGCACTGGGGGTTGTATGGAAGCCAATTTGACAATAAACTTCATATATTGAAAAAAAATTAAATAAATAAATGAAGTGTACAATTCGGGGATAGTATATTCATCATGTATAACCATTAACACTATCTGATGCACATTTTTATCAACCCCAAATCAAATCCTGTGCCTGTTAGCAGTCACTTACCATTCCCTCCTCTCCTCAGCCTCTGGCAACCACTAATCTACCTTGTCTTTATGGATTTCCCTATTCTAGACATTTCACACCATTGGAATCACAGGATATGTGGCTTTTTGTGTCTGGTTTCTTTCATACAGCATGATTTTTTAAGCTTTATTCACATTGTAGCATGAATTAGTGCTTCATTCTTCATGGCTGCATAATACTCCATTGTATGGATATACCACATATTGTTTACCCATTCATCAACTGTTAGACATGTGGGTTGTTCCATTTTTTTAAATCTATTATGAATGGTATTTCTATGAACATTTGTGTACATGTGTTTATGACACATCTGTTTTCAATTCTCTTGGGTATATGTCTAAGAGTAGAATTACTAGGTCATAAGGTGATTCTATATTTAACTTTTTGAGGAACAGACAACCTTTTTTCCAAAGTGGCTGCATCATTTTACATCCCCACCAGCAATGTTGTGAAGGTTCTAATTACTCCAGATCCTCATCAACACTTGTTTTTGTCTGACTTTTTGCTTATAGCTATCCTAGTGGGTACGAAATGGTATTTCATTGTGGTTTTGATTTGCATTTCCATAATGACTAAGATTGTTCAGCATTTTTTCATGTGCTTATGGCCCATTTCATATCTTCCTTGGAATAATATCTGTTCAAATTCTTTGCCCGTTTAAAAATTTGACTATTTGAGAATTTGCTTGATGGAATGAACAGCAGGCTAGAAGAAGCAGAGGACTGAATTAGTGACCCCAAAGACAGAGTAATGGAAAGTAATCAAGCTGAACAAAAGACAGAAAAAAGAATTATGCAAAACAAGAATAGACTTAGGAAACCCAGTGACTCCATCAAATGTAATAACATTTGTATTATAGGAGTCCCAGAAGGAGAAGAGAGAGAAAAGGGGACAGAGAATTTATTTGAAGAAGTAATACCTGAAAACTTCCCTAATCTGAGGAAGGAAACAGATATCCAGATCCAGGAAGCACATAGAATTCCCAACAAAATCAATAAAAGCAGATCCATGCCAAGACATATTGTAATTAAAATGGCAAAATATAGTGATAAGGAAAAAATATTGGGGCACCTGGGTGGCTCAGTCAGTTAAGTGTCTGCCTCTTGGTTTTAGCTCAGGTCATGACCTCATGATTTGCGGGATTGAGCTCCATGTAAGGCTCTGCACTGACAACACAGGGCCTGCTTGAGATTTTCTCTCTCTCTCCCTTTCTCTGTCCCTCCCCTACTCTCATGCTCTTTCTGTCTCTCTCTCACAATAAATAAACTTTAAAAAAAATATTAAAAGCAGCAAGACAAAGACAGTTATATACAAAGGAAACCCCATAAAGCTGTCAGCAGATTTTTCAGCAGAAACTTTCCAAGCCAGAAAGGAGGCATGATATATTCAAAGTGATGAATGGGAAAAACCTGCAGCTAAGAATACTCTATACATGCATGCTTGGGTGGCTCAGTTGGTTAAGCATCCAACTTCGGCTCAGGTCATGATCTCTCTAAAGAGAAAGAACTCACAGTTCATGGGTTCAAGCCCCAAGTCAGGCTCTATGCTGACTACTCAGAGCCTGGAGCCTGCTTCAGATTCTGTGTCTCCCTCTCTCTCTGCCCCTCCCTGGCTCACGCTCTGGCTCTCTCTCAAAAATAAACAAACATTAAAAAAAAATAAAAACAACAACAACAACACTCTATCCAGCAAGGCTATCATTTAGAATAAAAGGAGAGATGGTTTCCCAGACAAACAAAAACTAAAGGAGTTTATGACCATTAAACCAGCCCTGCAAGAAAAACTAAAGGGGACTTTTTGAGTGGAAAGGAAAGACCAAAAATGGCAGTTTGAAGGTCGGAAACACAAAAGCAGTAAAAATGAATATTCTATTTAAAAAATCATTCAAGGAACTCACAAAATAAAAGAATATAAAATATGACACTATATACCTAAAATGTGGGAGGAGAGGAGTAAAGAATGGGCTCAACCTTAAATGACCATCAAATTAATAATATAGGCTGCTACGTGCAGAGGAAGTTATAAACAAACCTAATGGTAACCACAAATCAAAAACCACTAATAAATATGCAAAGAATAAAGAGAAAGAAAATAAAATATATCACTAAAGAAAGCCAGCAAACCATGAAAGAAGACAAGAGAGGGTCAGAGACAATCTTCAGAAAGTAATAAAATAGCAATAAATACATATCTATTGATAATTACTTTGAACGTAAATGGACTAAATGCTCCAATAAAAAAACACAGGGCAACAGAATGGATAAAACACAAGACCCATCTATTTGCTGCCTACAAAAGACTAATTTTAGACCTAAGGACACCTGCAGATTGAAAGTGAGAGGGTGGAGAAACATTTATCATGCAAATGGATGTCAAAAGAAAGCCAGAGTACCAATACTTATATTGGACAAAATAGACTTTAAAACGAAGACTATAACAAGAGTCGAAGAAGGACACTATCTAATAAGGGGGACAATCCAACAAGAAGATGTAACAATTATAAATATTTATTCAACAGAGATCTGCTTGGGATTCAATCTTCTCCCTTTCTCTCTTCTCCTCGTGAACGCACATGTGCTCTCCCTCTCTCAAAATAAATAAACTTTAAAAAAAACGTAAAGAAACTAATCGATAATACAACAGTAGTAGGGGATTTTAACACCCCACTTACATCAATGGACAGACCATTTAAACAAAATCAACAAGGAAATAATGGCTTTGTTTTCTTTTTCTTTTTTTTTCAAAGTTTTATTTATTTGTAAAGAGAGAGAGAGCAGGGGAGAGGCAGAGAGAGAGGGACAGAGAGAGAATCATGAGTAGGCTCTGCATTGTCAGTGTGGAGCCCGACATGGGGCTCAAGCCCATGTACTGAGAAATCATGACCTGAACTGAAACCAGGAGTCAGATGCTTAACTGACTGAGCCACCCAGGTGCCCTGGAAAAAATGGCTTTGAATGACACACTGAATCAGATGGATTTAACAGACATATTCAGAACATTCCATCCTAAAACAGAATACACATTCTTTTCAAGTGCACATGGAACATTCTCCAGAACAGATCACATATTAGGCCGCAAAACAAGCCTCAACAAATTAAAAAAGATCAAAGTCATACCATGCATCTTTTCTGACTACAACACTATGAAACTAGAAGTCAACCACAAGAAAAAATCTGGAAAGACCACAAATACATAGACATAAATAGCATGCTACTAAACAATGAATGAGTAAACCAAGAAATAAAAAAGAAATTATAAAGTACATGGAAACAAATGAAAATGAAAACACAATGTTTCAAAACGTTTGGGATACAGCAAAAGTGGTTCCAATAGAGACTTTATAGCAATACAGCCTTATCTCAAGAAGCTAGAAAAATCTCAAATAAACAACCTAACCTTACACCTAAAGGAGCTATAAAAAGAACAAACAAAACTTAAAACAAGCAGAAGGAAGGAAATAATAAAGATTAGAGCAGAAATAAATGATATGGAAACTAAAACAAACAAACAAACAATAAAATAGATCAATGAAACCAGGAACTGGTTCTTTGAAAAAAGGTCATTAAAATTGATAAACTTCTGGTCAGGCTTATCAAGAAAAAAAGAGAAAAATCCCAAATAAATAAAATCACAAATGAGAGGAGAAATAACAACCAACACCACAGAAATACAAACAATTACAAGAGAATATTGTGAAAAACTATATGCCAACAAATTGGGACAACCAAGAAGAAATGGATAAATTCCTAGAAATGTACAACCTACCAAAACTGAAACAGGACAAAATAGAAAATTTGAACAGTCTGATTACCAGCAAAGAAATTGAACCAGTATTCAACAATCTCCCAACAAACAAAAGTCCAGGACCAGATGGCTTCAAAGGCAAATTCTACCAAACATTTAAAGAAGAGTTAATACCTATTCTTCTCAAAGTATTCCAAAAAATAGAAAAAGAAGGAAAACTTCCATATTCATCTTATGAGGCCAGCATTACCCTGATATCAAAATCAGATAGAGATACCACGAGAGAGAGAGAGAGAGAGAGAGAGAGAGAGAGAGAGAGAGAGAACTACAGGCCAATATCTATAATGAACACAGATGCATAAATCCTCAACAAAATAGTAGCAAACCAAATCCAACAATACATTTAAAAACTCACTTATCACAAGCAAATGATATTTATTCCTGGGTTGCAAAGGTGGTTCAATACTCAAAAATCAGTCGATGTGATACAGCACATCAATAATAAAGAATAAAAACCATATAATTTCAATAGACACAGAAAAAGCATTTGACAAAGTACAGCATCCATTCATGAAAAAAGCCCTCTGCAAAGTAGGTCTAGAGGGAACATGTCTCAACATAAGAGAGGTCATATATGAAAAACCCAGATCCCTGATCCACAGAAACTGTGAGACAATAAATGTTACTCTTTTTAAGCCACTATGTTTTGGGGTAATTTGTTTCACAGCAATAGGTAACTAATACAGTTAGGAGTACTCCCCTCCTCGCTTCCCACTGCTCTGATCCCGTGTGTCTTCGAGTCTTACTTCCTCAGGGGTGACTTCTCCTTCCCCTGCCTGTTTCTCACATACCAGCAAGTCTCTGGTTACACACTCTTGGCATTCTTTTTCTCTTGTGCGGTATTCATCCCCACTTGATTAGTTCAATATCTGAGTATGTTTCCCGTCTGTCTCTCCCCAAGACTTGTTGGTTCCAAGTCAGAGCTGGCTATATTTTTTCCACACTGAATTCCTAGCACCAAACATGGTACCCAGCACAGAGTGGGGATATACCAACTATGGAATGAAAAAATGAGTAAACAAATGAAGGAATTGATAAATGATGTACACCAAAGCCTCGTTCAGAAGGGAGGTAGAGAAAAGCCTAACACCCTAGGAAAGATAGTTATAAAAGTCTCATAATTCCCAGGTTTTATTTTAAAATATCAAAAACTAGGGGCACCTGGGTGGCTCAGTCGGTTAAGTGTCTGACTTCAGCTCAGGTCATGATCTGCCGGTTCATGAGTTCGAGCCTCGGGTCAGGCTCTGTGCTGACAGCTCAGATCCTGGAGCCTGCTTTGGATTCTGTGTCTCCCTCTCTCTCTTCTCCTCCCCTGCTCACACTCTGTGCCTCTGTGTCTGTCTCTCTCTCAAAAATAAACATTAAAAAATGTTTAAACATTTTTAAATATAAAAAAATAAAAACCAAAAATAAAACCATGTCAACATATTCTAGATAGAAACTTGTCATGACGGAGTGTATTATAACCAAATTCTCTACGTAAAAGTCCAACAAAAGTTAGTTCATAGCCCGTGATTTTGATAAAAACTTTGCAGTTTTTTTTTTTTTTTAATTTTTTTTTTTCAACGTTTTTTATTTATTTTTGGGACAGAGAGAGACAGAGCATGAACGGGGGAGGGGCAGAGAGAGAGGGAGACACAGAATCGGAAACAGGCTCCAGGCTCCGAGCCATCAGCCCAGAGCCTGACGCGGGGCTCGAACTCACGGACCGCGAGATCGTGACCTGGCTGAAGTCGGACGCTTAACCGACTGCGCCACCCAGGCGCCCCAAAACTTTGCAGTTTTAATGGGAGTCGTCACCAGAATTGACTTGGATGGTAAAGAATAACAGCATGAAGACAGAGGGTATGTTGAAGCCATCCTGCGTTAGCCGTAGGCTGGAGTTGATGTGCCTCTGCTCTTGATGTTAAATCTGGGGAAGGTGTCCAGTTTTCTCTGTGAAATGAACGCATTTTTAGGTAAAGGCTAACAGGAGGATTTTTTTTTTTTTAATGTTTATTTTGAGAGAGCAAGAGAGAGCACATGTGCAAGTGGAGGAGGGGCAGAGAGAGAAGGAGAGAGAGAATCCCAAGCAGGCTCCATGCTGTCAGCAGAGAGCCCAATGCAGGGCTCGATCTCACGAACCTGAGAGATCATGACCTGAGCTGAAATGAAGAGTCAGACGCTTAACCAACGGAGCCACCCAGGTGCCCGAGGAGGATTTTGAAGCTTGAGGATAAACTTTGTGACCACAGAAAGGTTAATTCAATCCAGTTGTTTTAACAGGTGAAACTCCTACAGGACTTTAAAATGGTAACATAGAACCAGTGGCTCTGTATTCCACATAGTGGAGTGCTTTCCCGAGTGATTTCTAATCGTCGTCTGCCAGATAACATCCAACTCACTCCCTAGTGGACATTTAGCTGTCCTTTGCATTCTGCTCCACTGTGCTCTTGCCTTTCCTCACAGGGCACACTTTTTCATCTCTGTGTCCTTGCACACGTTCTTTCTTGACTGGAAGTCCCCCTTTAGTGTCACCCAATCCCTGCAAAGCCAAATTCGAGTCAGAATGCTCCCAGTCCCCCTAGAAGTGATTGTTCTTCTGCTCGGTCCTCTTACGGCACTTGGTTTTTATCTCTTTCATGGCCTCTAATACATTTAAAATTGTCTTGTGAGCAGGTGTGTATTTTATTTATCTTCTCTACTATCCAGACCTGAGGATATGGTCTCTGTCTTGATGATCCCTTTTCCCTACATAACCCACCACAAGGTTTTGGATGGAGCAGAGGCTTTTTTTTTTTTTTTTTTTTTAATGTTTATTTTTGAGAGACAGAGAGAGACTGAGTGAGAACTGGGGAGGGGCAGAGAGAGAGGGAAACAGAATCCTAAGCAGGCTCCAGGCTCTGAGCTTTCAGCACAGAGCCCAACATAGGCCTCGGATTCATGAACTGTGAGTTCATGACCTAAGCCGAAGTTGGACGCTTAACCAACTAAGCCATCCATGCACACTTAGAGCAGAGGCTCAATACATATTTGTTGTCAAATGAGTAAACAAAAGAATGAATGAAACGTATATGTTAAAAGGCTTTGAAATGAACAAGATATACTTTATATCTCAATGTGAAAAATAATATAGCCATCGAGATTTAATTTTAAAAACATTTTATTTCCCTTATAAAATTTCATTTTCAAATGTACCAGATACTCTCATAAAGTAAAAATGAACTTAGAAACAAATAAACAGAATGTTTATTTTTTTAGGTGTTTTATTTATTTTTGAGAGAGCACAAGCAGGGGAGTGGCGAGAGAAAGGGAGACAGAGGAGCCGAAGCAGGCTCTGCACTGACAGCAGCAAGCCCAACGTTGGGCTTGAACTCACGAACTGCAAGATCGTGACATGAGTTGAAGTCGGATGCTCAACCAACTGAGCCACCCAGTCGCCCCCTAAACAGACTGTCTCTTCACTAGTCTACTAGAACACTGGTTAAACGTTCTAATACGTTACTCTAAATAGTCACATAGAAGCCAAGGAAGTAACTAAATAACAAAGCAAACTAGTAAATATAGGAAAATGAGCTTTTCAAGAGCTTTCTGAAATTTCTTTTAATAGTCCACTGTTGAACTTTTAACAAAATAATTTGAACAATTTAAAAAGTGTAATAATAATAAATATTAGTCCTATATAAAGTGATTAAGTTGAAGTAGTTTACTTCAAATGCAGGGACTTAATTACAGAACTGGAATGTACCAGGTTATTTAGGGAATGTTGTTTGAGAGGACAATGTTCTCGTGACCAAGTCCAGTGTATCCTGGATCGTCGTGTTATTTCTTTCTATCAGGGAAGAATGTATCCCAGACATTCTTTTGTTTTCTTCTGGTACGAGGGGGAGGAGGGTATGGGGGTTGAACTGACATCGAGGCTCCCCCAAGATGCCAACTCTGTGAAAAGAATTATTGGTATAGCTGAAGCAGTGTGGCCAAAGAATGAGGTGTATGGCTGTGGTTGTGTGCTTGTGTGTAAGCTACACACATACGTACACACATGCACATATTACACACACACATAGAAGTTTTCCGTTTCCATGAACTACCACTGTGATTTTAAATAGGGGTCCAAAAGCAGCCCACAGTAAGATTTTGTAATGGTTCTCTTCACACTTACCAGAGATATGTCTTCTAATGGAAAACCCTCAGCTTATGGAGTTTGCTACTCCCTCCTCCAAATGAGAACTATTTGAAGGCTAGCATAACTTTCTAGCAATGTTTTCTAGTCTAGATGGGTGTACCGAGAGCTGCCTGGGAAAGGAAGCAGGTAGAGAGGGGAGGGGGTGGGTAGGAAGGTGGTGCTTTCATCTTCGTTCAACTTTCTGGCCTTGGCACGGCGTCTAAAACCCCTGCCCCTCCCAGCCCAACCTAGCACACAACCCAGGACTCTCCTTTCTCTCTCCTTGGACCACTTACTTTGGCATGAGCACAGAGTCCAGACTTTCCATGTGCTCTTGCATCGGGGCCGGGAGTTTGACGACTCCTTGATGATACTTTTTCTCAAAGATATTCTGAGCTTTTTCTCTGAGAGATGGCAGCAGAGTAGACATGACTGGAGAGCGCATGTTAATGGCTTTTTTAATTGCTGGGCGTTTCGCCATCATTCTCCTGGGTGGGAAGAGGTAACATTTAGGTTACATCATCCAGTTTTCTAGAAATGTTCTCGAGCTTTGGAAAGTCAAAATGTCATACCTGAATTGTACAAAAGTCATGCGTTTCTTTTCCCCTCCTGATTCCTCCTCCTCACGCTTCCTCCGAGGAATGTTGAACATATTGGTACGAAAGAGCCTTCCTATTTCTTCCTCAATCTCTGTGAAGTGTTGACGTCGGAACACAATCCAAGCTACATATGTACAGAAAGTGTAAAAGGACTACAACAGAAAACAGACAAGAATCACAGTGCACAGCTATGGTGGTAGGAACTCTCACCTGTCTATAGAACATTGCTAAGCAGACACAAACCCAGATAACCCAATTCTGCACATTCCTGAAAAGTGGTGGCAAATTACACATGTACTCACCTTTGCAGGAGGAAAATTTAAGAGATGCCATACAGCTTGTTAGCATCCTTTGAAGAAAAGATATTCACTAAAAATAAGTGCCTGACACATGGCTATTGGTTCTTGGTCTACTTCATGTTTCATATAAGAGAGAAAAGCCCCAAAAGGTAACTGACTCACCTCAAAGAATTTCCAGTCTTTCTGTGTATCTGATCTTTTCTCCCTGCAATACAAAAAATCACAACTATACGTGGAAAGGGAAGTTCAATCTTTCAGCGATCTGGGCAAGCCCCTATCTTCAAAAGGATCAATACCTGTGGCCCCAAGGCTATTTAGCCGCATAAATGCTATCAAAAGGCATTGATGAATCCCAGTTATCTTTTTCTTCAACTTCTTAGGTTATCCACATCAACACCCAATGCAAATTCAGGATAAACAAGACAGCAGGAAATGAACGTTTTTTTGGTGATGTGAGCGTCGGGGAGTAAGCTCTCCGAGAGCGGGAAGGTGGTAAGGAGGTAACACGGGGTGTTACTAGGTAGGGAAATAAAGAACTAGAGGGTAAAGCTAAAATGGAGAAAAAGACAAAGAATCAAATCTTAAACAAAAAGAAAATGATAAAAAAATATTTTCAAAAATGTCTAGTCGACTGGGACAGCAGTGTGCTCTTCCTTCTAGATGCAGTATGCACGCTGAGCCTTGTCTCCCAAAGGCAGGCATCTGCTCAGGAGTCCTTGTAACACAAATTCAATGTTAAGGATACTGTACTGACATGGGCACGCTTACTGAGCTTGGCCCCCTCCCTAAGATGGGCCATTCTAGTTCTGATTCCCAGCCTGAGGACAGCAGGCATGGCCGGCGGAGGACTGGAGAACTGATGGAGAAGGGCCGTGCACCTTCAATCACTTGATCCCTCAAGGGGGCCGACGCTAGACCCAGGCACTCCAAGGCTGATTCTGGTCTCGCTTCTGCTTCTTGCTTTCAGAGCCAGAGACTCCAAGGATTGGCCCTTGTTATCAGACTTTCAAGAACCGTCCTGAACTCTGGTGGTCTGGGCCAGAAGACCCAAACCCCTCAGGACCTCCAGCCTTCTCACAGGGACTGCATGATCTGTGCGAGCCTACGTTAGCCCTCTATTTGAGGGAAACACTGAAGAAGTGGTTCAGCTTTTACCGGGGTGGACCCCTCCCCTCCTGCAGCATCTTCATTCACACACTGGTTTCCTCACGTGCAAGTCTTCAACAAGGAGCTAAGGCAATAACCACAGTGAGCGTGTACGAAGTACGGACTATGTGGCAAGCATTATGCTAAACCATTTAAATGATCATATTTAGTCCTCATAAGATCCCTATGGTGTAGTCAGCATTATCATTCTCACTTTACAGCTGAGGAGACTGAAGTCCAAAGACATATTTAATTAGGGACAGAGTCTGTACTAGAACTTGGGCCTGTCACAGCTCCACAATTGTCCCTGTAACCAGAATGCTAGAGAAAAAAGCTTTTCCTTTAGAATATTTTGCAGAATAAAAACGTTAAACTACAGAGCCCAGCACAAGCTTTCGGGACAAGCCTCGGCGTCCTTCTGTGCCACCTGAGGCCCCCACCTGACAGGAGTGCTCATGTGGCATTTCCCCCCTTCCACGGCCTCTGCCAGCTGAAACCAGGCACCCTGCAGACAAACCAACCAAACTCAGTTTCTGGAATACCAAGTCAGCTTGCCTTCTGGGAGAAGACTGAGAGCAGCACTTGCGTTTGTACAACTCAAACCAGCACCATCTTAGTGAGGTTTTGAAATGACACAGAGATTGCACAGGAAACACACACTTTCCCCTCTTTTCTTTTTTTCTTCTCTTTTTAAACGTTAGAAGAGAAGGTACCATGAACCTCTTCTCCTTCCCCTCAAGTTGCCATAAAACTGGGACTTCTTCTCCCTTAAAGCCTAAAGCAAACTAATGTAGCCTACACTGTGGAAATCAAGTACAAAATATAACAGGCTTCTTCTTACCATTCTGATTTAGCTCCACATATAAACCTGAAATGAGTCCAGGAAATGGAGGCAGAAAATGAGCACATTTGGGAACCTCCTAGTTTGATCTGCAAATTCATCTCTTAGTGAATTTTGAGTCGTTTTTCTTTTCAATTTTATTTCATAATTTTTATGTTAGGTACATAATAATTATAAATTATAAATTTCAAATTTTACTGAGTATAAATAACAAATTTAAACACTCCAAATCCTCAAATTGAAATAGGGTCTAAAAAAAATTTTTTTAATGTTTATTTATTTTTGAGAGAGAGAGAGACACACAGAGCACGAGCAGGGGAAGGGAAGAGAGAGTGGGGGGACACAGAATCTGAAGCAGGCCCCAGGCTCTGAGTTGTCAGCACAGAGCCCAATGCAGGGCTCGAACTCATGAACCATGAGATCATAACCTGAGCCAGACACTTAACCGACTGAGCGAGAGAGAGAGAGAGAGAAAGAGAGAGAGAGAGAAAGACAGAAAGAGAGACAGAGAGAGAGAGAGGGAGAGGGAGAGAGAATCTTAAGCAGGCTCCACACTCAACATGAAGCCCAATACGGGGCTCAATCCCACGACCCTGGATCATGACCTGAGCCGAAATCAAGAGTCAGACACTCAACTGACTGAGCCACCCAGGTGCCCCCACAAATGTAATTTTAAAATTTCTGGTAGCCACAGTAAAAAGAAACATGTGTAATTAATTTTAACAATACATTTATTGTATCCAAACCCTCAAATATTATCATTTTAATATGTAATCAATATTTTAGAATGATTAATGAGGTATTTCATCCATTTTTAGACTTTTCTGTACAGTGTATGTTTTACATTTATGGCACCTTTAAATATGGACCAGCTACATTCCAAGGGCTCAACAGCCACATGTGGCAAATTGCTACCAAGCTAGTCAGCAAAAATGCTGCACATTTCACCTGCGAGGGCAGGCTCCAAAGGAAAGAGGGGAAAGCCAGCTTGGCGATAAATCCACAGATTTTCAGTGGCCTATTAGCATGCTTTCTTATTCCTTCTTGCTACATTAGACTCTTAGCACTAAGCCAAAATGAAGAAAATAGATCATATTTTTAGTCATTCCTGGAAAAAAAAAAAAAAAAGCCTAGGGCCAAACCTAAAGGGTTCCGGTCCCAAGAGAAGAAAAGTTATGATTCCCACTTATGTCATGTTATGTTCCCATTCCCCATGCTGCTTTGGGTGAAACTGGGTTTAAAGGAGGGTCAAGGGTTAGTCTGCACAAAGGAAGAGAAATATAAAAGGAATGTATTTGGGGGGAGGGGAAAGAGGCCCTACTGCATGTGACTGGGGGGGAGGGAATAGGGAATGGGGCTTAAGGATGATTTATAGACTGAGCTTTAATGAACCCCTTTCTCCTTATGCTCATCTGCACACCAGCCTCTCTGGTCAGCCATGAGGTGCCAGCTGCAAAGGAGGGAGGTGGAAATCCTAGGGTACAGATGGGGGTGGAGCCCAAATTGGCCATAACCAAAGAATACATCTAATTCTATGGCGGGAGCCACATAGAGAGAGGTTTTCTTATCTATCCTGGAAAACAGAGATCTTTTACTGAATATGTTCATCAAAATCGTGCCAAAGCCTGCTCAATATCAGGATTTTACAGATGTATTTAGAATAGAAAGGCATGTCCTCCTACTTCTCAAGAAACATGAAAGCACAAAATTAACAGCCCCCAAATTGCTGGTTCCTCTGAAGTCTTTAATTTAACTCCAGAGACAAATAGTGTAAGATGTCCTAGTCCAGTATTAAGTGTGCATATATTAGACAAAAAAAAGTCAGAAAATACACATGAGGATGTTCTCATGAGAATATCAACTTATTCACATTGGAAGTGAAATAAAGATATGTTAAAATCACTCGGGGCGCCTGGGTGGCGCAGTCGGTTAAGCGTCCGACTTCAGCCAGGTCACGATCTCGCGGTCCGTGAGTTCGAGCCCCGCGTCAGGCTCTGGGCTGATGGCTCGGAGCCTGGAGCCTGTTTCCGATTCTGTGTCTCCCTCTCTCTCTGCCCCTCCCCCGTTCATGCTCTGTCTCTCTCTGTCCCAAAAAAATAAATAAAAAACGTTGAAAAAAAAAAAATTAAAAAAAAAAATCACTCTTAACTGGCAAAAACTGTCCTCATCTTCTACATAAAAACAGCCAAAGGGGCGCCTGGGTGGCTCAGTCAGTTAAGCCCGTCTTCGGCTCAGGTCATGATCTCCGGTTTGTGAATTCAAGCCCTGCATCAGGCTCTGTGCTAAGAGCTCAGAGCCTGGAGCCTGCTTCCGATTCTGTGTCTCCTCCTCTCTCTGCCCCTCCCCTGCTCATGCTCTGTCTCTGTTTCTCAATAATAAATAAACATTAAAAAAATAAAAAATAAAAAAATAGCCAAAGAACAATAAAAACTCCACTGGAGGATATAATCAACACCCATGGCCAATTAACAACTTTTACTGGCAAAAACATGCTTATAATCTGTTTTCCTCAATATCCTTTGTTTGCCTCTTTGACCTGTATGGAATCTGTTATGTGAATGGTAGGTGGTAAGCTCTAAATGGATTCTTCTCCAAACTGCTATCTGGCAGGCAGGAGAAAAGCAGGTGATGTTGCAAAAAGACCAGCACCTCCTGGTGATTAACTCGTAGTAAACTAAGGCAATCACTATCTTTCAAACATAATGAGTTCTTTTAAAGTTTGTATAAAAATTAGATTGTAATAAAAATGTACCATTCCAAGTATAACAACTTGGGATGCCTGGGTGGTTCAGTCAACCATCTGACTTTGGCTCAGGTCATGACCTCGCAGTTTGTGATTTTGAGCCCCACATTGGGCTCTGTGCTGACAGCTCAAAGCCTGGATCCTGCTTCAGATTCTGTGTCTCCATCTCTCTCTGCCCCTCTCCTGCTCTCTCTCTCTCTCTCAAAATTAAACATTAAAAAAAAGAGAGAATTTATCTTAAAAAAAATAACTTAAGTGTAGATTCTATATCCACAGAACTAAAAGATATGATAAAATCTCTAATTATGATATAATTATTTATAGTTTGGGTTTTTTTAATCTCAAAATTAGTCTTACTGCATGCACATGTGCTTTTAAAGAGTAAACATTAAATATTGGCAATTCAATTATTTTTTTAGAGTAGGTGTTTTTTTAACTTTGTTGTGGACTGAAGGTTTGTGTCTCCCAGCCCCACCCCCAAATTCATATGTTGAAGCCTTAACAACCCCCATTGTGATAGCATTTAGAGGTAGGGTCTTAGTAATTAGGTTCAGATGACATCATGAGGGTAGAATCCCCATGATGGGATTAGTGTCAAGAAAAAAGGAGGCACCTGGGGACTCAGTTGGTTAAGCGTCTGACTTCAGCTCAGGCCTTGTGAGATCAAGCCCTATATGGGGCTCTCTGGGCTCTCTGCTATCAGCATAGGGCCCGTTTCTGGTTTCCAATCCTATCTCCCTCTCTCTGCCCCTCCCCTGCTCTCTCTCTCTCAAAAGTAAATAAACATTTAAAAAAGGAAAGAAGGCTGGGGCGCCTGGGTGGCTCAGCCGGTTAAGCGGCTGACTTCAGCTCAGGTCATGATCTCGAGGTCCGTGAGTTCGAGCCCCGAGTCGGGCTCTGTGCTGACAGCTCAGAGCCTGGAGTCTGTTTCAGATTCTGTGTCTCCCTCTCCCTGACCCTCCCCCGTTCATACTTTGTCTCTCTCTGTCTCGAAAATAAATAAATGTTAAAAAAAAAAAAAAGGAAAGAAGGAGAGACCAGGGCTCTCTCTTTCCACCAACAAGGGCCCAGTGAGAAGGCAGCTATCTGCAAGCCAAGAAGGGGGCCCTCACCAGAACTCGACAAGGCTGGCCTCCTGATCTCGGACTTCCAAGCTTCAGAACTATGAGAAAATAAAATTTCTGATGTTTAAGGCATTCAGTCTGTGGTAATTTGTTATGGCAGCCGAGCTGACTAATACAAACCACAAAGTCTAGTTTTCTCAATTTGAAATGACAATTTGCAGACAGAAGAAATTAGAGTAATGATGAGAAAAAGAAATTTTACAAGTGATTGAAAAGGAAATTGGAAAGCTGATGATGAACTTATATGACTTTTGAATAGCATCAGAAACAAGGGCGTCTGGGTATCTCAGTTGGTCACGTGTCTGACTTCAGCTCAGGTTTATGTGTTCAAATCCCCCATCAGGCTCCCTGCTGTCAGCACAGAGCCCGCTTCAGATCCTCTGTCCCCCTCTCTCTCTGCCCCTTCCCTGCTCTCTCTGTCTCTGTCTCTCTCTCAAAAATAAACATTTAAAACATTTGTTAAAAAAAAAATCACAAAAACAGACAATCAGATCAATGGAACAATATAGAGAACCCAGAAATGGATCCACAAACGTATGGCCAACTAGTCTTTGACAAAGCAGGAAAGAATATCCAATGGAATAAAGACAGTTTCTTCAGCAAATGGTGCTGGGAAAACTGGACAGCGACATGCAGAAGAATGAATCTGGACCACTTTCTTACACCATACACAAAAATAAACTCAAAATGGATGAAAGATCTAAATGTAAGACAGGAAGCCATCAAAATCCTAGAGGAGAAAGCAGGCAAAAACCTCTTTGACCTTGGCCACAGCAACTTCTTACTCAACACGTCTCCAGAGGCAAGGGAAACAAAAGCAAAAATGAACTACTGGGACCTCATCAAAATAAAAAGCTTCTGCACAGAGAAGGAAACAATCAGCAAAACTAAAAGGCAACCGACAGAAAGGGAGAAGATATTTGCAAATGATATATCAGATAAAGGGTTAGTATCCAAAATCTATAGAGAACTTATAAAACTCAACACCCAAAAAACAAATAATCCAGTGAAGAAATGGAAAAAGACATGAATAGACACTTCTCCAAAGACATTCAGATGGCTAACCAACACATGAAAAAATGCTCCACGTCACTGATCATCAGGGAAATAGAAATCAAAACCACAGTGAGATACCACCTCACACCTGTCAGTATGGCTAACATTAACAACTCAGGCAACAACAGATGTTAGCGTGGATGTGGAGAAAGAGGATCTCTTTTGCATTCTTAGTGGGAATGCAAGCTGGAGCAGCCACTCTGGAAAACAGTCTGGAGGTTCCTCAAAAAATTAAAAATAGAACTACCCTATGACCCAGCAATTGCACTACTAGGTATTTACCCAAGGGATACAGGTGTGCTGTTTCAAAGGGGCACATGCACCCCAATGTTTACAGCAGCACTATCAACAGTAGTCAAAGTATGGAAAGAGCCCAAATGTCCATTGGTTTATGAATGGATAGAGAAGATGTAATATACACACACACACACACACACACACACACACACACATATATACACACACACACACACAATGGAGTATTACTTGGCAATCAAAAAGAATGAAATCTTGCCATTTGCAACTATGTGGATGGAACTGGAGGGTATTATATGCTAAGCAAAACTAGTCAGAGAAAGACAAATATCACATGACCTCACTCATATGAGGACTTTAAGATACAGAACAGATGAACACAAGGGAAGGGAAGCAAAAATAATATAAAAACAGGGAGGGGGACAAAATATAAGAGATTCTTAAATATGGAGAACAAACAGAGGGTTACTGGAGGGGTTGTGGGAGGGGGGGGATGGGCTAAATGGGTAAAGGGCATTAAGGAATCTACTCCTGAAATCATTGTTGCAGTATATGCTAACAAACTTGGATGTAGATTAAAAAAATAAATTAATTTTTTAAAAAGAAATTTAAAAAAAGAAACAAGGTATAAATGTTCAAATGAACAAAAATTCTTAACATTTTCATAATGTGTAAACACATAAACATCAAAAGGAAAGCAACAGGGGCGCCTGGGTGGCGCAGTCGGTTAAGCGTCCGACTTCAGCCAGGTCACGATCTCGCGGTCCGTGAGTTCGAGCCCCGCGTCAGGCTCTGGGCTGATGGCTTGGAGCCTGGAGCCTGTTTCCGATTCTGTGTCTCCCTCTCTCTCTGCCCCTCCCCCGTTCATGCTCTGTCTCTCTCTGTCCCAAAAATAAATAAAAAAACGTTGAAAAAAAAATTTAAAAAAAAAAAAAAAAGGAAAGCAACAAACTAGAAAAACAAATAGGAAATCTTTGCTACATGAAACATAAATTATACAAATACCCAGTTTCTACTTGATAAATGGTTAACACTAAATGCGGCAATAATTAATTTTAACAACAAATATAATAATCAGGCAATAAGTTATTTTATACAGAAAAAGAGCACAGACTCCAAACTCATGAAAGATATTCAAAAGTCAAATAGCTGTAAGCTTTTTATACAACTGCAAGCTATCAAAAAAATCAAACTAATAGAGCTAGGTACGCTTGCTGCTGATGGTGATACAAAATGGTTTAACCTTTTTGGAGAACATCTGGCAATATGTAACAAGAGCTAGGAAACTGTCCATGCCTTCTAGGTAAATACATTCTGGGCAATAAGCCATAAATAAATAGCCCAAATGGACAAAGTAGTTTATGTAAAGATATCCAATGCAGAAATATCACAAAGCAGAAAAACTGAAACCACATAATAAGCATGCACAGAAGGAATGGTGAAACAAACTGGTGTATTACACGGTAGAGTAACTATAGTGGCTATTCAAAGTGGTAGGTGAAATTATGTAAGCAGAATAAGAGAATAAGGGACACAGAAAATACAGAACATGAACAAAGCATATAGAAATATCTGTATCTTGAGGGGCGCCTGGGTGGCGCAGTCGGTTAAGCGTCCGACTTCAGCCAGGTCACGATCTCGCGGTCCGTGAGTTCGAGCCCCGCGTCAGGCTCTGGGCTGATGGCTCGGAGCCTGGAGCCCGTTTCCGATTCTGTGTCTCCCTCTCTCTCTGCCCCTCCCCCGTTCATGCTCTGTCTCTCTCTGTCCCAAAAATAAATTAAAAACGTTGGGAAAAAAAAAAAAAAAAAGAAATATCTGTATCTTGAAAACGTGGGGAATGCGGAGAGAAACCATGAATTGTGTTCTTTGCCTATAAAGTTAAAAATAAGAGTTAGGGCCACGGCCGTGGTGTGGCCCTCGAGCCTGTTGTGAAACTGCTCAGAGGAGGAGATTTGGGGGGAGGGGGTCGGTGTTTAAGGATCAGAGTTTTCCCTCCAATGCCTCCCAACTCTTCTGTAATAAGATGCTTTTAAATTTTAATTACAGAGGGGTGCTTGGGTGTCTCAGTCAGTTAAGCTTCTGACTCTTGAATCTGCTCAGATCATTATCACATGGTTCATGAGATGGAGCCCCAAGCCAGGCTCCGCACTGACAGTGTGGAGCCTGCTTGGAATTCTCTCTCTGCCCCTCCCCTGCCTGTGCATGTGCACATGCGCACACACACACTCTCAATATAAACTTTAAAAGATAAATTTTAATTACAGTAATATATAAACTGTCCTTCTGAGGCAAAGATCAACTCCCCACAAACAGCATCATCTTATAACCCCCACCTTACTAGCTTGCACCCACTACTATTGCTACAAAATGAGCAGCGGAAGAGGACACACCCAGGGCCCCCTGGGACACCGGCTCATCACCGTGGGGACCCTGGCCAGCCACAGGAAGCCTTCCAGGTTGAGAGCAAGATTCTACTGAGCCAGTATATGCTGAGAGAAAAGTCTTTTAAACCTAAGCAGTGTAGATTCTGAAGTTCTTCGCATACTCACTTGGCTTTCTCAAACGAGACATCACGTGTGTTTGGGCCAGAGTCTCACCTGAGCCCAATTATTCTGTACAACAGGGAAGGAAACTTTTTTTTTTTTAATTTTTTTTTTCAACGTTTTTTATTTATTTTTGGGACAGAGAGAGACAGAGCATGAACGGGGGAGGGGCAGAGAGAGAGGGAGACACAGAATCGGAAACAGGCTCCAGGCTCCGAGCCATCAGCCCAGAGCCCGACGCGGGGCTCGAACTCACGGACCGTGAGATCGTGACCTGGCTGAAGTCGGACGCTTAACCGACTGCGCCACCCAGGCGCCCCAGGGAAGGATACTTTTGCAAGGGCTCCAGAAGTCAAATGTAAGGGTCTCAAGGGTATGGATATGCACACACGTAGAGATCTCCTGAAATCGTAAGGGTGCACTTACTTCCCACAGCACATGTGATGCTTATCAGGCATTGCCAAGCCCAGGACAAGGACGCAGTACTTCTGTGCCAGGTAATTCTGCGCTGCTTCTAACTTCCTTATAACCAATTCCATCTCCTTCTTCTCTACAAGGCCCCTAAAAAGAAAACAATCATTTGGATTAATGTTGGCAAATGCCAACAGTAATCAGCGAACAGTCAGAAGTGTGAGCTGTTTTGAAAGAAATAACAAGTGAGTCAACACATGTCACTTACCTTTTCATTTAGCTGATGTGAGCTATGGCAGAGGGAGGGCTTTGATAGTTATCACTGTAATTAGCATCTCAGGTTCATGGTGAATTTTCACTTTTTTATAGATTCTTTATGCTACGTATTTCTAACGTTACATACAGGCAGTCCTAATTTATACCAAATAGCCCAGCAGCCCAACTAACAAATTACCTATACTGGTTTCTGAGGCAGCTGGCAGCGCATTTTCCTGCTGTTTTGCTGAAAGAGCTACTGGAGACTCTCCCAGGGCAGCCTCCCCTGGGTTCCTGATGTTACAAGGAAGTGTAAAGGCTCAGTGTTTGAACCACTCAACACTTCCCTACTCTGAGTTCTGCGTTTGCTGAGGAAGCATGTGTGGACCACTAATCTGGGAGCTTTGGCATCAATTACAACAGCCTCGCTTCCCTGTGAAAACACTGCCCCAGTTCCAATTGAATTGCAAATGAACATTCCAAAAGACAACCTGTTACAGCATGTCTGGAGCCTAATTTTAGAAGTTTGTGCAGTACAGTATAGTACGAAACAACATTACTCACAACACATTCCAATGATTGCTATTGAAAAGTGCAGTGTCACTGGCTTTTTATCTGCCTTTTCATTTTCGGAAAGATTTAAACCCAATGAAATGCACCCTAAACAACAGGGACGAATTACTGCCCCTTCTGATGTCAACTACGAGCCTGACTGACCACATGAGGATATGCTGTGGAGGAAGGGGTTTAAGGATAATAGAGAGGGGTGCCTGGGTGGCTCAGTCGGTTAGGCGGCTGATTTCGGCTCGGGTCATGATCTCGCGGTCCGTGAGTTCGAGCCCCGCGTCGGGCTCTGTGCTGACAGCTCAGAGCCTGGAGCCTGTTTCGGATTCTGTGTCGCCCTCTCTCTGACCCTCCCCCGTTCATGCTCTGTCTCTCTCTGTCTCAAAAATAAACGTTAAAGAAAAAAAAATTTTTTTTTAAAAAAAGAATAGAGATATTTCAAAGCACAACACGTTATCACATGTGATGAGAAGGCTTGTGAGTCACTGGAATAAAATGAGTTTCTGGAATAAAGTGAGTTCCAACTTGAAATGCCCCAATTTCAAATAATCCAAACACCTACACCCACACCCGCTTGCACCTCAATGGCCATGACTATGCCCACCTCCCTGCTTCCTTCAGCAGCCTCCCAGCCCAACCCTTTTCCCCCCGACTTTTCCAGAGCTGCCAGTAGCTAACATGCCTCTTTTGCTGTTGAAAACAAAACAACAAAAAAAATGCCTTGAAAACTTTTAGGCCAATGGTTCCAAAGCAAAATATATGTAAGAATTGCCTGGGATACTCGCTGAAAGTGTGGATTCCTAATGCCACGCCCTCTCCAAGATCCTGACTTAGCAGGTCTGCGTAGAGCCTGGCATTTAAAACAAGCCCAGGTACAATCCTTTGGGAAAAAATTGATAATTTCATACACCATACAATTGATCATAACCTTGGGTCCAATGACCTCTCTGGGAAATTTATCCTTCTTAAAAAAATTATCCAGGGGTGCCTGGGTGGCTCAGTCAGTTGAGTATCTGAATCTTGATCTTGGCTCAGGTCATGACCTCATGGTTTGTGGGTTCGGACCCTGCATCAGGCTCTGTGCTGGCAGTGCAGAGGCTGCTTGGAATTCTCTCTCTCTCCCTCTCTCTGCCCTTCCCACACGCACGCTCTTTCTCTCTCAAAATAAATAAATAAGCTTTAAAAATTATCCAAAATTAAGGGGGGAAATCTAATGCATGAAGACATTCAATAATCATTCAATTATTATCTATTTGTCTATTAGGAAAACTGGCAAATCCCAAAAATCTATAAAATGGAAGGGAAAAAGTAGTAATAATGCAGACTGTAGTAATACAGCCAGGTGCCACTTAAAGACTTGACATTTATTAACATATGAGTCCCCTAGGATTTATGCCAGCACCAAAGTCCATACCCTTAACCAGTATATGTGCTATACTGCCTTGTAAGTCAATCAGTCAATAACACACATTAGCTTGATGGAAAGTTATGCCACCATTAAAAATTATAATTATGAAGATTGTAATAACTTGAAAAATACTTACAATGTTCTAAAAACTATAGAATTCGGGGGCACCTGGGTGCTTCCATCAGTTAACTGTCTGACTCTTGATTTCGGCTCAGGTCATGATCTCACAGTTCGTGAGTTTGAGCCCTACTAACAGCCCAGAGCCTACTTGGGATTCTCTCTCTCTCTCTCTCTCTCTCTCTCTCTCTCTGCCCCTCCCCCCGCGCTTGCTCTCTCTCAAACTTTAAAAAAATGAAAAACAAAAATTACATAATTTTGCCTTTGCTCAGAAGTCACAAATCCTAAGTGTAAACGGATAAACTCTGCATAAGAGAGCTTAGCTGACTGGTAGGGGGTGTGGACACACCGCACAGTGGCTTAGGCACAGGCCTGGGAGTTAGATCTGGGCTCCCATCTCAGCTCCACTACCAACGAGCCATGTCGTCTCCAGCCAGCCGCTTAACCTCTCTGAGCCTTGGCTTCTTCATCTGTAAAATGGGGAAAAGGCTCCTTCCTCTGGAATCGGGACTTTTAGTCATCTAAATCCTCCAAAGGATGTCTTTGTAGCCCTTTCAGCTCTCCCCTCACAGGCTGAAGGCTTTCCTCCTACGTGGCAGCCTCTGGTTTAAAATAATATGCATTATCTCATGTAATCTGGATGATAACTCTATAAAGTGGATACTACCATTATCCCTGTTATACCTCACTAATTTGACCAGAATCAATATTTTTCTTAAAGTTATTTAAGTCCAGATATTTCAATACAATCCATATTTCTACTATAGTAAGTAAACTAATTACTGGAGGCCTGAAAGTGAAAAGTTATTCTAATTATTTCAGAATCACACCATAGAAGCAATCTTTTTTTTTTTTTTAATGTTTATTTATTTTTGAGGGAGAGAGAGAGAGAGCAGGGGAAAGGCAGAGAGAGAAGAAGACACAGAATCCAAAGCAGGTTCCAGACTGAGCTGTCAGCACAGAGCCTGATGCGAGGCTCAAACTCAAGATCTGTGAGACCATGACCTGAGGTGAAGTCAGACACTTAACTGACTGAGCCACCCAGGCACCCCATGGAACCAATCATTTTAAGACTTGGATTTTTCTGTCATTCTGTAACCGATTCCTTCTAAAAAAAGTCTACCTTATACCACTATACTCTAATATGTTTTAGTGTATTTAAAAAAAAACCCAAGAGACCTTATTTCTCTGTTAATCTATTTCTAAAATGAAGAAATGAAACAAAGGTCTCTGCCAGAGCAGCAATAACTCTCAGAATTAGAAAACACCATATAAAATATAAGTGAATGTGCTGCCACAGTCTAATAAGTTCTTTTGGGGGGACGATAAGACCCCTCACACCTTCTGAGCCTACAGCTAGCTGAGCCCTTTTGCTTGCCACCACAGAAACCCTTCGTGAGCTCTGGCCACTCTGCAGTGAAAGCAGCCTTGAAATAACACGGATGTGGTATATTTTGATGGCTTTACTGGGCCAGCAGTGTCTGAATTATTTATTTGGTTTTTTACAAAACTGCTGTCCAGATATATTTATCTATCCATAAAATGGTTTTCAAACTGCTTGGTTGTACACAAGGATTTTGCATTTTAAAAACATTCCACAGCAACAAATTGATGACTCTAACAGCATTTCTAACAGCTAAATCATTGGGTTGATTCCACACATACTGGGGAGGGCAGCCTGGGCACTTGGAAAGTTCCACGGTTTGCAAAAGGTCACCAAGCCTGAGAGGCATTGTTCTGCTCCGGACTCTGAGTTCCCAGATTCTTGCCCCATACAGCTCTGAGCCACCTCTGCCTAAAGCAGTGAAATTCTTCCTACGTAGCCTAAGAAATCTTGTTTTCTTCTGTAATATGGAATATAATTTTGGTCATATCTATTAATTTTCTTAATTCTTAGTTTTTTTCATTAGATGCTTACAAAAGCCCTAGCAGGGCTTTTAAGCATAAGGCAGGTTTTAAGCATAAAAAGCATAAAACCAAATATCTGTATCTGCCCTGTCCAACATGGTAGCCATGAGCCATGTGTGGCTACTAAGCACTAACTGTGGTTAATCTGAACTGAGGAAGTAAGTGTCAGATTTCAAAGATTTACTACAAAAAAAAAAAAAAAGCAAAGTATGTCATCAATAACATACATTACAATAACATACAATAACACTGACTACGTGTCTTGTCTCAATGACATTTTTGAGTCACTGCATTAAATGAAATACATTATTAAACTTAATTTCACCTTTATCTTTTTTAAGATTTTTTTATTTGTAAGTACTCTCTAAGTCCAACATGGGATTCAAACTCATAACACTGAGATCAAGAGTTGTATGCTCTACTGACTGAACCAGCCAGGCACCCCCGCCTTTATCTTTTATGTTTCTTAAATCTAGCTGCTGAAAAAATTTTAAATTACATATGTGGCTCTCTTTATATTTCTACTGGGCAGTGCTGGTCTATACTATCTGGAATATTTTGTTGTTAGAATAACTATTTGAATTATTCAGTGAGCTTTAAAAACTAATGAACTCCTCCCATGTAAATATTTTAGCATACTCCAAAAATTAAAAAATTTCCATCATCTCTATTACTCAGCCACCAAAAAGAATGAAATCTTGCCTTTTGCAATGATGTGGATGGAGTCAGAGTGTATTATGCTAAGCGAAATAAGACAGAGAAAGACAAATACTGTAAGATTTCACTCATATGTGGAATTTAAGAAACAAAACAGATGAACATACGGGGGAGGAAAGGAAAAATAAAATAAGAGAAAAACAGAGAGGGAGGCAAACCATAAGAGACTCTTAACTAAAGAGAACAAACCAAGGGTTGCTGGAAGGTAGGTGGGTGAGGGGATGGGCCAAACAGATAATAGGCATTAAGGAGGGCACCTGTGATGAGCACTGGGTGTTATATGTAAGTAATGAATCACTAAATTCTGCTCCTGAAACCAATACTACACTGTATGTTAACTAACTTGAATTTAAATAAAAGCTTGAAAGAAAAAAGTCAGTTTTATTACTGGCAATGATAAAACTTTACAGCGCACTGCAAAGTCCTACTTACACCATACAGCTTTTGGGTTTCTTTTCCAGGGCTATTTTTTCCAAGTAATGAGATAAATAGTACAATAATGCCATGAGGAAATTGTCAAGATTCTTATTCCTATGGGGAGAGTTAAAAAAGAAAGAAAGAGAGAAAGAGACAAAGAGAGAAAGAAAGAAAGAAAAATGAATGCTGACATATTTCAAATATAAAACTTCTCATAAAAATACATGGGCACATGACATAAGAATAAATAGAAGTACATGTTATCATGCCTATTACACAACTAATTTACCATTTAAAATTCTATCTACTGGGGCACCTGGGTGGCTCAGTTGGTTGAGCATCTGACTTCGGCTCAGGTCACGATCTCATGGTCCATGAGTTTGAACCCCGCGTCAGGCTCTGTGCTGACAGCTCGGAGCCTGGAGGCTGCTTTGGATTCTGTGTCTCCCCCTCTCTCTGACCCTCCCCCATTCATGCTCTGTCTCTCTCTGTCTCAAAAATAAATAAATATTAAAAAAATTTTTTTAATAAATAAATAAATAAAATAAAATTCTATCTACTGAGGCACCTGGGTCCAACTCTTGATTTCAGCTCAGGTCATGGTCTCATGGTTCCTGAGATCGGATCCCATTCTGATCAGCAAGGAACCTGCTTAGGATTCTCTCTCTCCCTCTTTCTCTCTGTCCCTCCCCTAGTTGCACAGTACACTCTTTCTCTCTCAAAAAACACAAACAAACAAAAAAACTTAAAAATTCTGTCTACTATACTATTGAAGATGTAAGAAATCGGATTTTTGTAACCAAAACTTTTTGGGAGGTCACACGCTAAACTATAGTTTTGTTTATTAATTACTTTTCACTTTTAATAAGTTTTTATTATACAAATAATATTTTCCCATTCTTGAAAAAATGTACACAAATGTGTAAAGTAAAAAGTCCTCTCCTCCCTTGCTAGCATCCTACTTCCAAGTGGCAGCCGCTGCTAAGAGTGGCCTGAATCCTTTCTACACTTTCCAAAGCATAGACAATTACATAGAAGGTCTTCCCCCACCAACACACCTACATACACACGCATGAATATATGCCTTAAATTTTTCTTTGGTAGCAAAGAAGATAACACTGTACACACAAGTCTTTGCAACTTGCTTTTGTCACTTACCTGCTTAGCATGGACCTCTTTCCTTGATACTATGGATCGATTTTCCTCATTCTCTTAAACAACTGGGTAAAATATTCTATAACTCACAATTTACTTAAATAGTCCTCTATTGATGGATATGTAGGTCTTTTAGAAATGTTATCAATACTGCTGCAGTAATTATCCTGATGGCCACATTTCTGAGTAACTTCCTCGGAGTGAAACTGCTAGGGCATAGTGTAGAGCATATTAAAGTTTCATGGTTTTGCTCGAGGAAAAGGTTGCATTGATTCACAATCTGATTTGTTTAAAAACTACTGTGGGATGCATGCAGCAAAGGCAGTCCTACAAGGAAAAATTAGAAGCCTTTGTCTTCTTTCTAAATACTCTTACAAGATTTTTGCCACTTTCTTTCTAGCAAGTGGAAATTCTTACTGACATTCTTTCTTCAACTATACCTTGACAACAGGATGAACGTGAGCACTGCAGATTTTTTTCCCACGACATTAATATGTCCCTGTCCTAGGGTGGGTTCTCCCAGAAACAGACTCTGAGACAAAGACGTGGGATGTGCGCACAGGAAACATCAGTTGTGGGGTAGGGAAGTGAGACAGGAAAGGGAAGGAAGCCCACAAAGGGGGTGGTTAACAAGTTGGTTATCCCCGTGGACAAATGTAGTTCAGTCCCGGCGGGGAAAACTTCTCAGAGTTATCTTGACGGATGAAAGTTAGGATCTTTTTCTACCAACACTCCCTCCTCGCACAGCGCTGACCGAAGGGACACTGACTCCCTAGTGCTCCCAGCTTGCCCTGTCGTCGTCGTCGGGAGGAGTGTGCCCCTGTTGTGGAATAAAGCCTAAGGTGTTTGCCACAAACAGCCTTCACTAAATGTAAGGGAACCTGGGAGGGCTGCCAATCGTTGGGAACTTCTCACTGAGCACGCTCAAGTGCGGCACCCTGAGAAGCATCCTCCACCCACAGGCATAGGGAGACACAACAACTTCCGATTTCATATCTGAGGAAACAGGCTTAGAAAGGTCAAGAAGCTTCACCCAGAGTCACACACCTAGTACTTGCTGGGGCTCCAAAAACGGAGAAAATGGGTCTTTAGTAAACGAGTATACCCTCTTACTATTATATAAACATAATGTAGTCTCTATGGGACTCTTGATAACATGCTATCCATTCTCCTTGCCCTAGGGCTTTATTTTGGGCTGCTGTGACTTCCGGCCTCATCGCTTTGGTCTCAGTCTGAGGGGATGGCTTGCACAGAGCCAGTCCCATGCCCTTTCTCCAAAAACCAGATTTGTTCACCATTTATCAGGCGGAATTACTTTGAACTAAGGATAAAAGATATAAAACTTCTCATGAGCACTACATACCTCATAAATGTTGTAAAGGAACAGATCCGCTGCATCTCATTATCTTGTAGTAAAAACAAAGCAACAACTGAAAGGAGCAAAGATGGACAATTGAAAGAGGGACAGAGGGACAGAGGGCGGCCTCAGAGGTTCACCCCCCATACGATATGTGTGGATGATGAACCAGCTACTCACATTTAGCATCATGGAGCGTCACGTTGCCCTGCTGACCTCGCTTCTCTAAGGCTTTAAGTGACTTATCGTCTCTTGAAGCAAGCTTTTTATCCGTCAACCTGTTTTGGAATGGAACAGTCTCTAGCAGTGACTTGAAAGATTTGAAACTGTATGTAATTGATCCTGAGATGCATGAGGCTTTTACTATCAAGTAAGGAGAGCCTGAACGTCAAAACCCAAAAATGGGTTTGGTTTAATGTAGGAGAATTTTGGAATGCATTTTATTAAACATTATATTTACCATGCTAGGGTTAGGAGAAATGCACACTACCTGATAGAAAATGTAAATGCCAATTCCATCCAAAACAGATCATTTAGATCATCTATTAAGATCATGTATTTATGGTGCAGCTACCATATTCAGAATAAAAAAAAAAAAAAGTATAGGGGCGCCTGTGTGGCTCAGTCAGTTGAGTGTCTGACTATTGGTGGGGGCCCAAGTCATGATCCCAGAGTCATGGGATTGAGCCCCGTGTTGGGCTCCACACTGGGCATGACGCCTGTTTGAGATTCTCTCCTTCTCTCCCTCTGCCTCTCCCCTGCTCACTCCTATGCACACTCTTTCTCTAAAATAAGGTAAAAAAAAATTTAAGTATAAAATGTTGAAAATTTGCTAAGAGCCAAATTATCACCGGGATACATTTACAGGGGCTGATATAACTCCTCCCACAATTGTCAAATAGCGCATGTTCTTTCCTTAACAGGTATCTGCATTTCAACCTCAGATAATGGGAATGACATTTTCTTAGAGTTTGTAAACACTTGAGTCATTCTGCTAAGAGGTGCTATCAGCAGCACTGCCACAGTTGGGAAGTGAAGGTACCTGTCTGAAGCCGGACCATCAATTTCAGCAAAGTGTATTGCTTTGCCTTTCTTTCCTTTTTCCTTGAGATCCACTGCAGGTGTAAAACTGTAATAGAAATGAGAAAATTAGGAACCGCACCTTCCTATGAAGACTGATGCTATCACAACAGTAACTCATGGCATCTCAGGACTAGCATATGTCATGAGTGGAGTGTGAGGAGAATCTCGGGCACAGAGGTCCTCAATTCGTGTATTTACATATGGAACAACCATCTAGAAAAAAAGATGAACATTTCAGACTTTATATTCAGCCTCTACGTATCAGCAGCCTCCAGAATACCACCATACACGAAACATTTCATTCTGAAGATGATGTAGTAACTTCACAAGAAACAGAAAGCTCACAGTAAGTTTGGAGAGATGTTTTTATTTATTGAGCACTTGTGCACCAAGTGCTTTTAGGCACAATCTTAGTCCTCACAGCAATTCTATGATTACTAGTATGATTACTCTAATATTACTTGTATAGCCATTTTTACACATGAGAAAAACTGAAGCTCAGAAAGAGGTAAGTAGCTTGACCAAGATCACTTAGCATGTGTCAGAGCCTGGATTGGGGCCCAGGATCTCTAGCCTCAGAGCCATGTGCTTACCTACCAGGCAATCCGGCCTCCCGAGCAGCATCTCAGTTGTCACTGCTGTGGACTCTTGTAAGGGCCTTGACTATCTCTTGGGAGGTATCGAGACCCTTTACTTATCAGGGTGTCTTAAACTCTATAGTTGTACAAACATTTACTAAGCAGTAATGGGGCTAACAAGGGACCACGACGGAGCAACAAACATATACTATGAGGCCACACTCCGTCACACATTGCTCTGACGTTGAAAATAAAATGGTGGGGCGCCTGGGTGGCTCAGTCAGTTGAGCGTCCGACTTCGGCTCAGGTCATGATCTCGCGGTCTGTGAGTTCGAGCCTCGCGTCGGGCTCTGTGCAGACAGCTCGGAGCCTGGAGCCTGCTTCGGATTCTGTGTCTCCCTCTCTCTCTGCCCCTTGCCTGCTCATGCTCTCTGTGTCAAAAATAAATAAACATTTTTTAAAAATTTATTTTTAAAAAGAAAAGAAAAGAAAATGGTGCCTGTTAGAGTCAATGCACAGACCCTTAGGAATATCAGCAAATGCTAAATAGAAAAACCCAGAAAAACATTTTAAAAAAAATTTTTAATGTTTATTTATTTTTGAGAGAGAGAGAGAGAGAGAGAGAGAGAGAGAGACGGAGGGAGACAGAGCATGAGTAGGGGAGGGGCACAGAGAGAGGCAGACACAGAATCCGAAGCAGGCTCCAGGCTCCCAACTATCAGCACAGAGCCCAATGCAGGCTCGAACTCACAAACTCCGAGATCATGACCTGAGCCAAAGTCGGATGCTCAACTGGCTGTGCTACCCAGGTGCCACCCCCCTCCCCACCCAGAAAAACGTTTTGTAGACCAGCAGGATGTGGTTCCTGCCTTATAGAGCATGCATTTTCTCAGAGAATTGTGGGGTCTACCAAATACACTGGTTTGGAAACCCACTGTGGATTACGATTTTTATTTTTCCGCCTGAAACAATGCCACAATAACACAACCCGGAAGCCTAATCTCTGCCACAGTTTCTTGTCTTTCTGCTTACGTGTAGGTGTAGTAATGGAAGCACATTCCCCCAGACTTTACTCATTCTCTAAAGATGGATATCAATCATATATATTTTCTTTATCTCCCTGTGGACACAACAGTTTTGTGTGTGTTTTTTAACAGTTGGGTGTTTTTGTTTTGTTTTTTGACGCAACAGTTATAAAACAACTTCATCTGAAAATTTTCTGGGATTGATGTTACTCACAAAGTAATTATTTTACAGAAATACCTCTCCATGGGAATAATAAAGTTAATCTGTTTGACTCTGTCTTCTTCCCGGAGTTTCTGCCAACCTCCTAGCAGTGTTCGGGTTGTAGAAGAGGTTAGTTCCTAAAAGCATATACATCGTGTCCCCGCAAGGGACTGATTCTTTGCATTTTTCAACTTTTTTTTTTTTTTTAAAGATAATTGGCACCAGGGGCGCCTGGGTGGCACAGTTGGTTAAGCGTCAGACTCTAGGTTTCACTCAGGTCATGATTTCGCAGGTTCGTGAGTTCAAGCCCCATGTCAGGCTCTGTGCTGGCAGCATGGAGTCTGCTTGTGATTCTCTCTCTCCCTCCGTCTCTGCTCCTCCCCCACTTACACTGTGACTCTCTCAAAATAAATAAGTAAATAAATAAACAAACAAACTTAAAAAAAAAAAAGACAATTGGTACTGAGCTGGTCAGTGGACGATTTCTAAGGTTTTCATTATTTCTGGTGCTCCTCTTATCCACGGTCTCCAAGGATTGGGTATGCTGGGAAGGTATGCTGAACTACTGAGGGCGTGGGTGGGTAAAAAGAAATGGAAGAATATCAAATGTTGATGGTGGCTACTGCCAGAAAGAGACAGGGGATCAGAAGGGGCAGAGAGGTGAAATGGTGATGAAGAGATCTACCTTCCAATCTGTATACTTCCATATTATTCGAGTTTTTAAACAAGAACATATTGACTTATTACCTGCATAACTAAGAAAAAGTTGATAGAGGCACATATAAAGAAACACTATATGGTTGATATGTTATATTGACAGACCATTTAGATAGTCTTTAACAAAATAATCAAATCCCCCAAATATCCTGACATTTTCTAATGGCTCCTTGAAGCCGTTTCTCCTTGCTAGATGCCTTGTGCAGATTAGTACCTCCTTCTTTCATATAACCATCCTAAACAAGGACACAAAGTTTTTTCACATTTTTCCTTGGATCATCACATGGTTTTAGCCACTTACAAGCCATTGGCTGTTAACTTTCCTACCCCACGCTAAGGAAGTCACAGGTCACCAGCCCTCCCAGGGTTTCTCTTCTCTCTAGAAGAGAAGATAGATATACCCAATAAAACTGCTGTCTCCTGCCCTTTTCTCAGTCTTATCCCTATAATTCAAAGCGTCCTACCCTATTTGCCTGAGATGATTTGAGATGAGAGCACCTTAAAATAAGACACTGAGTGCCTGTCCTTAGCCAATAGTCTGACATGTACTGCTAAACCCCTAGTCCTTATTCTCTGACCTTCGGACATGCCTTCCCTACTTCACACTTGTCTGAGTGGCATTTCACTTGACTGAAGTCATTCTCTACCTCAGCTAGTGGGAAGGATTTCTCCCTCTTGAGGGCCCTGCTGTAGCTCTACAGGCAGCCTACGTTCACAGTGCATTTGAAATCACTAGGAAGTGTCACTAGTAATAACTAAAAGCTGTCCTTTGAATTGTACCTCTGATTGGCTGCCAAACAGCAGTCTGAGCTCGTTCTGTGCCCTCCCGCGGTCTCCACCTGGCAACCCAGTTAGAATCTGCGCCTTTCTCAGACCACATTTTGTTACATTTCTAATATTACAACATAATCATGTCATTTCCCTTTGCCCTGAAATAAGTGAGGAGAAAAAAAATCTTATTTTCCCCTAGAACCCACCACTAAAATGCAGAGGGTTGGACCACTCTTGGCTTCCACACAAATTAGAGCTCCTCAGTTGGTTATTAGACTCTTCTCTCAGGCCATTATGAAAGATGAGAGAAGTTCAGGCTTCTGGAGGTATAGTTTCCTCAGCTGTATGTCCTCAGGGGAGTCAATGACCTTGGCAAAGACTCATGCAAGCAAACTGCTGGTTCTCTCCCAGCTGTGAGTAGAAGGGGTAGGACTGCTGACACTATGTCAGGGAGAAGCCTGCCTCATGGGACAACCCAGAGGTGGCCTATGAAGAAAGTTATTCCCTCTTTAAGAAATAAGCAATGGGGGCACCTGGGTGGCTCAGTCGGTTGAGCAGCCGACTTGGGCTCAGGTCACGATCTCGCAGTCCATGAGTTCGAGCCCCGCGTCGGGCTCTGTGCTGACAGCTTGGAGACTGGAGCCTGTTTCAGATTCTGTGTCTCCCTCTCTCTGACCCTCCCCTGTTCATGCTCTGTCTCTGTCTCAAAAATAAATAAACGTTAAAAAAAAATTAAAAAAAGAAATAAGCAATGGGCATGCATGCTGATGAGTTATGCAATACCCTCATTTACTCCTCACAAGGCATTATGATTTCATTTTATAGACAAGGGAACCGATAATTAGCGAGGCTAAGTAACCTGACAAATGATAATCACCTAGCAAGTGGGAGAGCTAGGATTTGAACCCAAGTCTTCCTGCAAACCACTCTTTGAGGTCTCTTCCTTAACTGCCTATTAAGAAATAATGCCTAGGGCACCTGGGTGGCTCAGTCAGTTGAGCGTCCCTCTCTTGATTTCAGCTCAAGTCATGATTCCAGAGCTGTGGGATCAAGTCCTGTTTAAGATTTCCTTCTCTCTCCCTCTACCACCCCCACCCCTACTCGTGCATTTGCGTGCTCTCTCTCTCTCTCAAAAAAAAAAAAAAAAAAAAGAAAGAATGACCATCCTTTCCCTACCCATTACTGTGCGTCCATTTCTTGTGTGGAGGTTATGGATATCCTGTTTTATTCCGATACAGTTATCCCTCTTGGGGTACTGCCAGTGACAGAGAGAGCAAGGTCTTCTCTGAAGGGTAAGATTTCCAATGCCACAGGAGGAAGTCATACTTTCACTCTTCACAGATGACACGATACTCTATATGGAAAACCCAAAACATTCCACCAAAACTTGCTAGAACTGATCCATGAATTCAGCAAAGTCCCAGGATATAAAATCAATACACAGAAATCAGTTGCATTCCTATACACCAATAATGAAGCAACAGAAAGAGAAATCAAGGAATCAATCCCATTTATAATTGCACCAAAACCCATAAAATACCTAGGAATAAACTTACCCAAAGAGGTGAAAAATCTATACATTGAAAACTATGGACAAAAAAAAAAAAAAAAAAAAAAACAACTATGGAAAGTTTATGAAAAACCTGAAGACAACACACACACAAAAAAAATGAAAAATATTCCATGCTCCTGGATTGGAAGAACAAATATTGTTAAAATGTCAATACTACCCAAAGCAATCTACATATTCAATGCAATCCCTATCAAAATAACACCAGCATTCTTCACAGAGCTAGAACAAACAATCCTAAATTTGTATGGAACCACAAAAGACCCTGAATAGCTAAAGCAATCCTGAAAAAGAAAACCAAAGCTGGAGGCATCACAATCCTGGACTTCAAGCTGTATTACAAAGCTGTAATCCTCAAGACAGGATGGCACTTGCACAAAAACAGACACTCAGATCAATGGAACAAAATAGAGAACCCAGAAATGGACCCACAAACGTATGGCCAACTAATCTTTGACAAAGCAGGAAAGAATATCCAATGGAATAAAGACAGTCTCTTCCCCAAATGATGCTGGGAAAACTGGACAGCAACATGCAGAAAAATGAACCTGGACCACTTTCTTACACCATACACAAAAATAAACTCAAAATGGATGAAAGACCTAAACATAAGACAGGAAGCCATCAAAATCCTAGAGGAGAAAGCAGGCAAAAACCTCTTTGACCTCAGCTGCAGCAACTTCTTACTCAACACATCTCCGTGTTGCTAGAGAAACCAAAGCAAAAATGAACTATTGGGACCTCATCAAAATAAAAAGCTTCCGCACAGAGAAGGAAACAATCAGCAAAAGTAAAAGGCAACCAACGGAATGGGAGAAGATATTTGCAAAGGACATATCAGAAAAAGGGTTAGGATCCAAAATCTATAGAGAACTTATCAAACTCAACACCCAAAAAACAAATAATCTAGTGAAGAAATGGACAAAAGACATGAATAGACACTTCTCCAAAGACATCCAGATGGCCAACCGACATGAAAAAATGCTCAACATCACTCATCATCAGGGAAATACAGATCAAAACCACAACGAGATACCACCTCACCCCTGTCAGAATGGCTAACATTAACAACTCAGGCAACAACAGATGTTGGGGAGGATGCAGAGAAAGAGGATCTCTTGCATTGCTGGTGGGAATGCAAGCCGGTGCAGCCACTCTGGAAAACAGTATGGTGGTTCCTCAAAAAATTAAAAATAGAACTACCTTACGACCCAGCAATTGCACTACTAGATATTTATCCAAGGGATACAGGTGTGCTGTTTTGAAGGGACACATGCACCCCGACGTTTAGGGCAGCACTATCAACAATAGCCAAAGTATGGAAAGAGCCCAAATGTCTATTGGTGTAGGAATGGATAAAGAAGATGTGGTGTGTGTGTGTGTGTGTGTGATGGAGTATTACTCAGCAATCAAAAAGAATGAACTCTTGCCATTTGCAACTATGTGGATGGAACTAGAGGGTATTATGCTAAGTGAAATCAGTCAGAGAAAGACAAATATCACATGATTTCACTCATATGAGGACTTTAAGATACAAAACATATGAACATAAGGGAAGGGAAGCAAAAATAAAATGAAAACAGAGAGGGGGACAAGGCAAAAGAGACTCTTAAATATAGAGAACAGAGGGTTGCTGGAGGGGTTGTAGGAGGGGGGATAGGCTAAATGGGTAAGGAGCATTAAGGAAGACACTTGTTGGGATGAGCACTGGCTGTTATACCTAGGGGATGAATCACTGGAATTTACTCCTGAAATCCTTGTTGTACTATATGCTAACTAACTTGGATGTAAATTTAAAAATTAATTAATTAATTTAAAAAAAAAGATTTCCAGTGCCACTCATTCAGGAAAGAAGCCAGAAACTGAAAGGTTGAGAAGAGTAGATATCTGAATGCAAATTGAATATATGATGATATAAAGAAATTACCATTTCCATTTGTAAATGCATAAATAGTAAGGTTTATTTTTAAGAGAGTGCTTATTTTTTGAGATAAAGACTGAGATATTTATAGATGAAATGGTACGATGTCTGGAATTTGCTTAAAAATAATCAAGAGGTGGAGTAGATGGGTGTGGATGATATGAAGTGGATCTTAATTTGGTGACTGTTCATGCTGCATCATGGGAATGTTGGAGTTCATTATAGCCTTCTCCCATTTTTGTATATCCTTGAAATCTTCCATTACAAAAAGTTTTTTGGGGGCACCTGGGTGGCTCAGTCGGTTGAGCGTGGGACTTCAGCTCAGGTCATGACCTCGTACCTCTTGAGTTTGAGCCCCACGTCGGGCTTTGTGCTGACAGTTCAGAGCCTGGAGCCTGCTTTGGGTCATGTGTCTCCATCTCTCTCTGCCCCCTGCCCCCCTTCATGCTCTGTCCTGCTCTCTTTCAAAAATAAACATTTAAAAAAAGTTTAAAAAATTGTTTTAGTGTTTATTTAGGTATTTTGAGAGAGAGACAGAGAGAGCAAGCAGGGAAGGGGCAGAGAGAGAGGGAGAGAGAGAATCCCAAGCAATCTCCATACGGTCAGAGCAGAGCGTTACATGGGGCTCAAGCCCATGAACCACGAGATTACAACCCGAGCCAAAATCAACAGTCAGATGCTTAACCAACTGAGCCACCCAGGCACCTATCTTCCCATACAAAAAGTTTCAAATGTTACATTTGCCTAAAAAAACTTTAATAACGCTGTAAGAAAAAAAAACTAGCAAAATCAGACTTGCAAGGATTTTAGTTATCGGAGTTACCAGTCACACTGAAAATCAGTTTGAAATATACTGCAAATTAATTTCATTTACAAAGAATGTCAGTAAGTAAAAAGTATGGTCCACCTTCATCAAAAAAGAGAGGACTGAGATGGCCTTTAAATATACATGAAGATTGAGAAAAGAACATTTTGGCACTTAAAATTTCTACCCACATTATCTGGTGTTGTAACATATATTTTACTTGTATTTTGACTCCATTATCGTGGCGGGCTAATCCCAATGCTCTTTCTGTCCTTCTCACTGTCTATCTCACACTCACTGAGTGTGATATTTTGGGAGCTGGACAACAGAATTTTGTGACACATTTGCAGACAAAAAAACTGAGATCACCACTTTGGAAATGACAAACTACTCAGCAATACCGAAACAAACATTCTATAAAATGTAAAATTTGATTTTTTAAATTATTGTTTAATTGCCATCAAATGTCATTTTACCTATGATGTAACTATAAACTACATCTGCTTAGCCTCTCCTGACCTCCAGCCCCATTTGTCCAACAGCCTAAGAGACATGTGTATGTGAACATGTCATAGTAACCTCAGGCACATCACAGTTTTGTCTGTTATTCTGTATACAGGAGAAGGGCAATTGCAGCCACCCCATCACCCAAGAGAGACACTGGCAGTCAGCCTAAGCACCTCCTCTCCCTCTCCCTTCACATCTTATCCATTCTATCCAAAATCCTGTCAGTTCCACCTCTTAAGTATTTCTTGGTCCTGTACCCTTCTCTCTATTCCTCCTAACGTGGACTTCATGCCGACTCATGGTTTCGTACCTGGGCAGCTATCTGTAAACCTCCCACAGCTAGCTTTTAAACTGGTCCCCTGCCTCTAGCCTTCCTCTACTTGAATCTAGTTGGTGTATTGAAATATTCAATAAACGTCTGGTGAGGGCCTACTCTGTGAAGTTCTACAGACAGCTCCTTCAAGGGACACAAAGATGAATAAGACAGTTTCTGCCACTGAGGGGCTTACAGTCTAAAGGAGGGAGACACTGTCTATGGCGGGAAGGGCTCTGGCATCAGACAAACTGTGGTTCAAAATGTCAGTTTTGCTACTTACTGGCTGTAGGACTTTGGTTCAATTGCTCAGTCTCCTGAGCCTTATTTCTTCACCTCTAAAATGGAGATAATAATGCTCACTTTCCATGGCTGTTTAAAAATCAGAAAACATGCAAATGTCGGGCACATAATAGGCACACAGCACGGCAGACAGTGGCTAGTATTATTAGTTTAGTTATGCACTTAATAGAGTATTTTCTCAATGGAGATTAAAACCAGTTTTTTCTAATTTAATAATTTTACGTTGTAGAATTGGCCGTCTATTGCGCAGCAAGTATAATACGGTCCCGTTAATGCACAATTATATTTCTACAACTCAAAGAGGCAATTTTATAAAGCAGTTAAGAGTATGTACCCTGAGCCAAACAGACCTAGATTTCAATCATCTTAGTCACCTGTGAGCTGTGTGATTTGGCCAAGTCACTTAGTTTTCCTCCAATTGCTTAACCCTTTGACTTCAGTTTCTTCATCTGTAAAACTGGATGAACATGCAGCTTTTTGAAACGGTTGGCAAACTGATTAGCACAGTGTCTGGTCCATAGGAAGCAGCTGATAAATTTATCAGAAAATGATATCTGGACGGCTGCTCACCAAAATGGTTTTCTCTAGATGGTTGGATTTCAGCAGGTATTTATTTTGCTCATTATATTCTTCTGTATTGCTTGAAATTTTTTTTTTTTTTTTACTCCGGGCACATGCAATTTTTATAAAAGCTACAATAAGGTTTTAAAAAAATTTACCTTCTGAATTCAAGAGTTCTGGTTTCATCTTTCCAGTACCACATCCCTAATCGTAATCCCAACTGCTGTAAAATGAAATGATTGCAGCAAATATAATTAAAAACTCAATTTACAATACACATGGCATAATGAGCTTTTAACAATTCCCACTAGCCGCTCTTTATTCAATAAAGATGTAGTATCTTCAAGTGTTGTGGGGTTGGTTTGTTTTTATCTTGAAGCCAGGATTTTACCCATCTTGTTTTCAGATGTAGTTTCGGTAGAAAAGAAGGAAAAGAGAAATAAGGGAAAGAGGAGGAAAAGGAAGGGAAGGAAGGAAACTTCACTTAGCCTGCACTACTGTCTCAAGGCTCATCATAGCAACTGACCTGATGAACTGTGAACTGCGACTCAGACCACAATAAACTGATGCCCAGGGCAGCCTCAACAGAGGAGTTAAGACACTCACAACAGGCAGGGGAGCCTGCTCGAACCGACACCGCCCAGAGGAAGTAGGCAAAGAACCAGCTTACTTTTTCAGTAGTGGTAGCTTCCAACCCACCAGCCTTTGCTTTCCGCGGATCGCACCGCCCCCCCCCCCCCCCCCGGCCCCGAGCAGGACAGCTTCCTGCGCAGGAAGGCTATTTCTTTTGCAACCAACAAATTAGAGGTGGTGAGGTGGAACTTTCATAAACATCTAAATATCCCGGTGAGGAGCCAGGATTCAATTCTGCCCTTTGGCCGAGTACACCTCCATAGTTTGGGTTTCGTAGGCACAGCTGCCCACATCTCTGAGTGCCGCTCGGCCGGAGCTGAGTCGGGGTGGAGGGCGCCCCGGGAGCTGCGGGCCGGGAGGAGGCGGCAGGGCCGGCCTGCCCCTGCCTCGGGAGTGGGGGCGACCAAGGAAGGCTGCGCTTACCTCCGGCGAGGAAGCCCCCTGTCCCTCTGCCCGCTTCCTCCGGGAATAAAGCTCCGGCACCGTCACCTGATGCATGGCCTCTCCCAGCCAGCCCCTCACTGTCGCCCAGGCAACTGCGCGCTCGCGCTGGGCAACCGTGGCCGCAGGGCGGAGGGCGGAGGGGGGCGGGGACCCTGCTTCCGCCGCGGGCTCAGCGGACGCAGCGGGCGGGCAGAGGGGCCGCGGCGCTGCGAGGCTGCGCACGCGGTGCGGGAGGCGCCTCCGCCCGGTCCGGCCCTCGCGGGGCTCCGTCTACTTTCTACCTTTGCCGTGGCGCCTTTTTGGCGTATCCGTGGTGTAGCTGCCCAGGGGTTATTTCTGCAGGGGTCGATTCTACCTGGCCTTCCTGCTGTGAGGCAAAGCACTGAATTGTCTTCGTTCGTAATTGGAATACCAAGATCCAGTTTCATAGGGAAGATCCCTTTGTCCCGATTTACTAGCACTAAATTTCAAATCCAGGTTGGGATTAAGTCGATGGGGGTGTGGGGGAGGTTCAGGGAAGGATGCGTGGAAATCAGGTTTCTTAACTTGGTTCTACTGCATAACTAGATGTGTTGACCCAGGGCAAGGCAACTCTGAACCTCTGTCCGAAGATACCCAAATCAGGAATTAGGAGGATTTTTAAGGAGGAATGTGTATAAAGCACCGCCCTTCCGAACTCAAAATTAGTGTTGCCCTAAGAAAACTTGCTTCGTGTCCATGAGTATTCAATAACATTTTCACGTGTCCGCTTTTCACTTTTCAAATCATGTGTCTTCTAATTCCTTCTTGCAACCGAGTAGATACGCAGACGTTGGTATTTTTTTTTCCCTTCCAACACTGATGTAAGCAATGCTAGATATCACTACATTATTGAGAATGCCTAATATATTCTGCCTTTGTTTTATCCCCGTAGCCTAATACGGTTAAGAGTTCCTCAGTAAATAGTTGGTAACTTTACTCCCATAAATTTAAAACGTATGGCAGTAGCCATCCCACTGCTTCCCCTTACCTCGCCCTCCCAGTCTACTTGATAACACATAATCACTGGTTCCGGTGGTATAAAACTGTAATCAGCTAGATTCATGTTCCACTCCAGTCCACTGCTGTTCAGATGATATGGAAACCCACCTATCCACTGGCAGTGGGGCTTTGAGGCTGTGGCCTCAGGACTGGCCTATTATACATGGTGAATGGCTCACTTGAAATAGGAGTAAGAAAACCCCAGTCACTAAGAGTTTTTCATCTAACAATGTATATCACTTGGGGTAGGGAGGACAGGGAGAAATGAGCTGAAGCTCCACAGAGGTCTGAGAAACACCAAGGACTCTGGGTAGAATCCATTCACCTCACAACCATTATCAGGAAGACCACACTTCAGTCAGCCTCTTCAGTTTATCCCAGTGAATGAAGAAATGCAAACAGAAAACCAAAGACCTTTTATACTTCACGATAGATTAACTTCAAGCTGTCTAATGTACAAAATTAAGGTAAAAAATAAGAGTTGAGAACTCCAATGATCTACATAAAAGGAACATGACAAAAAGTTTTCCCTTTAAAAAAACAATTCATGATGTTATAAAGTAGGGATAAAGGTACTATTCTAAATATTTAACAGTTTCAAGTGTCCTGTGAGGGAAATTGTTTTGTTTTGTTTGCCTAATGAAGAGAAACTTCTCAAGGTCATGTAACTAAGAGCATGTAAGATAGAACTAAATTGCTGATCGCAGATTTTAGGCCAAAGACATTAACTGAATATAATGTATGCTTATATATGAAAAAGTCATAATGGAGAGATTTTCTTTTTTTTTTTTTTTTTTTTAATTTTTTTTTCAAAGTTTTTTATTTATTTTTGGGACAGAGAGAGACAGAGCATGAACGGGGGAGGGGCAGAGAGAGAGGGAGACACAAAATCGGAAACAGGCTCCAGGCTCCGAGCCATCAGCCCAGAGCCTGACGCGGGGCTCGAACTCACGGACCGCGAGATCGTGACCTGGCTGAAGTCGGACGCTCAACCGACTGCGCCACCCAGGCGCCCCGAGATTTTCAAAGTATTATAATTCTACCTTTAAAAACTAACATGTGAGGGGTGCCCGGATGGCTCAGTCAGCTGAGCAACAGACTCTAGATTTCAGCTCAGGTCTTGATCCTAGGGTCGTGGGATCGAGCCCCAATTTGGGCTCTGCACTGAGTATGGAGCCTGCTTAGGATTCTCCCTCTCTTCTTCTGCCCCTCTCCCTTCCTCTAAAAAAAAAAAAAAAGATTTTTGGGACACCTGGGTGGCTCAGTTGGTTAAGCATCCAACTTCAGCTGAGGTCATGATCTCACAGTTTGTTTGAGCTCCACCTTGGGCTCTGCACTGACAGCTCAGAGCCTGGAGACTGCTTCAGATTCTGTCTCTCTCTCTCTTTCTGCCCCTCTTCCACTTGTGCTCGCATGCTCTCTCTCAAAAATAAACATTAAATAAAAACTAACATGTAAGAAAATAGCAATTCCAGTATTTGAAGATCAACTCCATTTTTGGTTGCTTATTTCCTCAATCTTCAATTCACAAACAACCTAAACTGAAAGAGGAAAAGAACCTATGGCTTCTTAATTTGTTCTAAGGGAAAGACATTTCAACACTAAACATCACCCTATTAAATCTCAGAAATGCATATACCCTGAAGTATTCCGAGAGCTATCTCAAGAATAAATATTGGGCTCTTTTTCTAAGATCCATAATTTTTAAGGAATGTATCTTTTCTGTATCTAATTTTAATGCTTAAGGATAACCCTTCAAAACCGTTTTCTCATTTCTATTTAGACATTATACAGAAGCAACTGAACCTAACCTAAACTAGGTTTAGGTTGTTGTTCCTTAACCTAAACATACATACTGCCTTAGCAATTGTCTTGTGATGTATGGATTTGAGATTCTTTAAAACTTTAATTCCAGTGTTCAAAATCAAGGGGAATATGCCTCACAGCACATGATAAACTACATTCAATTCATAGGATAAAGAAATTCTCATTAAGTCTCCCTGATATATCATACAGGTGATACAGTAAATATCCTATTATGCATGCTAAGTTTAAAGATGTGAGCAGCATTAATACCTCCTCATGAGGGTGCCTGGGTGGCTCAGTTGGTTAAGCATCCAACTCTTGATTTCAGCTCAGGTTGTGATCTCAGGGTTTTGATCTCGTGGTCGGTCGTGGGATCCAGCCTCTCCTCAAGCTTTGTGATGAGCATGGAGCCTACTTGGAATTCTCTCTCTCTGCCCCTCCACCCCTCCTCAAAAATAAACTTAAAAAAAAAAAAATCTCCTCATGAACAACCATTAATTACCACTATACACATCAAACTAATGCAATAAAAAATTTAGAGTAAGCTTGTTTTGAAGTTTCTGGGTCTCAAATCCTGTAAACAACCTGCTAGGTCTTATTTTGACAGGTGTTTAGACTTACTGCCTCAAAACAGGAACTGTATTAGTCAGACATTCAGGTAAGGATTTAAGTGCCCATCTGAGAAATGTTTTTAATCCCTTAGCATTCTGTATGTACTACATTAGCCTTAGACATGACTAGTCCCTAGTGTAACACTACTTTCAAGTTGAAGTGATGCTAATTATTCCTTAAACTGTAATTTAGCCTCATCCAACATCAAGTACTTTTTCCATTGTCATTTGACTATGGCTGATCTAACATCTGCTAAGGAGTTCCCGGGAGTTATCCAGTTACCGGTTTCAAATGACCCATGGAAACACTGAATGGCTAGTTTGGTGCCTTTATCTTTGCAATATTCAGATCTAGATAAATTTGAGAAGACAAAATTAAAAACACTCAAGAAGGCTGGGGGTTTTGCAAATTACTTTTCAGAATAACAGAAAATGCAGTATCTGCATACTGATATTTGTGTTATGGCCAGTTACCAGAGGCCACGCCATAGGATAGTCAAAGAGACTACCATTGGTCATTTTCTCTGATACTTTAGAAACTAATTTCTAAAGAAAGGTCTAAAATGAAACATACTATTACCAAATTGCCCTTTTGCACTTACAGAAAGATTCCATTATATTTTGAAGTTAGAGCAAGGGATAAGTGCTTTCAACAAATAAAGGACTAAGAAAAGGTTAATAGAATGAGCATTATGTTGGAAAAAATTCATGTTAAACATCACTCTAATGCTAGTATTCACCTGATTCTGTTAGTACTAAGGTAATTTGTCAAATATTTATGTGATGCTATCTGTAGTTAATTAAACACTCTTAATGCCTCTTTGCTGAAAACTTTCCACCAATGTGGCATTAGCATTAAAATACCTGAGTTACCAGCTTTTCAGTGTAAAGAGCAATTTCCTTAAATATTTTTTAAGTTTATTTTGAGACAATTTCAATATTGCCTTTTTATTTCACTCCCATCCACTCAAATGACTTTGCTGAAAAAATTAAAAAATAAAACTTAATGTACATACGAGTCAGCTCTTGTAGGTCAGGCTTATTATAAAGCTCAACATTTTTAGGCTAATTTGTTCTCTAGTTTTTATATTATTTAAAATATTAATCTCTCCACATGATACAGAAGGGTCCACTACTAAAAACGTAGCTTCTATAATTCACTGTTATCTTATGAACAACATGGAGCAAATCTACATCACTTGAAAAGAGATATCGAAGTGTCTATATGTGATGAACACATTAGGTTAACTGTGTTTTCCAATCAGATTTACAGAATGTCTCCCAAGTTCCCCTTAAAGAGAGTAAATCAGAACAAAGCAGAAGTGTCATTCCGCTAAAAAATACAAACATGAACCCCCTTCTCCTACGGATGTGGATTTTAAAGCTTAAGCCCAGGATAGTGGATCCCAAAGGGTTACAATATTCTTATCTGTAACAATCTCAAATCAAATATATGAGAAAATGGATATGTTGTGTATTAACAAAACACAGGACTATCTTGCACTTTTCTCTTTTAGAAAAGAACTCTATTCTAGTGAGTTAAGGCAGGTATTGCAAAAGCATTAGGATTCTCAAATCAGAAAAAAAAAAAAAAAAATCTTTATCTCCCTCTATCCCCCAGGTAATGGTAACTATTGAAAACACAGCCTTATTAGCTCACAAGTTAAGCTGTTTCACTAGAAAATTAAGGTTAAAAACAAGTTTGACTACATTGGACTCTAATATTAAGTGGCTTTGAAGTTTGCTCTGCTGGCTCTTGTTTCAGGCACCTGCATGCACAAAAAGCAACTTGTTCCATACTAAGGCTATTGTCAGAGGACAACTCCTGCCCCAGTGTTTACTTTATACTTAACCCCAGAATATAGTTTGTATTCTGCTGGAATATTCCGGTGGATTTTTACTTGAACACTTAAGCCAAGCCTAAGGAGTCTGGATACACTGGGTACACCAGACCTGTCTGGTTTCTTTATTAAAAGGAGGGAGAAAGTTTACCCAGATCTTCTCCTCTTAAATTATTGGTAATTCAAAGCAGGAATCTCATCTGAGAATTAGACAAGACTGACTTAGACACACTTCACCTCATACTAATCTCCTAAAGACCAACATGTTTAAAACTGTAAGAAGGGAAAAGTAAAAACTCCAAGACAGTAATTTTGACAACAATTTCAGCTTTACTTTAAATTTGTATTTATGCATTTGTTTGCAAAAAGTATGCCTGTCCTTAACGTTACTAAACGTTCATTTTAATCTTAAAGTAGTACATAAAAATAAACAATTCAAGCTTCTATATGTTTTATTGTTACCAACCTTCTACAGAACTTGTGTGCAAACTTCAGGTTTCTCATTTCAAATAAATCTCCATGCACAAACTAAGCTACTCAAAAATGCTCAAGTCAGCAAACACCCAAAATGCGTTAAAGAGAAACCTCAAATAAAGGTTTTAAAAATCAAACTGTAGAACTAACCTTTTATAATTAAACTAAGTTGTTGCACCCTTCCTTTTATATGCATACACGGGCTAAAGACTTCCAGCAACAGACCTCAGACTTGGCACAAAGGCATTTCAAAGGGGGGAAAGAAACAGAAGAAAAAAAAAGAGAAAGGAAAAGAGGTTTACGCTGACTCGAGTGCAAGCTTAGTCCACTTCCTCGATGGTCGGTCCCCCGGAGGCTCCAGAACCGCCGCCGCTGCCGCCGCCGCCAGGACCGCCTTGGTAAAGTTTGCTGATGATGGGGTTGCACACTCTTTCGAGCTCTTTCTGCTTGTGTTCATACTCATCTTTCTCCGCCATCTGGTTTCTGTCGAGCCAGTTGATCACCTCCTGACACTTGTCGAGGATCTTGTTTTTGTCCTGCTCGCTAATCTTGCCCCTCAGCTTCTCGTCTTCCACCGTCTGCTTGATGTTGTAGGTATAGGACTCTACCGCATTTTTGGCGGCGACCCGGTCACGATTGGCCTCATCTTCCGACTTGTACCGCTCCGCTTCCTGCACCATCCGGTCAATGTCGTCCTTGCTCAGACGACCCTTGTCGTTGGTAATGGTGATTTTGTTTTCTTTACCGGTGCTCTTGTCAGCGGCGGTGACGTTGAGGATGCCGTTGGCGTCGATGTCGAAGGTTACCTCGATCTGGGGGACCCCGCGGGGCGCGGGGGGAATCCCGGTCAGGTCGAACTTGCCCAGCAGGTTATTGTCCTTGGTCATGGCCCGTTCGCCCTCGTACACCTGCACCAGCACGCTGCTCTGGTTGTCAGAGTAGGTGGTGAAGGTCTGCGTCTGCTTGGTAGGGATCGTGGTGTTTCTCTTGATGAGCGGGGTCATGACGCCGCCAGCCGTCTCAATGCCCAGCGACAACGGGGTCACGTCGAGCAGCAGGAGGTCCTGCACGTTCTCTGACTTGTCCCCGATGAGAATGGCCGCCTGCACCGCGGCCCCGTAGGCCACCGCCTCGTCGGGGTTGATGCTCTTGTTCAGCTCCTTGCCGTTGAAGAAATCCTGCAGCAGCTTCTGGATCTTGGGGATGCGGGTGGAGCCGCCCACCAGCACGATCTCCTGGATCTGGCCTTTGTCTAGCTTGGCGTCACGCAGCGCCTTCTCCACCGGCTCCAGGGTTCCGCGGAACAGGTCAGCGTTGAGCTCCTCGAAGCGGGCGCGGGTGATGGACGTGTAGAAGTCCACGCCCTCGTACAGCGAGTCGATCTCAATGCTCGCCTGCGTAGACGAGCTCAAGGTGCGCTTGGCGCGCTCGCAGGCGGTACGCAGTCGCCGCACAGCGCGCTTGTTGGGCCCAATGTCCTTCTTGTGCTTGCGCTTGAACTCCTCCGCCAGGTGGCTCACCATGCGGTTGTCGAAGTCCTCGCCGCCCAGGTGGGTGTCGCCGGCCGTGGACTTCACTTCGAAGATGCCGTCCTCGATGGTCAGGATGGACACGTCGAAGGTGCCGCCGCCCAGGTCAAAGATGAGCACGTTCTTCTCGCCGCCGGCGCAGCCCTTCTTGTCCAGGCCGTAGGCAATGGCCGCCGCGGTGGGCTCATTAATGATGCGCAGCACGTTGAGGCCCGTGATGGTGCCCGCGTCCTTGGTGGCCTGGCGCTGCGAGTCATTGAAATAGGCCGGGACCGTGATGACCGCGCTCTGCACCTTGCCTCCCAGGTAGGCTTCGGCGATCTCCTTCATCTTAGTGAGGACCATGGAGGAGATCTCCTCCGGGAAGAAGGTCTTGATCTCTCCCTTGTACTCCACCTGCACTTTGGGCTTTCCTCCCTCGCTCACCACCCTGAACGGCCAATGTTTCATGTCCGACTGCACCGTGGAGTCCTCGAACTTCCGTCCGATCAGCCTCTTGGCGTCGAAGATGGTGTTGGTGGGATTCATGGCCACCTGGTTCTTGGCGGCGTCGCCGATGAGGCGCTCAGTGTCGGTGAAAGCCACGTAGCTGGGGGTGGTGCGGTTGCCCTGGTCGTTGGCGATGATTTCCACCTTGCCATGTTGGAAGACCCCCACGCACGAGTAGGTGGTGCCCAGGTCGATGCCGATAGCCGGGCCGCGGGCAGACATCCTGACTGAAAGATAGGCAAGCGACGTTAGGCGACAACACCTAGGACAGAAAACCTGCGGCGTCAACTAACGGTCGCCTCGCACTAGACACCGCGAGCGCAGACACCGTCTCCCACTCCCCTTGCTCGGCTGCCTGCTCTTATAGCCGCCTCCCTGACGCCTTCTGGAAACTACCGGAGCCAATCGGCTCCCAGGACCGCCCGCCACAGGCTTGCCTGGGTCGGAGTGACCCGCCCGTAGCCCAACAGATTTCTAGTTGGGTGAGGGGCGGGACCCCGGCCGGCGCTCAGAGGCGGGGTTGGCCGTTATGCAAATGAAGCCCCCGCACCGGGTCTCCCCAGCGGCCTCCAGCTGCCCTTCCACGCGCGCAGCCACCAGCTTACGAGCGTTAGGCTCGCGCCCCCCGGCCAGGTGTAGGCGCTTTAGTACGTTCTTTGCCTTTCCTAAGGCGGGATTCGTCAACGTCCGCTGGATTGGCAGGGCATGCAACCAATGAGCAGCTCGGACTCCCAAGTGGGTGGGGAAGGGAAAGCTGGGGCGTGGCGCAAGGAGGAGACGCGGAAGCGGAGTCGGGAGAGCAGAGCCACCTGAGCGCTTCGCTCAGTTCCTAAGACCTTAAATGCGTCTCAAAGCCGAGTATCCCAACCAATCTAACACGCTGGGGTGGGGGCAGTTCCTTCGGAGTTGGTTGCTCTAAGAAACTAGGTCCAGAGCCGGGTTTTTTTTTTTTTTTTTTCCTCCTGCGCCGTTCAAACGGAAGGGACTGGGAGTTGGCGTGGCCTGGGCGTGAGGGCGGCTTCCTCCGGCGGGGACAAAAAGAAATGACTTTGAAGTTCCTGAGACGGGACGTCGGCCTCCTGGAATTTTACTTCGCGTGCTTCGCAGCGTCTCTGTGGGTGTGAGCGCTCGATAAAAACCGCCTAGCGGGCGGGACAGCAGTAGCCCGCCGGTGCGACCTGAGAGGCCGACGGTTTTTCTGCCCGCGCGCGGGCGGCCTGCGCAATTGGAGATCGGGAAGCGGCTGCGAGTCGTCCTCCCAGGGTTTAAACTTTCTCCACCTCGCTCTCCATTTTTCCTGCTTGTCCTGCCTTTTAGAGCTCCCTGATTTCGTCTCCCGGTTCTCTCCACTGCTTTCCTTATTTTCCGTTTTAAGTGCTTTATTCCCCAATTTGAGTTCTTCACCGGAAAAATCTATAAATTAATCAAAACCTGCACGTTGAAGCACCACTAAGTAACTTAGGCTGACGCCCCCCAAGATTCTCTCATCCCCAGCATGAGCTTGCGCTGGTGTTTATGACCGAGTTTTGTTTATGACCCAGCTCAACTGAAATTGTTTTCTTTAGCTATGCTGACGTTACATTAGAGACCTAAACCCTCAGAGTAGGTAGATGAAAAAGGAATGTAATTCATTCTATTATGTTTAAGAGGAATTTGAGAATGGGTCTGGAAGTACTATCTGGCACCAGCTGATAGGAGGTAGAAGCAGACCCCTATATTTGGACTCTCGAAGGAAGACAGTAACCAAATTGCTGTCACGAAAACAGCGGTAACACTTCACGTTAGGGGGGAAAGCTGGAGACATTCAACGAGCTTTAACAGATATCTATTATGTGAGAGTAAAAAGACCAATGAAATGGGCTGTTTTTATGAAGTTAAGGCTCTAATAAAAAGATAAACGTAATTTGAGAGAAGTGCTATGGGAACACAAAGTAGGGGAACATCCGAACAGCGCAGGGTGTGTTGGTGAGGGCTTCCTGGAAGCGATGGCACCGCTGAGCCAGGCGCTCAAGTTTGCCAGCAAAGAAAGGAGGGAGGGCCTTCTTTCCGAGCGTTGTGGCATGGGCGGAGTTATGAGCAGCGAATGCTGAGGCAAATACAAGTTCTGGACAGAAGATTAGTGTCACTATAAGGAGAGGGACACAAGCACCAAATAGTCTCTTCGGATGGACAGGATACATTTAGGAGCTTTACCTGTCATGATTTTTTTCCTGAGGCCATGGGAAGGGGGATCCAGGTTTTGAAGGAGGCTGGTAGTATAGAGCCCCTTTCAGATTTGGGTGAGGCAATGCTGGAGAGGAGTTTTTGCCAAAAAAACAAAACAGAACAAAACAAAACACATGTAGCTATCCGTGACCAAAAAGTAATGCTGACAGAACCCTATAAAATCAGTCAATGAATATTCCTTTCTTTTATCTACTTGTGTATGTCATTTCCAATTTTAAAAAATACATTTGCTATTTGTTAGTCTCATTGGTTACATAGGACCCTGGTTTTAACCACAATTCCCATCTCTTTTTTTATGAAAGAAGTTGATTTGGGACTAGGAAACCTTTTAAAGAAAATATTAGGGAAACAAAATAAAACCAAAAAGTTTCTATTAAAGTTGTCTTGAATTGTGAGTACAGACCTCTTGATTTTATTCTTGGAAATTTTTGCCTTTTATGTAATTAAAAGGGGAGAGGGGAATTAGGGGGCTGGAAAGCAATACAAATTCTTTGTAGAACTGATGATACAGTGTGATTTAGAGACAGGATCTCAGCTACAACTGTGAAAGCAGAAAGAACAGTGAGAAACAAACTCATCAGATCTCTCGCAGAAAGAACAGTGAGAAACAAACTCATCAGATCTCTCATGTTCAGACAGCCCTCATACACTTCCTTCAAGAAAAGCAAGGCTGCAAAAAATAAACATGGCTAGTTCTTACAAGCACCAGAATTGCAGCTTCAGGAAGAGAGAGGTTCTTTTGTATAGTAACTATGTACTCTATGCATAGTTATTATAAATAAATCCTGCAGTCTAACTCCACATTCATCTTTAACACTGCTTTCCAAAACTACAATAGCAATTTTATCTGTATTTTCAGTATTTATATATACTTTTTCTGCTCTTCTTACCTAGTATATCGATGTTTTATACTTTTTTTCAAGTAAATTCTACTCCCAACATGGGGCTTGAACTCAGGTCCCTGTGATCAAATCACATGCTCTACCAGCTGAACCAGCTGGATGTCCCTATGTTTTATACTTGAAATGGCATCTGAGTTTTTCCCAAATAGACGTAGTGTTTGCATTTTGATTTTATATGAAATAAATATTTGTAGTCCTAGAACATTGTCATATATTGACTGTTCTCAGAATTTTTATATTGTTCCTTATTTGTATTGATTTTTTTAATTTGTTCCTTTCTCTTTGATGATTGTGGCTCATAATTCATTTAAAATGTAGCCCATTAAAAATGATCACATTTGCAAATTTATAATCAAATAATATTCATCAATGCCAGCAATGGTGCAGCCAAACAGGTAAATGCTGCTGGTGGGAATATAAATTAGTACACTCTTTCTGGAGGGCAATGTGACAAGATTTTTTTCTTTACCTTAAATATGATCATACCCTTCATTTAGCATTACTCTTTGTAGGGTTAATCTTAAGGAAATAATAGAACATACAGGCATATTATTTGTAATAACAACAATAATAAAAAGGAAATGGCTTAAATATCTGACAATAAGAAAATGATTATATGAAGTGTCATACATTCCTATGATGAATTATTACATAACCATAAAATTGTGTACAAGAATTTTTTTTTTTTAATTTTTTTTCAACATTTATTATTTATTTTTGGGACAGAGAGAGACAGAGCATGAACAGGGGAGGGGCAGAGAGAGAGGGAGACACAGAATCGGAAACAGGCTCCAGGCTCTGAGCCATCAACCCAGAGCCTGACGCGGGGCTCAAACCCACGGACCGCGAGATCGTGACCTGGCTGAAGTCGGACGCCCAACCGACTGCGCCACCCAGGTGCCCCGAGAATTTTTAATGACATAGGAAAATGTTCCTGGTATAGTTAAATGGGAAAATAAGATATAAGACTTTTGTATCCTATTCTGTATGTAGGATAATCTTACATATATTGAAAATGAACCAAAATTGATTATCTCTAGATGGTAGGATTGTCAATAATTTTTCTAAATTTTCCTGTAATTTTACAAGGATTTTTAAAGCTTGACTATTAACATTCAATTGAAACAAAGTTTGGTAGTTTACTATTTACACAGAGATCATTACTGATTTTCAACAAGGGAAAAATCTCTTTGGCAGATTATAAATACTGGGGTGTTTCAAATATTTTTAAAATCCAAAAACTGAAATTCTACACAGTCTGGAAAAAACAAGAGCTTCAACATATGTCAAAGCCTCTAATTAATAATCCCCACCACCCAGAAGAATACCTGGAACACAGTAGTGATTCACTAGCTCAGTGTTTATGAAGAGCAGCCTGAGGCACATTATTTAACCAAAAACTGGGAAATAATAACTTCATTTTTTTTCCCATATAAGAAGAAGATTCTCTGCCTCTCTCTTACATTTCTGTACTAAATAATACTACCAGGACCAAAAATTGAAACAAATTCACATCTGAAAATACTTGTACTAGAGATACAAAGATGGGTAAGATTAAGTCTAGAACTATGTACCTGGGTAGTCAGGCCTGCCCTAAGGAGACTGAATAAGAAGAAATTTTTCCAGAATTACCGGGGGGGGGGGGGGTACTTATGGATTTTCTGGAATCCTCTCAAACCCTACCCAGACACAACTTTCATAAAGGTTGTGGATTGTTTTGAGGAGTTAATGTTGGCCTGAAGAGAAAGTGTAGTAAGTAGCAGCCTGTAATTTGACGGCCTACGAGCAAAGTGGAGCTGAACTGGTTATTTAAGATCTCTATAGGGGCGCCTGGGTGGCTCAGTCTGACTTCGGCTCAGGTCATGACCTCATGGTTTTGGGAAGTTTGAGTTTGAGCTGACAGCTTGGAGCCTGGAGCCTGCTTCAGATTCTGTCTCTCTCTCTGTCTCTGTCTCTGTCTCTCTCTCTGCCCCTCCCCTGCTTGCCCTATGTGTCTCTCCCTCTCTCAAGAATAAATAAACATTAGGGGTGCCTGGGTGGCTCAGTTGGTTGAGCGCCAACTTCGGCTCAGGTCACGATCTCGCGGTCTGTGAGTTCGAGCCCCGCATCGGGCCCCTGTGCTGACAGCTCAGAGCCCGGAGCCTGTTTCAATTCTGTGTCTCCCTCTCTCTGACCCTCCCCCATTCATGCTCTGTCTCTCTCTGTCTCAAAAATAAATAAACGTTAAAAAAAATTTTTTTTAAGAATAAACATTAAAAGGGGCGCCTGGGTGGCGCAGTCGGTTAAGCGTCCGACTTCAGCCAGGTCACGATCTCACGGTCTGTGAGTTCGAGCCCCGCGTCAGGCTCTGGGCTGATGGCTCAGAGCCTGGAGCCTGTTTCCGATTCTGTGTCTCCCTCTCTCTCTGTCCCTCCCCCGTTCATGCTCTGTCTCTCTCTGTCCCAAAAAATAAAATAAACGTTGAAAAAAAAATTAAAAAAAAAAAAAAGAATAAACATTAAAAAACAAAACAAAATCTCTATAAATACTTCCATTTTATAGTTCATTGGAAGTACCCTGTCCCCAAATTTTTATCCAATCACCTGTCACTATAGGAAAAATTTCACCATTTGCTCTTTTAGTCTTAAAAACCTGAGTCTTTAAAAGTTACAATTAAACTGCAGATACACTGTGGTCTGGAGGAGGACATGTCCTGGTATGGAAAGCTAAGACCTGCACCTGGAAGAGAGTCTTTTCCAGAAAAGAAGTGAATCTGTGACAATAACACTAACTGGGCCTTACTTCAGTTCTGTACAGTGCTAGCTTTGAGGATAGAATCTTGTGGAATAGTCTGACTGACCCAATATTGTCGTAATTGTTAATACTTAACTAGATTCTGTGCAATTATGGCAATCATCTTTGGGAACTGGACTGCAATGAAGAGACTACACTTTGCTGATCACTTTGGGGGATGGGTGCAACTTTCATCTCTTAAGCTGAACATAGACAAAATGAATTATATTGGTAAGGAAGTTATTTCTCTGAATAAATTGTCATTTTGAAAATTAACCCTCTGAAAGAACTAAATACTATGTCAGTGCATTTTTTTATAAATGATTATTTCTTTTTTTATTTTAGGGAGAGAGAGAGCACGAGCGGGGAGAAGGGCAGAGGGAGAAAGAGAGAATTTTGAGCAGGCTCCATGCTCAGTGAGGAGCTCCATCCCATGACCGTGGGATCATGACCTGGGCCGAAATCAAGAGTTGGACGCTCAACCGACCAAGCCACCCAGGTGCCCCTATTATTCCTTTTTATATTATGGGGAAACCTAATTGATTTTTTGCCATCTGTGTTTTCCATAAGATAGTACTTTTCTAATCATTCTATATAAAATAATCCAGGATTTGGCAATAAGAACTTTTTGTAGTTTTGCTTTGCATGCTTTTTTTTTTTTTTTTAAGATTTTAAGTAATCTCTACCTGCAACCTGGGGCTCTAACTCACAACCTTGAGCTCAAGAGTCGCATGCTCTACAGACTGAGCCAGCCCGGTGTCCCTGCTTTGTGCACTTCTTAAGCTGCTCAGGAACACAATAATTAGCTGTCTCCGATATTTTATTATTTTTGTATTAGGGAATGGATGGGGTTGATAATAATTTTTCAGACAAGTAATTCTGTAAAAGAGCCAGGTTGAAGAAATACTGTATAAATAAAAGTAATATACAGACAGTTTAACTTCTGAACATAGAGGAGGAAATTTTATTAGGTAAAAGCAACGGATTAAGATATGTAACAAAAATTTTCCATGTAACTCAGTAACTCCATTTCATACTAACATACAGAAAATAATCACATTGTAGAATGCATTTATATCACTTATAATTATTGTAATTCATTACAGTTATAGTTTAGTACAGTCAAAATTTAAGCCATATTTCTTTTCTAAATCTACTTCTACAGTCATTATTTGTTGAGTCTCTACTGTATCGATCTGGCACCTTTAATTACCGGTAATCTTTTATCTTGTCTGTTTCCTACTTGTTATAAGTCTGCAGGTTCATATGCTTCCCAAGAGATTAGCTATAGTTTTTTACTTTGTTTTTGTTTTTTAGAATCTAACACTTTTCTAAACTTATTTCTCTTAAGGCAGTTGAATTCGTATGAACTCGAAGTCTTTATTTCTCCTATCCCTTCAGGCCCCTATACCCACTACCACATTCTAATTAACTTTCATTCTAATTAATTTTATCTAAGTTTTTGTTAGTCTAATTATTAGAAGGAATATTCAAGTTATCATCCCACTTTATAGCTAGAGATTTTAAATGACTTAACTTTTGCATATACTATTATATATACTCTAAGTTAGATTTCTTTGTGTAATTCTTTACTAAAACATTTGAAGAAATAGGCATAAAAACAAAATAAGCATTTCTGGAAATATATAACATCAGGATATTGCATAAGAAACAATAATAATAATGAATTGGATAGACAGTTAAACAAAAATAAAACTATGAGTATCTCACAATAAGGAAATAGTATGGCTGTAAGATTCATATGGTTAAGAAACGTGTGTATGAGCATATATATATATATATATATATATATATATAAAACAAAGTATTTGAAGCCAGGTTAAAATCTCCTCAAACATTTCATTTCCCGGTGAAAGGTGTTTTGTTTTTTTTTTAAACACATCAATCGTTTCACTCAATACTTAGTTAAATTTTATCTTGAAATTTGAAAGCTGAGAAATATGGTATTATATGTTAATACTGAGAATAAATATTTAACAGAAACTCATTCTACCTTATTAGGTTATATTGCTAAATTCAGAAGAAAATAATGCGTCTTAAGATACATTCTTTTTGTTGTCTGTGATTTATGAAAATCTACTATTGAAGTAATAACCACTTTGGTTTTCCTTTGAGTTAACAGGCTTAAAGGGAGCTTCATTAATATTAATAATCAAGTTTGTGACGAGTATATACAGCGAAAAAGGAGGAAGGGCAAATGTTACATTACAACGAGTAAAAAGTAGATTATCTTTTCTTGTTAAAAAATTGGTCTCATTGTTTTTTTCTCTGTACCCACATCTCTTTATTTATACTCTAAACTGTAGATTTTGGAGTGTAATTTTTTTAATTGTCTAACTACATTTCATAATATGCAAACTGTGATTGAGATTATTTTAATTTTAGGATTATATGTGTTTACACAGATGCGTTATTATCTCTTTATAATATATTTATAGTAGCCTAGCAACCCCTTTTATTTTAGAAGGGACCATGGAAGATAATTAGCATATAAAGTCTCATTTTAGTGTAGCTTTAACCACTGATGCCATATGAATATTCTGTTACTTTTCTTTAGCAGATTTTCCACAAATACTAGGAGAGTCACTGTGAATCAATTTTGTCACAGCAAAGTGATTCCAAAGTGATCTTTACTGAGTTTTCTTGGATCCTTGAAACTGGAACCTTTGGGATTGATGAGGTTTGTCAGGAAGACAGAAAAGATGGTGTCACTTCAGATCTGATATTCCTGGGTCTGGACTTAAAGATTATCTGTTGAAGATTGATTCTTCCCCATGTCCTCTCCAAATTCAGATCTCACTTCTCCAGAGGTTTAGAAGGCCCTATTTCACCACTGCCACACAGAAAAAGACAAAACTCAAGAAAAATAATATTACAAGTTGACTGCTCTACAAGATACAACATAATTCTTAGGTCAGAATTTCATGGCTTAGGGTACTAGGCCAGCATAATATTACGAGAACAAAGAATGGAAGCAAAAGCATAGTTCCTGGGACTTAAATTTATTTAATTTCTTCCTTAATGTAACTCACTGAATACTTCAAATACAAGGTGTTCTTATTACTAATACAATTCTTCAACTTTAGGGGCACCTTTTTTCTTGTGATTTAAGCTAGAATGGGTAGGACACACACAACATGAAGAGTAAGAGGTCAGCCAGGTAAAGTAGGGAGAAAGGAAGCAGTTAAGAGTTCTTTCTTCATTCAAATCAAATAATTTTACAATGTGCTTTAACCTTTTTTTTAAAGTTTATTTATGTAAGTAATCTCTACACCCAAGGCGGGATTCGAACTCACAACTCCGACATCAAGCACCACATGCTGTACTGACTGAGCCAGCCAGGTGCCACGCGATGCATTTTAACTTGTTAATGGCAAATCTCTGATTGGAAGATCTATCTAACAAATTTAAAAGTTCATGTTCTCTTTACTGAGTGCCTTCAGCCATCACACTGACATTGTTTTCTTCAAATATTAAATGTTGCACACTCTGCAAACAAAAATAAAGTACACACATGAACGCTGAGAAGGAGCTTTCCTTCAAATTCCTCAGTTCACAACTCTCCTAAACTGCCTCAGTGATTCTGGGTAGAATTGTATTTTTTGCAACAATGCTTTACCCTATTTTTTTTTTTTTTAAAAGAGATTGTCTCTTAAAATATTTTCTCCCACATCAGGGAATGCATAAGCATTTGAAAGAAAAGATGGCCTTCATAATCTGGATGGAATTCTATTTCTGTCATCCAAAAATGAGCTTTGCTGATTCTGACTGGTATTAAGTACAATAAAAACAACATAGTAACTTCTGAAATAAAGCTTAAGTGGGGGCTTCCTAGGCTGTCCTCTTTAAACTATTCCTTTCTCACATAGGTAAGTACAGAGAGTCATGCAAGTTTTCTCACATAAAATTGTTAATATTCCTGATTCTGAAAGGAAATGTCTTTTACATATTTGTCATCCCCCGGCCTGAGAGTTTCCTGTGACGTCTTACTTGGTCACAATGATGATGAGTATATTGATACATTCGATTCAGAGCCAAGTACTGCACTACAATGTTTACACCACCTTTTTTGTCAACAAATGAGTAACTCTAATGGCTTCCTGCCCCCTAGTGATCTGTGGTAGATTTTGATAGAAAGGATGAACAATTCTGTCACTACCAATGGACCTCAATGATTTGGTTCTCCTGGATATAAGGAAACGATTTAAACTTCTTAATGACAAAGTCAACTAAGCACCTGAATATAAATATGTAAGCGGCAATAAACTGGTTCAAAACTAGCATGTTTACAAGCTATTATCATGTAGTTTGTATTTACCAATACTTACAGACATAAAAGGCCTTGCATTTTAAATCCTTGCATCTTTGCTTCTTGCCAGCATATAAATTTATAAGTAGCTACATTTCATCTGGTTTTAGTATAAGACTCTTCTGATATGTTACCAAGTAGTATGTGCTTGAGTTTGCTAGAAGGCAATGAAAGTGGGCCACCTGAGTAATTATAAAGGCATCATCCATGAGTCTTCCCCATCTTATTCTCTTCAGTCAAAAAATAACATTTGGCAGATGGTAGAAAGACCATTAAAGTAGTATATTTAATACAGTAGTAGTAAAACCTATTGTATAGCTTTTAGAAATCAGGCAATAGACGTATCAAGTTAAAATCAGATTAGATTGGGAGGGGGATGGTTTCACTTAAACCATTAACTGTTCTTTTTTTTTTTTTTTTTTAAGTTTGCCGCTAGGTTAGCGTGCAAAAACAGCTGTTGTTTCCTGAAACTGTCTTTCATTTCTTTTATGAGTAAGACTGTGTTTATAAGTTTACACTAATATGTTTGGTAAATTGAACTATAAAGAGAATAACCAACTTTTGATTTTAGGCCAACTTACATCACTCTGTAATCAAACCAATCACAATATGCCAATTAAGAATTTTGTTTTTTAGCCAAAGACATGAAAATTTTCTTATCCACATCATCTGTTAAGGCAAAAAGAGGACACTAGTTATTCTGGGGTCCTGGGTTTTCTTGGGAATACTTTCAAATGGCTGGAATTATTCAACTCATCAGTCTCATAACCAATAAAATGGTGACTGCTTGGAGATGAAAACATAAAGGTCAGGAATAGGGAAAATAGAAGGGGAAAAAGTTACAGTAGAAGTACAGAAGTGGAATTCAAATTAAATTTTACTTGGGCACTTACAATGGGTCTTCCCAAATGGCTGATTATACCACTAAAGGTTTAAGTTTAAATAAAGGAAAATTAAAACATGTCAATAGTCAGGATTTATTTCTAAAACATCACTCTGAATGTGACCCATTCAAATAAATAATTTCGTGTCCAACAGATATGTTTCCACATTATTCAATGCGTTCATTAAGTACCTTACCAGGCACAGCAGATCACAGATGCAACATGGAGCACAGAGTTTCACAGGAGCTTTATCACACGTGTTCCTAGGCTGAAAAGGGCCTCCTTTGTACTTCTTGGTAGGTGAGGTATGTGGCTGAGTGGTTAAGTACAGGCATGTAGAAATCAAATAGGTCTAGGCTCAATTCTAGCTCTTGTGGTTAATTTCTGTGTGATCTTAGGAAAAATACTCAAGTCTCTGTGAACCTCAGTGCCCCATCTAGAAAATCGAAAGAATACTTACCTCATAAGGCTGTGAGGCTTAATTAAAATTGTGCACGTAAAGCACTTGGTGGAGCATAAAGAGCGTTAAGTAAATGGATGCCAGGATTACTAAGGGAGAGCTCTAGGATGGATGGATCAAGGGCTTCCTAATCTGGGCGGCATCTTCATGCCCTTAAACACCCAACAGCACCCTACTTGCTTCACTTTGCTGGCATGCATCCTGTCATCCCGTTCCCTACACCTCAAATATCAAGGAGATGGGGGGCATTCCCCAAGGATACGTCCCCACAGAGCTTTTTGGCACCCTGGTGGCCTAGGTATTGTACTGCTACGCTGCCTGAGGAACGCTGGCATTTATCACAGACAAACATTGGTTACAAAGGAGGTGGGGCCCGGTGAGGAAAGATGAGGAACTGATCAAGTAGATTCATGGAAAACAAATTAATTTTAACTCACAAAACCCATTAAAAATGAAGAAACACGCCACACTTCTTTACTCCCAACAACGTGTACCGATACACATTTGGGTTTTCTTTTGGTTGGTACTAATTCACCTTTTTGTTAACAATGACAAGTTTTATGTTTACTTTAACTGTTAAACTGATTATGAGGGGGGATTTTTCCAGAGATCTATTATATATGGAAGTTCCTTAACTTGTGGTATAGAGGAACAAGTATTGTTTAACCAGGGAGAAAGTTGCCAACCATCACTAGCCTCTCTTCCTACTTTTTTAGAATAGAAAACTTAGTATATTATCTCAAGCATTTAGGCATATCCTTGGCATGTTCACAGCAATTGTTTCACTAGGCATTTTATAGCTGTAATTATTTTAATGTATCAGTATTATTTTAACCTACCAAAGTACTTCAATCTCTACTCTCACCTAAGACAATCCCAAATGTTTATATTTTATTCAACTCCTACATCTCGTTCGTGTTTTTGTTTTCAACTACAGCACTTAAATACGATTTTTCACGTCAGTCTATTAGTTTTCCTTTTGATTGGTGCTCTGACTGCCCTAGCAAAGTTTGTCCTTATTTTAATTCTTTTAGTTCTATAACTAGCCCCTAGAATCCCTGTTCTTTCTTCTAAGTTTTGTCCACATTCGAACTTCATACATTAAACTAGCCTTGTACCATTTTACGCCATGAGAGCCATTTGCCTCAATAGTTTTACTTTAAAAATATGGGTGAGATTAAGTCAGATTTCTGAGTCCTACTGCACTGCCACCCTGTTGTGCTTCGTTAATCTGAGATTCTTAGTGGTGCTTATTACAGAATTATAAACATCCAAGTTGTCACCGTAACCGGTGACAAGCTTTGATAGGCACGGACTCCATTTCTCTAAGATTTCTTGCTGAAGAACAAAGGCCCTTTAAAAGCAAGACTCTGTTTATGAGACACAAGATTCCACAGATATCTGTCTAGATTTTCCCTTCGTTTTTGGATTCGGAGCCTAATTACATAAGTTGTAAAAGGCAGGAGGAGAAGGTAGCTTCCACAACCTCGATTCATTGCCTTCACAGCACGGAGGGCAAGAAGCAATAGCAAGGAGTTACAGCTCTGTAACCCCAGGAAAGGAAGGAAGTCAGAGGAAACTGGGTTGGAGAGAGGTGTCAGACATTTTTCATTCCCCTTAACTGTAAGAGGCAAGTAGCTTTTACATGTACTCTCTGCCTTAATGAGGAAAATTTGTACATTATACCCACAGGAGCCTGTGCTGCCCTATAGCTGGTTCCAAAACAAAACAAAAGTTGTTCTGAGTAATATGGAACTGGAAGGACACATGGTGAGGTGGGGCTTCGCGAAACCATAAACTTCTCAGTTATGTAAAGTTAGACATTATGTTCAATGTTTATATATTTGCTTGCAAATTACTGGCTGTCGGTCCATGTCAAAACATTAAATTAACGCTCCCTTTTCCTAATGGAATAGACAATCCTTTTTTACAGCACGGGAGTATTTAGAAACCACCCTATTCTTTAATGGTGGGAAGCCACTGCAATCGATATTGGTGAAGATCATGGAAAAAAGTGATTCCCCCTAAAAATTATGTTCACTGAGATACTCTATCAATAGTTTGGAAATTTGTTGAGTTTATCTTATCTCGTTACACAACCCTCTGACGGTCTCTGGGTTTGTTACAGAGCTTTTATCAGGTTCTTATCAGTAATATATACACCATATTTCAAGTGGCACTCCAGATTTAATTCCTTGATAAACTACTGTGTCCAAGACTCAGCTGAATCACTTTTCCTGCTTTTTCTGCTATGTGGCTTTAAAAAAAAAAAAAAAATTCCTAACTTCCTGTTTATCTATTAGTGTATTTCCCCCGTCTCTATTTCCCATTATTTTAATACCACATGCCACCTGCACTGTCCCTCTTCTTACTTATCCTATCCTTACTTGTATCCCCACAAATCTCCGAGCTCACACTGTGCTAGTACTTCCTTCTCTTTCAGCTAGATCTGTGTTAGTCAGTGTCTCAATTGTCTTGGCAATTTTTCCTTGTATGCAAATTGTATAGAAAAATAGGACTTGCATAGCTTAAAAATCTGATGTAAGCAAAAAGAGCAATGCTGTTAAGTTACTGTGCATAATTACAGAATTGTATGTTTAAATACAGACGTCACTTAAAATCCCTTGTGTTATGAGAAGGGTATGACAATGCAAGTAATTCACATTAAAAGGCATTCTATTCGGTAGATGTGGTTATTGGTGTGTTGGCTGTGCCAGTGTTTTAATTCACATGTAATTCAATGTAGACCCTGTGCCAGCAACAACTAACAATGATACTCCTTTAACTAAAAATGATAAGCTATTTCTACTTATATGCTCTGTGATTATTTTATAGTCCTCAAATTTTGCAGTCCTTTACAGAAAAAAATAGTAATAAAGCATGGCGATAAACTGCAATTTGCCACAACACATTTCCTCCAAATCTTAGTATAAAACACAAGACATTTTTTTGCACACTCTACTTTTATAGAACAACCAGGTTTGTAATTGATTTCTTTATTTTATTTGATTTATCAATATACATGGCAGCTTTCTCAAATCTCAAAGTTAAGTTCCAAAAGTATGTAATTTTAAAGATGAAAAATCATTTTTCTTTAGATGTCATATTCCTAGAGAGCTATTAAAGTCTATTTATAAACAAAAATAATTGATAAACTAATACACTTTAGAAATCAGAATATTTTAAATTATTTTAAATGAATACAAGATATGTCTTTTTAATTAACTATCATAGTTAAATTTAATATCACAAAACAAAATGACATGTCCCCACTAATTTCTCAAGTGGGGTAAAGTCATTGGATTTTACACTTAATATAAGTTTTAAATGTGATTATTAAATGATAATATTTTATCAATTATAGGAAATATTCATTTATAGGAATTTCCTTAGGTCCATCAATCTTTTTAGGCCAAGTTTGAGCCCATGTCAACCTTCAAGTTTAGAGTCAATGCACCTAGCCTGCCTAACAAGCATGTCAATTAAAGAATATGGATTTCATTGATAAAAAAAAAAGGGGGGGAATAAACAGTAGCTAAATCACTGTTCAACTTACCAAAAAAAAAAAAAAAAAAGCTAATAGCAAATGAGATAGTTTCCAAGAATTACTTTAAAAAGTTTTTTTAAATAAACACAAATGGCCAATGATGTTGGATTTAAAATTTCACAGGATAACCTTACAAAAAAAAAAAAAAAACCCACATAGAAATAGTAAAGTCATCACCTTATGATAAAAAACTAAAGTTTAATAGTCATTGAAGGGGTAACAACCACTTGTAGTCTACATTGAAAAGTAATTTTAATCATAGCTAAAACAAACTAAAATCAAAGAATTCTATGAAGAAATAACAAAAATGATAAACATTTAATAACATCTAAAATGTAGATACTTAAGATCCTAAACAAAAATATTAAAGGTAAAAGGGCTTTGAGATCTTTCTCCAACAATTCATCTTATAAAATCAATTTCTAAATAGCTCATATCCTTTGCTTTGGTGTTTTGTCTGCTATCAACTAAACGTGAGTACAGTAGAAAATCACTTATGTTCTTTTCAAATGCTTGGCATTATAATGTGATCTCATATCTTTCCTCAAATTAAATTTGGCTCCACATATTCCACATGTATACAGATGAACATCCATGTGCTGTTCCAACTGTTCATTATTTGGGAATATCTGAAAGCAGACCTGGCATATAGTCTCACCAGCAGATAAATGAGAAATCATATGCCGTACATGGTCATGTTTTCTGAAGTTTCCTTGATCACAAATGGAACAGACATACCTGGCCATGCCTTTGTGCATATCATTGTGCAGTCGCAACTGACGCTCTCTTAAAAACTGCTTTCCACATGTCTGACAGACAAACTGTTTTTCCTTGGTGTGAACAGTGTAGTGTTCTCTTAAGTGGCACCGCTGATAAAATCCTTTTCCACACAGATTACAAAAATGCTTTCGTCTGTGATCTCTCTCGTTTTCTTCCATGATGGCACTCTTAAACACATCTTGGTCTAGGCAGCTAGACATATGTTCAACCACTAGGTTCTCAGTTTCAAAACGCTGGCCACAATTCGGACATCGGAAAGGACAGGCAGAGTGTTTAAATAACTGCTTTTTTTGGATACTGTTTATCTGGAAATGATTGTCCCTGAAATCATCCAACATTTCAACAAACATATCTCTTATTTCTGACTGCTCATCAGGATTCTCTTCCATGTCCATTTTCTCCTCGGCATTTCCTAAGCCATTCATTGTCAGATCTTGGGGTTCTCCACATCTCTGCGCATGTTCCTGAAGCTGTCTGCCCTTAACAAGGATCTGTCCGCATTTACCACACGCACAGATATTTTCAATGTGTTTGGCTAAGTAATGGGATGACAGGTCCTCCTCGGTGATTGTGAGTCCGCACAGCTCACAAGACGCATTTTCGGTATCCTCTTGTACCGGACTGCTGTTGTTAGGGGGCCTCATACTTTCTAAACCTCCTCTTTCTTCAGCACTTATTGACATCCGAGGTTTTAGAGTTTTCCTACCACTTTTTTTAATACCGATCTCTTCTTCAACATAGTATCTATAAAATGGCTCTTCAGGTTCATCTTCTAATTCGTCGTTGTCAGTGGATTCGTTACAGTCTTTATCAGTAACTTTAATGATGTTAAAGTCTTTCAGTTCGTCTGTAGGAATATCTTCTGGCTCCATCTTGATAATGATTCTTTTCCTTTCGGCAGCTCTGCTTTTTTCTTCGCCGGCTAGCTCAGACTCCACGGTGCTACTTTTTCTGCTTCCAGGGGTTGAAGTCGAATCCTCGGCCGCCTGGCTCGGGTCTCCTCGGTATTTGTCCGTCTGCGTAGAAAATGTTTTAGAAGAATCCTTTTCACCAAACTCAGCTTTGATATTACTGTCTTTTCCATCTCTAAGATCCACTATTCTGTGGTAGGATCTTGTGTTTTGGTACGAATGTCTGTTAGTACAGGTTAGCACATGCTCATCTAATAACTTTTCACAGCTAAAGCCAAATCCACAGCTGTCACAGGTAAAACTCCGTCCAAAGCGTCGTGACACGCGTTCTTTTGGAGTAGATAATTTGGACACCGAACTTTTTTTACAGACATCAAACAGTGGTTCCGGAAAATTACCTAATTGTAAAGACTCTTCATCGGGCTCTCTGTTATGTGGTGTATTTACGGTTGAACTGGGTTCTGCACACCACCTATTGGCCTCACTGCCATTTCTAGCCACTGTGTCTTCGTACATTCTTACCCCAAAGATCATCTTGCTGTTCTGTTTGCTTGAAGCAGAAGATGAACACTTGGAACTGGAACAATCTGCATCCTGTATGTCTTCTAAGCAGTCAGGAACATTGTACAGCTGTAGATAGTTCATTGCCACTTTAAACTGCTCAAAACTAGAGGGAGCAGTCATGATTTTTCCTAAATACATAAACTGCAGAATGAGATCAAAACACTCGGCGCTAATTTTCATGTTGCTGAGATTCAGTTGCGCAGTACTGTGCTGATGGTTCATGAAAAACATTCTAAAATAGGAGCTACAGGCAGCCAGAACTGCTTTGTGTGCTTGGAAGTAAATGTCATCGATTGCAATACAACAGTCACAGAGAAAACCCCATTCCCTTTGGTTGTTTAGCTGTTGAAGGACGTAGCTGCTGTGGCTGGGCTTTGCCATCTTCTATTAATTAGAGACCTATGTAAAACAAAAATAGTAAAGTCAGACGAGGTATCTTTAGAAAGCACCTGAAGAGTAATTTTGATCACACTTTGTGACTTGTGTGACTTTGCTATTATAACAAAGGTATACATAGTTTTCCATTCCAGTGTAGGAAAACTCAATAATATATACCTGAATGCTTTTTTAAATTTGAAGATGAAGATAGCCATTTATTCAAGCTTCCCACTTTGATTTTAAGAAGCACAATGGGGGCACCTGGGTGGCTCAGTCGGATGAGCATCTGACTCTTGATTTTGGCTCAGGTCATTATCTCATGGTTCGTGGGATCGAAGCCCTCAGCGCGGAGCCTGCTTGGGATTCTCTCTCTCTCTCTCTCTCTCTCTCTCTCTCTCTCTGGCCCTTCCCACTCACATGCTCGTGCTCTGTCTCTCTCAAAATAAATATTTTGTTAAAAAAGGAAACCCAAGTGGGGCGCCTGAGTGGCGCAGTCGGTTAAGCGTCCGACTTCAGCCAGGTCACGATCTCGCAGTCCGTGAGTTCGAGCCCCGCGTCAGGCTCTGGGCTGATGGCTCGGAGCCTGGAGCCTGTTTCCGATTCTGTGTCTCCCTCTCTCTCTGCCCCTCCCCCGTTCATGCTCTGTCTCTCTCTGTCCCAAAAATAAAAAACAAAAAAAAAAAAAAAAAAACGTTGAAAAAAAAAAAGGAAACCCAAGCTAAGGTATCAAAAACAAAAACCATCACTTTGGTTTCCTCAAACTATGTTGGGAATAACATTTACTAGATTTGAAAGGAAAAAGTTTAAAAGTACCTGATGGATACAAACAATGAAAGTAAATAAAATAACTTAAACTGAAAGTTCATAAACTAAACTACAGAGTATTAAAAACTTAGGTAACGGGTATTAAGGAATCACTGCTCATATTTAAGTGTGTTGAATGTATTTTTGTTGTGTTAAAAGAGTCCCTATCTTTTAGATAAACACGCTAACGTATTTATAGATGACGTGATGTACCCTAAACTATGCTTGAAAAAAATCCAGTGAGGTGGGTGCGGGGGCTATAGGTGATACAAAATTGGCTATTTATTGGCCATTTGTTTTTGTAGGTTAAAAAAAATTTTTTTTTTAATATTTATTTATTATTGAGAGACAGAGACAGAGCATGAGTGGGAGAGGGGCAGAGAGAAGAGGAGACACAGAATCTGAGGCAGGCTCCAGACTCTGAGCTGTCAGCACAGAGCTTGATGGGGGGCTTGAACTCATGGATAGCGAGATCATGACCTGAGCCGAAGTTGGATGCTCAACTGACTGAGCCACCCAGGCGCCCCCCCCACTATAAATATTATTAATGTAGTGAGTCGACCTTGGGTAAAGGAGAGAAAAACATTAAAAGCACTAGAAGCCCTATCCATTATATTATAAAACTAAAATAAGATCCAATTTTAGCCTCAATTTTTTTTTTTAATGGGGGCGGGGAGTTGGGGGGGGGGAGAGTGCACACAAGCAGGGGAGCGGAGCGGGGCAGAGGGAGAGAAAGAGAAACTTAAGAAGGCTCCAAGCTCAGTGCAGAGCCTGACAGGAGGGCTCAATCCCATGACCATGAGATCATGACCTGGGCCGAAATCAAGAGTCAGACGCTCAATCCATAGCCTCAATTTTTAATCTGTATACATAAACTTCACTATCTTCTACTTAAAAACAAGTTCCTATACAACCTGAGCATAAAAAGAACATTTAACAAGCTGTTCAGAGACATTAAATGTTCACTCTCCAGTCCCCAAACCCTTCAATCCTTGCAATGGTAATTAAGAGGTATCTACAGTTTATTTCCACTTGCTTTTTATCTGTTCTTCACAGATCATATCTCGATCACATACCCCTTTTCCCCACTACCTAAAGACCCATCCCTCCTCCTTCTTCCTGTTCTTCCTGCCTAATGACACAGAGTTGCTTAGTCAGGGATATGCATCTAGTGAGTCTAGTAAAAAGACGGTGGCTTATCATGAGGACTAGTGCCTTCTTTTGCAACCATTGTACCTTTTTGTAAGCCAAATCAAGCATGTCAATAGGCACAATATTTCAACCTTCTATAAGTCAGGTATCTATAACCAATGAGGAAGCATGCTTAGTATGTACCTAAATACAAAAAGGAATATATGCACAAAGATATCCATCAACATGTTATTTATAATTTGAAATGTCTGGTAGTAAGGGAGTTGCAAGTGAACCCAGGTAAATCTACTACCTAAAATTAAAATTCACTGTCGTGTGGCCTTTAAAAATTAAATTAATGAACGAAGACTGTAGAAGAAAATGAGTAAGTTTCCAGGATGGAAAGTCAAGTAAATAAACAAAGGATATGAAATTATGTAACAATAACAATTATATAAAACAAATCCAAAAACAATCTCTTATTCAAAGGGTGAGACACACACACACACACACACACACACACACACACACACACACACACGTTGACCCCAAGCCCATTTTTTATAGGATGAGGTTTTTTTTTGTAAAGAAGCTTTAACTTTATTGAACTCACAGCTTCTTAGACTTATTTATTTATTTTTATTTTTTAATTTAAAGTCAAGCTAGTTAACATATAGCATAGTACTGGTTTCAGGAGTAGAATTTAATGATTCATTATTTACACTTAACACCCAGTGCTCATCCCAACAAGTGCCCTCCTTAATGCTCATCGCCCATTTAGCCCATCCCCCTACCCACCACACCTCCACCAACCTTCAGTTTGTTCTCTCTCTATTTTTTAATTTAAATCCAAGTTAGCTACATATAGTGTAACAATGATTTCAGGAAGAGAATTTAGTGATTCATCACCTACATATAACGCCCAGTGCTCATCCCAACAAGTGCCCTCCTCAATGCCCATCACCCATATTGCACACCCCCATCAACCCTCAGTTTGTTCTGTGTATTTAAGGGTCTTTTATGGCTTGTCTCCCTCTATGTTTTTATCTTATTTTTGCTTCCCTGTGTTCCCCATGTTCATCTATTGTGTTTCTTAAATTCCACATATGAATGAAATCATATAATGGTCTTCTCTGACTAACTTATTCCACTTAGCGTAATATAGTCTAATTCCATCCGCATTGTTGCAAATGACAAGATTTCCTTCTTTTTATTGCCAAGTTATATTCCATTGTGTGTGTGTGTGTGTGTGTGTGTGTGTGTATACACACCCTATATGTATACACACAATATATATTATATATATATATATATATATATATATATATATATATATATGCCACATCTTCTTTATCCATTCATCAGTCCACGGACATTTGGGCTCTTTCCATACTTTGGCTATTGTCGATAGTGCTGCTCTAAACATTGGGGTGCATGTGCCCCTTCGAATCAGCACTCCTGTATCCTTTGGATAAATACCTAGTGGTGCAATTGCTGGGTCGTAGGGTAGTTCTATTTTTAATTTTTTTGAGGAAAGTCCATACTGTTTTCCAGAGTGGCAGCACCATAGGATGAGATTTCTAGGTCTATAGTCATTTTGTAGGATTCATAGAGAACTTTAATGAAAAATAAAGAGAAAGGGGCAGAAGGATAGATGTTATCTCAAAACAAATCTCCTAATAAGAGTTGTTAAAAAATGAAACAAACTCTTCTGGATGATAACGAATGCCCTGCACGGAAGAGGGATGAAATGTTGATGAGGACGGGACGGGACGGGAGGGTACAAGGAAAAGAACACAGGCTCTGCATCAGAGAGAGCTGAGTTCCAATCTAGCTTCGCCGCCTTTGGTAACTTATTTACCCTCACTGGCCCCAAATTTCCCGAACTTTCAAAGTGGGGATAATACGTCAAATAACATATCACATACAAGGATTCATAGAAACAATGTGTAAAGTTCTTGATGTGTGATAACTAACGGAAGTAACACGGCAGTGGTGGTGGTGGTCATGCATATTCTAAGCAGCAGGAGCTAAGTTTGACTAGTCAGCTAACCTTAAGGTTTCCTTCCAAACAGTAGTCTAGTAGGAGGAACACCAGCAGTTAATCTGTGAAGACGTGCAGGTTTTTCATATCCTGTGCTTAATATAATGACATGAAGACATTAGGGGCGCCTGGGTGGTTTGGTCGCTTGAGCGTCCGACTTCGGCTCAGGTCATGGTCTCATGGTCCGTGAGTTCGAGCCCGCGTCGGGCTCTGTGCTGACAGCTCAGAGCCTGGAGCCTGTTTCAGATTCTGTGTCTCCCTCTCTCTCTGCCCCTCCCCTGTTCATGCTCTGTCTCTCTCTGTCTCAAAAATAAATAAACGTTAAAAAAATAAATAAATCAAATAAAAAATAAAAAGGTTTCCTTACAAACAGTAGTCTAGTAGGAGGAACGCCAGCAGTTAATCTGTGAAGACGTGCAGGTTTTTCATATCCTGTGCTTAATATAATGACATAAAGACATTAGGGGCACCTGGGTGGCTCCCTTGGTTAAGCGTCCGACTCTTGATTTCGGCCCAGGTCAGGATCTGATGGTTCGTGGGGTTGAGCTCGGCATTGGGCTCTGCTCTGAGAGCGAGGAGCCTGCTTAGGATTCTCTCTCTGCACCCCCTGCCCCCCTGCCCCCCCGCCGCCCCTTCCCTGCTTGTGCTCTCTTTTCCTCTAAATAAATAAATAAATAAACTTAAAAAAAAAAAAAAAAGAGCTTACAAGTTCCAAGACCTCTTCTAATCTAAATGGAAAGCAGGGTTTTTTTTTTTTTTTTTAATTCTTTTTAAATGTTTATTTATTTTTGAGAGAGACACAGACCATGAGCAGGTGAGGGTCAGAGAGGGAGACACGGAATCCGAAGCAGGCTCCAGGCTGAGCTGGCAGCACAGAGCCCGACGTGGGGCTCGAACCCAAGAACCGTGAGATCATGGCCTGAGCAGAAGGCTCAACCGACTGAGCCACCTAGGTGCCCCTAAATGGAAAGCAGTTTTACGGCCAGCAACCAAAACTGTTGCAAGTACATCCAAGACCAATATGATGAGCACCTCTCCAGAGAAAATCAGATTCAGTGAAGTTAGTAAAAATGCATCCGTGTTAATATAAACACTACACTAGAACAAGAGCACCAACAGCATTTGAACGCACATTTGTCAATGCAACAAATATTCCTTGAGTGCTCTGGGGCACTAGGCACTATATAAAGTACTGAGAATCGGCAATAGCACAGGTATTCTGCAATCTCAGGGATACATTGTTGAGAATTTTGGCTTTTTCTACACTAGTGACTTCAACACGTATTCAGTAAAGTACCTTCTCTATGGAAGAGAGCATCATGCTCTTGTGGAGAGAACACAGGACTCTGGGTCAGAAAGGCATGGGTATGAACCCCACTGTCTTCACTTCACATTCCTACCTTCCCCTCAGAGAGCTCAAGGCCAAACAAAATTCATGCTATGACTACAGTTTCTAGGCTGACCTAGAATTGTAGTTTCATCAATATTATTATGCAAATATCCACATTCTGAGTAAAACTAACTTTAAAAAGTAGAGTAACTTTAAAAAAAAATTTAAGTTTATTTATTTATTTTGAGAGAGAGAGAGAGAGAGACAGAGACAGCATGAGTGGGGGAGGGGTAGAGAGAGAGGGAGAGAGAGAGAGAGAGAATCCCGAGCAGGCTCTGCCCCGTCAGCACAGAGCCTGATGGAGGGCTCGAACCCACGAACCATGAGATCATGACCTGAGCCGAAACGAAGAGTCGGATGCTTAACCAACTGAGCCACCCAGGCACCCCAAAAGTAGAGTAACTTTTAATAACAATCCTTCACATATTAGTACCAATAACTTTGTTCTTATTACACCTCACTTATTACACAGAAAAGCTTTGAGAAGGCTTAATAACACCAACAAAACACCAAAAAACAAAAAAACAAAAAAAGAAGAGAGGTGGGGCATGGAATCTGGGGTGAAGGATCTAAATTCTTGTGAGATTTTAGCTTGTTATCTATCTCTTGAGAATACTTTTTGCATTAAAAATTTAAAAACTCATTCACTTATTCTTTTAATCTTTTCTTATGTTTATTCATTTTTGAGACAGAGGGAGAGAGAGCGGGGGAGGGGCAAAGAGAGAGGGAGACAGAGGACCTGAAGCAGGCTCCATGCTGACAGCAGAGAGCCTCATGTGGGGCTTGAACTCACAAACCGCAAAATCATGACCTGAGCCAAAGCTGGATGCTTAACCGACTGAGCCACCCAGGTGCCCTGATTTTTTTTTTTTTTTTTTTTTTTTTGAGACAGAGAGAGAAAGTGAGCAGGGGAGAGGGGCAGAGAGAGAGAGAGAGAGAGAGAGAGAGAGAGAGAGAGAGAGAGAGAATCTCCAGCAGTCTCCATGCTCAGCATGGAGCCCAACACGAGACTCAATCCCATGACCCTGGGATCATGACCTGAGCCAAAATCAAGAGTCAGACCCTCAATTGAATGACCCACCCAGGCACCCCCTTTTTGAAAGTATTTTTTTACATTCATTTACAGTAAATTTAATTCATTAAAAAGAATTTTATTCAAATTCCAAAATAAGTTTTCTCCTTTCAGTTTTTTTGATATTAATAATGCTACTAAAACTTAGTTAACTTTATATTATAGTAAAGCTTGCAAACGTTTTAAATAAAAGGATTGCTTATATCTTAGCTGTTCTTATTTTTATTTATTTTATTTTTGTAAGTTTTAATTTTAATTCCAGTATAGTTAGCATACAGTGTAATATTAGTTTCAGGTGTACAATGTAGTGACTCAATATTCCATACATCACCCAGTGCTCATCACAAGTGCACTCCTTAATCCCCATCACCTATCACTCATCCCCCCCCCCATCCGCCTCCCTTCTGGTAACGTTTGTTCTCTATAATTGACAGTCTGTTTCTTGGTTTGTGTGTGTCTTTCCCCCCCTGCCCTTTTCCCACTTGTGTTGTTTCTTAAATGCCACATATAAATAAAATCATATGGTATTTGTCTTTCTCTGACTTATTTTGCTTAGCATTATACTCTCTAGCTCCATCCACATCATTGCAAATGGCAAGAGTTCATTCTTTATTGCTGAATACTATTCCTTTGTGTATATATACCACATCGCCTTCATCCATTCATCAATCAATGGATACTTGGGCTGCCCCCATATCTTGGCTATTGTCAATAATGCTGCTATAAACTTGGGGGTTCATGAATCATTTTGAATTAGTGTTTTTATTTTGTGTGTGTAAATATCCAGTGATGTGATTACTGGATTATAGGGTAGTTCAGTTTTCAACATTTTGAGGAACCTCCATCTGTCTTCCACAGTGGCTGCACCAATTTGCATTCCCATCAACAGTGCAAGAGCGTTTAGCTCTTCTTGCCTTTATAACTGAATCTGTGATTGCTTATATTATATACTAGCTATATCACTAGTGAAACAAATTTATTACAGCTAGAAGTCAAGGGCTGGGACTGAGAGCACAACTTCAAATGTGATCCAAAGTCAAGAGTTCTAAGCCAGATGGATATCTGTGTGCATGCAGTTCTCCAGGAAAAGAAAGAAGTTAGGTGATGCGACACATTTTACGCTGGATTTTAAAATTTTTAGTTTGAAAGTTTCATCTCAAATTCAAAAACAGCCACCAAGCACAGTAAGCATATTAATTTAGACATTCACAGATTTTTAGAGTTTAGAGACTTCTAATCTGATCCAACATTCTTATTTCATAGAACAGCAAAGATCTCTGACTGTTAAACAGTATATCAAGGGGACAGTTAACTGTGGTAAAGTAGGTACTAGGATTAGGATTACAGAACAAGGACATATGACCACTCAAAGGGGTACGAACCACTTGTAAAGGGCACTAAGTGCCCTTCTGCAAAGAACGCTCAGCAAGGACTGGGCATGAGTCCCTCACACAGGATTTACTGGCCAGGCACTCTTGCACAACAAGTGACTACCCACATCTGAACTCCACCTGTAATGTTGTTTTATCTGTATACGTGCATCTAGTCTTACCTAGTAGACGTGTCCCCTAAATTATACTGTGCAAGCTATTTCAGTAAATTTCTCACTGACATAGGAAGGTATCAGAAATACTTTTCCTTCATCACTAAATCTCTTAAACTGGGAAAAAAGTTTTGCCGAAAGTTTCTTTTGCTTCCGCCTTAGTCATGTGACAACTGAAGAACCTATAAATAAGCATATAAACTGAATGAAGGGGCACCTGGGTGGCTCAGTCAGTTAAGGGTCCAACTCTCGGTTTCGGCTCAGGTCACGATCTCAATCTTGTGAGACTGAGTCCCACATTGAGCTCCGCACTGGGCGTGGAGACTGCGTAAGATTCTCTCTCTCCCTCTGCCTCTCCCTCACTCTTGCTTGCTCCTGCTCTCTCTCCGCCTCCCCCAAAATTAATTAATTAAAAAAATAAAGTGATTGAAAAATCCCTTGATTTTGGAGCGACTCCTTCCGTAAAGCAAATCATCTTTTTGTAATGTGTGCCATAGGCCACGGAGGCCTCCCCGGGGACAGCGTGCATTGCCTCAGTGAGAATCTGCAGCAGAGTCTGGCATCAGACTCTCGATTCAGTGCCCCCATCTCTCAACTACTAACAATTACCTCTGGATCTCAAAGGTCATTTAGGTATATACATTCATTTCCTCATACCTATTTCTGTGTCTTCTATGATTGGATATATGTATAGGGATTTACTTTGAGGGTTATAGACTATCCTTTTAAAAATCCTGAAATGAAAAGGGCTCTCTCATGTTAATAAAGCAGAGTATCAAGAGTGTATTGAACATCTACGACATTCCTAACATTGCATAAAGCATCGAGGTAGAGGGTGGAAAAGGAGGGTCAACATAGAACTAATTACAGATGAGGGGTTAAATTTTAAACCAAGAAACAATTTGAGAATAATTACTAAACCAAACTGAATAAAGTTCAGCAAGAGTTGGAGGGGGGAATAAAAGCATGATTGTACCACGACAGCGGGCGTTACGAAAGGTGGAAGCTTTGAGTGAGGACCCGATGAGTGAGTAGAACAGAGAAAAATAGAGAATAAGATGAGAGGCATTGCAGGCATCTGCACAAGGGTGGATGTAAATAATTGGAGAGGGATACAGAGCAGCACACACGAAAGCATGAAGATGTAATGGGACGGAAGACAGGTACACTTCACCAAACTGGCAAATGGAGGTTTTGAAGGTATAGTGAATGACAAGTGTAACACAACAACGATAGGAATAGCCAACACTTGCTAAGCGCTCCTATCGATGGTCAGGCTCTAGTCTAAGAGTGTGTGTGTGTGTGTGTGTGTGTGTGCGCGCGCGCACAATGTTATATAACTTCTGTAAGGCCACAGAGGACCTGGTGAGATGAGAACACAGGCAATGTGACTCTTGAGCCTGAGACCGTGGCCTCGATGATTTTGCCACCTGTAAAAAATAAGGTCACCCTGGTGAAATCCTTTCTTGGAATACCATTTTCCAGGGTATAGAGTCCAATCTCTAAATTTAAACTGAATGAAGTTCTTTAGGTTTTCTTGAAATTTCCAGGCAGAACCAGTTTTGTAGATGCTCGCAAAGGTAAAAAGTTTCACTTCAAGGCACTTACATGACAGACACGATCAAGTTTAGACAATTTTATTCACTTTTTAGAACAGGCATTCTGGCTGGCTATTAGACTGTAAATTCAGTACTTAGCACAGGAAGTTCTGAAATTGTAACTGGGTTATGTTCCAAAACTTTATTTTTAAGTTAGTTCTTTGGAACTTGAAACACATATTCCCATAGAAACAATGCTATAAATGGTGAGTCAGTTCTGTGCTCACACCCTAAAGTCTTTTAAAACCCTAATGGCGCTTCACATTAGTCCCAACAGTGCCAGAGCATGACTTTTATCATTTACACTAACAGAGGTACCATACAGCAATGCCCACTACACTGAACCCGAAAGGCTAAGGATGAGACTTCAAGGCTCTCATGCTCCCTGTGCCCAGCACACACGTCCCACATAGTTGGTACTTAATGCATGCTTGGTAAATGAAAGTATTAAATAAGAGCCCAGGAAGCAGGCACCAATAGGTTGGGATACCCACTCTACCATTTATTTAGCTATGAGGAAACATCTTTACCTCTCTAAACCTGCTTTTCTCATCTATAGAATAGGGATAATCATACTCCTTACGGGATTCTCATACAAATTAGAGACCAGGGGCGCCTGCGTGGCTTCAGTCGGTCAAGCGAAGTGACCGACTTCGGCTCATGTCATGATCTGATGGTCCGTGAGTTCGAGCCCCACACTGGGCTCTGTGCTGACAGCTCGGGGGCTGGGGCCTGCTTCAGATTCTGTGTCTCCCTCTCTCTCTCTGCCCTTCCCCCGCTCATGCTCTGCCTCTCTCAAAAACAAATAAACTTAAAAAAATTTTGTTTTAAATAAATCAGAGATGACAATTTCTTCTTGTCTTTTCAGTCAGGCACAGTACAATTTTTCTTAAGTATTAATGTCATCATTGTGAACATACTTCATAGAATTTTACAAAGCGATCACGTTCAACCTGATGCTTTACACATGAGAAAGCAAAGTGAGGCCCTAAGAGGTTAAGAGACATACTCAAGATCATCTCCAGTTGTAGTGGCTGACAGCAAAGGTCTCCATCTCCTCAATCCTGGTCCAGGGCTCTTCCTACTGTTCTGCAACCCTGAGTGCAACACCAACTACCTCTCTGCCCTATGCTCTGCATCAGTTGTGTTTTGCTAAAACACAGCTGTTCAAACTGGCAAGCGTTGTTTGCACCTACACAAAATGGCCTCAAACTGTTGTGCTTTTGGAGGTTGTGGTTTGCTGGCTGGTTAGTATTCTGTCTTGCTTGTCAAGCCAACAGCTATCACTTCTAAAACGGGTGCTGATCTCCTGCTGCCCACCATTGCAACCCGTTAGGGGTTAAGAAATTAGACAAAAACTCATTGAAACTGAATCTACATAATTTAATTTTCTGAGAGGACCTAAGGGAAATGTTCTGTAAGATAAGGGTTTAGTTCCTGCACTTTGTTTCATCTATTTTATTTTTTAATGTTTTTACTTATTTTTGAGAGAAACAGAGGGCAAGTGGGTGAGGGGCAGAGAGAGGGAGACACAGAATCCGAAGCAGGCTCCAGGCTCTGAGCTGTCAGCACGGAGCCCGACGTGGGGTTTGAACTCATGAACCGTGAGATCATGACCTGATGTTTCATCTATTTTGATTGCTCATAGGCAACAAATTGCCATTACTCTTGTTTCTGGCCAGGGCACTGGATAAGTGAGGTAACCAACCAACTAACTTCTGAGTAAGTGAGTTGTTCCTAGGTCTAGGAAATAAATTTGTCCACACAGAAAGCAAAGGGAACATAGTGGCTTCTGGAATACTTCTCTCTCCCTCCAGAAGTAGAAGAGGAAAAGTATTTACTCCAGGCCATCTCTACATTTTGATCTGTTCATCTTAAAGAGGCAACATGGCATCTTCCGACCACTAGAGGGCACTGTGTGAACAGCAGGCTTCTCAGCAAAAGGCAGCTTTTACCAGGAAGTCACTTTTTTGCACGTGGCATTGGTATTCTTGGTAATTTTAGGGTTCATTTTTTAGAACTTATATCTGTACCTCTGTGACTTTGGGGACCCACCTAAATCTGCCCCTCCCCCTTGTATTCTCTGTCTCAGCAGGCACTGCCATGCACCATCACCCAGGCTACTTGCCAGTCACCTGGGACTTCTCCCACCCTTAACAGTCAACTGTCGAGTCTCACCAATTTTCTGTTTCTCAAATCTACTCCTCTATTCCATCCCTACCTTCCCTGCCCTCCTGAGGTCTCTGTCATCACTCCTGAGTTATTACAACAAACGATTCATAAAGAACACAAATCGTACCATCTATGCCTCCCTTCACATATCCTCAGGCTAAAAAGTAAAAACTCCTTAGCAAAGCATACTGAGCCGTCCATGCCCACCCATCTAGTCTTATGTTTGGCTACTTCTTGCTTCAAACTCCATTCTCAAGCAGCACAAAACTGCTTGTCCCCCCACTCCTCTTGAATGTATTTCTTACCTCCATTTTTACTCATGCTGATTGATTGGTTCTTCTGCCTGAACCTCCCACATATCTAACAGTGTATCACCTCCTCCAGAAAGCCTTCTGTAACACCTCCCTCTCCCGCTATTTTAGGTTTTGATATTACTCTGTATCATCTCCTTATTTTGCACTTATTACGCTATGTTTTAATCATCAGAACAGCAACATAAAGTAGGTGTTAAAAAGCACAGACTAACCAGATCGCCTGGGTCCAAATTCCGGCTCTGCCACTCATTAAGTATGTGACCTTGAACATGTCCTTAAGCAATCTGTACCTCAATTCTCTCATCTGAGAAGGGATGGTAATCCTTCCTAGTGTTTAGAGTTATCACAAGGCAGTGGCTGTCACAGAGTAAATGCTAAATAAGAACTGGCTACCGCAGTTATCTGTGCGTCTGTCGGAAGGTCTCCCCACTAGATTGGGAGGAGCAACCTGAAGACAAGGCCGTTAGCTTGTTTCTGTGCAACATAGTAAGTATTCACTAAGTGCTGCTGAATGAGCAGCAAGAGAGGCAGTTCTAGAACAATGGGAAGTACTGGCCAGGCTTCCTCCCCCCCGCAGATCCACCCGACTTTACAAACTGTATTGTCTCCAATTTTTCCACTTATAACCCCATTTTTCTTGTTTAAGTCCAACCAAAACCCTGAAAAGTTCACTCTTATCTAATTAAAAGTCCGTGAAATGAAACCAATAAAAAAAGTATCATAAAAACTATGTTCATTCTAAGAAGCTTAACTCCCTTTTTAAGCATTAAATCTATTTAAGCTTTAAGGTTCCCCTTCATCCCAAAGGACCTGCCACAGCAAAGGCCTTCGTGCTTTCATATATGTGATTCCCTTTGCTTAGAACCTTTTTGATGTCCAGTCACTCTTTTGGGAATTTTTTTCCTGATCCTAGGGTAATGCAAAATGCAGATGCCCTCTGTTCTAAAACAGCCCCTATCTACAACTATAGGATGCTGTGTCCAACACACTCTCTTGGCAGGGATTACAATTATATAATTTTGTTTTGCTGTAAGCTTGAGATCAAGGCATTGTCTTCGTCATCACTGTATCCCGAGCCCTAAGGATTGCCTGGCATTTAGTTAATATTCGATCAGTCTTGATTGAATATGTTGAAGAAGGTAAATTTCATTTTGCCTATCAATTTGTGGTTGTTGTTGTTAGTAATTTCTTCAATGTTGTTGTTGTTGTTAGTGATTTCTACAATCATGGGGCTTAAACTCATGACCTGGAGATCAAGAGTCACATGCTCCATGAACTGAACCAGCCAGGTGTCCAATTTTTTGTATTATTTCAGTCATGGCAGCTTTTATATAGTGGTCAAAAATTTACAAAGCAATTTCCCATACATCATACAACTGATTCTCACAACAATCCTGAAATAGGTATTGTTATTATCCTCATTTTCTGAATGTTAATGGTTGATATTCAGGTGCTCACCTTGTAAGTAGGATGTGGGACTCAAACTCTGAACTCTTGCTTTGGGGCCCTAAGTTTCAGCTTTTATAAACCAGACAACACTCGGGGCGCCTGGGTGGCTCTGGTGGTTGAGCGACCGACTTCAGCTCCGTTCATGATCTTGCAGTTTGTGAGTTTGAGCCCCGCGTCGGGCTCTGTTCTGACAGCTCAGGGCCTGGAGCCTACTTCAGATTCTAGGTCTCTCCCTCTCTCTACCCTTCCCCTGCTCACATTCTGTCTCTCTCTGTCTCTCAATAATAAATAAATGTTAAAAAAAAATTTTTTTTAATAAATAAACCAGACAACACTCTCTCCATGGCAATGACTATTAACTGAAGTGCCCCTCTGGAACATGCTAAGCCTCCCAGTCATCCACTCTCACATAGCCCCACATTGTAGGCAGAACGCCGTGCCCCTTCCGCATCTCCTCTTCCATCTGCTGACTCCCACCGTCCATCAGAGCAAGCCCCCCCCCCCCGCCCCCAATAGTAAAGACATACAGTGGGGATGGAGCTCTTTAGTTAGCTCTAAAAAGGATTATGTGTATCTCACATAGACAACAAATGGAAAATCTGGTTGGTGCTTTAATGCTTCAATTTCCCAATTTTATTTGGAAAACGATTTTTTAATGTGTATTTACTTATTTTGAGAGCGCAAGTATGCACACATGAGTGGGAGTCGGGGAGGGGCAGAGAGAGCGGGAGGGAGAGAATCCCACGTTGGCTTGTGCTGTTAGCACAGAGCCTGAGGCAGGGCTCAACCTCATGAACTGTGAAATCATGACCTGAGCCAAAATCAAGAATCTGATGCTTAACCGAGCCACCCAGGTGCCCCTGAAAACGATTTTACACTCAAAGTAGTGTAAAAAGACCAGTGTCCCCAACACTATCAAATAACCAATGGTGTAATTAAACTTCTATGTACTACTTTGGGGCTTTGTTTTCAGAGCATCATCAGCTACTTCACATGCATTCTTCTTGAATATGCCAGGCTAAGTCATAAATGACTCTGGGCTTTGACTAAGAGCTCCTGTAGTTACCATACAAGCCACAAACAGAAGTTAGAATCTATATTAAATATGTACCATCTCCTTCCATGCCACATCTAAAAACTGTAGTCATGAATCCCCTTCTTTGTTCTAATTCTCTTTCCTTGATGTTTGGCATGCTACCTCTAGGTACTATTCAAGAGGAACCCCTCTCGCCATATCAGCACAGGAACATCCTGGCAGTGGTCTTCATGGCAAATTCAGCCACTCCTTCCCAACTACAAAATTATGAAACTCTCTACAAATATGAGGCTTTTGGTTTTGTTTTATTTTTTTAATGAGTTTGGCCAGTATAAACCAACCCATCAGAAGCTGGACATCAACATCAGCATGAAAAAAGTGTGAGAACTAGCTTACCACAGTACAGTAAGTACTTCGTAAGGACAAACCTAAAATAGCAGCCCTGTTATATTTAAACGCTCACGTCTGTTACTTGATCATAGAATTTTAAACCAGTCCAATGCGAAACATTCCCTTTTTCTCCACCTAGCCAATTCTCACCAACCTGAGTAGTGAACAGAGAACATAAGGCCATGAATCATCACAGGCCATCCTTAGGCAGGGTTCTGAAGCACACACAACAGCACAGTTATGATCAAATGTTGCCTTCTCTTATTTTAAACAAGGAATTGACTGTTAACAGTGATTATCTCTGGGGAGTGGGAATCAAAATGATTTTTGTTTTTGTATTTTATGTACTTTAGTATTGGCTGAATTTTTACAAACAGCATGGATTTTATAATAAGTATTTCCATTTTGAGAAAAAAATAGGCACGAATCACATTTAATTTGGTTCACATGAAAGTACATAAGAATAACAATGCCAATATTTCAGGGCAAAATACATTAGCACAAGAAAAAACAACAGGAGAAAACATCCTATACAGACCAAAGAGCCCTCTCAAACAGATGTTTTTCAAACATACCTCAGTTGTTTTAGAAAACAGATTACAGCTTAAAAATAAAAATCTATGGACACTTTTCTACATTTGTATCCCACAGGGTTTCCTCCCCCTTGGCCTAGAAGGTTAATAGGAAAGGCTTAGCACTTTCCTGGCTGGAGGAGGAGAGGCCTGAAAGCAGGCATTTCTTTTCTCTTGCACATTAGGATATGAAATGCTGCTGCAAAGAACACAGAGACACTCTGAAAAAGCTCCATGAACTTATCATCCCCAGAGCCTGGCAAAAGAAGAGAATAAGGGAACAGTACAAAAATCTAGCCGTTAATGTGAAATCAAAACACAAGGTCAAGAGCAAGTGGCTGAGACTGTGTTCATGCCCTGCTGAGGTCCTGGTTAAATATGGTTTCTTTTCCTCTGACAGTGAGGCACCAGGGCTCCCCCACTACTTCCCCAAAATAGGCCATCACATTGGAGTGGGAAGAATAGAAAGGCTTCAGAAAAGGCTACTCAACTTGAGTTATTCTACACTGTGATAACTTGGTCATAATGGAGAAATCTCCTAAAATGAATAGAAGATAAAGACTCTACATGAGACTGTCTTTATTAATCTTTGAAAATAGTTTCACATCCACTATGCTTCAATTTTCTGAGATGAGGAAGCCCCTATCTAGCTCCCAAAGCCATTCAGTTATTACTGAGACTTTATTAGATATCCAGCAAGTTAATCAAAAGTAAAAGTTTTGAGGTTGGAATGGCCAGCTATCATTCAACCTTCATGTTTTTGTATCCCAATTCTCCCATCATATCCACTTGCACTGATAAAATTTCATAGAATCTAATTTCTTCGTTTCTAAGAAGGTGGTGATTGCTTTGAAGTTAACATGAGACCTGCATCCTTCACCAATTCTGCTCCAAAGTGACTTGAACTTCAACTCGGAAACTGATTCTAAGACGCCTCAAAAAGCCTGGAACCAGTCCTTGGGTTGGAGAAAATTGTTCCTGTAATAGTTTTCCTGCCTTGAGACATGCTGTATGGAAATATACTTAGGCCAATGGAGAATCTGCGCGTACCTACCACGCTGGAGCTCGATTTAGGAGTATTATTACACACATACAAATGCCCTACTGTCCCCAGAAAACATCAAGGACTTTCATCAACATCTCCCCGACGCTCCCAATTTGGAAAAGGTCATGTCAACCTTTCAGATCATACGGACACGTTGCTTAGGTAAAAAAGGGAGGCTGAGAGTGTGGCTGAGCTCAGACCCAAGCCTACATATTTTAGTGGTAACGACTCCCGATCTACACCCAACACATTTACAGAACACTAACAGAACTTCTAGCAAGCGCCCACCACTGGAATCGAAAGCACTTTCTTCCCAGGAAACACATCTTTTCCATTGAAAATTTCCAAACCCGAGACCCACTACTTTTTTACTGAACAAAAAGCGTGTGTGCCGGCAAGAGGGGGTGGAAAAGAGCGTGGCAAGAATTTGCACGGCTCTTACGCCTCCTCCCTCGGAGCGCGCCCAAGTCTGCGGCCTCGGGCTCCGGGACACTTCCCCTCCCACCCGCCGAGGAGCCGCAGCTGTAAGTTGAGAGAAGCGGGCTCTGGGCACGTCAATCAACCGGGTCCTCCCGCCTCCCGTCTACACCTCCCCTCCCCTCCCCCCCCAAGAAAAAATAAAGGCAGAGAAAGAAAGGGAAAAGAAGGTAACTAATTTGGGAACTAGTCTCCGCTGGGGCTTCGCCTCCGACCCAGGGAGGCCGCAGGTCCCGGACGAGGCGCGCGGGCGAACGGCGGGATCGAGCAGGCGGCCCGGCAGCCGCCCGTCGCCGGGTCCTCGCGGCGCGTCCTCAGCGCTCGGGATCCCCGCACGGGTCGGCACCGCTCCGGCACCGCACTCCGCCAGGCCGGCGGCCCGCGTCCTCCCACCCGGGCCAAAGTTGCGCAAATAGCCCCACAACTGGCAGATACTCACCGGCCGCAGCAGGAACCGGGGCTGCGGAGGTTTTAGGGAGTTTAAGGCAAATCAGCCACGGGAAAGGCGGGCGGAGGCGAAGGGGCCGCGAGCTGCAGTGGCGGCGGCGCGCGGCGTTCGGGCTGGGCTGCGCGGAGAGGCTCTGGCTCTGCCAGGGACTGTGCTGCAACAAAGGACTTCCGCTGCCGCACAGCCGCGCCTGCCGCACCGCACTGAGCCGGCCCCGCTTACGCGGCGACTCCGGGTCTGCCCACCAGTTCGCTGCGGCGTCCGCCAGCCTTCCCCTCCCTCTCGCCCGCCCACCCACTCCGCCGCTGGCTGCTAGGGGCACCCGCGGTCGCCTGTTTGTTTGCAACAAGTTTCTGCGTCGGGCTCCGGGGAGGCTGGCGCAACCCGCACCGCGGGGGCCGGCGCGGCGGCGGCGGCTTTACCACCCCTCTAGCCCCTCTCCCAAGGGTAGGCTTGGGACCTCCTCCTCCTCCTGTTTGCACAGCTGGATGGGACTGGGCTCCTCCCGACTCCCCAAGGGCAGGATGCTGTTTTCCCACTCCGTCCAGATGTCAGACCCCTGTCCCGGAGGGCTCAGCAGCTGGGCCTCCCCTCGCGGTTCGTCCCCGGCGTTCTGGGGGCGCCGGCACCCTCGCCCTGTCCCGTGCGCCGCCAGTCGGTCCGGGGTCACCCATTCCCCGCGCTCCCCCCACTCCGCCTGCCATGGGCCTGTCCGCCTCTGGCCTTGAGTCACTTCCCCCGCCATGCCCCACCCCGCCCAGCCCGCCTCCCCCCGCACCCCCCCTCAGGCTCCAGCGGCTCGGCCTCCTTGGCCCCGCGCCCCCACCCCTCTTCCCGCGAACACGCGGGCGCATCCTCCCCCACCCCCACCCCCGAACTGAGGTAGTGCTGTGCTTCTGCACACCCTGGGGAAAGTCCCCGGGTCACGCGGTTGTGTGTGGGGAGCCTGTGACGCTCAAGCTCATCTCCACGCTTCCGCCTACAGAGTCACGACTGAGGACCATCGCGGAGGTGCCCAGAGCGCGGGCCGACCCCCGCCTAGCCTCTTGAGTAGGCAGGCGGGCGGGCGCGCACGTACGCACGCACTCTTCTGCCCCCGCTCTCCTCGTTCCCCGGCTACCAGGCGCGCGGTCACGTGGGCCCATCGCGGGGCGGCCGGCGCGGGAAGCCGCGCGAGAGCGGACCGTAGGGTGCGTGAGCCGGCGCCGCCGCGTGACGTGCGCGGCGCGGGAGCCGCCCCTCCCGCACGGTGGAGCCGGCTGGCCGCCGCGGCGGCGTCTGGGTAAGCGACGCGGCCCGGCCCTTGTGGGCTGCTCCGGGCTCAGTCCCTCCCGCCGCGAGCCGCCCGGGGCGGCGGCCTGCAGCTGCGCCGGTCGTGGGACAGATGCAAGTAGCTGGGGAGAGGGGTGTTCTGGTCCGTTTGACATGTCAATCAGGGCACAGGAGGAAAATGGCAACCGCCAGGGAGCGCTGGGCCGAGGATGCCCAGAACCACTTTTTGCTGCCCGCAGAAGGTGGCTGTCGGGGCCTGACCCCGCGTGGGAACCCCCGCCAGCAGGCCTGCGGCGTTCCCCGGGCGGCCGCGCGGACCCTTCTCGCAAGTGGGCGGGTCTCGTGGTGCAAACTGCGAGACGCTTCGGCCACTGTCCTCTCCCTCCCCCACCCCTGTTTGTGATTACCCCGTTTCTAGGGCAGGAAGTTCCTCCCCCCTTCATAATTCATTTCTTCCTTTTTTCGGATTATATTGATTTCATTCTGAGTAAATCCAGTTTTTCTTTTAAAAGTTTGCCCCATCATTCACTGCTTACCTAGCACTTGTTATTTGGAAAAATCAAGCTGCTTAGGCAGCACCTAGAGCTGTACTTGGAACTTGATAGTAACTAATGTGTTTCCTAAAGTAACGCCTGGTTCCCCCGGGGAATTATATTTGGTATTCGTTCTCTTGAGACTCGGGTCTTTTGGCAAAACTGTTGATTCTCACAGGATTTTGTCAAGCGTGTAAGGTATACGTTGGAATGACATTTTAAAGCTGCAAGGGGCCTTAGAGGAAATCCAGTTCATCCCTCTCATTTTACAATCAAAGACACCCGGCCTAAAGAACGTGTAGCTTGATCGAAGCCCTACATCTTTTGAGTAACTGGATCGTAGGGCTCTAGGCCTTGATTATTGGGCTCTCCACCACACCAGGAGCACAGTGCCGGTTTAACCCACTCACTGTAGAGACTGTCTGCCAGAGGTGATATACTTGCCTTGATTCAGATTATTGAGAAACCAGGCTTGGCCATTGTGTGATGGCTCTGTTATTTTAAGGAATGGGGTTGGCATTATCTCTAGGTGAAATAGACTCCCTATGATGTACTTTGGGGCTCAAAGGCTGTCTCCAAAATTCAGCCGTATTATCTGCAAGAATAACCAATATTTGCAGCATTGGTTGCTTCCTTAGGTTAAGGCATCAAAGATCTGTTTAGCAAGCAATCTGGATGTGTTTTGGTTAAGGGTAAACTATCCATGATCAGAAAACAGTCCCTTAATAGGGCGTAGGATACTGGGATAGCACGTGTAATAGATTCATTTTGGTTTTGTTTGTTTGTTTGTTTGGAATAGATTAGTTCTGATAGCTGGGAGGTTACGGGAAACCGTGGAAGGTCACAAGGATGGTTATCGACAAAGCAGGGAGGGGCGTCACATGACGTGCTATACCTTTTTGCCCAGCCCTTCCCTGAATGTCTTATTTAGAAGCAGTGGAAATGGATTCTCCTCAGCTTGTTCGCTGTTTACTGAGCACCAGCAGTGGCTAGCCACTTTCATAGATGAATTGTGAGTACTTAATAAAAAAGGAGGTAGTAGTGTTTCTATGTTACAAGCGAGGAAACAGACTTAGAGGATTTACCTGTCTTCTGTGATACTGTCATTTACAGCAGAATTCAAGGCCAGATCACTTATCTCACAAGTCCAGTCAGTGCTCTCGTGCATTGTATCTTGCTACGACTTCAAGCCAGGAAAAGGATGAGAGAATCGCCTGTGGCTGATTTATTGGCGCCTGTGGTTGCCCAGAGAGGCCGAGCAGGACTTTCAGCTGCCCTCTTTGCCTTAGAAAATGGAGCTGTGTGCTTCCACCCTATCTCCTGAGGGGAATGGGCAGGAGCCAGGCTGTCTAGCTGGGGAGGAGGGGCCCAAGAGTCTTGGCCGTAAAATATCCTGGCAAAGGCAGTGCTGGGAAGTGTTGCATAATGCCCTCCCCACCACTGAACCAAAGTGATTTATTTACTATGGCCCATAGGTGGTGCTTGACCATCTTGTTACAGAAAAACTTGTCTTTTTTTTTTGTCATAATAGGGCCAGAACAGAGTTGGGGTTTTAGATTATTGCAGGGTTTTTTTTTTTTTTCTCCTCGTCTTAAAAAAGCAGTGCAGGTGCTCTTATCTTGATAAATTATAAAGTACTTGTACACCACTTCCTGTGCTCCGTTTTTGCTTATTTATTCCAAATTGCATGCGAACGTCAGTCTTTTGAGAGAAGAATGCTAAGAAAAGTACTATTCCAGTTGATAGTTATCAGCGCAGGTTATGGAATCAGACCTAGCTCTTGATCCCCACTTTATACTATCTGCTAGTTGTGGGTACTAAGTCTAGGTTTTTCTTCATCTGTATAACGGAAATAAAAATAACGCATAGTCAAGGTGAGGACTAAAAGGGAGAATGTACATAGGGCACTTAGCACAAGGCCTTGCATATAGTATTTACTCATTATAATAGTAGCTACTTTAACAGTATTATTTTTTCTAGGATACTAAAGATTGCTACTTGAACTTGTTTAGGGCGAGTGGAGTAAGAGGAAAGTATTTGAAACAAACATCAGTTTTAGGATTAGTAATTTATTCACAAATCTGCTTTCCCTTTGCCAGTGGGAATTTTTTTTTTAATCTTTAAAAAAAATTTTTTTTCATGTTTACTTGTTGTGGGGGAGGGTAAAAGAGAGTGGCGCACAGAATTCGAAGCAGGCTCCAGGCTCCCAGCTGTCAGCACAGAGCCCCATGCGTGGCTTGAACTCACGAACCTGAACCCGTGAGATCATGACCTGGGCTGAAGTTGGACGCTTGACCGACTGAGCCTCCCACACACCCCTTTTTAAATCTTAATTGAAGAAAAAAATGTTTATAGTATTGTTAGTTATTTTTGAAATTTTTCTAATTCATTTTTTCCCTGTACTTATCAGTCACATAATGACTTTTGGTTCCTTGTGAAAAACTCTAGGCACTTTAAGCAAAATTAACCCATGTGGATAACATGTTTGTGGAACGTTCTGTAGCAAAGGAAGTACTGGTTCACCTATATTCAGAAGTAATAATTATTCTTGTTTATACTGTATTCTAGATCTGTACTAGCATTGTCGTTTTCCAGCTTTCTGCTGTCCTTTGAGTAGCTTTTTTTTTTCTTTCAGAAATGCAGTCATTATTTTTTTAGTGGACTAAGAAGACCGTTTATTTTCCTTCACAGGGTTCTGATTTTTTTAAGGTCCACTAGCTGTTTGCATTCACCAGTATTAGCATTCATGTTTGCCTGGTGCTGCGGCTTTATCAGGCATCCCACATGTTGGTTGGATGGGGGTTAGAGATGTAGTAGGCTGGCTGGGTCTGGCAACAGGCAGGAGGCCCCAAACTAACGTTTCCCTGTTCCGTTAAAGGTTTCTAGAGCATAACTGCTCTTCCTGTGTCTTCTACCACGTCTGCTTCTTACCCTCTTTTCTAATATTTTTAGTGATTTTCATAAGCAGATCCTAGAATTACTGTACGTTTTATCTAGTATTTTCAGATTTGTGATTTCCATATCATTTTCAGATATTATGAAAATAGGCATAATGGCGTCTGAGAGGACATACCTCTTTTTCCTAAATACTTCTTTAGAAGAAGTCTGGAAATGATGTGTTCCTCCTCTGCCCCCAGTGCCCATTCTACTAGTTTGGGAGCACTTTTGTTTCTTAGGATCTGGCTAATTTTTTTGTTTAACATTAGAAGTACAATAGTTGATTTTTCATTTAACGTATTTGGTGTAATTCCCACATTTTGAGAACTTCTTGTAAAATTGCTTCTTTTTCTCTGAAATTATAGAGTGAAATATTCTCTTCGGGTTGCTTAGTTCCCTTCTAATACAGTGGTTCTTAACTGAGGCATCATATTAGAACTACCTGAAGAGCTTTTTAAAAAAGGATCTGAGCCTCACAGCAATTGTCTTTGGGTTAGCGTGGAGTGGAACGCAGGCATCAGTACAGCCCCTGCATTTTAAGTTTTACAGTACAGTCAGTGATAAGAGCTACTGTTCCATGATTAAATGATCTCTGCAAACATTCCTTCTCTAGATTATAAACTGTTACACCTCCACAGTCATGTGAAAGTACCATTGAAAAATTAAAACCATTGTATAAAGTCTGTTATCACTTGGCACTTTGAATATATCTGCTTTTATCTTTGTATTTATAGCCATGAGTAAGTATCTCAAAAAAGCTGTACACATTCCTCTGCCAACTTTTCTCTTTGTCTATTAATTATAATTAATAATAAAGTCACAATGGTAGGAACCACAGAGAAAATATCTAAGACTGTTTATTTTCTACAGCAACAGATGTCTTATACCTATGTCTCTTTTTTATTAAAGATTCATACAGCCTGAGAGAATGAAAAGCTGTGTATTCAAGGATATCGTCTATCGTCTGGCTACCATAGATCTGAGAGTCCAGTCTAATACAATAAATATTTAAATAAATGAGAATAAATAATATAAAATAAGTAAAAACTAAAAGATGTTAAATGTCAGCTAACTTTTTATTAAACAAAAATAGATACTGGTATAAAGCTGTTCTAGTTTACTTAGTTTGAGCTAATCCAGAGTTACTGCAATTGAGTTAGTAAATAAGATTTTGTAGTTTTTCTTAAATATCAATACTGATTTTATTATTACAGTATAAATACCACTTTGATAATAAAGCATCTTAAGATGAAGTACTCTTTCATTTTGACTATGGTATTTGTCAATTTAATAAAATGTATAAAATTATTTTTCTGCAACCTCTCTCACATCTTAAAATTGCCACCCCAAATTCGTTTTTTCTTAACTTTTTTTTTTCCCTCCCAGAGGGAGGGAGGGAGAGAGAGAATCTTAAGCAGGCTCCATGCCCAGCACAGAGCCCTATGCAGGGCTTGAGCCGAAGTCAAGAGTTGGACACAACCAACTGAGCCACCCAGCTGCCCCTCCACCGGAAATTCTTAAATGTAACTTCTAAGATCTTTCTGCATGCATAGAAAGCTTTGGCTGTTCCACATAGTAGAGAAAATAGAATTGATGGTCAAAGAAATAATGAGCAAAGGCTATATGAAAAGTTTAGCTAATAATTTGCAAAGTAGGTTGCATTAGCAAATGTTTTTAATAACTCTGTGGTGGATTGGCTATACTGACATGAGATAAAATCTGGTTGTGTTGCCTTGAAACATCAAAGGTCTATTATTATGCAAACAAGTTTGAATGAGCCTATTATGTATGTAAATTGTGGTTTTTTGTTTTGTTTTGTTTTTTAACAGATCTGAGTTTTTTTCATTTTATACACTTGGAAACATTTCCCCCTTATTCAATTCAATATATTTGCAAAATCTGCATCAGTATATATGTTAAAAGTTTTACATGGGGGTTTTAAAGAAAGGGCATGAGTTTAAAGTCAGACTTGAAGGGTGCCTGTGTGGCTCAGTTGGTTGAGCGTCTGACTTCAGCTCAGGGCATAATCCCCCAGTTCATGGGTTTGAGCCCTATATTGGGCTCTGCTGACCGCTCATGGCTGGAGCCTGCTTCAGATTCTGTGTCTTCCTCTTTCTCTGCCCCTCCCTGGCTCGGGCTTTGTCTCTCTTGCTCTCAAAAATAAATAATAAACATTAAAAAAAAAAAAGGAATTGTCCTTGAGTAACTAATTAACTTTAACAAAAAAATAAAAGTAAAGTCAGACCTGAAGTACTGTCAGTTAATGGCTAATTGCCTGACGTCGGGTACCTTTCCTGCCTTCCCTAAGCCTGTGCTTCCTCAACCATAAAATGGAACCAATATAGTACCTGCTCTACTACCTCATAGGATCAAAAAAAGATAGCATAGGGCAGAGATTCTCAAATTATGGTGCAAGGACCCCCAGAGATTCCGGAAACCTTTTCAGGATCTACAAGGAGTTTGCTTTTGCAAGGCTGAAATATCTTACTATGCTTGAATCGAAACAACATGTGGCAGGGGCACCTGGGTGGCTCAGTTGGTTAAGCAACTGACTCGATTTCTTCTCAGGTCATGATCTGACAGTTTAGGAGATTGAGCCCTGAGTAGGGCTCTGACCTCAGAGCACACGGCCTGCTTGGGATTCTCTCTCTCAAAATAAATAAACTTTTTTTTTTTAAACGTTTATTTATTTTTGAAAGACACAGGGCGCAAGTAGGGGAGGGTCAGAGAGAGAGAGAGAAACACAGAATCTGAAGCAGGCTCCAGTCTCTGAGCTGTCAGCACAGAGCCCAACACAGGGCTCGAACTCAACAAACCCTGAGATTATGACCTGAGCCAAAGTCGGACAATCAACCAACTGAGCCACACAGGCGTCCCAATAAATAAACATTTTTTTTTTAATGTGGCAACAGATTATGTGAACGGAGAAGCAATGAACCCAGCTGTATTTTTTAGAGCCAGGCATCAGAAGATTGTTAACTATAAAACAATGTTTCCCTTCCACTTAAAAAATATATGTAGTTATTTTTTTAGAAAAAGTATATTTTATGTTAATATGGGCTTACTGTTATTTTAAATGAATTAAAATTTTTAAGATGTCTCCCTTTTGGGGCACCTGTGTGGCTCAATCAGTTGAGCATCTGACTCTCGATGTTGGCTTAGGTCATGATCCCAGGGTCATAGGATTGAGCCCCACGTTGGACTCTGCACTGAGCATGGAGCCTGCTTGGGATTTTCTCTCTCTCTCTCTCTCTCTCTCTCTCTCTCTCTCTCTCTCTCTCTCTCTCTCCTCCCCCTCCCCCCTTCCCCCTCTCTCCCCGTCCCCCCTCTGCCCCTCCCTTGCTCACATGCTAACACATTATGTCTCTCAAAAAAGTCTCACTTTTAATTTTTTATATGGCAGATATTGATAAATATAATCCACATAAACAACAGCCTTTTGCAGTCCTTAATAGTGTTTAAGAGTGTAAGTGGATCTTGAGTCCAGGACTATTTAGAACTGATGAAGGGTGATAATGGCTGAGTAGTTCCTGTTGGGACAATTCTGAAATAAAAACTACATTTGACCCTTGCACTGAGTGGGGATTAGGGGTACCAACCCCTCTGCAGTTGAAAATCTGCATATAACTTGACTCCCTACCCTCAGCTTAACTGCTAAGAGCCTATTGTTGACTGGAAGCTTTACTGATAGCATAAACAGTCAACTAACACATTTTTTATATGTATAATATGCTATATTATAATGTAGAGAAAAGAAAACTTATTAAAATCATAAGGAAGGGGCGCTTGGCTAGCTCAGTAGAGCGTTCGACTCTTGATCTCGGGGTTCTGAGTTGAAGCCCCATGTTGGGCCTGGAGCTTACTTTAAAAAAAAAAAATCATAGGTCAGAGAAAATACATGTACAGTACTGTGTTTATGGAAAAAAATCCACATATAAGTGGACCTGTGCAGCTCAAACCAATGTTCAAGGGTCAACTGTATGAACTTGAAAAAAAGCTTTAGAAACTACCAGATGGCATTTGAAAGTGACAAAAATCAGGCAGAAACTGGAATAAGGTCTATACTTGGGAGAAGGGAACATCAGTGGGCACATTTCCATTTCTATGGCTTTTATCCTGAGAGAAGACTCCTGTTGGTGACATGAGGAGATGGCTAAAATTAGGTTAATAACCTGTAATCTTACTTGCTTGAAGAAAAGAGGACAGAGTTCAGGGTGATCACACAGCTGGGAAGAAAAGGAAAATTCCAGAAAGGATGCTGGGAGGACCCCAAATACTGTATATTACTCAGCTTGAATCTCTTGCCAATCCCTAAACTTAGATATATGTGGAGCAACCCCCATTCGGCACACCAACTGCTAAAAACACTGAACCAGAGGGCAGGCAGAATTTGGAGTTTAAGTCCAACCAAGTTAATTATAACAACAAAGCAAAAACATCAATGTGTTTTGGAAGAATATTACAGAATCTAGAGTCTTTACTGCAGTAATCACAATGTCTAGGATATTGTCCAAAATGAAACAGAAAACTATCACCCTAATTAATGAAGATTGATTCCAAGATGACCCAGAGGTTTGATTTGGCAGAGAAGATTTAATGTTTATTTTTGAGAGAGAGACACGGGGCACAAGCAGGGGAGGGGAGGGGCAGAGAGAGGGAGACACAGAATCCGAAGCAGGCTCCAGGCTCTGAACCGATAGCACAGAGGCTCTGAACCAATAGCACAGAGCCTGACGCGGGGCTCGAACTCACAAACTGTGAGATCATGACCTGAGCCAAACACTTAACTGACCGAGCCACCCAGGCACCCCTGGCAGAGAAGATTTAAAGTAGCTATTATAACTATGCTCAGGAACATAAAGTAAAGCGGTAATGGGCAAAGAAATAGGAAATCTCAGCAGAGAACCAGACACTAAAAAGGAATGAGATGAAAATTTTAGACCTGGAAATATATCTGAAATTAAAAATTCACTGAATGAGTTTAACAGAAATGACAAGAGTCCATGAATTTGAAGACAGGTTAATAGAAAGTATCACACCTAAAAGAGAAAAAGAGATTGTTTTATGTGAAAGTTCTGTATGAACTTCATCACTATATGTTAGCATCAGGGATTATTACTCTAGGTTTCTTTCAAGGCCTAAATTCAGCTCTTCCCTTTGCATATGGACTAACTTCATAGTATGTAAATCAAAGCCATCTTACAGACTACTCTCACATTCTCCCCTCACCTCATCTCCTTGCCACCATCAGTAAGAAATCCCTCTCTTCTCTGTGGCTGACTACTACACTTAAGACTTTTGCTTGTGTTCCTTCTGGCTTCTAGAGACTCCACCCCTCTTCAGGCTGGAAGTCTTCTCCAAGCTGAAGCTGCCTATTCTCAGTGCCCTATCCTATCTGTACCTACCCTTTATGACGTGTGCTTTCTAACATCCTCTTGCAGTGAGATATTTTGCTCTTGCTGCTTTCCCATTGTCAAAGGTCACCAGAAACCTCTTGGTCCCCACACTTGGGGCATTTGTAATAGGCCTCATCCTCATGTTTGTCTGCAGCATTTTCCACCATGGAAAATGGAGGCTGTTGGGCTCCCCCAGCCAAGGCTCTTGCCTTCCTTCACCATTCCCTTATATAAGAAAATATATTTTCTTATTTCTCCTTTTCTTCTTCTTGTGTCTTTTCTGTGTTGTTCAAGGATTCATTCTTAGCTTTTTTTCCCCTCTTATTTCACTCAGTAGTCCCATCCACTCCTGGTGGCTTCGGTTGTGTAATTACTGAGGCCCTTCTCTCTCTAGCCCTGATCTCCAGAGCTCCAGTCCTCATGTTGTCTCATTGATCACCAAGCGTTTCTACTCAGATGTCCTAGCGTGAACACCTTGAACTATGTCCAAAATGAAACTTCTCTTTTATTAAGACAGCTTCTGTGCCTCTTCCCCAGCATTCTGGGACCCTGCCTTTGTATTGACACCTGACAGTTATTCTGCAAATACGACCTGAAGGGAGGAACGAATTCTTCCAGTGACCCAAGCTGGAATTCTGAGATTCACCTTTGACTTGATATTCTCTGTGGCTTATCACTTCCAGTCTGCTGCCAGGTCATGTCAGTTCTGCGTCTGGTGCGTCTTTTTTTATTCCTTCATTCCCACTGCCATTACTTGGATATTACAGCAGACTCCTTGCTGGTCTTTATTTCTCCATACCTTTCCCTTGCTAATCTTTTTTATGTATTGTTACTAGAGCAGTTTGACTAACAGGCCTGATGATGATGATGATACTTGGTATTATGGGCCCCACTACTTTTAAGTGCTTATATGCATTATCGTATTAAATCTATATAACAACCTGTGAGATAGATACTGTAATTATCCATCCATAGTTTACAAGTAAAACCAAAGACCAGAAAGTTAAGTATCTTCTCAAGATCATACAGCTAAATGACAGAATTGAAATTTTAATCCAAGCTGTCTAATTCCAGGGTCTGAGCTTTAACTACTATGTGTTCTCCCTCCAGCAAAAACGTCTTAACAGTTCATCTCAAACACAACTGGAGTACCTTTCAGTTTTACAATTGGTACCCTGTGTGAGCTAACCACATCTCGTTAGTCACTTACTTTTGTTTTTTCTATGCCCTACTGAATTCTTCAGTTACCTGTATATTCACACTCTTCCCTGTAATTCTATTCATCCTGTTTTTTTTCTGCCTGGAATGCTATGTTCATCCTCTGCTGTCCATCTATATAATGGCTTATTTTCCATTGAGTCACCTGCTGTTGATCCCTGCCCCCCCCCCCCATAACATGTTCTCTGAACTGCTCTTAGGACATTTATCACTTTTACTTTATATCATAATTATTATGTTTTATGTTTTGTCTCCCCTATTAGCCTGCAGTCTTCTTGATTGCAGTATCTGTGTAATTTTTTTTCTATCCCTAGGCCTTGTGTAATGCGTGCTTTCAAATAATTTTTTCTTTATTAAGTTTCTCTTCAAAAAAAATGTGTTCAGTAAGTGAAGAATTTAACTGTTACTCATAGACGATTAACCACAACATTTTTGTCTATGTGGCTTTTTAGTGTGCCCTTTCTCATTTCCATGTGGTTCAATAGCTCATTATACTACTGCACTATATATAGACAGATAGATATAGATCTGGTGAAAATGTTTATGATCTGAGGTTTTGTTTTGCTTTAAACAATTTGTAAGGCTAGTTTAAGCTACTTCACTTTGAACCATTCATTGAATCTAAGACATATGTTTTTCACATGGTGAAATCTTCAGTATACCCAGTTTTATTTTGGTGTTTAAATCTCTCTCTAAATTGGTGGAGTTCAGGATTCTGGGTAATGTAGCAAATACGATAAGTAGTGACTTTTAGTCAAATGGCCTTTTGGAACAATACTTACAATTTGGATTTTTATTGAGGCTCGGGTCTCTGTAGGTTCTGTTATTTTCCTTATTTCATTACTGCTTACAGGCTTTTAAAATGAGATGGCAAGGAGTAAGAGTTTTGTTTTCATTTATTTTTTTTTTTAATTTTTTTTTTTTTTTTTTTTTTTTTTTGGGACAGAGAGAGGCAGAGCATGAACGGGGGAGGGGCAGAGAGAGAGGGAGACACAGAATCGGAAACAGCTCCAGGCTCCGAGCCATCAGCCCAGAGCCTGACGCGGGGCTCGAACTCACGGACCGCGAGATCGTGACCTGGCTGAAGTCGGACGCTTAACCGACTGCGCCACCCAGGCGCCCCTGTTTTCATTTATTTTTTAATTGGGGGAGGCTTAGGAGAAACTTACGTGTGAGTAAGTAGAATTTTAAAAAGCAATTTATGAATGTAGAACTAAAAGCAGCAAATTGCAGGATTCTTAAAGTATGCTATTATTTACATACATTTTTAAAACATGCAAAATAGTACTCTCCCTTCTTAAGGGATATGTACAGATGCAGCAAGAACATAATGCTGTTACAAGACAGTCATAAACACCAAAGTCAGGATGATGACTGCCTTCAGAGGCAAGGTAGGAGGTAGTGCAAGCGAGGGAGAGATGGCAGGGGGTCTCTGCCATGTTTGTAACGTTTACCTTATGTGCTCAGGGCTGGGTGGCTGCGTGTTTGTCCCATTGCTCTCTGTGCCTATTTGTCCATCTGAACTACTTCATAATTTTTTCTTTTAAAGTTTATTTTGAGAGAGAGAGAGAGAGAGGGGGAGAGAGAGAGAGAGAGAGAGAGAGAGAGAGAGAGAGAGAGAGAGAGAGAATCCTGAGCAGGCTCCACACTGTCAGTGCAGAGCCCGATGCGGGGCTCAAACTTAAAAACCGGGAGATGATGACCTGAGCCGAAACCAAGAGTCAGAAGCTTAACTGACTGAGCCACCCAGGTGCCCCAAGGCTTCCCTGTGTGTCTTGATGTATAACCTGACCATTCCCTAAGCATCTCCAGTTTGTCGGTCATGTTCCCTCTGAAAGGTGGAAAGGGAGGACATTTGGGCTCGGGAGCCCAGTACCTTGGTTTGAATCCCCTGCTCTCCCACTTACTAGCAATATGACTTGAGTCCGTTTATTCTGCACTGATTCAGTTTCTTCATCTGTAAGGTGCATTGCTTACTCCCTTTATTGTAGAGTTGTATTGAGAATTAAATGAGTAGAAAGTTCCTAAGGGAAAGGAAACACCGTTAAGTGTTAGCTGGTTCTATTATATAATTGATCACTCAGCTGTCTGCTGCCCAAGCTGCGGCCAATCTCCAGACAGCTAACCCCACACTTTCAACGCTGACCTCTTCGACTTTGGTCTCTGGCTAGTGAGGAAACTTCATTCTCTTTCGCAGAAATTGCTCTTTAGAGAAGGTTTTTCCCAGCTTGCCAGTGATGACCTTCGTACCTGGCTGCCTTCTCCTTAAAACACTGGTGGCTGTCTACACGGTTGGGGAGGAGGTGGTGAAGCGGGGCCTCCCACCTACACGTAACGACAGCACTCAGTACCCTTGCTGCTCACACTGCTCTCCCTTGCTGGCAGAATTCTTCTGCGTGTTCTTTCTCATGCGTGATTTTTCCCAGGACCAGTGGTCCCATTCTGTATTGTTTCTTCAGGAGCCTCCATACTTGTATGTATGTCTGAATCCAGTCAATATCAGGGTATAGGCTCTTTCCCATAGGGTTCCAGGCCCCATGTAAATCAGGGGGTGTGGCTTAGTATCTATTTTAAGGGCTCCTGAATGTACTGTGACTGACACATTTCCCAAACATTGTATGATAGTCAGGAGGCCAGTGTCCCCTGACCACATAGAGGATTCCTAAGGAGCAGTAACACCTCCAGCCCAGCCAGGACACTGTTAAGTTATTAACAGTTATGGTTAACATTTGAATAGCAGTTTCCATCACAAGGTGGTTGTCACATAACCTCACTCATTTAGGTCTGAGGAATGGGTCAGCATCTCAATCCCATTTTCCAGTGAGGAAACAGAACGGACTGGTAACGTCGAGGTCAGATAGATTAAAAAAGGACAGCCTTCCTTTTGCTTCTGTGTCACTCATACCAAGCCACCTTCTTACCAAATGAAAAAGACCATATTTTACCGTTTTCGAAGAATTGGTATTTTCATAAGGAGGGGATTTCATGTTAGCTAGGTTTGGGGTGAAATTAACAGTATTAAAAACTATTGAATAATCTCGTTTAAATTTAGGTGTCCTTGTACTCTAGATGTGTGTGAACTGTAGCTAATTTTGTAAAAAAAAAAAAAAAAAACCAAACAAAAATTGTGCTTTTTCTCAGAGCCACAATGGACACAGGTAGCCATAGCCTTGTCCTCCTGCAGCAGCTGAACATGCAGCGAGAATTTGGTTTTCTGTGTGATTGCACAGTTGCTATTGGAGACGTTTACTTCAAAGCCCACAGAGCAGTGCTTGCTGCTTTTTCTAACTATTTCAAGATGATATTTATTCACCAAACAAGGTAAGGATGTGCTTTTGTAAATCAGAAGAATTTTAAATATTGTGATATAGCTAAACCTTATTGTAACATCATTTGGGGGATTCTTTGTCATGGGGTCACCTTAAGAAATAAAAAAAAGTTATGTATTTTTTTTTTTTTACACATCTAGTAATTCATCTCTGTGTGTAGGATCCATGGTGGAAGGTAAAAATGAAAACAGTAATAGCTAAAAGTTATTGGAGGCTTATCCCATACCCAAGCACTAAGTATTTACCTAATGTACATTCTACTGTTATGCACACTATTTTATTTTATTTTATTTGTTTATTTATTCTTGAGAGAGAGAGAAACAGAACACAGTGTGGGGGTGGGGGTGGGGATTGCGGGCAGAGAGCAAGGGAGACAGAATCCCAAGCAGATTCCACACCATTAGCACAGATCCCAATGTGGGACTTGAACTCATGAACTGTGAGATCATGACCTGAGCCGAAATCAAGAGGCAGATGCTTAATCGACTGAGCCAGCCAGGTGCCTCTTATCCACACTATTTTAGAGAAAAGAAGACTGAGGTTGAAGTAAATAATTGGTCCATCCAGGATTATAGCCCCCCAATAAGTTACACTCAAATGCAGATATGTGTTTTTAAAGATCTGTGTTCTACCACTAAGTTTTTGATACCTGTTCTGTAACACTTTCATAGCAAGGCCTTAATGTCATAGTTCTACCCATCTTATATTCTATACTATAGTTCAAAAGTCATTTGTTTCAAATACTATTTTCAAAAAGTGCTTTGATGTTTTGAATTTAGGTTATCCCAACATGATGGGTATGTAGGAAGAGGGCAGGAAAGTGGTATTCAGATTCTGAGCTCTTAAAGAATAGCTTTAATCCATCCTCGATTGAAAGGGATAGAATTCTCTATGTTTTTTTAAAGGACCGTGCATGAAATACTAGGAGTCTAGCCTCAATTACACATTTTTATTTACCCATTCATTCATTCAAGTATTTATCAGGTACTTAATGTCAGTACTGTGCTAGACCCCAGTAACAGGCTAATTATGCTCCCTGCCCTCAAGGGGTTAATAGTCTCATAGATAGTGCACGTAAAGAAAATAATCGCAGTGTAATTGATCTGTCTGTGCCTCAGTTTCCTTCTATGTAAGACACTGGCATTGTATGTGTACTCACCCCATGGTGTTGAGATTTAAATGGATTAATAATATTAAAATGCTTGGAACGGAGCTTTGCACTGTTAGCTACTGCTGTCAATAATTAACGTGATACGTCTATAATAGAAGTGTTGTAGAAGGTAGAGTGGAGTGTCAGCAGCTCTATTTTGAGGAGGTTGGAATAGGCTTTATTGAGGCCCTGTATCTTGAAGGATCAGGAGGAGTTTTCCAGATGTTGTAGAGGAATGCAGGAAGGTACGTTGCAGGCAGAGGGAAAAGTACACAGAAACATAGGCAGATATGAACCAGGCTAGTACATTGAGGAAACGGAGTACGTCAGAATGACTGGAATGCATGGCACAAGGAGGGAGGAGGTTGAAGGGGAGGACGTGTCATAGTTAGGGTCAGTGTCGAAACTGGCTTAGAAACAGTACCTTCACATCAGTCTCCTCTAAGAGCTGTGAGTTGGTTCAGCTCCCAAAGCGCCTGTTGTGTGCCAGGCACCATGCACGCTGAACTAAATCCAAGAGATGCAAAGGTGTCAGGCCTGCTGTCTGGTATCTCTGTTGAGCAACTAAAAATCCTCAGTTAACAGAGCTCTGTACCGATATAAAAAAGCCCTGCCACAGACCCTGGAAGTGGGTGGGTGAGAGCTAAGAGTGAAACCCAGGAGGCAATCCCGAGATACGGGGACTAAAGAAATGGATTGTCGCTATACTTACTGACACCCAGTGCACTGTGAAGCATTCACAAAGTTTTGCTTCAGAGAAGGTAAGTCCGTTGACTGATTCTGTTGTTCCTTGACATCCAGCACTTCCCTCAGGTTCTGTTTATCCTCATCTTGCAGGGTGTTTCCCAATTTCTTGTTCACTCATTATTTCCACCTATTATCTGAATTCTAGATTCATATCTAGAAATTGGGCTTGGGGTTATTTTGAAGTTTTTCAAAGTTATGCCTGTATTCATTTGTGATGTAAAGACTAGATGTGTTAATATAGTTAGGAAGCCAAAATAAGATTAGTGCTATTTATTTATTTATGAGAGAGAGAGAGAGAGAGAGAGAGAGCATGCGAGCAGGGGAGGGCAGAGAGAGAGTGAGACACAGGAACTAAGCAGCCTCCAGGCTGTGAGCTGTCAGCATGGAGCCTGATGCAGGGCTCGAACCCACGAGCCACGACATCATGACCTGAGCCCAAGTCGGATGCTCAACCGACTGAGCCCCCCAGGTGCCCCTGGGATTAGTGTAATTGAAATTCTAAATATTGCCAATTTCAATAGATCCTTTTTAAATTTTTAATATTTTTTATTTTGGTAAAATATATATAACATAAAGTTTGCCATTTGAACCATTTTCAGCAGCGTTGTGCAACCATCACTGCTGTCATTTCCAAAACTTTTCATCACCCAAAACAGCAACTCTGTGCCCATTAAGCAATAGCTCCCCATCTCTCCCGGCCCAAACTGCTGGTAACCTCTAATCTACAAATCTAGAATTTGCCTGCTCTAGATATTTTTTATAAGTGGCATCCTACAAAATGTGTCCTTCTGTGTCTGGCTTAGTTCACCTACCAGACGTTTTCCAGGTTCATCCATGTTGTAGCAGGTGTCAGAGCTTCATTCCTGTCTCTGGCTGAGTAATAGTCCGCTGTACGGACAGGCCACATTTTGTTTATCCAGGCACCTGTTGCTAGACACTCGCATTGCTTCCACCTTTTGGCTAGTGTGAATAATGCTGCAGTGAAGACTGGCGTGCAGGAGTCCTTTGGGTCCCCATTCTCAGTTCTTTTGATTATATTTTCAAAAGACTGGTAAGTTCCTTAACAGCAAGGGACCTGTTTTATTCATCACGTTTCTACTCCCTGGCAGCTTGTATAGGGCATATCACTTAGGAGTCACTAAACGTTGAACTCATCAGAACATCTGTGTGTGTTTCTTAACTTTAGGCGGTAGGTTGAAGACATGAAGACTTGTTGCTGGGCCACAGAGCTGGTGTATAGTGAAAGTTTAATTTTCCGTTGATATGTTTCATCAAGGCAGATTGCTAAGTTTGAACTTCTTGGGAAGAAATCACGTTAGCCTTAGACTGTATGCTGCTACCCAAAAGGCCAGCTGGTCATTTCATTTTGTGCGGTTCTGTTTTTTGTTTTTAACAGTGAATGCATAAAAATACAACCAACTGATATCCAACCTGACATATTCAGCTATTTGCTGCACATTATGTACACGGGGAAAGGGCCAAAACAGATTGTGGATCATAGTCGCCTGGAGGAAGGGATTCGATTTCTTCACGCCGACTACCTTTCTCACATTGCGACTGAAATGAATCAGGTGTTCTCACCAGAGACTGTGCAGTCCTCCAATCTGTATGGCATTCAGATCTCAACAACCCAAAAAACAGCTGTCAAACCGGGGCTGGAGGTCAAAGAAGCTCCTGCCAGTAACAGTGGCAACAGGGCTGCTGCGCAGGGTGACCACCCCCAGCTGCAGCTCTCTCTCGCTATTGGGCTGGATGATGGCACTGCCGATCAGCAGAGGGCCCGTCCTGCTGCCCACGCCTTGGAGGAACACCAGAAGCCCCCAGTGTCCATCAAGCAGGAGAGATGTGACCCAGAGTCTGTGATCTCCCAGAGCCATCCCTCACCCTCAGCGGAGGTGACAGGCCCCACTTTCACCGAAAGCGGTATCAAAATACACTTATGCCATTACTGTGGGGAACGTTTTGATTCCCGTAGTAACCTAAGACAACATCTCCATACCCACGTGTCCGGATCCCTCCCGTTTGGTGTCCCTGCTTCCATTCTGGAAAGCAACGACCTTGGTGAAGTGCATCCACTTAATGAAAACAGTGAGGCTCTTGAATGCCGCAGGGTCAGCTCCTTCATTGTCAAGGAGAATGAGCAGCAGCCTGACCACTCAAACCAGGGTACCACCGAGCCTCTGCAGATCAGCCAAGTGTCTCTGATCTCCAAAGACTCAGAGCCAGTAGAATTAAACTGTAATTTTTCTTTTTCAAGGAAAAGAAAAATCAGCTGTTCCATCTGTGGTCACAAATTTCTCCGAAAAAGCCAACTGCTGGAACACATGTATATACACAAAGGTAAATCTTCCAGATACAACCGATGCCAAAGGTTCAGTAATGCGGTAGCCCAGAGATTTCAGCCGTACTGTGACAGCTGGTCTGATGTCCCCCTGAGAAGTTCTTGCTTGTCGCAAGAACAGTTAGATTCATCCTGTGCCTTAGAGTCAGAGCTCACACAAGAAAGTGTGGACACTATCCTTGTGGAGTAGCACTTTCTCCTCCATAATTTTTATACCAATTCTGAAAAAAAATCCACATGCATTTTTTTATTCATAAACTCTCTTCCTCCTCAACGTCTGTTCACTTTTTTCTTTGCCATTTATCTATAGCTTTAAGGTGGTATATATTAGGTCTTATTGTAAGGTATGTTATACACATGGCTATTAAAATGTAACCTTCAAGTAGAGCCGTGAACCGTTCATAAATCGCAATTACGAAATCAGAAATCAGTGTAAGAATTATGGAACTTTAGAGTAAATATTTATAGAATTTCTAAGTAGAATCAGTAAAACCAAATTGAAAATGAAGTAAATGAAATTTTTTAAAGAATAGACTATCAGTTTTGGCTAATTTTTCACATGAATAAGCCACTGTAAAGACTATTTAAAATATTTTCTGGGGCACTGGGGGGGCTCAGTTGGTTGAGTATCCAACTTCTGCTCAGGTCATGATCTTGCCATTCTGAGTTCGAGCCCCACATGGGCTCTGTGCTGACAGCTCAGAGCCTGGAGCCTGCTTCACATTCTTTGTCTCCCTCTCTCTGCTCCTCCCCCACTCACGCTCTGTCTCTCAATAATAAATAAACATTAAAGATTTAAAAATAATAAAAAACAATAATAATATTTTCTGCCACATAGGGAGTTAAAGTTATTTCTAATGCATAACTATATAATGTATAAAAATTTTGTTTTAAGGCATAGCTATAATAAATCATGAGTAGTTTTAAAATCACTTTTTACTTATTAGCTCTGCAGCATCTTGCATGGCTTTTATTTATTTTTTCACATTGAGTATACCTCATTGTTAATGAAAAATATTTTAGTGAAAAGAGAGAAATGGAGGAGATTCAAACAGTAAAACAAAATCCTAAGCAGAGAAACAGAAATGTTCATACACCTAGATAAACAGAGCTTCAGACAGAACTGCCTTGACTAACACCAATGTTGTTACCTTAATCTAGAACGTTTTCTTAAGGATCTTAAGAGAAATTTGAGATTTTTTTTATGACCAGAAATTTACATCAGCTTAGAGAGGAAAATGATAAAATACAAATTGTCTTTCTACCCTCAGCGCCCGAGGATTTTCTAGGCTGCCTAAGTTGATGTTAATTTTCTATCACTTGAAGAAGTAGTTTTTCAGTGACACAGTTTTCATTTGTTTCTCGTCCATAAAACTAACAGTACACACAGTGTCCTAGAACTATGTCTGAAGTCCATGATAGCTTTCCCTTTGTGAATAACCTTAGCTCCCTTTTATAACAGTGAAACTTACAAAGCTAAAACACCAGAAAAATTAAAACTGATGGGCTAAATGATAGATTGTCCTGCTTTACGTTGCTGGAGAATAGCTGGTTAAACTTCACCACAAAGGATAGATCTAAATTGTTTCTGAAATGTTTAAATTTCAAAGATTAGTCAAGAATAACAAAGCAGAGAGGCTTTAAAACAGCCTCATCTTTTTTGTGTGTGCTGCCCTGTTAAGTTCAAAGCCTCACAGACATTTTAATAAATCTGGCTTGTGAGGCTTACAATTTAACTGTATACAGAAACTCTGAGCTCCTTTATTGACTGCATCCTTCTGAAGACATCTCCTGACAGCATCAGAGTGGAGTCAGAAGGGAGCTGAAAGAGTAATCCAGCCCATTCTAAGGGCACAAAGGTTTTCTCTGGGTAAACACTGAGTTTAGGTGACTTATGAAGTGGTAAGTTATTCTTGAAGGCTGAATGAAGAAACTACTGGGCATTGTCTAAGGCAGTAGCGTTTCTCCCTCAGACAAATGACTAAAACTTCCTGGGGTCAAGATTGTTATGTGTTGAGAATAAAAATCTAACTAGCTGTTTTTATAGTAGCAGTTACATTGGGAGTGGCTAAAAACAAATGTGTTGCTCTTGGGGGTGAGAACTTCATCTAATCTTAAACTTAAGTCACTTAAACAATGATTCAAACTTTTCTGCCCTCAAAGATTTCATCTCATAGGGTGAACACACATCTTAACATCGATTTCATGTATTTTAGGCTACTCATGATATACTCCTCGGCCTTCTTCAAGTGAAATTTTATTTTTCTCACTAGGATGACAGTTTTTCTGATTTCTTCCTTCTCTGTTTTCTTCTTGCTCAGTCATTAGTCCTTGACACAAGAAGTGCGTAGCTGAAGGGTGGGACTGCGGGTGCATATGAGTTGAGGTGTAGGGTAGCAGTTCAGGGCAGAGTCTGGAGAAATTGTGTTTGCTTGTGGCTGATTGGCCACGGTGGACATTAATTTAAAGCTGAAATATATTTATACTTATTAGATGTTAAGAACATAATGGTTAATTGTATTTTTATTCTCATTCATTTAGTTCCTTTTAATGTTAGAAATTCAGAGCAAATGTTCTTTCTTTTAGTCTTCATAATATTCTATTTTAGGAAGTGGGAAAATGTTAACTCCATTTTATAGGAAAAAAGTCCCAAAAGGTGGGTTGCAGAGAATCAGTGAATAGTGGTGTGGGAACTGACCCCTGTTTAATTTTTTTCATTCATTCAACAGGCATATTCTAAAAATAACTGTTACACGTATAATTAATACTGTGCCCTGAGTGTATTTTTTTAAGACTTGATTCCTTACTAAGAGAATCTACTTTGTATATATATATATATATATATATATATATATATATATATAAAAGGTTCTTTCAGCTAAACCCTTTAGTTTTGACCTCATCATCTGTAAAATGAGCTGTAATCTTAACCATATAATGTGGTTTGCATGATTACCAAGCTCTTAAAACTGGAAATGCTAGATGCACCTTAATTAATGTATGAGGCAAATACTAAGCAGACATTTTCTTCTTGGATCAACTTAGGATTCTCTCTTCTTTCCACATCCTACATATAGTTGTTTTCTGGAGAAAAACAGACTTGTTTCAGTATTTGTCCCTATTAGCATATTGTCAGAACTCTGGTACTCATAAGTGCAGTTTGCCTTATAAGAAAACCAAAATTTCTTGATTTCTATATCTTGAGATTATTATTTCTTGCTCTGTTTTTCTGATTTCTCACTTGTAAAGTGGACATAAACAATCCCTACCTCACAGGGGTGTTGTGAGGAATTGTGTTAAGTTCTCTTAATATTATTAATAAAAACCAGCCATATAAAGAAAACTACATATATTCTATAGCTAAACCTATTAACTTCAGTATTCCAACCTGTAAACTCTAGAATGTCTTAGAAGCAGTCATATACTATTTAATATTCAATAATTTTTTGACACAGTTCTTCCTTTTATTTTTTAGAAAGTACTCTAGAAACGGCAACGTTGCCAGAATTCCATTTCTATTGTAGTTTAATCAGTAGTATTTCTCTTTAGACTTTAGGAAGGGGGATATTCGTTCATTGGCATTATTGGGAATAAAACCTTGCCAATTTCAGCTTCATGGAAAGTTACCCCAAACATATTGTTTACACATGGAAAAAAAGAACAAAAGCAATGGAGAAAATATTATTTTCGTTTCTTTGCTGTAGGTCATCTAAAAAGTACATGGAGACAAGAAATAGAGTGGGGATAATAACATAGTTATTCATTATGTTCTATTAAAGTAACATTGGAAAGGCCTCACTTTAAACTGAAGGAAATACCTATTAATCATGGAAAAAGATAGTCTGGAAAATGGTATAATTCCATTAATGTTTATCTGCCCAGGCAAATTCTTAGTGTTGTAACCCAGATCCTTGATAAGTGTCATTTTTTAGTAGTAATTGAGGTAAAATAAGCCACACGAAGAGTTTTCATAATGTAATCTGTGTCTTTGTATGTTTTACATTAAATGTAGCTCTAAGGGATTTGATTATAATTAATTTTTAAATTCCTAAGAGTGAAATCTGTAAATGATTGTTCCCTGCTGTACTTCTATGTTTGTATGGTTGGACTTTTTGAAAACTGGTGAGATTATACAGCCCCAAGCCTGGATGTCTTAAATACAAGGAATCACCAACTGCGATTTTTGTCTTCAAGACCTGGAAGAACCCGTTGTGCTGCAGCATGTTTCTGTGCCACGCTCGACTGCTTAGTAGACAACTGCTCCGACGCATCTGACATTAACTGCCATTGGCTCTTCCATTTTGTGCCAAATAAAGTCATTTAGTCAGCGTAGATCAAATATGAACTTAAAATAGTTTCAAAGAAACTTGGAATTCAAACACTTGTGCAAGAAGAAAGGCCCACAGAAGAAATCCTCCACGTACAAGTAACACATGGCAAATTCATGGGGCCGGCAGAGAATAGTACATTGTTTGGTTAAACTCTTCCCACCTTACGCACCGTGAGTTTGCTTCCGACACATTAATTTAGAAAGTTTTGTATCCTCTATTTGGAATGAAAACAGTGGATTTCATGTATTTTATCATGACCAATAAATTAATGTGACTTGATCATAAACAAAACCTTTTTTAAGTGCGGCTTATCGACTGTTCTTATTTTACAGCAGTGTCTGCCAAGTGTTGTCATCCTAGCACTGGGGTAAGTAAGTCTCTGTGCCAGGGACCATCTTGGATGTGTAATGCAAAAATGCATCAGTGAACCCAGGTCTTATCAACCATAACCTGTGTTAATAGAAGATTGGTGTCCCAATCAAATGCTTTCCAACTGCCATCTCTGGAAAGAAAGGTAACGTCTAGCCATTGCCCAGTAGTTCCCTGCTTTGCTTCTTTCTTTCTTCCCTGTTTCCTGTATTTTCTCTAGTAACCTAATGTACAACAGTGGTTCTCAACCAGCATGTATTACTCAGGGTTCTCCAGAGAAACAACCAATAGCGTGTAGTACAGAGAGAGAGAGAGAGAGAGAGAGAGATTGATTGATTATAAAGAATTGACTCACAAATATGGAGGCTGAGATGTTCCAAGATCTACAGTTGGCGAGCTGGAGACCCAGGAAAGCCGATGGTATCATTCCAGTCCAAAAGCCAGCAGGCTTGAGATCCACAAAGGCAGAAAAAGACCAATGTCCCAGATTAATAGGCAGGAGAAGTTGCCTTTACTCTCAAAGGGTCGGCCTTTTTGTTCTATTCAGTCTTCAGCTGGATGAGGGCCACTCACTTTAGGGAGCGCAGTCTGCTTTACTCAGTCTATGGATTCAAATGTTTATTTCATCCAAAGACACCTTCACAGACACACTCAGAATAATGTTTGCCCAAATATCTGTGCACCTGTGGCCAGTTGACACTGCAAGTTAACCATACACAGGGCGATCCCCTTTCCCTGGGGACATTTCACAATGTAGAGATGTTTTTGGTTGTCACAACTGGGTTGGGCTGGGGAGGGGATAGTTGCTACTGGCATCTAGTGGGTAGAGGCCAAGGATGCTGCTGAACATCTCACAATGCAGGAGGCAGCCCCCACCCCCACCTCAAATAAAGAACTACCTAGCCCAAAACATCAACAGTGCTGAAGTCGACTAATCCTGGTCTAAAAGCTTAAAATAAGTTTTGTGATGGTTGTCAAGAACTAAAGGAATACTTACCAAGTATGAATTGCGTTAGTTCAGAATTAAACTCTCTTTGCATTATCTTCTATCCCAGGTATTAAAAAATAAAAAAGTGTGATTAAAAATCAGCTGTATTAAGCAACAAGGCAGTTTAAAATCTATTCACATAATGTTTGAATTAAACAACCATGTCTAACACGGTCTCTTTGTGAAATTAACATGTGATTGTGGGTTATAATTTGTGTAAATTTTTAATCTGGCCAAAAGGTGGCACCCGTGTATCTTTTAGAAATCCATTTTATATGACACTCAAATCTGGCATCACTATTTGTTTAATTCACTATTTAGTACTTAGTTAGCTACTGCTGGGTCTTATTTAGTCATGACTAATAAGAATTTTCCTAGAATTCTATAATATGTTGGGTACCTCTGTATTTTGACATCCCTCTTTAATCAAGAAGCTTCCAATTTACGTGTAAATATTGCAACAGATGGGTTTTTTAAATATAACACTGTGACTGTTACATTGAGCTCATCTGAGGATTCTTCTAAGTCTTTAACATTAAGTCCTTGGCATTTTAGTCCCCATCAACATTTGCTTTTCTAACCAGACGTCAGACTCAGTTTTTGGTGGCCTGCCTGGTCAAGAGATAAATCCAGGAACATATGAGTAAATATTCCTTTGCTTCTTGCCTCCTGTTTCCTTACATTGACATCCTGTGAGATTGGCCTATAATTTTCTGGAATTTCCTTTTTATTTTTTTTAATGTTTATTTATTTTTGAGACAGAGGGAGAGAGAGACAGAGCGTGAGCAGGAGAGGGGCAGAGAGAGAGGGAGACACAGAATCGGAAGCAGGCTCCAGGGTCTGAGCTGTCAGCACAGAGCCTGACCTGGGGCTGGAACCCATGAACTGTGAGATCATGACCTGAGCCAAAGTTAGACGCTCAACCGCCTGAGCCACCACCCAGGCACCCCTGGAATTTCCTTTTTAACTATGGTTCAACAACTGATTTTCTAAGTTTCTAAGTTGGTGGGGTTTTTTGTTTTGTTTATTTTAAGTAATCTCTACAGCCAGCGTGAGGCTGGAACTCATGACCACCAGATCAAGTCACATCTCTTCCGACAGAGCCAGCCAGGCACCATGACCACCAGATCAAGTCACATCTCTTCCGACAGAGCCAGCCAGGCACCCCTAAGCGGGTGTTTATTACCTTTCTTCCCTCGCTTCCTTCCAACCAGTTCCATTTTCTGAGTAAACTGACACCTTCTTTTTTTTTTTTTTTTTTTAATTTTTTTTTTCAACGTTTTTTATTTATTTTTGGGACAGAGAGAGACAGAGCATGAACGGGGGAGGGGCAGAGAGAGGGGGAGACACAGAATCGGAAACAGGCTCCAGGCTCCGAGCCATCAGCCCAGAGCCCCAGGCTCGAACTCACGGACCACGAGATCGTGACCTGGCTGAAGTCGGACGCTTAACCGACTGCGCCACCCAGGCGCCCCAGAGACCTTCTTTAATAGAGTTCTTTTGCCTTCAACTCTTTTTGCCTTCCAATGCTGAGTGAATGCAGTGTGCCCTCTTTTTCCCTCCATCATTTCAGCTTGCAGCGTTGTTATTATTACCCTAGAACTTTGTATCTAATCACTAAATGCTTCTCTTAAATTCATTTTACAGCTGAGTAGCCAATTTGGAGAATGAACCCACCTCCTCTCAGATAAACTATCTTTCACCCTTTAGACGGTGTTGAAACTTTTTTCATTGAAACAACTTGGTGAGGGGCGCCTGGGTGGCGCAGTCGGTTAAGCGTCCGACTTCAGCCAGGTCACGATCTCGCGGTCTGTGAGTTCGAGCCCCGCGTCAAGCTCTGGGCTGATGGCTCGGAGCCTGGAGCCTGTTTCTGATTCTGTGTCTCCCTCTCTCTCTGCCCCTCCCCGTTCATGCTCTGTCTCTCTCTGTCCCAAAAATAAATAAAAAACGTTGAAAAAAAAAAATTAAAAAAAAAAAAAAGAAACAACTTGGTGATATTGTATCAAAATAATAAAGTATCTTCCTCTAAACTATTAGACAACTATGGTGTCCTTTCATGCCAGAAATCTGAAGGAATAGCAGGACCTTGGGGAGGGTTGTCTGCGCACCTGAACGGGTCCTTGCTCTCCTGGGAACTGTGGGAGGGGCTTGTGTGGGAAGAGGGCCTAAGAAGGAGACCGTGGTCAGCTGTAGCTGTTACTCCTTGTTTGGTCTGTCTGAATTTCTGGAAGGTCCATGTTAGATTCCTGCGGACCAAATAGGCCCTGGAAGAATGAGGTCTTGTGAGTTTAGCCTTGCCACATTTTTCTGTAGTGGGAGCCATATGGTACTTAGTCCAAACCATATGTAGGTAAATACCTAATTAAGGAAATTTTTTTGTTGTTCTAAGTGCCTTGTAGGGAGAAACATCCAAAGAATCTATGGTAGTTCTTTAGAAGAAGGACATAACATTTAAAAAGGTGAGAGAAAAGGTTTTAAAATGCAGACCAGAGAATCCAGCAGTCTCCAAGTTTTTTGTTTTTTTTTAACCGGACTATTTCTCATTTTGCAACATCACCCTTCTTACACATATGTGCAAAGTCTGGTGCTATGAGCTCAGTGGTTCTCGTCTTCTCTTTCCATCACAATCTTTTAAAATGTGGGAGGAAAGGCATATAAATGGAAGCCTCCTTTTTTATTTTAAACATCTCCTGTTTCACTGTTAACACCATCACAGTTTTGCAGATCTCTCAAACTGGTGGCTATATTCAGAGCCACCACGTATGGCCATGATCATGCACAATAGACGCTAGGGGGCGCCACTCCCTGCCGTGACTGCAGTTGAGCTGTGCAGTTTGCACAGCCGTGCGTGACAGCCTTGCTTTTCCTTCCTGGTTTAAACATAGGGTTTAAGAAGCCCTTATTTTGAGTGTCTGCAGCAAGTAGCAGTTTCCACTTATGCAGTCAGGAAATTAAACTAAAATACACATGTGGTATAAAAAAATAATGAAATCAGAATAAGAAAAAAAAGACTCCCTAGGTGACACAACTATATGCTTGTCAAAATCTGTAGAACTGTGTACAGAGTGGACTTTACTGTATATAATGATTATTATTCACTGTTAAACCTCCGCAGATCAGAAAAAACACATCAGCCAGACATTCAGGGTATAGAAGAAACCCATAAAACTAAAACGATAATTCTAAGCAAATTCACTATGAAATCAGTGAAACTGCCGATAAGGCTGTTTGTGGCATATCTGGATAGAAGATTATAAAATACATTTAATACACCTAACCCATCGAACGTCCTAGCTTAGCCTAGTGACTTTTTTCACTGGAATTGCGTGGTGACCTATTGTTTTGGCATTCTGTACATCTCAGCCTTACCCAGAGTACAAGGATAAGTTCTAACTAGTTCTGATCAGGAGGATGGAAATACTACGGTTTGGGATGATGTCTTTAAATAGTCAATATTCTACATTTTTATGCCATAAATGGCTGTTCCACATGGAAGCTGTGCATTGTAATTTGTATATGAGGCTATCTGATTGATCTGAGCGTGCATGCCTGTAGCTGCAGTAGTTATGACTGACTGATCATCACAGATGTGGCCCGGAGACCCACTTGTAGGCATACTGACTAGAACTTCCTGTGTCCTGAAGGTATGGATGTCACAGGAGGGATTTGGGAATAAAGGATTCGAGTACAAGTATACAAATGACGCCATCTGCTTTTTGTGTCACCCTGTGTTCCCCATCTCCCCGAGTGCAGAAGTGGAAGGTCTGGGTTTCACGGCCACAAGTAGAGCTGTGAAAAGCTGAATCCTTGCCCCATAATTGCACTGCAATAAAAAAATCAAGGCTGAAAGTCCTATCTGAGTTTAGGCACAAAATGAGTCAACAGGGAAAGTGCATCTTGTCTTGCTAATGTGCAGAAACTGCTGAACACCACCACCAATGCTGTTATGAGCTGGAATTTACAGAGACAATTTTTTTTTTAAGTTTATTTTGAGAGAGTGCATGAGCGCATAAGTGGGGGAAGGGCAGAGAGGGAGAGAGGGAATCCCAAGCAGGTTCTGCACTGTCAGTGTGGAGCTCAACACAGGGGTTAATCCCACAACCCTGAGATCATGATCTGAGCCAAAACCAAGAGCTGGCCGCTCAACCGACTGAGCCACCCAGGCGCCCCTACAGAGATGAGTTTCAGTTTGGGACTTTTCTAGGCTGGGAGCCACCACACCATTCTCCACTTACCTAGGTTGTCTTTAATTATTCATGGCACCTGTGCCCAGCTTTGCTGAGGATTTTCTGAGGATGTGTAGTGTGCTCATGTACAAGCGCATATAATCTTCCTCAGTCTATGGTGGGGTTACGTCCTAATAAACCCATTGTAAATTGAAAACATCGTAAGTTGAAAATGCATTTAATACACTTAACCCACTGAACAGCAGAGCTTAGCCTGGCTACCTTAAACATAGCTCAGAACTCTTACATTAGCCTACTTTGGAAAAATCATCTAACAGAAAGCCTATTTTATAATAAAGTACTGAATACTTCATGTAATGTATTGAATACTGTACTGAAGGTGAAAAACAATGGTTGTATGGGTACAGAATGGTTTGAGTGTATCAGTTATTGACCCTCATGATCACATGGTTGAATGTGAATTGTGGCTGCTGCCAGAGTATCACACTAGTGTTAGTCTAGGAAAGATCGAAATGCAAACTTCCAAGCATGGTTTCCACTGAACGCTTTCACACGATCATGAAGTCAAAAAATCAGGGCACCTGGGTGGCTCAATTGGCCAAGCGTCCAACTCTTGACTGCAGGATCATGAGTTCAAAGCCCCGTGTTGGGCTCCATGTCGGGTGTGAAGCCTACTTAAAAAAAAAAGAAAAAGGCCCTTGGCCCTCACTGTCCCAATGAAGTAAAAAAATCATTAGTTGAACAACCTAAGTTGGGGACTGTCTGTACTCACTCTCAGAAACTCAACCCCTCATGATCTCAAGCTTCTCGGGGGGAGGGTGGGGAAAGTAGGAACTCACTCCAGACTTCAGCAGTAATGGTGGGTCTAAAAAACGATTCACAGGATTGCCTGTGAAAACAAGTCTTGCAAAAGGTGGTGTATCTTTCTTTTACAACAGAATTGTGATTTAATAAGAATTTTTAAATCCTGCAGAAATACCCTATATACGGGGTCTGTTCACTAGTAAGACATTTTACTTTGGCACACATTTTGGTTTTAGGACGCTATCCACTCTATTTTCTTTTTTAAGTAACCTCTACACCCAACGTGGGACTCAAACTCACAGCCCTGAGATCAAGAGTCACATGCTCTACTGACTGAGCCAGCCAGGTGCCCCAGACACAATCGACTTTAAACTGATCCTGAGATTTAGAAAAGACAATCTGTAATAGAAGTCCAATTATTACCATTGTGCTGTGCTTAAGAAAAACAGGGTTGTCAATGTTAGGGAAATAAAATCAGTGTCTGTAAACACAGAACTTGTGAAACACCCAGCTTTAGCAGCAACATCTGAATAATTTAAGCATTTTCATATCAAGATTGCTTAATTATTTGGAAAACCATAAAGATTACTAACAATTATTAGGTTAATATAATGTAGAAAAACAACTAATGAGTATAGCAGGAGATGGTGAAAACAAGCGGACTTTTTGCCAAATTTATAGATGGCATCAAAGTCAGAAATGCCCTTTAGATGGATAGTTCGCTGATATTGAATTCAAGTTTGAGGTGTTTGTGTTTCTCTTTGCTGTAGGTGGAATCTTTTTTAAGTTTGTTTGATCGTTTCCTTATTTATAGAACACATGAGCAGGGAAGGGTCAGAGAGAGAGAAAATCCCAAGCAGGTTCCACACTATCAGCATGGAGCCTGATACAGGGCTCGAACACATGAACTGTGAGATCATGACCTGAGCTGAAACCAAGAGTCAGGCGCTTAACCGTTTAACCAACTGTGAGCCACCAAGGAGCCCCTGCAGGTGAGCTCTTTTGGGCAGATCATTGTAAAATCTGTTCAACACCCAACTAGCAAAGTAGAACTCTTGGTAATGTTAACTCAATAGTTTTCATCAGTGTGATCTTTATACTTTTAGGAAATAAATATAATATACCACATTTCTCTTAAAAGATTTAGGTAAATAAAATAAACATGAGCCAATATAACATTTATTCTATATTAATAGTCAGTACATATATTAATTCAGGTTAAAACCTTTTTTCTACAGAGTATTTCTTTAATATTAGCATCTGATCCACAGTCCTATAGTACTAATTTTAATGAGAAATACAAAATGGAACTTTTACTTTCATAATAGCTCATCCACTTAACATTTTTACAGACAAAGAACTACTATAAATATGTAACATTATGCAGGCTTTTTTCTGCACCTGTTCACAAATCATAATGAATATAACTGTGTAACTATTTAGAAACTGAATGCTTTCAAACTGTCCCTGTATTTAGATGACCGCCTCCCCACACTGGGCAAATTAACCAGTGTCTCTTTATTCTCCCCTCTATGGCACTCATGGTGCTGCATTGCCTGTGGCTCTTTGCCCTAATCCCTGCCCCAGTTCCTGTGGTTGCTGTTGCCTGGCTTGAGCTCTTGGAGGGCTGGGAGCCCGTCTTCTTCACCAAACAGTGTTGGGCATATGTTATACCCAACACATGTTGAACCAAACTGAATTGAATCAGGACATCTAAATTTCATGGAGCTTCCTTCTGTTTAATTTTTGTAACTAAATAAGGATTGCAAGAACTTTTTTTCAAAAATGTATCATAAAATGTACTATTGATTGAATTCTGCATAATAAGAAACTTTATGTTACAGGATGAAACATCATAGGAATTTGAACCTAAAGAACCTGAAATCATAAATGAGGACTTAAAAAAAATTTTTTTTCAGAAATGGCAGGCAGAAAAGTCAACCCCTGATGTATTGAGTATCAGATGAAATTAGAAAGACTTTACATATCTGAATAAAGTTGAGATTAAAAGGATCTTTCCAAACAATGGGGTTCTAAAGCCTAACAATTATTTTAAAAATTCTGCTGGAAACCCCCCACCCCCACAAATGAACTCATAACTATAAAAAATAAGGCAACTTGAAGTTAAACATTTATGAAGTTAACTCTGGATTGCATGCAAAGGCCAGATTTGACTGGTGCCCTCCCATGACTAATGGACTTTAGCAGTAAGGCTTTTCACAGATACTCATGAAATAAGATAATCTCTCAGAAATAAATTAGAGTTTCTTAGACTCCACTAAATAGTAGACCAATTAAGATCATCACAAACTTCGTGCTGTCAAATGCCTTGAAATTGCCTTGAAAGAAAATTATGCAGACAGCTTTTCTGAAGAACTCCATTTGTGCCACATGCTTATTATTCTTTGAGGTGGAGGAGGAGGCAGGGAACATAATTTCTGTTTGAAAGTTCTTTTGTTTTCTGCTACCTTCACTTAGATATTACCCAGTACTATTTTTATACCCTATAAAGTACTTTGAGAAAATGTTAAGTGAATAGTGCTAGAGAAAATAGAAGAGGGTTTTCATATTCACTGGGTTGTAAAGCCAAGTGAATAATACTGGACTCTTAGAAGGGGGAAGATAATGTGCCGAAAAAATTAACAAGCATCCAATAAACCAACCCACCTTGTAAAATCCTAAACTCAAAGACAAACTGAATCCCAACTAATTAATAAGTGTTCATTAAAAGCAGCATTTATACCACAGCACGTTTAAGTGAAAATTAATGTAGTGTCATTGAATTGCCTTTTAAACGATCATTTTAATCATGTCAAATGGATATGAATTGAATAGGAACCTACTTAAATTCATTTAATGTCTCGCATATAAGGTCGAATTGCTTAAAATAAACACTATTGAAATGAAACATATTTTATAAGAGACTTCCAAGTTATGTGACTCCTGCTTGTGTCTACAACAATACAGTTTGGATCACCTTAGAATTCCTTTTAATAGGATTTGGCCATGTGGCAGGTATATTTAGATGGAGACCAATTAATTTCTGGATTCCTTTTTCAAACTGGAATCCTACTTATTTAACTCCCCAGATATTCTCAGTAGGAAAGATTAAGGAAAAACCAATTAAGATGAATGCAAGTGGAGTTACACATCTTACCACAGAAACAATCAATTATAATACATTCTAACCAAAAATATATATCAAACCATAGTGGAAAAAAAAAAAGTAGAAACCTAGGACTAGAGAAAGTGCTATTTTAACAAAAATAATTACACATATTTATCTTGCATCTGTTTTTAAAACTCCCAAATAAATATGCTTAAGCCTTCCAAAATATTTTCAATCACTGGTAAGTGCTGTGCTCTGTGCTCATTCATGAGAGATTACTAAAAAGTTTACAATGCAAGTATATTGGCTTGAGCCATTCTGGCAGTAAGTGAAGACAGGATTCTTCAAAACAGTTAAAACGCACCAACTTTGATCAGGTTTTTAACAATTGTTCACTTTTAAATATGATCTGGTATTTGCTGGTAGCCATCCAAGTCCATTAGCACCACAGAGAGTGAATGAAAAAGAGTAGTTTTAGGGAGAATGACTTAGCAGTCTTTTTTAAATGTTTAAAAATTGTACACTAAAAGAAATTCATTTCTTGGGTCATGTGTTTTTGAAAATCCACGCTCACATTGCTAAATTGAAGGATTTTTGTGGGTTTCTGGTCCCAAGGTTATAGGCATGAAGGTAGGAAAGTCTGGGGGGATAATTTTGCACCTCAGGAAAGAATCTTGCTAATAATATCCATTATTTGGTTCAGTTCCAAAGTCAGATTAGGTTTTTCTGCCAGAGGTCTCAAGATGTACTCACAGCAAGAAACAAAGAAGGTTCTATAGGACAAATTAGCACATACTTTCTATACGTAATAATGCTGGAAGTCACCTAGATCATTTACAATCATCCAATGTATACTCTTTTCCCCAAGAATGTACAAATATTCTTTAACAAATACCTTACAACTCAAATGGAGAGCTCTTCATACTTCATCCACTTTCAGAGTAATGCCGCCCCTTAGACAGTGGGGGACTCTACAGTTTGAACCTTTACCTGTGAGGTAGGGAAGTGTATTGTAGTATTATGGCCATTTCACACAAGGAAAGATTGAAATGTAATTACTTTTTCAAAAAATATGGTAATTATTAATGAGATCGGTGATTTAAATAACCGAATAAAATGCAAACAAGCCCTTATGGTTACATTAAGTTCATTTTTTTCTGTAAGGGATTAGCTGGACTGGAAATACTGATGAAAAAGTTATTTTTCAAAATCCACGTAAAATGTTTGTTACTGGTATCTCAACACAGAGGCACAATGAGAGAATACTGACATTTAAAATTCAATGTGCTTTAGCAGTAACTTTTTAGTTTTTCTATTCAACTATGTACTTGGCTCCTTCTTGGTCAAGAATGGACAATATTTTCACCAGGTTATTATGATTTCCTAGTACTTTCACTGCCAGGCAGGCTTTGAATTCACGTTCCCTCTTCGAGGAGAGGTTGATGAATACGGGCTCTAGAGAAGCAATCCTGCAAGATGAATCCTATGTTATCTGTGATAATTTGTTACTCGGGCAGTGTGCCTTCCCCTGGATGGAAAACAATGATCTCACTTTTTGTTGCTGCTGTTGCTGTTGCTTAGCTTTTCAGGTTTTGTTTTTAAGCTTTTCAGTAGACGACCCCATGCAGAAATGGATTTATACAGGTCTGCTGGAGGCAGAAGATGGAGAGCGAAGATGCCCTGCCTGTTTCTACACCTTTGCACTTGGTAATTATTTGTCTGTCTGAAGTAAATTGTGAATGGCTTGTGTACAGTATTTAAGCAGGACTAGAAAAACACTCATGTTTAATTCAAATATGCACATTCTGCTGAAACTAAGAAAAGGCAATATTTTTTTGAGGTAAGACTACTGCCTATGACTGTAACAACTATAAATCACACATTCACAAAAATAGCTCACCTTCTTCACCATTTTAAACATAAAAGTGCACTGTAGGGGTGGGGGGGAAGCTTTGAAAATCGAATGTGATGTTAACCTATACACAGGATCGAACTATCAAAGGGAAACCAGGCTTTGTGACATCAGAGAACAGTAAAGAGTTTATGTCATCCCATAAGTGCTCAATTAATACAGCTTCCTTCCCCCAAGTACCCCAATCTCCACATGTCATTTTCACACCTCCCTGTATGTCACTGTGCATTGCAATCTGTATGGGCTTCCTCTGATCCAGAAGTGACTACATCTCAGGGGGAGAAAGGGTTTTATAAACGTAATTCTTTAGCACTTCTGGATCAGAACTGTACCTTTAAATTCCACAGATGATAAATCCCTCATTTGTTACTGAAAAAGAAATGCCGCAAGTATGTAAAATAATTCAGCCAGCATTAAGCTTTTTTTCTTTTCCTCCCATGATTTGGAAATTAAGTCACTGCAGAAGATTGTTTATTTTATTATCATCAGAGGCCATTTCATTAATCAGCTGTTCTATAGACAACTGAATAGCATTCTTGACAAGAGAAGAAGCCGTTTCTTTTAAGAGTGTTTCGTATTGTTCTGAAGTTCTACCCTCAAAACCACTATCATTAGCAAAAACCCCTATTTGCTCATTTTCAATTGAAATTAAGAATTGCTTAGGGACATTTTTAGATTTCTTAACATCAAATTCACTGATTTCAGTGTCTGTAATAATAATAGCGATTGGCTCCATTCTTTTGCTTTCTTCTGGTTTTGGTTTCTCTGCAGTGACCTCATTTCCTCTAAGCTCTGATTCCTGGCTCAGTTCAGTATCTTTTGGCTCACTCTCTTCAGCAACCATCTCTCCACTTTCGTGCTGTTTCCAATTTGGTCCACTTTCTAGGATATTGCTTTTGGCTTCTTCCACAATTTGCTGATCTGGGACTGCAGGTGAGGGAGGAACATCAGAAGCCACCGGCAGTTGCTGTTGTGTTTCTGAAGGTTCAAGTGGGCTTGCTTGCTGGGGTTGAACGCGTTGTTTTTCCTCAGTTGTTTCAGTATCTCGTTCAATGACTAGCGTTCCTGTGTGAATGGCAGAATGCCCCGTGTCTAACCCAAGTTCTACTGCAATCACTTTTTCCCCAGGTGCCGTTGTGCCGTGGCTCACATTTGGCTCACAGAACTCATCGCCCCCTTTCTGTGAGACAGCTTTACTCACATCCTGGGGCAACTTGGGCGTGGTTGCCTGGTCATCGGATTGGGTCGGAGCTTCCGTATCCAAACGTTCAGCCTCTCCCTGGACTCTGAGGCTGCAGTCGGAGTCTTCTATAATTTTGGAATGATTACTTCTTTTCTCTCCTTTTGAGAATTTTATGCAGGGAATCTTGAGTCTGGATTTTGCCTTTTTCCTAGAAAGATCAGCATCCTCAGCACTGATTTCAGGTTTCACTTTAGCCTCAAAGGGCTTTTGCTGCTTTGAAGCTTCTGACCTTTTCCTGTGCGTTACAAGACGTTTGATTGACACCCAGGCCCCCACTGGGGCCTGGGGCTGATCAGAAGCTCCCACCTCTGGGAGGCCCGTTCTTGCTGCACCAGCAGCTTTAGAGCTAGCTTTGGGCTTCATCTCTTTGGCTGCTTTCTTTCTTCTCTTGAAGCAAAGCACTGATGCTTTTTCCTCCTGCCGCTCATCTTGAGGACTAACTTCTGTGGGTCTCTTCTCATCCTTGCTTTCGACTTGAATTTCAGAAACTGTGGCTTCCATTTTTACATTACACTCGTTCTTTCTCTAGAAAACTATATTCTTTCTTCCTTAGCGGCCTTTATGACCAAAAAGTGGGCAAAAATACCATACTAAGTAAAATTTCTTCCAGATGTATTCACTCTTTTTGTCTTACTCCAGTTATTTTAGGTGGCTTCTCCAGTGTACAACTCCTAGTTTCTCTATTACTTGTAATCTCCTCTCTTTAATTTCTTCATGAAAGCCCTTTACGGGATAGATTTTTATTTTATTTAAGGATCAACCTGATGAGAGAAAAGAGAGTGGCATTTTATTTCACCATCAGCCTATTGTTTCCTAGGAAAACAATTTCCTAGATTTCCGTCGAACGTATATGATTCTACCAGGCACGTTTCCCACAGAATAACTTACTGAAATAACTGGAGAATTAAAATATCAAAAAGATTCCCATGTGAATCTATTTTCCTCTACTCTCTTTCTTAAAACTTCATCTTGGATTATTTGCAAATCTGATATCAATTCTTTCATTGCGCTGTCTTTACGAATGTTTATGACTCAACCAAGTTAACAAAACAAACATTAACAAAACAATGAAAGGCAAGGTGATACGCAAGCTAGGGTAATTTTTATTATATGCAGTAAAGAATTCTGCAGCTGCAAAGGATCTTAGAGATTTTTCAAGCCCAGCCAGATGAAGAAATCGAGCTCCAGAGTGGGTGGTTGGACTGCTGAAAGCCATACAGTTAGACAAGGTCATAGCCAGAGTTAGAACTGAAGACTTTGCCTCTCCGATGTTCTTTCCATTCTACCATAAGGTTTCGGTTCTAAAAATGTATGTTCTGTCAGGGAGGTGCTACTTTTCATACATACTTTCAGGAAATTTAACATCACTGTCATTCACCACTCTTAAATGTAGTTGTATGGTTTTGACATTTTTTTCCGTAAGTATCTACTGTTCAAAAGTTTTCCACAATGAGCACATAGCCAAAGTTCAGTAAGAGTGAATGATAATAAGAACTAACATTTATTGAGCAGCATCTGTGCCTTAGGAAAGGCTAAGCACATTTACATACATCTCTAATCTTCCCCACAACATTACGAAGTGAGTAGGTGCTGGTATCACTATCTGCAGAGGAAGAAACTGAGGCACAGAGTTAAGCAACTTGCCTGAGATTCCACAGCTAGTAGGTAATCTTTGGTTGAATCCAAGCTGTGAAAGTGTGCAACAGAGTTTTATCAGGAAAATGAATTATTTGGAGATACTATTCTGCAGTAGATTCACTAGTCAAAAATGTTTTCATTGTTTAAATTTAACTTATGGTTATTTAACCATAACACAGCCCATGAACTCATAATTGAACCAAGACTACACTGGGTTCGTGTTATTTTAAAATCAAGCTTCTGAAATTCCTTATATTTTGTTTTCTTGGTTCTGGAACTAATTAAGGAGCCAAAGATAATCGCTAAGCTATGTGATTGGCAAACTGATTGGTTACATATAAATATAAAATTAATCCACAGAATAGCGTGACCAACGAACAAAGATGTGAGGGGATGATCTCAACAAAAGTTGTACCAATTTTTGTTGATCAAAGTCCTAAAATAAGCAAGGGGACTCTTTCCTTGTACTATTTTTATGTAAATCCTTCAGCGTTGTAGGTTTATTTGGGCAGCTCTTGATTCTATGAACCACAAGAGGAACTGGAACTCTGCAAATCAGTTTATGATCTAAGTTTTCCCTTAGGTTGGATTTCCATACTCGATGCCCCTGATGGAAGGACAAGATCATCCCAGAACAGTGCGGGAACTAAAATATGAACATTGTAGGTGTCCCTCCTCAAATGATGCTTCCATACGCTCCAGAATCACAGCTGATTATAGCTCTCTCTTTAAGTCTTCTCCTGTCTCGGAGTTCTCAGCACCTGAGTGTTTACCAGCCAGAGAATGTATAACTAACAGAAATATTGAAATTAGACCATGTTTAAGACTGTAGGATTTGAAATTGCTCTGGATTGCCCAAAGACAACTGCCTGAGAAGCTCACTTGAATGGATATCACAGTAGAAATAAATTCCCCCAAAAACCTAACCGAAATGGGGAAAATACAATCTGAAGACCCTAAAACTTTGAAGAGTGTTAGTCTGCAGATGATTCCTCCTTAGCCAGCAGGGTACTCTTACCGCCACAGCAATCTTAAAGTCCCTGTTGTCATTTCCTGACCGAGTCTCATGTCTAACGCCCCTTTCCCCCTTGAGCAGAGAAACCCGGAGGAAAAGAGCGAGCCCCCTGCGAGGAAAGCTGCGAATCTCTCCCAGGGCCGGATGCGGACCACCAAGCTGCCTCCGGAGGAAGGCGGCTCGTTCGGCTGGACGCGCCTGGTGGCAGGTGCTGGAGCGCACGATGAAGAACTCAAAAAGGAAAGTGCCGGGGGCGTGGAACAGATAGCCCAGCTTCAGGCTGTCTGCACAAACAGAATGGCCAGGGGCCCCAAATCACATTCCTCTCAAATGAGGGTAAGGAAGGGCAAACGGTCCCCCCGCAACCCCTGCTGCCAGGACGAGCTGTAACGCGGAGAGGGCGGGTGGGCACAGCTGACCAGGGTGGCCGCTGGCTGGAGATGCGGGCGGACGGATGACCCTCCCGGTTCTTACCCCGGCCACCTCGGGGGCCCCGGTTGTGGGCGCCCACCCCGCCGCGCGGGCGGCCAGAGGACCTGACCCTGGCCCAGACCCCCTTCCCTGCCACCCCCTCGCCGTCCCTCACTTACCGAGGGCGCGGGGGTCCCCGGCGACCCGGCTGCCGAGGTCAGGGGGCGGCTCGCGGGGCAGGGCGCCCAGGAGGCTGGGAAGCCTCGGTCGTACCCGCAGTGAACAACCCTCTGCAGTGGGACCGCAGCCCGCGGCGCCCCCTCCCCAGAGTGCGGGGAGCGACAGCCCGCGGCTCCAATGCGCGCCGGGAGGGCGGGCGGGCGCGGGGCGGGGCCAGGGCGGGCGGGGGCGGGGGCGCGGCCTGCGAGAGGCTCCCCCCCACCCGCCCCCCCGCCGCGTGGAAGCGCACCCGGCGCTTCGAGCCCCCGCGCGAGTTCCCGCCGCGCGACCCTGTCCGGCCCGGGGCTGGGGACCACCCGCAGATGGGGTGGGGACAGGGGGAGTGAGCCCCGCACCTCCTGAGATGCAAAGTAGCAAAATCTGGTTTTAAATTATGGGCACTGCCATCGAAGCCCCCTCGACACACCAAATATTTAAAGACACAGCAGATACATTTTGAAAGGATTCAAAACTGTGCACGGTGAGAGCTCGTTTGGAGAGAAAATTACGTATATGAATTGAGACCAAAAAAAAAAAAACCACAAAAAAACAAAAAAAACAGAACAAAACACAGACACACACAAACCAGCTATCCTAGGAGTGGCTTTGGGTGCAATGGTGTTATTATGGTTCATTGCCAAATGGACTCTGAGGCCCAAGACCTAGACAGACCCTAATCTCCCTAGTCTAGGGGGCCAGGTGGAGGTGATACAATCTGTGTGCGGAGAAGGTCAGGGCACAGGAACCCAGCCCCATCCATCTTTTATACCTTATGTATTTACAATGTCTGCTTAATCTTGTCCCTCTCGATTAAGCGGGAGTGGGGATCAGGAGATTGCTTTCCTCACGATTCCAGTCCCAATCAGAGCAAAGGGCACAGGCAACATCTACCCTCCTTCCTGACTGGATGGCTAGGTTGTATATTTTCATACGTTTTCTGGGTCTTTGTCTAAACCGGTTACTAGCATAGTGAAACACACTGCAAGCATTTATTTGTACACTTAGCGCATCGGTTTCATTAACCAATGAGGTGTTGCTGTGAGGGCTTAGGTGTGAGGGCTTCAGGATTACCAGTACCTACCCGGGCATTCCTGGGAGTTCCAGCAGTGAGGTCCTCCCGGGGTTACAGTTCTGGGCTCCTCAGGGGCCCTCCCCGGGACACCGTCCAGATGAAGAACCTGTTCAGGCGGAGCAAAGAATTACCAAACAGCGCTGTACTTACTACCTCCATTCTTTGACAGGATTCTGATCTTCATGGAAATAAATCTGGTATCTGCTTTTGGATGTTTTTCCAGAAATACATTTTACCTTTGTGAGATTCTGTAGCTCTCACTGAGACTTAAGAAAGAAACACGAGGACCCAACAGCAAAGCCGAATCTAAGTTGTCGGGGTCTTAAACTTACAGGTAAAGTTAGAGATGAAAGCTGTAAAACAGGAAAAATCCATTAGCATCTACTTTAGTGGTAATTAAGAATTCAGTTTGTCTTTGTGCAGCCAACACCAGCCTGTGAAAATGCCGTTTATATTCCCAGATGGGTTGCTAACCTTGCTGACACTTTTGAACTTTAAACAAGCCAAAAGAAATCCATGGCACTCATAAACAACTGAGATGCTATTACTCATTGAGATCCAAGTTTCCCCAAATCTACTAGACATAGGCATTTACAACAATTTCAGGCAAAAATAAGATGAGCTTATCCAGATGAAGACAGGTAGGAGAGCTGTCTTATTAGGCAGGAGTTGGAAATAAAATAAGGGACAGGTAAAAAACAACAAAATCCACTTTAATGACTTGTAGATCGTTTATCACTTTTCTTGGGGAAAAAAAAAAGACTAGTGGAAGGGAACTGGTAAGAGGTTGAGGTAAATTGATTTTGTATTTGAAGGGAAGATTTCTTTACGGTATATTTCAAATAACTCATCCCCAACCTGTACCACATGTGCGTGCACACACACACACACACACACTCACAAAGAATATAGTACTATAAATAAAATACTGCACTGTGATTTTTCTTTAGGATATGACTACAAACTGACGCCATATCTGAATTTTAAGAAATGTATTCAGTACTTCATGCATGAAAGAAACCCGTCATCCCTGAACTCAAGTGACAGTTAGTAAGCTATTACCCATATCGTTGTCTGCTACTCCATTAGTAGCTTTTCATTATATAATGAGAAACAGGCTATAAATAGATTTCTCCAATGTGATGAGAAATTATCCTTCCTACAGCTTATCTTGTCAATATCACCAGCCATAGCGTGCCAATAGCATAGTTTGCTTGTTTATCTGAACTCCTCTTTACCTGATCTCAACTGGTCCTACCGTTTCTCCCATTCTGGCCCTCATCCCCCGGGCCTGGGCCTGTAGCTACCAAAATGGCTTAGAACTCCTTAGCAGTAATTCTTACACACATTTGAGAGACCTTCTGGGAATCAGCCCACCACCCTCTTCCCTGGTACACCATTAAATGAACTTGTGGCTCGTGTTCTCTGGTACTTTTATCTGTTTCGGGGCACCGTCCGGTTGGTTGTACCAGTGAACACACACTCAACGGGAGTTCTGTCGTAATCTGCTTTACTTGACAGTACATGCGTGCTGCCTCTTCTGAATTGTTACTACGAACATCTTCAGTGCATGGCGACAGCCTCTGAAGTACAGAATAGAGAAGGTCCGCTCTGTTCATCAGTAACATTACAAATAGGGGGAGGGAAAGCATCAGTGGCCCAGAAAAGGGTTAAGAACGGGGAGGCCAGTGATCTGGAAGGGCTCCTCGGCCCAAGGTAAAGACACTGGACTTTAGGGGCGCCTGGGTGGCTCAGTCGGTTAAGCGTCCGACTTCGCTCAGGTCACGATCTCACGGTCCGTGAGTTCGAGCCCCGCGTCGGGCTCTGTGCTGACAGCTCAGAGCCTGGAGCCTGTTTCAGATTCTGTGTCTCCCTTTCTCTGACCCTCCCCTGTTCATGCTCTCTCTGTCTCTGTCTCAAAAATAAATAAACGTTAAAATTAAAAAAAAAAAAAAAAAAAAAAAAAGACACTGGACTTTGTCTGGCAACATATAATATGTACTCCGAGCACTAATGCTTCTGCAGGTCTTGAATTTAGGCCTTCAATTAGCCTGCAGTTATTTATTTATTTATTTTTTAGCCTCGGTGCTCTTTACCCTTAAAAAAAACTTTTTAAGTAATCTCTACTCCCAGTGTGGGACTCAAACTCACGGCCCTGAGACCAAGAGTCACATGCTCCACTAACGGAACCAGCCAGGTACCCTCTTAAGAAGTGTGGTCACACTTCTTAACCACAGATCCAAGAATCAGTTTCACAAAACCCATGCTATTAATTGCTCAGCAGCCTTCCCAACCTCTTTATTTCTTCCCTCTGCTTCTTCCGCCTTTCACTCTCCCTTCCTTCAAGAGGGAAGTGAAATGGACACAGCTTTCCACCTGTCACAAATGGGAAGTCTGCTTCTGTACCACGTGGCAGGGGCTGCCTTCCAGGAACAGCTCTGATGGGCAGAATAACAGGAGCAGAGGCTTTAGCGTCAGACTTAAAAAGTCCATCTGGCAGGCAGCAAGTAGTGCAATTTTGAAGTCTGCCTTCCTGCAAAATGGAGATACAAACCTAATTTACAAATTTGTTCTGTTATCATTTCTCTTGACACATTTCTAGCCAAAGGTCAGCTCCCATTTTGAAGCTAGAGGTCACTTTTGAGCAACTCCATTACTAACAATTTACCCAACACGTGCTTCTACACAGACGGCACAGATGCGTGAGAGAATATTCGCTGCTCTCATTTGTAACAGCAATAACCATGAAACGATGGTAAGTGTCCATCGATAGAGGACTGCTGAAATACTACACAGCTGTAAAAAACAAGGTGTGTCTCCAGCTGCTGACATAGTAAGATCTCCAAGATATACTGCCAGGGGGAAAAAGCAAGTGGTACCGTTTGAATTTTTACTGAAGACATTTTACTCCTCCTTAGGAAAATTCTTGCATTCGTGATAGTCCATTCATTCTAAGCAGTATCTGGTAAAAAACAGTTTGGACTACTTATTATATTAGGGGTTTGTTTGCTATCTTTGGCTTATACACCCTCCACTCACCTTCTCCCACCAATCGTGTTCACTATTCCTACCAATATTAAGGACATAAACCCACCTGGCTTTTGGTGATGAGGAAGCCTAAATCCGTTAAGATGATCTTTGAGTCACCACGTCTAACAATAGCCTGCTTTCTTCCCTTATTTACAAAATGAATTCCCGGCAAGTCCCATTCCAGATGACGTCTCATTAGGACATTAAAAAACCCCATCAAAGGGGCGCCTGGGTGGCTCAGTCGGTTAAGCGTCCGACTTCGGCTCAGGTCATGATCTCACGGTCCGTGAGTTCGAGCCCCGCGTCGGGCTCTGTGCTGACAGCTCAGAGCCTGGAGCCTGTTTCAGATTCTGTGTCTCCCTCTCTCTGACCCTCCCCTGTTCATGCTCTGTCTCTCCCTGTCTCAAAAATAAATAAAAATGTTAAAATAAATAAATAAATAAATAAATAAATAAATAAATAAATAAAAATAAAAAACCCCATCAAAAACAGTGAACTCTGTGCAGACGGGGCCCAAATGATGCTTTGGAACAGGAACTGACACCATCGTTGTGAACAATGTGCCAGGCACTATACAAAGCATGGTGAAGCTTGGGCTCCGCACTCATGATCCCTTTACCATATGCCTCCGAAGCACTGCCATCAATTCTTTGGATGGCAAAACTGACTGCATGACAACACCGACGTGAACCCAGGGAATTAAATGTAATAAAACCAAGGACACCGGGACAAATATTGCTCTGCCAATGCCAGCAGTGTTTACATCAGCATCAATGGTGATGCAACATCTCCTGGAAGGATCCAACGCAGGAAGATAAGGGAGAAGAGGGAGGAAAAAACAGGAGAGGAAGAACAGAGAAGATAAACAAGAAGAGGAGGGAAAACATTTCAGGGAAAAAAACATTCCGGAGGGAGGGGTAGAGCCCAGGGCACATGGTACAAGCCCAATCAACATTTGCTGAACCAACAGAGCAGACAGGATGGACCTGTAGTTAGTGCTTCACGACCGTCCTTCCTGAAGACTTAAAAAAATGAATGGTGCTAAAGCTGTGCCAGAAATGGGACCTCCAAGGAAGTTCAGCACAAAAACCTGGATAAGTGTGACTTTCTCAGGTCTGTTTTAAAGGAACAATATAGAAAGGTACGTGATTAAAAAGGCACATTCTCTATACCCTACTTCCCCCTCAACCCTCTCAGGAGGGATCCCGATTGTGTCCCCCTCAAGAACTCTGCGTGCATGTGCCATTTACCCCTTTGAACACAACAGTGTCAATAAAGAAGGTCTTGCAACTTGTTTCTTCAGTCCCGGGTGCCTGCTGGCAAAGGGGCTCCCGCAGGACAGCAGTGATACTGTAGCACAGTCTGTTAAGGCTAGAATTTATATTTAAACATCCAGATTGCAAAATCATTTCCTTTTATTCTGTGGAACTTCAATCAAGTAAGTTGACTTGTGCATGATTTATGTTAATTTATACATGGTGGTGGGAATTAAGACTGAAGAAAGGCTCCTGGGGAAACTTCTGCTCTTTCTTTCAGAAGATCTTCAGGGCAGGGGCTGACTCCTCTCCACCTTCCCCACACTTCCTAACCAACAGTCGGCCCGAATAGACACTGGCCAAATGTTCAGAGCGGCTCCTCGAAGAGGGGAAATCTAGAAGGAAAAGGACATGAGAAGTAAACGTTCCTCTACGAGCTGAAACACACCCCCACCCCCACCCTGCAGCATCCTCCTTTTGCTCTGCCAAAGCTGCTAACGCTTCCATCCTTCCCACAACCAACTCCAGGAGGGCAGGGTTTGCCCACGGACCTGAACACAATGCACGCCACTCTTCTACTATGGCTATGTGAACACTGTTCGGGCCGGGAGTGAGCCAGGGGGACACCTCCAGTGTCACATAAGTCCCCCAGGCATGGAGCACACCGTCTCTGCTCCCTCTGCAGGGACTTGTGTAAGCACCCATCCTTGCGGCTGCTGGGAAGAGGACTATACTTTGCCATCAGCCGGACCTTTACTTTCTTAAACAACCTGAGAGTTTTCGTTCTGCATTATTACCCTCTGACACCCTTGTCTTCAATGGCTCCTTCTAGTTAGTGTTGCTTAATTCCTAGACTTGTAACTCTAGGTCACTTGCAGCTGTCAGGATTCCCCTTCGTAATTGCCCAGATCAGGACTCAGTTTCCTGAAAACCAGGTCTTTCCTTTTCTTAGTTTATTCCCCGTTTTGCTGGAGGACACTGCTAAATACCTTCCTAGGAAGGGAGGTGGGGTGGCACAGCTGGACGTGTCTGAAAACATCTGGATACATTTGGTGGGGTGTTAAGCACAGGTGGGGAGTCAGCTTGCCCCGTGAACTTGGGAGTCTATTCTTCCATTGTCGAAAAGTCCCTTACTGCTGATAAGAAGACAAGTCTTCAGTCTGATTCCTATTTTCTCATAGACAAACCATTTTTTCTTTTCTGGAAAAGGCTTTTTAGGATTACATCTTTGATGTTTTTGAAATTTCAACTAGATGTATCTAGGGAAGGCTCATTCATTGTGACGAGTACTTGGGAGCCTTTCACTTAAGACCCCATGAAGTCCTAGACTCTTTCCTCTTCTTTTCTACATTCTGGAACATTTACTCAACTCCTGCCCACCATCTACTCAGAGTACACAGACCCCTAGTGGCACCTGCCTTCCAGGGTGCCAACAACTCAGAATGCAGCCTCCGCACCAGTCCCTCCAGAGTTCACGAGACGGTGGCTTTCTCCCCTACACTGCCCCTGAACAAGCCACGCTCTTCGTCCAAAAATGTGTTGAGATATTTCCTTCATTGGTCACTGCAACTCTCCCCTCAGTGATGTTTGGAAAGAGAAGTTCTGAAAGTATCACAACGGGCATTTTCAGAGCGTTAGCTTGAGTCCCATAATTCATAACTGTGCCTTGTAAGGAAAAAAGCAAAACTCTCACAGTTGACAACTTACCTGTTTAGAACAACCCATTCACCTGTTCAGTTTCAGGGTCCAAATCAATATCATAGAAACAGGGCCGGGTGGGGAGTCCAGGCATTGTGCTCATCTAGGAGATGTGAAATAGCAGTAAAAATAAAGTGATCTTCGTTTCCACCTTCCCTTCAGATAAAAAGCCCAAGGCACAAAAACAGAATATTATTTTTACAGTTGTCAATAAAGGGGCACTCTTCTTGTTACACACCAAGTCACCGATCCTGTTATGGTCTCACAGAGAGACCAGCGAGTCTTCAGCAAGCCAACACTGGGCTTCACTACCATCTTCCACATTGACCACTGCAACAAGAAGTAGCAAGGAAGGCCTTCCACCTACATTCTCTAAGGCAGGTATGGGGATGCTGAGGAGTCTCCTCCCCCCTCCTCAGCCCTCATAAGACCAAAGGGAGGTGCAGGGTTTGTCTGCCTTTTAATTTTGTTTTAATTTGTTTTAATAAGTCTGGGGTTGGGGTGCCCGGGTGGCTTGGTCGGTTGAGCATCCGACTTTGGCTCAGGTTATGAACTGGCGGTTCATGGGTTCGAGCCCCATATCAGGCTCTGTGCTGACAGCTTGGAGCCTGGAGCCTGCTTCGGATTCTGTGTCTCCCTCTCTCTCTGCCCCTCCCCTGCTCATGCTCTGTCTCTGTCTCAAAAATAAATATAAACAGGGGCGCCTGGGTGGCTCAGTCGGTTAAGCGGCCGACTTCGGCTCAGGTCACGATCTCACGGTCTGTGAGTTTGAGCCCCGCGTCGGGCTCTGTGCTGACAGCTCAGGGCCTGGAGCCTGTTTCAGATTCTGTGTCTCCCTCTCTCTGACCCTCCCCTGTTCATGCTCTGTCTCTCCCTGTCTCAAAAATAAATAAAATGTTAAAAAAAAAAAAATTTTTTTTAAATTAAAAAAAAAAATAAATATAAACATTAAAAAAAAAAAAAAAAAGTCTTGTGTTGATGCCCGTATCATTCTGCTTCAGCAGCACATTAGGAATTAGTATCCGTTAACTTGGGCCAAGACATTTCTGTACAAAATCTAAATAGTTTTACAATCACTGTTCTTAGGGGTCCAGTTTGGCCTTCTAAAACTGAGCTTGTAATGCCTATGGATTATATTTGTACTTCCTTCTTTTCTAAAGACCTGGCTTTGACAAAAATCTACCTCGCGACAAATCCTTAAGGCTTGTAAGTAAACTTTCACCTGTAACAGTATCTTGTATAATGAATATGTACAAGTTCCAAATCAGATCCAGACAGGAAAAGAGTTTAAGCTGAACTTCCACAACTTAACGATAACTTCCCAGAACGTTCTCTAGGGACCTGCTATCAGTCTCTATTCTGGAACTCTGTAAGCAACTGGTGGGTGTGTGGACAAGAAGGGGGAAGGAAGGGATTGGTCCTCAGACCTAGCAGAAAAGCCTGGAGGTGACGGTGAAGATGACGGGCTTGTGCCCATTGATGCAGACATGCTACTGGCAAACTCAGGCCGGACCTGTCAGTTTCGCCTTCCCCTCGATGGCCAACCCCCTGCACGCACATCAAAAGCGAGTGCCCAGTGCAGCTCCTCCTATTACAGCTGGCGGCTGCTGACAGTGTCTCCAGAGAGAATAACACCCGTTTCTGTGACAGTCAAGATGCCAGGCCAATGGTTTAACATTCCTATCGAAAGGTAACTTCTCTAAATCCCCAGGACCGAAGAATGTCGTCACAAAGCTGAACCTCCTGCTCTCTGCAGTGGCTGAAGGGGCACCAGCTTGCCCCACGCTGAGAGCTGAGTGGAGCAGGGCACACATCTTTAATAACTTGCCCAAGGCCAAAACCAGCAGTGAAAACGGGATGTGGCATTAAAGTTACACACTTCAGACTTATAATGCTACCTCTTACCACTTTCTTTCTATCTATCCTGAAAGAGTAACCCAGCTCCAGCAGGAGATCTGTTGGTTTCTTTTCCATTATGAATTGGCTCAGTTTACTATTTCGATCCTGTACTGCAGGTAAGGACTAGCTGCAGGTATAGGACATTGGGCGGACCAAAGGGGGAAACCTAGGCACAGGATCAGCATTAACCTGGGAAGGTCAGTGCAAACTGTGAGTGTGCCCTTCAGCATTCTCCCTCCCTTGTTAGCAAAGCTCCTTCTTTAATATGCACGAAGTCATAAGGAAGCATTTGATAATTCATCTTGAAGCAGAAATAAGCAACCTCATTTTCCAAGTCCAAAGGGTTCAATCGCATTTTAAGGGGGGAATTCTTTACTCAGAAACAACCAATTCCTTGAGTTTCAGGCATAAGCTGCAGGCCTGTCAAGATGATCAGGGAAGGTTGGAGCCTCTGTCCCTACCCCCTACCCCCCTACTGTTGGCCGGACTAAATTAATCTGTGAAAAGTACCCAATGAATGTCAGTTGTGATGATACATTAGCACTACACAGACTATCGATTAGGCCTGTCCTGGATTCAGTCAAGGTCATACTGCCCCTGGGAAACTGATGAGAACTGTTACTCATCACAAGTAGTCATGGCTTCACCCTTGAAAGGACACCAGGATGATCCACAGCAAGAGGATTAATACTAACAGGCCCGACGCCAGCTTGCTCGTCAGCCATGGACTCTGCTCAGCTGGCACTTGCTTGATAGCTTCAGTGATCAATTTCAGACGAGAAGCACAGATGAACCACCCCCCACTTTGCCTGCAGCACTCACTTACCGTCCCCACCAAGGGGTACAGAAAACCGGCCCCGACGCTGGCACGGATGTCGCGGATGGGCAGGACGAAGCCTGTGGGCACGCCCTTCTGCTCTGGGTTGTGAGACAAGGACAAGTGTGTTTTGGCCATGCAGATGGGCAGGTTCCCAAAGCCCTGGGGAGAGAAAGAAACAAAGCAGGACAAATGAAAGGTTGACAACAAAGAACATCTGGGCATCGTGATGATACGGATTCTTCAATTTACTTAAAACGTCTAATTCCTGGGGCACCTGGGTGGTTTAGTCGATTAAGCCTCTGACTTCAGCTCAGGCCATATTCTCGTGGTTCATGAGTTCAAGCCTCATGTGGGGCTCTGTGCTCACAGCCCAGCTCCTGAAGCCTGCCTCAAATTCTGTCTCCCTCTCTTTCTGTCCCTCTCCTGCTCGTACTCTGTCTCTCTCTCTCAAAAATAAATATTAAGAAAATAAAAAACAATAAAACATCTAATTTCCTTTACATACACCTCTACCTCACTGACCTCAAGCTCTGTATTCTAGACCCTCCCCCACCCCCCAAAAAAAGAATCACTGTTGGGTGAGGGAGGTAAACATCCACAACCATATTCCAAAAGCGAGTATTTTATTTTCATCCATACAACCTATTAAAAATGATAGTTTGGAGCAGATGTGAGGACACAACTGAAGGCAGGCTCTCAGTATTTGAGGAAGACACTTCCTATTTCTCCATGGCTTTTCTACGCGTTCATATACCACCTCTGGGTAGATAAAGAACTGGACCACCTAATCCAAGCTCAGTATCCAGAGGGAAGAAGACTGTCACCCAGAGAAGTGAGGCAGTGGGTGCCCAGCAGGGTGGGGAGAACTCAGGGGCTCTGACACCCAGGCTGCTCTGTAAAGAGTTAAAAGAACCAACCAACCAAACACCCACCTGTTTTGTGTAAACGTCAGCTTTGTGTTGAGCTTCGGGGAGCAATTCAATGTCATCGGCCCCGTAGATCTTCTGCGCAATGATCCTGATTTTATCCTCAACTGGAAGCTAATGCACAGGAAAGAGGGGGAGATGCCATGACTGGACACACATGATGATGCTGAACTGGGCCACAGCTAGATCTAGGTCCGAGTTCCCACAAGGGCGAGAAGATGCTTTCACATACACATACAGATACACAAATAGTTTGAGGTGCATGTGGGTTACAAACATTTTCTTTTTTAATATCAAGCTCCAGATTTTATACGTGGAAAACGTCCCACAGAGGTAAAGTTACTGTGTGTGTGTGTGTGTGTGTGTGTGTGCGCGCACACATGTGTTATGTATATTCAGGACCTCCCTAGGTACGTCATAAACAATACTGCTGACTACCCAAGAATAATTATTTCTTCATAAATACAAAGTAGTGTTCTAATATTGGAGATCAGACTCATGTCAAACCAGACCTGGGATACTCCTGACGAAAGACTACCAGCATCCATCCAAGAACTCCCAGTTTGTTATGTGAGAGGCAGATGCTATTTTTAACATAAGGCAGTGACTGCAAACCACTGTTGCTTAGAAATAGCCATAAAAACAAAATCACCTACGTATTAAAAAAACACCCCAGTGACTTACACAACAACATGCACCGGGCGTGCTGCAGAAGGCCATGACTTGTGTGGCACCTGAAACAAACAGTGCCAGGCACGGAGGCCAGTGGTCTCTCACCCAGCGAGAGCCTCCCCCTCCACAGGGCTGCTCCGCTGGGGAATGAAATGCAAACCGCGTTAAGGAGAGACTGCCTAGAGGAAATGGGAAGGAAAGCTCCTTGGATGAGCAAAGTACTAAAATTAGGCAATAACCTGACTATGCTCCCTGGCAACTAAGGCTAACAGGACACATCGGGCGAATGTTGTTTTCTGAAAGGAGCAATAATCTATAAAGATAAAAATTTCCTTTGGAGCCACACAGTGCCAATTTAAGGAGAGGCTTTATATAATGGACAAAAATAAGGGGACTATTCAATCACGGCTGTATACAGACACGACAGAGATCGCTTTTCCATGTGTCTTATCATTGGAGCTTTATAAATGCTGAGGCACATTCAGAGCTTCTGAAGTGAAAGTACTTTCATTGAGGGGTGACTGAAGGCTAACAGGTGCTAAATAAGACAAAAAGCGGCAGATTCCAGTTTATCAGAACAGAGAAAATTCCAAGTAGAAACGAGTGATAAAGTCTTTATCACTCAACTTCTTCTGGGCCTCCTGCTGGTCTTCAAGGACTGGGGGTTCCTAACTCAGGTACTAAGGATGGAGCTTAGAGAGAGGCCCTATAAATGCTTTCTTTGCATGTGTGTACAGATTGGCATTTACGGCATTTCCTGAAAATATGATTGGTTGAACAGATTTTCAAACCAGTCTATAAAACTAAAGCCTAATGGGAAAATGTCAATGTCAATAGGACAATGTCAATGAAATGTCAGTGTATTTTATCTGCAAAGGGCAAACAGAAACAAGAGAATGTTAAAAACTCAAGAATACTTGGGTTTCTTCCCTCTACCTTTTTATGGCTATTTTTGAAAGTCTATGACTATATTTTAAAAACCAAGCCAGAACCAGCCTGGAAAATACAAGCAGAATTAACTACCACATCCATCCCATGTTCCTAACAAAGTTTCCAGGTGTCGTGAGCATGCTGCTTAATGTCTAATCACATCCTGAAATACACGGACAGATGGCTGAAAACAAAACACAACCCTACTATAAGAACAACGTTTCCCTGAACTCACTTTATCGCATCACAGAATAAGCAGTTACTCAGTGATGAAAAGAATACTAAAACCTGCCGGGATGCTTTGGCTTTGCACTAGAGCTTCTCTGCACGTGAGGCAGCCCCAAACCAGGAGGTGAGCTTGGGAGCACGCAGCTTTCCCCTGGTACTGGGAAGTGGTCAAAAAGCTTTTCTGAGCATGATGGAGCTCCCTGCCGATTTGCAACAACATGGCTGGTGCCTTGGGTTAAAGGCTGTAGTGAATTACACTACTGGTTCTACATTTAACCCTTTCTCCTGCCAGCAGAGAGAAGGTACCATGAGCCTTCCCAAAAGTTAGCCCGGGAGCCAACCTCCCAGAGTGTTCTTGCCTGGACCTGCTCCTCTGTAAATAAGCAGAAACATGCACTGGTAAGAAAGCTGTCTAGGGTTGAAAGCCCAGGCTGTGGTTGTGTAACTCACCTACGTGGGAATCAAACTCACAAGGCTAAAGACGCTAAACACGGGCTCTAAAGAGAGGCAGCCACACAGAAACCTCACTGTGCTTTTTTCTCCTTTTTGTTTTTGTTTTGTCTTATAGCAAGTAACCCACCTTGAGGTCATAGAGGAGCTGAAAGCTGCTGGGTGCCTGAGCTGCTCTCTGGACGGCCTGAGCTAGGGCTAAGGCGCCCTTGCCCCCTTCTGCCCAGTGAGTGCATTTCACAGCATCGAAAGCCCCGTGTTCTTTGGCGAGGCGGCTGACGAGGTCCAGCTCAGCTTCCGTATCTGTCCTGTAAAGGTAGCGCTTCGTGTTAAAGCATTGATGACAGGACAAACTCTTTTGAGCTACTCACCGATAAATGGAAACTAATCAAGTAATACTGACTGGGTTTGAATCCCGGCTCCATCAGTTACCATCTGGGTGGACTCCTGGCTAGTTATTTAATCCTTATGTGCTTTGGTTTCCATGTGGTACAATGGGACTAATCTTAGCACTTATTTCATTGGGATGTCATCAGGCTTAGTTGACAAACACATGCAAAATACTTAGAACATTCCAGGCACATCACAGGAATCAATAAATACTAGCTTTTTAAAAACGTTTCCTCCCATTCTGTTGTGGTTAGGCCATTATAACAAGACCAAAGCTAGCACTACAATACCTACACAGCCTACACAAGTTGCCTCTTGCACGAACACTTCTAGCTCAATACGGTTGACTCTTTGTCAAGATAATGTCCCACCAGACCTCCTAAAATAATAGAACTCTGTAGGGCTATGACCTTCTGTTAGCACAAAAGGCCTCTAGAGAACACAAAGAACATTTAACTTCAGGCCTATGTGTCACCCACTTCACCCAGTAGAGAAGGGGACCCATGGGAGCCAAAGCTGACCCTGGACCTTCAGTGGCAGGAGTGACGAGTCTGCTGTGGCATCTGTGGTGTAGCTCACACCACAGGCTCTCATTATTGGCTGCTAGAACACAGGCTTAATAACCAATACCAGTAGCTGGAGAACAAAACAAAGCTAAAAGCAGTGCTATACAGTCAGCTCCAGGAGATGTTTTCTGACCATTTTCCACAGTCCCGTTGACTCCTACTCTTTGTACTTACTTGAATGCATTCACAGCCACTACCACTGGAACTCCAAACATTCTGGCATTTTCAATTTGTTTCTTTAAGTTACTGAAGCCTTTTTCAACCAGCTCCAGGTTCTGTAAAAACAACAGGAAAGGTCCATGAGGTCAGCTGCAGGTTCTTCTTAAAAGAACTCCTTGAACCAGCAGCCAGCCACTTAGTCAGAACAAGCCAAGGGCAGATCTGCTGATGCATTTCGCACACCGTGGTGAGGGGGCGCTAGGGAGCCATAACCCTGGGCCAGCCTGTAACACTGGAGTGGCATCAGGCTCGTCTCCTGGCTCTCTTGAAAGCATGAGAGTGGGCATAGCTGCTGTCATCACACCACATCTTAATAGCATATTTGCTGTTTGCAGAGAATCAGTTGCTCTTAAGTAAATTATATTTATAGCCTTGTGTTTATAGATGTCATGTACTCATGTGGTACAATGGTACAAACTCTACTCAGCATCTTGCACAGGAGACAGAGCCTAGCACAGTGCCTGGGGTTCATTACACAGCCACCGCACGTGCCGTCAGAAAACACGAAGTGATCAGTGAGGCTTTCAAAGGTTCTAATGAGCTCAACCGTGTACCTTCACTCGGGACAAAGAAGATAGATGCCACCTTTAATAACCAAATACTATGACGTTTAAAGGAAAGTCATTAAGGAAACATACCTTTAAATATGTTAAATGTTAATGGCAGCTCTATTTGCAGCCTTGGAAAACTGCAAACACAAACCTCCTTCGATGGGGGACTGTGCCAGTGAGTTATGACATACACCCTCTATTAAATACCATGCAGATGCCATGAAAAGTGAGATAATCTGCATTAACATGGAAACTGTCAAAGACGTACTAAAGTGTGCCAAAGTTATAAAACTATGGACAGCTTCATTAATTCCACTTCTGGACAAATACAAAAAATACGTGTATATATTCATGAAATGTTTTAAATGTTGACAAATATATACCAAACTGTTCAGGGGACTCATATTTGTGTATTATATCCTTACATTGCTTAACTTTCTTTTACAAAAAGGATGCTACCATTATAAGCTTAAAATACATTAGATATCTTTAAGAGAAAAATGTAATAGTTTTACGTAAAAATACGTACACTGGCTCATGAGCAAACCCAGCAGTAATAGCCCTTGGTTTGTGGATTCAATGAAAGAGCAGAAAAAGGGGGCAAGATAAAGGTAGAAAACAATTACGGTTATAAACATGACTTAGGCTTTTTTCTCCTTTAATAGTTGAAAACTAAAATTAGGATTGAGTTGGTATTCTAAAGAGCACTGCTAATTCTTTACCTCTAGTCACATGGAAACCAATTAATATGTAAGACCGATAGAGAACAGTTTTTGAAAAGTAGAATTTCGTAAATGAAGACACCAGCTGGGCCAGTGAGGGGCAGTCACTCTAATTAGACACAGGAAAGGCTGTGGGGTGGCAGGAGGGCCAGAACTGTGAATTCCCCTCCTACGCGTGAATCAGACAAATGACCATAAAAGGCAAATCATAACTCAGAAGACAGGCAGACTCAAGGCACTAACAATTCTCTTCTAGCTGCTTCTGAAATACTTCATTTAGGGCTTGAACAGTGGCACTCGATTGCTTGACAACTTCAAAAGCCTCCACAAAAGGCAGAAGAATTGAATTCACAGTGGCAGCGGCTGACCTTCCCGTCTCATGCGAAGGTCTGTCTCTCACAGAACCACCCCAACAGCCTCCCGGGATTTGGGTAGTAAATGATATAAAGAGGAAAAGGCTCAAGGTCACAGTTCTTCTTTGAGCTCCTCCTTGACAGCTAAAGACCAAATCAGCTTAGGGAAACTTTACCTAGAAAAATATAACCAGGATCCCGACTGCATAGTGCCCCTTTAAGGTGGATTTAAATCCGCAGAGGAAGAGACATTTCACAAAAAGTCCCTACTTGTTCCAGACTCAGATGGCATTTGGTAAGGAAGTAGCCGATGCATTAAGGCAGTGGAAAGAAACGTCATTAGTCTATAGGGCAGGGTTTCTCCACCTCACCACCTCTGACATTTGGGGCCAAATGATTCTTTGCCGTGGGGCTGACCTGTGCACCACATGGTGTTTAGAGGCAGCCTTGGCCTTTACTCAGTGCCAGCAGCACTTTCTACCTGAAGTGGAAACAACCAAAAATAGGTCTCTAGACATTGCCAAATGTCCCCCGGGGGGCAAAACTACTCCCGATGGGAGAACCAACCACTGGTTTCACTAGAAGCACTTCTTCCCTACTTTATTCGATAAGATTCTTCAGCACACAGCAGGCCTCTTAGTGCCCCTGTCCACAGGAGCCATACCCACCCTCCTCATTTCCAAACAGGCTGAGAGACGCTGATTCTGCGTACTCTCTAGGACAAGTGGTTAGAAATGACTGAAGTTACCTCCTCTATGTAAGCCTTGGGAAGAGGCAGTCCAGCAGTAACCTGAAAGGAAAGCAGGCAAAGTCAGAGGCATTTTCTACTTACAATCCGGTTTTAGCTTAAAATGATGCCTTGCCATGTGTAAAAGGCCAGAAGCTGCATACTGGCGGGGGAGGGGTAGTTTACAGCAGGATAAGGTTGTTTCCTGTCCAAGGGATTTAGGGCATATGACCAACAACAAAAATGTCTGGTTTGAGCACTGTGGGAAACCTCTATGGCCTGAATGAGGGACGTGAGGGCAGATCTGTGAAGGCGGTGTGGAAAGGGATGTGTTCTAGGCAAGGGGCATAACCTCAGTGAGCAAAGCACACAGCAGTGGGGGCGGAAGTAAAGGTGCACGTATGGAAAAAGGCAGTGGTCAGAAAGGCCACCCTGAATGTCCCCCAGAGGAGTCTATGACAGGCCCTGCAATGGGCTCCTGACCTGGCCCACGGTGCCAATGCGCAAGTTTGTGGGGCTGAACTAGGGAGCATGAGCAATAAAACAGGAGGGACACAGCCCAGGATTTTCTCCCTCCATCAGAGTATATTTCAAGGTGTCAGAATACTTAAGTGGTGAGTTCACTGTCACGGAGGTGGCCGGTGGCTTGGCTTCTGCCGCATCCACAGGGACGAGCACTGAGGTAAAGGTGCTCATCCCAGGGACTCCACTGTGGACAATGGGCGTGCCTTACAAGGCTTCAGCCACCCAGCGTGGTCCACTCCCATTCCTCTGTCTCCAAAGGGGGCCAGAGAGGCGGGGCGGCAAGCAGGGACCTGAGCCGCCGTGTTCTGGGGCTGACATGTAGCTCCATGAGGGACTGTGAGCAGCATGTCTGGCTCCCTGACAGAAGTGAGGCTACGTACGAGGCTCTCCTCTCACTGTTGCCTGAGTTAAGTGTCTGGCATTATGTTTCAGACCATGAGGGCAGGAGGAAAGAAGGTGCAATGGTGTGAGGGGCGCAAGAGGAAAACATGTTGGTTATAACTGGGAAAAGGAGTCCAACCTACATTCGTGGGCTAGGAGTGCTTTTGGTACCTGGGGGACCAGTGACACTGGAGAGGTGTCCTGGGGTTGCGTTATGGCAGTGGTTCTCACAGAGTGGTCTGGGGACCGAATCCTTTCACAGGGCCATGAGGTCACGACTATTTCCATAGTAACTCTAAAATATCATGGCCCTTTTCACACTCATTCTCTCACTGAGTGTACAATGGACTTTTGCAAAGAATACGTGACATGTGCTAACACAACTGATTCCGTGCAGAACATGAAAATCCAGTAGTTTTCAATTAGGCCAGATACTGAAGAGACCTGAAAAGTGTATGATTCTTACATTTTGTTTGGGGAAATGTAAGAACTTTTCATGAAAAAAAAATTGTTTTTGTTAAAATGTAACTCATCTTCAATTCCCAATATAGTCAATACCGATATAACTACCGAAACAAAAGTTCTTTCAGCGCCTCAAGAATTTTAAATGTAAAGAAGTTCTGAAACTAAAATGCCTGAGAACTGCTGTATGATAGCTACACAAAGAACACTGATTTTAGGGGAGCCGGTGGGGGGGGGGGGGGGGCTCAGTCAGTTAAGCGTCTGACTTCAGCTCAGGCCATGATCTCCCAGTTCGTGGATTTGAGCCCCGTGGCAGGCTCTGTGCTGACAGCCTGGAGCCTGCTACGGATTCTGTGTCGCCCTCTCTTTGCCTCTCCCCCACCCACACTCTGTCTCTCTCAAAAGGAATAAACATTTAAACAAACAAACAAACAAACAAAAAAACAAAGAAAAGAAACACCGGCTTTAAGAGAGGGGCTCTTATTTCTCAAGTTGTAAGACCAGCTTCTAGAATTTAAGAAGGCTAGGAATTTAATACTTCTTTAAGTAATTTCTGAAAACTAGCACACTGTCTTCATGTACGTGTGCTAAAGAAAAGGTATTAAAATAATAGGATAAAAAGTGTAATTTCTAACCAGTAGGAATTCAGGAACACACAAAGTTCAGGTTGGAGTTGAAGATAAGCTAGTCCTAACCTAGTTTCTCTCTGTTACCCGGAGGCAGTCCAGGGCAGACCTACCTTTCTCCTCCCCTTCTCTCCTACTCCGTGCTAGTCCCACCCTGCATGTGCCTTTCAAGAAGGCCCTGACCTCTGTCTCGGCTTAATGGTTTGGTTGGCTGGCTGCCAGCGTCACTATTTACAGGGAAAATGGGACTCATTTAAAAACAGTCTAAACATAAAGGGGCTTTTTGTGGATATAGCCAAGCCCATGTCCTTGGAGGGGCTTAGATATTATCAGATGGTTCCCTCAGAAGACAGACCGCGAAGCCCATTTCCACCATCTGTAAATGCCAAGAGCCGCCAGTGCCTGTGAGTGATAAGGCGGCCAGTACGAGAGCCGTCTGAACACCTCTTGCTTTGGGCACCTCTTAGTCATGAGAATATGAGCAGCTTCATGAAGAAACAGGCACAGGTCATCCCAAGTTCCTCCTAGCCTTCAGAACATTCCTGACAATCAGATCCTTCCAACTCTTGGTCCTCACCGTCGGGCCGCCCCCGTGCATTTTAAGAGCCCTGACAGTGGCAACAAGCACCACCACGTGAGGGCGGAGACCAGAATACCGGCATTTGATGTTAAAAAATTTTTCCATTCCAATGTCGGCTCCAAATCCTGCTTCAGTCACTGTAAGTAAGGAGAAAAGCAACTGTAAAAAGGCCATCCCGACTCCTTTGATATTAAAAGGAAAACAGTTGATCCACCGATTTTGCAAAAATACTCACCCACAAACCCTTCAGGGCCAACAAGCTTGAGTGCGATCCGGTCTGCAATGATAGAGGAATTCCCATGTGCAATGTTGGCAAACGGTCCAGCATGAACAAATACCGGAGTGCCCTATGGAAATCAAGACATCGTGAGCAGTGCTGCCAACATGGTCAAGGGGACGAAAGTCAGTTGGAATCCAAAAGATAAAGACTTCCCAGAAGAAAAATACAAAGCCCCCTCTTTTCTATTTCAGCAGCATCCCGATCACAACAGTTAGGAAGAATGGGAAGAGAGACACGGGCAGGTACAGAACTCCCTGACTCCCGAAGAGAAGTGTGATTTAGAACCGCTCTGCTCTGACACGGAAGACTGGTCTGGGAAGGTGGTGGTCACTCTGCTCACCTCTAACGTCTGCATGAGATTGGGCTTGATTGCATCCTTCATAAGCACTGTCAATGCACCACTCACCCCCTACAAAACAAAGGCATGGAGCATTGCTTCCAACCCGCAAGAAACCCCAACCTTTTCAAACCAAAACTCAACATTCTCAGGTCTTCCTTTTTTAGCCACTGTGCACCAATCCATACTTTCACCTGAGCTATACCATCCATTTACTTATTTTTTTCTGGATATACTATGAAGTTATCTCTTATTTTAAGCAGAGATAACACACAGAATGAAAATGACATTCACGTGGAATTTGTGCAAAACATGGAACTCTGGAAACAAGCATCTCAATCAAGCTCTGTTGCTGACTGATGAGGGGAGTCCATTTTATACTGGTTTATAGCACAGAAATGCTAGCTCTTAGAGAACTGAGTTATTTGTAACTTTGATGTCTGGGCAGAAATGGCTAAAAACCAAATTCAGTGTGTGTTTCCCAAAGCTGAAACTGAAAATTTACCCAGGAGTTCAATACAAACTCTTAAAATCTGGTCTCTCTTTGAAACCATCCAACCATAGTTGAACGAACTGGTAACGAAGTAAGAAAGAGCTATGGATCCCACCCATGTTCAATTTTGGGGAGTTTCCAAGTTTCTGGTTTGGGTGTAAAACTTTATTAAAAAAATTTCTGGGAGGGCACCTGGGTGGCTCAGTCGGTTAAGCATCTGACTTCCGCTCAGGTCATGATCTCATGGTTTCTGAGTTCAAGCCCCGTATCAGGTTCTGTGCTAACAGCACAGAGCCTGGAGCCTGCTTCGGATTCTGTGTCTTCCTCTCTCTCTGTCCCTTCCATTCTCTCTATCCCTCTCTCTCAAAAATAATAAATAAACATTAAAAAAAACATTAAGGGGTGCCTGGGTGGCTCAGTCGGTTAAACGTCCGTCTTCAGCTCAGGTCACGATCTTGCGGTCCATGAGTTCGAGCCCCGCGTCGGGCTCTGGGCTGATGGCTCAGAGCCTGGAGCCTGCTTCCGATTCTGTGTCTCCCTCTCTCTCTGCCCCTCCCGCATTCATGCTCTGTCTCTCTCTGTCTCAAAAATAAACGTTAAAAAAAAATTGAAAAAAAAAAAAAATTTTTTTAACGTTTATTTTTGAGAGAGACAGTGTGAGCAGGGGCGGGGGTTGGGGGGCAGAAAGAGAGGGAGACACAGAACCTGAAGCAGGCTCCAGGCTCTGAGCTGTCAGCACAGAGCCCGACACGGGGCTCGAACTCACAAACTGTGACATCATGACCCGAACCAAAGTCGGACTCTTAACCGACTGAGCCACCCAGACACCTCTGGGTGTAAACTTTAAAATGATTTTTCTTACATATATTGGCTGTGAAAACAGGAACTTAGTATTTCCCCTTTTCTGAATTCAACTGACAGACTGCTAATCACAGGCTGAACATTTTGGTGTACGTGAACACAAACAGGCTTTCAAAAAATTAATCTGTAAGATTCTCTCATTTCAAACCTCTTATTACCACCCAGTTCAGAAATAACCCTGAAGTGCAGAAGTAGCCTAGGGGGACCATCAGATAAACCACTAATAAGTTGTTCCCAATGTGCTTGTTAGCATGGACGTGGCGGTCAGCGAGCCTCGTGACAAGAGGCCTCTCTGCAGGGAGAGGCCAGGTGTGGCTCCAAGCTCAGCTACTAAGGACCTCACTGGGACACTGGCTGTTCTCTGAAAACTGAAATTATACATCCGCTTTTAGGAATACTCACAGGTTCAAGGTGTTGCTCAAACCATCGGAAACCTGTGGTCTATGACTGGAGCATACCACCCGTTACTCGCTACGAAGTACTGTTTATAAATTTCGAATTCTCTTACAAGCAGGAAAATCACAGTGAATTCATCAGTAACTGCTGAGATACGCTAACAGACACAGGTGTGTCACTGAGCTTGCAGCAGCCGGGTACCCACCAGATCTTCGGTACTGATGGGCTCCCCCTTCTTGCTGGATGCCACCACCATTTTGCTCAGTCTCTCCCTCATGTCTTCTAGTGAACCGGTGAGAGCCAGGACAGCCATGATTTCACTGGCCACAGAGATATCAAACTGGGCCTGTCGGCAGGGAAAAGACACGACACATAACACTGCGTCCAACCAGAAGACTGGATCGCGAAAGCAATCCCTGTTTGCATCCAAGCCTTAAACAAATACCTTAAAAGGACAGAATGACAGAGTAGTGCACAAAGAACTTAATGAAAATAATTCTCCAAGAGCAAAAATGTGTAATCAATTATTCCAAGACCTTGAGTAGTTAATTTTTAAAAATAAATGCTCCAGTAGGAAAAAAATAAGCTCCGTTGAAGGCAGCCTTCAAGTGGTGATGGTTTCCCTAACCCACAAGGAAACGACACAGAAGCTCTTCCATCGAAGAAACATCATAAATGGCCACAAAAAAAGAGGCAGTTTGAATAAATCACGTACGAGGATATTCACTGGGGGCTTCCACCTCCAGGAAAAAATACTGGGGGGAAAACACACAGGTGACACATGGGATTTATTGCGAAAGCCGCCAGGAGTGCTCGTTACCACACACCTACTCACTTCCATTTTAAAAAGGAGAAGGCAGAACAACACCTGGCAGGATCAATCGTACAGGAGAGGACGGAGGAGGACAGAAGCAGCAAGGATCTGGTTCACAAGAACGAATTTACTGAGAAATGAACAAATAGCTACCGTCCGTGTGTGCCCTTTCTCTGTTGGAGACTGTCCAATTGTGATCTTCCTCAGGAATCTATCATTGGTGTCCAATACTACAGTAGAAAGAGAAGATACAGAACAGCCTTCAGTACAAGCACAGTAAGTTAACCCGACAGCCTTACAAGTCCAACTCAACGACAGTCTACCAAAATTTGACTTCAAAGCTGATGGCGAAGCTAGAATATGGGTTGAAGTTCAGAAATGATGCTCACAAACTATAAACGAACAGGGAATTATTTTAAAAGAAGGAGGGGCGCCTGGGTGACTCAGTCGGTTGAGCATCCAACTTCAGCTCAGGTCATAATCTTGCAATTCACATAGGGCTCTGTGCTGACAGCTCAGAGCCTGGAGCCTGTTTCAGATTCTGTGTCTCCCTCTCTCTCTGACCCTCCCCCGTTCATGCTCTGTCTCTCCCTGTCTCAAAAATAAATAAATGTTTAAAAAAACAAAATTTTTTTTAAATGTTAATTTTTTTTCAACGTTTTTTATTTATTTTTGGGACAGAGAGAGACAGAGCATGAACGGGGGAGGGGCAGAGAGAGAGGGAGACACAGAATCGGAAACAGGCTCCAGGCTCCGAGCCATCAGCCCAGAGCCTGACGCGGGGCTCGAACTCACAGACCGCGAGATCGTGACCTGGCTGAAGTCGGACGCTTAACCGACTGCGCCACCCAGGCGCCCCTTAAATGTTAATTTTTGAGAGAGAGCAGGCAAGCAGGGGAGGGGCAGAGAGAGGGGGAGACAGAGGATCTGAAGCTGACAGCGCAGAGCCCGACATGGGGCTCCAACCCATGACCTAAGCCGAAGCCAGATGCTTATCCAACTGAGCCACCCAGGTGCCCCTTATTTTATTTTTAAAAATATGTATATTTTTAAATTTTTTTTTTAAATTTTTTTTTTTTAACGTTTATTTATTTTTGAGACAGAGAGAGACACAGCATGAACGGGGGAGGGGCCGAGAGAGAGGGAGACACAGAATCAGAAGCAGGCTCCAGGCTCTGAGCCGTCAGCCCAGAGCCCGACGCGGGGCTCGAACTCGCGGACCGCGAGATCGTGACCTGAGCTGAAGTCGGACGCTTAACTGACTGAGCCACCCAGGCGCCCCTGTATATTTTTAATTTTAGAGAGAGACAATGCAAGCAGGGGAAGAGGGGGGCAGGGAGAGAGAGAGAGAAAATCTCAAGCAGGCTACACACTCAGTGTGGAGCCCGATGCAGGACTTGATCCCATTGGCCTGGGATGGCGACCTGAGCCAAAATCAAGACTCAGATGCTCAACCAAATGAACCACCCATGCACCCCTAAGAGACTTCATTTTTAAGTGATCTCTGCCCCCAATTTGGGACTTGAACTCACAACCCCAGGTCAAGAGTCATATGCTCAACCGACGAAGCTGGCCAAGGCACCCCTAAAGAAGGATATACATTTTTTAAGTTTATTCATTTATTTTTGAGGGGACCAGTACACAGAGAGAGGGAGACAGTAATTCCCAAGCAGGCTCTAGGCTGTCAGATGCAGGGCTCGGACCCACAAACCACGAGACCATGACTGAGCTGAAATCAAGAGTCGGACATTCAACAAACTGAGCCACCTAGGTGCCCCAAAGAAGGATATTTTTAAAGAAACAGAGTGACTTGGTTTTATTCTGTCTAGAGAATTCAAACAATTAACTACAAATCTGGCATCTATTTTAAAGCCCATTACACGTAAAAAGAAAACCAGAGCTGGCCAGTTTTTTAAAAGGCCAAGGTTATTGTTCTGTGGGGTGTCACTGACCTTACACCATCCTGACACACAAGAGCCACAAATGCAGGGCAAGGCAAATGCTTTCTGAAGCATGCTAGGTACAGGCTTACTCTTTCCTTTAGCACACTTGGAAGAAATAATTTCCATTCTGATGACAGAATACGTATCCAATTGTATACCCCTGGAAAACATGGCAAAGATCAACTAGCTAACTAATCTTAATTCCACCTTCCAGGACTAATTACTGTTAACATTTTGGTGTATTACCAATTTTGTTTTTTGTATGACGTGCCAAACAATAATGAAACACACAATGAACAAGAAACCAGTTCATACTCTAAATGGGTCAAACAGGAGAGACATTTTTAAGGCCCTTGATTACATGTGAAATTATTTTCCATAAAGACTGTAATAATTTATACCCCCGGGGTGCCTGCGCAGCTAAGTTGGTTAAGTGTCCGACTTTGGCTAAGGTCATGATCGTGCGATTTGTGAGTTCAAGCCCCAGCTCTGTGCTGACAGCTTGGGGCCTGCAGCCTGCTTCAGAGTCTGTGTCTACCTCTCTCTCTGCCCCCTCTCCCCCTCACGCTCTGTTTCTCTTTCTCAAAAATAAACATTAAAAAAAAAATTTTTTTTTTAAATGTAAACCCCAAAAGCAGGGTCTTGCACAATGCATAACAATGCATGTACACACACACACACACACACACACACACACACCACTTGGTAAGTGAAGGATGTAATGGGCTGTTGGAGCCTACTCTTATTTTCAAAAACTATGTCAAGTTCTTTGTATTTGATTTCTCTCTATAAAATAGCCAGTCAATAGGTATGATCCATTTTTTTCCTTGTCTGCTTCTACTTTCTTAGGAAGCATGAATTAGACATAAAGCAAAGGAAAAGGGAATGAGATACTAAATTTTCAAAATGGATCTTTACCTTATTCCTCATAAAATATTATACCATCTGTCAATGAAAGCAAAGGAAAAGGTATACCAATGTGATTTTAGATACTAAAGAAGTCATCTTTAAAATGCCATTAACCCAGAGCACCTGGGATGCTCAGTTGGTTGGGCGTCTGACTCTTGATTTCGGCTCAGGTCATGATCTCACAGTTCGTGAGTCAGGCCCTGCATCAGTCTCTATGCTGACAGCATGGAGTCTGTTTGGGATTCACTGTCTCCCTCTCTCTCTCTGCCCCTCCCTGCTCACTCTCTCTGGCTCTCTCTCTCTCTCTCAAAATAAATAAGCTTTCAAATAAGCATTAAAAAAATAAATTTAAAAGATTTTTAAAAAGGAGTACCTGGGCGGCTCAGTCGGTTAAGTGTCCGACATCAGCTCAGGTCATGATCTCGCGGTCCATGAGTTTGAGCCCCTGCATCTGTGCTGACAGCTCAGAGCCTGGAGCCTGCTTTGGATTCTGTGTCTCCCTCTCTCTCTGCCCTTTCCCTCCCCACACTCTGTTTCTCTCTCTCTCTCAAAAATAAATAAACATTAAAAACAAAATTAAAAAAAAAATTTTTTTTAACATCTATTTATTTTTGAGAAACAGAGTGAGACACAGCGTGAGCAGGGGAGGGGCAGAGAGAGGAGTCATAGAATCTGAAGCGTGCTCCAGGCTCTGAGCTGTCAGCATAGAGCCTGATGCAGGGCTTGATCCATAGACCGTGAGATCATGACCTGAGCCGAAGTCGGACGCTCAACCAACTGAGCCACCCAGGTGCCCCGAAAGACAAAATTTTTAAAAATGCCATTACCTAGCAATAGTTACCAATGAAAATCACAAAAACAGTGAATAAACTTGCCACTAGCTGCATTCTGCATGACTGGATAAAAATTTCTTAGCAATGACACAGAATATGTAGATGCACCACATAAATAAAATTTATGTTGGTAAATTTGGTACCAAATAAAATTCTAAGCTACACCACTTGTGCACAGAGAAAAGCAACCTACCGCCAACTGTTTAAACCTTGAAACCTACCTACTTTGTTACAAGAGTTTAATAAAATGAGGTAAAAATGAGTAGGCAACCTAGAGAGTGACAAGAAAAAGTACATCACGTGTGCCAGACAAGAGTTCTGGGAGTAAAGAACGGCATGATTCAAGAAGTGATTAAACATAATTTCTCTACTTCATGAAACCCAAACTTTTTGCATAAAAAGAAACTTGCAGAATGTTATTTCCAGTTTATGCATGAACTTCCTTATAACTACCCTCACTGTAATCAACACTGAAAAGCCAGCAAAATGTCCAACTAACTCGACGAAAGGAGGATTGATTACAGCTCATAAGGAGAGAGACTGATGGAGGTGGCCAGAAAAACAGGTCAGGCACCATCTTGGTCATGCCTTAACCATGAAAACACCAACACGCAAGCTTCTGGACCTTACACTCGAATAACCCCCACAGGCAGGGAGGGACGTGCAGCACAATGAAAGCCGACGGGACGTGGACACTGCACTGGTACCTCTTTGCCAAGTTATGGTTTCTGGATCAATGTCCAATCTTGCAAATCTGTTTATCTCTTCATCGGTCAGTGTGTTAGGGTCAGTCTTTTCAATGCCCAGTCTCTGAAGAGGCAGGAAAATTAAAACATCAGTAAGACAAAACACAAGCATGATAAATTTTTTAAAAATTTATCTCCGGAGGGAGTGCCCTCTAGGAAATATAAACCACGTGATATTCAGAAGGGAGAATTAGAATCCTTAGGCCAAACCTTTATTTCTTACGCTTTCTCACACACACAGGTGTTGTTAACATGTTTATCCCTATAACTGGGCCCCAGAGGCATTTCCCTAAACCTAGCCCTAAATAAGCATAGGGGCACCTGGTTAAGCTTCCGACTTCGGCTCAGGTCATGACCTGACGGTTCATGGGTTCGTGGCCCATGTCAGGCTCTGTGCTGACAGCTCAGACCCTGGAGTCTGCTTCAGATTCTGTGTCTCCCTCTCTCTCTGCCCCTCTCCTGTGTTCTCTCTCTCTCTCTCAAAAAGTAAACATTAAAAAAATTTTTTTTAAAAACACAAAAGCACAATGACCAAAAAGTGCTGTACCTAATTCACCAAGCCCAAGTGTATGAAAGGAAACACAAGGTACAAAAGCTTTCTCAAGCAGACAGTTGAGAACCCCAATTCACATGAAAAATTAGGAAGGGTAAAAATAAGTTATTAATCAGTAAAACTCTGTGTTAATCACCTTCACATGCTTTTTACACAGCACTGCATTTTTTAGTGCCTTCTTACTGTTCCAAAAGGCACAAAAAAAGTTTGTCTCTTCTTCCTCACAGAACTTGGAAATTTTATTTATTTACAGAGTATATGTATACAGGTCGCATCCTGAAATGGAAAGTGAGTATAAAATGTATTTTCCTAAAAAAACAAAAATAAAATAAAATGTGTTCTCCTTTTTTTTCCCTTTTCTATTTTTTAATGTTTATTTTTGAGAGAGAGAGAAAGAAAGAGAGAGAGAAACAGGGTGAGAATAGGGGAGGGGCAGAGAGAGAGAGGCAGACCCAGAATCCGAAGCAGGCTCCAGGCTCTGAGCTGTCAGCACCGAGCATGACATGGGGCTCAAACCCAGGGACCCTGAGATCATGACCTGAGCCGAAGTTGGACACCTAACGGACTGAGCCACCCAGGTACCCCTCCTTTTTTTTTTGCCTAATGTGTGGTAGATCTGAGTGGGCTCCAGCAAGCCCTGTTCTTCCCACAGTTCCTTTTTTTTATACTGTGAAGACTTTGTTTTAAAATCCCAGATGTGGGGCGCCTGGGTGGCTTGGTTGGTTGAGCATCCGACTTTGGCTCAGGTCATGATCTCGCAGTCTGTGGGTTCGAGCCCCGTGTCGGGCTCTGTACTGACAGCTCAGAGTGTGGAGCCTGCTTGGGACTCTCCCTCTCTCCATCTCTCTCTGCCCCCTCCCCTGCTCATGCTCTGTCTCTATCTGTCTCAAAAATAAATATAAACATTAAAAAAAAATTTTTTTAATAAAATAAGTAAAATAAAATCTCAGATATGTTTCAGAGCTGGCCCTCACTGGCTCATCACAGGCCTCAGAAGCCTAGTACATGACATTGTTTACAGAAGTTAGCCCAACTCTCAGTCACTCAGCTGAGAATCTGCCACTGACACCCCACTCCGACTGGGCACACGGGGTGTAGACCATGAGCACACTTTGCCACAGAGGAGGCCTGGGGACCCAGGAGGAGACCGAGGTTCTAGCCCAAACCCGGGGGGGGGGGGGGGGGTGGTGGTGAGAGGGTACTGTGGCCTTGGGCAAGTCCCTTGATTTCAAATCCTAGAGACTTTTAAAGAATCGTTTACACATTTAGTCCAGCACCTCCCCACATCTGACAGAAAGTTCCATCAGCAAAGGTAAGGTTAGACGTTGCCTGCTCTTTACATGCCTCTCAAAACATGACCCTTTTACAAAATAGAGCAATAATTAACTTACCTTACACACAGGATTTTTGGGGGTATGGAAACAAAGTAAGCTAGACATATCATAGTGTGTCTAAGTCACTTTTTCTCAAGTCCAGAAAAAAAATGCATATAAATAAATAAATAAAACATAATTGTAAAGCAAGTAGGGCAAAACATAAACGATGTAGCTCGGTAAAGGGGAGCTTCATGTACTATTCTTGCAACATCAAAATATAAAGTTGCAAAAAATTTAAAATAAATAAAACTATTGTTGCTAATAAGCAGCACGTGCCATTTACTTAAGCTTACATACGCCAGGTTGTCTAAATAATATATATGTACAGGGCACCTGGGAGCCTCAGTCGGTTAAGCATCCAACTCTTGATTTTGGTTCAGGACGTGATTTCACGGTTCATGAGGTCTGTGATCACACTGACAGTGTGGAGACTCCTTGGGATTCTCTCTCTTTCTCTCTGCCCCTTCCCTGCTTACAATCTCTCTCAAAATAAATAAACATTAAAAAATATATATATATACATATAATTTCTTTCATATACAAAAGTGATGAATATATTTTCAAATTTTATTTTAAAAAACCCTCTTGTGCTATCCCTTTTGGGTCACACCCTCCCCAGATCTATAACCTCTGGCACCTACTGATCTATTCTCCATCACGACAGCTTTGTCTTTTTGAGGATGCCATGTACACGGAAGCACACAGTATGCAACCTTTTGAGACTGGCTTCTTTCACTCCACATAATGCCTCTAAGAGTCATTCAAATTGTGTGTATCAATAGTTCATTCCTTTTTATTGCATAAATGTGCAGGTTTGTTTATCCATTCATCCACTAAGGGACATCAGAGTTGTTTCTAAATGTTGGAGGTTATTAGTTGAACTGCTAAAAACATTCGTGTTTCTGTATGAACACAACTTAACATTTGTCTTGGATAAATACCTAGGAGTAGGATTTCTGGGTCACAGGGTACAATGTATGTTTAATGACTATATATTTGTTTTTATTTTAGAGAGGGAGGGGAGGGGCAGCGAGAATCTTCAGCAGGCTTCACACTCAGCGCAAGCCTGATGCAGGCCTCTAACTCATGAACCGTGAGATCATGACCTGAGCCGAAATCAAGAGTTGGATGCTTAACCAACTGAGCCACCCGGGTGCCCTGGAATTATCGGTCTTCTTGACTGAGGGTGGGGTGTCAGTGCTGTATGTATTCCAGGACTAACCACTTATAATTTACAGATGGATGAGAGATACCCTCCACCACCAACCTTTGTTATGTATACAATGACCTTAAGGTTACGGTTATGGATGTAACTTGATCTAAAATAGGTATCTCCTTATTAATCACCCAATTTCATACAATTATCAAAAATGAACAGGGGAAAATCTCACCCGTAATCTTCGGATCTGGATATCAGAGAACTTTCTCACTCCATTTACGGATGGTACCAAACGATTAAAGAGAGCCTTAAAGAAAAGGAGGAAAAGGGCTTTGAAGTGAGAGGAACCCCCTGCCTTGCCACCTGCATCATCAACACCCAAGGGACCAACAACATTAGTTTGGGTGCGTCAGCCCTTTCAAAAGTGCCTGTGAGCCTCAGGAGCCTACCTTGTCTGTCTGGGTTAGTTCGTGGAACATCCGGGCATCAATGGCTGCAGCCACAAGGTTGTTGGCTGCGGTGATGGCATGGATATCACCAGTGAGGTGGAGATTAAACTACAAAAGAGCAGAGGCCACATCAGTCTTTCACCTTCTCTGACATCTTTCCGATGATCATTGTATCGCAACCAAATCAATCCCTGTGTTAAAGCTAACAGAAACCTGACGGCAGCAGAGTTAGCAAACAAACACCCAGTACAAATCGCTCTTGAAAACATAAATTACAGACTGTGTAGCCTCACAAGAAATTGGTGTTTACCTGAAGGGACACGTCCTGTAACCACAAACCCCGTACCACCAGCATCAGGAGCAACCACGGGATACTGAGGGCACACTCCTGTCCTTTAGACTGTGAGCACCGAGGGGTTCATGAGGGCAGCCCTGTGCCTGTATGCTCATACCATGCTCCCGTGTCTGGAGTTACCGCTCTGAATACACCTTGTGTTGGTCCTTCCCATTCCCATGCTTTGTTTCATCTCTTGCTTAAAATTATTATTCCCAGTGAAAGCCAGACCTTGAAGTCCTTGTCACGTGAAAAAAACTAAGCTGTCTCACAAGCCTGCATATTAAGATGTTTTCCCCTTTCTGATTAAAAAGAAGTCATTTGTCCACTAAGAACTCTGCACAAAAAAAGTTAATCTCTGTAAGAAAAACTATAAATAAAGGTCCAAATGAAACCAAATTCCAGGCACTTTACCTCTTCCATGGGAATGACCTGGGAGTAGCCACCTCCTGCAGCGCCACCTACAGGGCAGGCCAAGGGTGAGGACTCAGGTTAAGTGTTTCTCCACCACTTGCAAATCAAATAAAAGCAAACTGGTTTTCGTCGCTGCTACGCACATGATCTATTTACTTTTTTCAACCATTTGGACAGCTTTGACCAAGTGTTTTCTAATTTTCTTTTACCAGTCTAAAACACTTGATCTCGCTCATGCTGAATAGTCTCCGTTGAAATCTGACTCTAAATGACAAAACCATGAACACATACATACCTACTCATTATCTTTAGAGACAGGTTCCCCATGATTCCTAACATTTGTTAAAAGACCCAGCCTACAGTTACATAAAGGCAACTCTGCTCAATTTCGTACTCTCATAAATGCTACGCTGGCATTTTAAAAAAAGGAATGTTTAAAATATACACGCCAAACACAAACACAGAGACTGTACTTCTTCCTAAATAGGAGACACATGTTAGAAAACAGCTTAACTGCTAGCTTTTGCTGGTCTGTTTGGATTATTAACAAAAGACCAGTCAAAAATGTTCTGGTTATCAGTGAGACAAATGTCAATTTGAGGTTTAGATTTTGTGGGTTTTTTGTGAGGCAGAGACCACGCGATGAAAATGGGGCAATTAGTGATAAGAGGAAAAGCAGAATACTGGGTTCAATAAGCAGTGCAAGGGAACGGTTCATTCTGAGGTGGAAAGACGGTTGGTAAGACAAGCTCAGAGTGTACTGAGTTGGGACATTTGTAAAATATATTACTACAGGCAGAAGAGCAAAGGTGTGCCCTGTGCAGCAGTCTCTAGAACAAGCAGAATATGTGATGCTCTCACCGAGCACATGAGAACGCTAACTCTACGAACTTACGATTAATGAAAATACTTTAAATGAAAAGAGCATGTTTGCAGTACCACAGCTACCAAAAACGAAAGGTGGAGAGTGAATAGTGACGTCATGTTTTTGTGGAATCAGAAGAAACCCTGTGGGGGCAGTGCTGTTAAAGGGTCTGAAACTGACATGGCACCCACCCTGGCACTTGACAAAGTTACTCTGGGAGTCCCAGCCACTGCTGCTGACAACTGGTGGCAGCGGTAACTATCTCATATTAGAAGAGAAAATGCATACGCTGCGTAGCATAAAACACAGTGCAAAGCATATACTCAGTAACAGTAGGCTTTTCTTATTCCCAACAGGCTGAGACAGCTGTAGGGTGTCTTTGTTTCTAGAAAGTCAGCATGATGATCAGTACCTACGATTACCTTTATTGTTACTGTGACAGTTGACTATTAGTCATAGAAAAGCACCTCTCGCTACATTATTACCCATCCCAGGGAACCCCTGTGCAGTGTCAAATAGTGACAGCAAGAGCTGGGATGATCTGATGAAAAGCCTTCACCAAAAGCATCACAATAGGGGCTGCACCACGAGGACATTCCCGGTGTCTATATGAAGACCATAAGCATTTCTGGGTCAAGCGGACCAGGGGGGACTGAAGGAGAAGCAGTGGCCTCTGGCCACCCAAGGTCTAGTGCTACTAATACCTTTTATTCCAAAGGTGGGTCCCTGAGAAGGCTGTCGCACACACGCAAAGACATTCTGATAAAGATGGGCGCCAAGGGCTTGCACCAGCCCAATGGTAGTTGTGCTTTTCCCTTCTCCCAGGGGCGTTGGAGTTATTCTTCAAGGTGAAAGCAAAAGAGGGAAAGTGAATTTATAGGAATTAAATTTATGTGAATCACTAAGCCAGACCTAGAGAATAATTTTTAACCTGAATAGTAAGGAAGAAGAAAGACCTGAAAAGGTTCTTTTCCAAGAGTCTTACTGAAGTTGCAAAAAAATGTTACATTTAAAAAGACTGTTGTAATTGAACCCCTCGCACTGTGAGGGGAAAATACATTTGATCTTATAGAGACACTGCTATAATTTTAATAGCTCGATGTAATCTAAAAAATTAGCTATTGTGTATAACTCAGCCAAACCATAAAAATAAATGCTCAATACATCTACTGAATAAAAAAATCTGGGGTTGAAAAGCAAAAAGGTGATTCCATCTGAAGACAAGCTTTTAAAACTCAACTCTTTCCCCTACTAGATGGATAACCTTGACAAATTTTCTCATCTCCAAAGGGTTAGAATCTACTCTTAATTACCTCACAGGGTTGCTGTTAAGAGTCGAATGAGACTAAACACATGTGAAAATGCCAAAACCAAATGAAAGAAAACTTCTCATATATATGCTAAGAGGAAATGCCATCTTTGATAATAATAATCAGGATTACGATTCCAAGAGCAAAGGAGTAACAACCATACCCGGTCACCACAACGTATTTTCCATCAGGTTGGTGCTTCAGGCGTTCCAGTGCTGACAGCAGAACCTTGGCCTTTGTCTCACCGTACAATTCTACCTCTTTGGAGAGCAGACCAATTTCCCGAGCCAGGCTGCCAATGGACTTCGGCTTGCAAGATCGTGATATGTCAATGTCACTTACAAGAAACAGAGAAAATATCTATCAATCTTGACTCACTGAACTTTTTTTAAAAACTTTGTTTAATTTTTTTTTTAATGTTTATTTAATTTTGAGAGAGAAAGAGCCTGAGTGGGGTTGGGGCAGAGAGAGGGAGACACAGAATCTGAAGCAGGCTCCAGGTTCTGAGCTGTCCACACAGAGCCCAACGTAGGGCTTGAACTCATGAACCATGAGATCGTGACCTGAGCTGAAGTTGGACGCTTAACCGACTGAGCCACCCAGGTGTCCCTTTAAAATTTTTTTCAATGTTGATTTTTGAGAGAGAGAGAAAGAGAGACAGCATGAGTGGCAGAGGGGCAGAGAGAGAGGGAGACAGAATCTGAAGCAGGCTCCAGGTTCAGAGCTGTCAGCACAGAGCCCGACACGGGGCTCGAACTCACAAACCGTGAGTCATGACCTGAGCTGAAGTCGGACACTTAACCGACTGGGACACCCAGGTGCCCCGACTCACTGAATTTATTTAACTGCATCCTAGGAACGACCCACCCCAACCACTGATGGCGCTTCTGGAGGAGGCACATATGTAGCCATAGTATCCGTGAGCTAAAAACAGATAATCCACAAAGTTTTAAACCCGTAAAATTTTATTTTTACCTGGGAACAGGTGTCTTGAGATTAAGGCTGTTATACCGGATCGTCCACTTTCCTGGCTTAAATTTCTCCAGGAAACGCTTTGCACTCTCTACTGTGCTCTAAACGAAAGGTCACAAATGGAACTTAGAAGAAGTGGTTATTTTAACTTCCACCTCAATTCCAAATCCCAGGTCACTCCAGTTCAACCACAAAATGAACAGCTTTATGACCCCCCTATAAACATGCTTCAATCCTAGGCATGTTTGAGAGTTTGAGAGTTTGAGCCCCTAGAATCTACAGCCGCTAAAGTGCCCTGGGTTCGCCCCATCTCAGCTTGTGTGTGTATCAACAAGGGCAAGCAAGACAAAGTGCACTTAGCAAAGCTGTGGGTTCGCACTTTCCTTTTCCTGAGGTTCTGGTACTCCAGAGTAAATCCCCATTGTGCCATCCCTACCTTGCCCTACTAATAGAACTGGTTCTATATCTCTGTTCTAACAGTCCCTTTTTCTCCTTCAATAGATTCACATCCTTACTTAAAAGCAATAACTAGAATTCTGGCAGCTTTTCACAACCATCAGAAAAACTTTTTTTTTTTCTGGCATACAACAGTATTAGTTTCAGCTGTACAACACAATGATTCAATATTTGTATATACTGCAAAATAATCACAGTAAGTCCAGTTAACCCCCAGTGCAGAAACTTCCATTCACACGCACCTGCATTAGCATTGCCACCGTCATGGGCCCCACACCGCCAGGAACAGGAGTGATGAAGCCCGCCCTCTCTTTGGCCTCATTGTAGGCCACATCACCCACAACTTTTCTCCCATTCGGTTTTGTATCATCTGGTCAAGGGGGGAAAAAAAGCAAGGCAAGGTCTCACAATTGCAATCGTGGTGTTTATTTCCAAGTTAAGTGATTGAGTATGACAGCTTGCACCAATAACTAGAGTTTAGGGTGTGTATTCCCATCAGGCTCAAACATCTACTTTACTAAAAAGCTATAGGATGACAGGTGTTTGCTATTTTCTAGGTAGAAACTTACTTTATCCGCAAAAATTCACAAGTTGCATAAGTGATAAGTGGTGTTTCAGAACCAGGAGAATCCTTTTGCAGTCATGTGGCAAATAAAATACCAACTGTTTTTTATTCTTAAAACCAACTACCCAGTATGTAATGAGCACCTTTTAAAATGTTAATTTGCCAAGGCCTACAAAGGAATTTTTTGGTGCACAAAGCTCCAACTATGTCACAGCTGCCAGATACCGTTTCTACAGCAACTGTCAGCACTTTGTAAGCTCCATGCGTGAGCTGGAGGAACAATTCAACATCCAATTCCAGAGACAAGCAGCTACTTAAATGTATGCAAAAGGCAAAGAATATAATTACGCTTCCCTTAAAAGGAAATCAGAACAACTACAAATCTCACCAGCAAAGAACAGCTATTCGAGAGAACAAAACCCAGTGATGCATCACTGCTCACTCACACAAAGTACCTCCTCTACTTGGCTTCAGTGCACTTCCGGGAGGGGCTGGGGGACAGGGCTAGACCCTGCAGCTCTAAGGCTCCCGAGGCAGGATCTGGTAGGATCTTAGCCATTTCACCTCTTCTGTTTGATCAGATCACCACAACCGACAGAGCAAACTTTAGGATGTAGCCAAAAGTCAGACTTCAAGAGATCTAAGTTCTAGGATCAGCTGACTGCCAGTCCTTAGCCTCTGTGGGCTCCTTCCTGACCAGAAGGCCAAAGATTGCAAAGGACTGACACTACCTATTTCACAAGCTCGCTGAGAATTAAGTCAGAAATTGTGTGCATTCTTGAAATCGAAAAAGCATTCTCTAGGGGCGCCTGGGTGGCTTAGTTGGTTTAGTATCCGACTTCGGCTCAGGTCACAACCTCGCGGTTCGTGAGTTTGAGCCCCGTGTTGGGCTCCGTGCTTTTTTTTAAAAAGCGTTCTCTAAACATAAGGGTTTCTCTTCCCATCCTAGATACATAGGATATTTTCTATATGTACTATAAGGAGCTGGAGAATATCTCTCCTTGGGATAGTTTCAGGTTGCTAAATTATAAAGCAAGCTACCACAGAACATTTCCTCTCAGAACCCTATAGTCATTTCATTTTTTTTATTTAAATTTTTTTTTAATGTTTATTTATTTTTGAGACAGAGAGAGAGAGACAGAGCATGAACAGGGGAGGGACAGAGAGAGAGGGAGACACAGAATCTGAAACAGGCTCCAGGCTCTGAGCTGTCAGCACAGAGCCCGATGCGGGGAACTCACGGACCGTGAGATCATGACCTGAGCCAAAGTCGGACACTTAACAGACCAAGCCACCCAGGCGCCCCTATAGTCATTTCAAAATGCCAAGGAGCTATGGCTAAGAGCTACTGTACAGGTTTCAATAGTCTAACATGGACATTAGTCTAAAATGCCCTGCACCTCTTCCTATTTATTCATGCTAGTCATTTTAGTGTCTCCATATATAGGAGACATATCAATCACTGTACAACTGCTACACTAGATGAGCTCTGTTTTGCTCCTGAATCAACACTATTAGGGTTGACCCGAGTGCCCTCTGGTATATGTCCAGTGTTTTGTGTAAAGTATGATGTGGTCAGTAGAAAAAGTGACCACTTCTCAAACTAAGTGTATGGTTTCACTAACCAATAAACATTCTGTTTGTTTATCTGAGCCCTAGAAGTTCTCTTTCATTGTGAATTATAGGTACAAAATCCAATCACTGAGTTACAGACCAGTGGGTGGACTGGAGGAACTAAATACTATTTTTTGCCAATGTTCATTTTCAAGGCATCATGTTCTGTAATTGGGCCGTATCCTGACTTATATTTTGATTATTTAAATCATTTGCAGGGCATCTGGGTGGCTTGGTCAGTTGGGTGTCGGTTTGACCCTTGATTTTGGCTCAGGTCATGATCTCAGGCCCCATGTCAGGCTCTACAGACAGGATAGAGCCTGCTTGGGATTCTCTCTCTCTCTCTCTCTCTCTCTCTCTCTCTCTCTCTCTCTCTCTCTCTCTCTCCCCTTCCCCCTCCTCATGCTCTTTTTCTCTCAAAAAAACTTTAAAGAAAAAAAGTCATTTGCATGGTCCACGCAGGGATAATATCCTAAGACATTTGCCAAATTAAGAATGAATTAAGGGGGCGCCTGGGTGGCTCAGTTGGTTGGGCGGCCGACTTCGGCTCAGGTCATGATCTCGCGGTTGGTGAGTTCAAGCCCCGCGTCGGGCTCTGTGCTGATAGCTCGGAGCCTGGAGCCTATTTCAGATTCTGTGTTTCCCTCTCTCTGACCCTCCCCCGTTCATGCTCGGTCTCTCTCAAAAATAAATAAACGTTAAAAAAAAAGAATGAATTAAGTTGTTTTTTTTTTTCCAAAAAAAAAAAAAAAAAGGAATACTTTTAAGATTCAAGTTCAGAGCAGAAGAGAAACACATAAAAGCAGCCTTCCTGCTTGGCTTACTAAAGATAATTTGAGAAGGAAACAATAAAATCCAGCCTTATCAAAACTTATTTACTAAATACCCCAGATCAGTAAAAACACAGCTGACCAGATATTGATTTGCTCTTACTCATATTTCAACATCTATGTGAGGAATAAATGTGAACAGGATGGGGAGTTTCATGTTTAAGTCAACATTTCATGCCTGTGGGACTCAAGATTCCTATCCAGGTGTTTTTTTCTTCTATCTTCTCAAATCTCTCAAATCCCCCTCCCCGCCCCCCCAAAATGCCAAAATGCAGAAATATGATACAGAAGATGCAAGGTTTTAAACAGAATGGGCTTGAATGTCATATCACAAGTACTCAAAGTGAGGAGTTGTAGGAGAGCAATTTCTTTATCACCCATTAGATAATTACACTACAAGAAAATGAGTGATCAATTATGAGCTACTGTCTTAAAAGCACGGTAAGGAGAGTGGGAGGGAGGTTAAAAATGGTGAAGGCTTGACAGTGACTAATGTTCCTGGCAGCTTAGTGTCTATGTTTCAAACTTGAGATGGGAAGGGGGAAAAAAAAACCCAATATTCTTACTGAAACTCCCTTCAACAATTCAACAGGTGGGAGTGCCAGCAGTTAGAGGGCATAAAGCTAGACAAGGAACTGCAGAGACCACGGCTCCAAGGTGGAGGACAGCACAGGACACCACACACAGTAAAAGAGACACCAAGTTCTGTGGGGAGGGGAGGGAGGGAGAGAAGGATTTTCAAGAGAAGGAGAGATAGAGAGGAAGTGGCTTAAACTGAAGATCAAAGTGGAGTTTTTCCGACCACGTAGCCCAAGGCCTGCCCTGGTGTGTGATGCACAGAAACAGCTGTCTGATGAAAGGCTGTTCCTTTCTTGAATCTGTGAGGCACAGTTATTCACTGTATCGTCCTGTCAAATTTTGAAAACGTCACCGTGAGGGAATCACCCACTGCACAGAGGATGTGGGGATAGAAGCCGCCAGGGACAAGCAAGGCGCGGGCAGAGAAGGGCACGTGGTCCACTCGGCAACACGTGAAGACACGTGTTCAAAAGTGGTGTGAGATAAACGGCCACAGAGCTGGCTGAAACCAGGGTGGGGCTGAGGAGTTTGACAGGTAACGTGGGAGGAAGAAGCTCCACGTCAAGACCCACCAACACGGCAAGAACTCGCAGATGGATGTGCGTGGGAGTCAGCTGGCCGTGGGAGACCAGTAACCAACGCACAGCAGGGCGTCCGCCTGCAAGGGTTAACACTCACTGGAGACACCGAAGACAGAAGACAGGGAAAATTTCCAATATTTAAAAACGAATCTGACACAGGGAACAATTGGGAGGGAATGACAGTGCACTGGCTTTACTCTCTCTGCCTGGAAGGGTCTGGGCCCAAGCCTTCTCAGTAAAGCCCTCCTATGGGAGTCTTGGCGAAGCTAGCCCCTCTCCTGGAGGCACCCGAGCATTCTGCAAAGATCACATTGCATTTTAAATCTACTCATCCTTTGTTAAAAAGGGTTAGGGTTAGCACTTTGAGCCTGAAACGGGACAAGAGGTTCTCACGTAGGCTTCACGTGATGACCTAGATGTCTTCCTCTGCCCACCCTACACCAGACAGCACCTGCATCCTCCAGCAGCACTCACCCGGGATATAATTGATCCCACAGTCGATGACTATTGCCCCAGGCTTGATCCACTCCCCTTTTACCATTTCTGGCTGACCAGTTGCAACCACCAGGATGTCACCTTTATTTACCTAGGAAAAGAGGATTTTGATTTGAGAAATTAAACAGTGAGACATAAAACAAACAAACAAATAAAAATGTACATGTGGAACAGACATCCCTGAGCTTTGTATGAACTTGTTCAATGTCATCAGCTATTTTAGGCAGACCACACACCACGTCTGACAGTTCTTATGCTGGGCTCATTCCTCCATGTGCCAAAATGCTCCCCGCTACTAAAATCTTCCCGAATGGGGAACGTGATGAAAACACGTAGGGCAGGGAGGAGCACTGGCTTGGAGCCACAGGCCCGGCTCTAAATTACGAGGCGTTGGGAGGCTGCCCCCTCTCCTATGCAGTACGGGGACCAGCACCTCCTGCAGACCACTGCTTCGGGGGGATTAAAAGAGAAGGTGCGGGGGCGCCTGGGTGGCTCAGTCGGTTAAGCGTCCGACTTCAGCTCAGGTCATGATCTCACGGTCTGTGAGTTCGAGCCCTGCGTCGGGCTCTGTGCTGACAGCTCAGAGCCTGGAGCCTGTTTCGGATTCTGTGTCTCCCTCTCTCTCTGACCCTCCCCTGTTCACGCTCTGTCTCTCTCTGTCTCAAAAATAAATAAACGTTAAAAGAGAAGGTGCGTTGTCAGCCGGGATAGGTACACGTGAGAATTCTTAGGCTCCGGGATCTGATGCAGAGTCAAGAACAAGATGTGACAGGGGGCACCTGGGTGGCTCAGTCGGTTAAGCGTCCAACTTCGGCTCAGGTCATGATCTCGCGGTCTGTGGGTTTGAGCCCTGCATCAGGCTCTGTGCTGACAGCTCGGAGCCTGGAGCCGGTTTCGGATTCTGTGTCTCCCTCTCTCTCTGACCCTCCCCTGTTCATGCTCTCTCTCTCTGTCTCAAAAATAAATAAATGTTAAAAAAAAAAAAAAAAAAAAAAGAACAAGATGTGACAGGGGTCCAGGGGACCACCGTCCACATCCCCCTCCGGAGCACCTCCACCTCTGAGGCCCCCACTGTGTCACACATCTGCGATCTGGCTGCTGTGATCCACCCCAGTTTCTATACTGCGAATCCCTACCTTCCCACGAGGCAGACCGGTAAAGAATACGATCAGAACAAAATCTGTGCAACCTGGGCAAGTTTTTAAGTAGAATTTGTTTCTTCATCATGTAAACTGAGACAAGAATTGAGGGAGTTGCTGTAGGGGTTAAATGAGATATTGAATGAAGTACATGGCAGTTTCTGCACTCAAAACCAGGTGAGAACGCCCACCGCACACGTGTGCACACAGGCACACACAGAACCCTTCCACTCGGCTGCGGTCCCCTTACCTCCTCGCCTAGGTTGGCGGTCTTGGAGTGGCAGGTGGTCACTGTGGCGTGGTTCCACAGAAGCAGGTCATGCATGGGCGCACCGACTATCTTACTGCGCCCGACCACCACGGCGTGCCTTCCAGCAATCTGCACCCCTGAAAGAACAGCCAGGGTGAGTCAGAGTGTGGGGAGAAGTCGCCCTCTTCACACACCGCCTAAATGGGAAAATTCAGAACAAGTGCACAAACACGGGTTCTGAGCATCAAACAGAAATCTTCCTAAAAACATCCCTTCTTTGGCAATAATAGTCTCAGCTCTAGGGTTTCAGCTGCAAATTGGGACTTATACTGTGCCTTTCTTGCTGTGGGTTTTGGGGAGCAGACTAAGCCAAGATCCATTCATTGGGTCATAGGAGAGTGGGAAGAAAACCTACACTCAAAGAAGAAAGAAACCCTGACATACAGCTAAACAGCCATATGGAAGACAGTAGATTTACTTACATGGGAAAAATAGTTACAACAAATAGGGTACATATGACGTGCTGGACAGAAGCAAAGGAAATTAGAGGAGTATCAGTAATTCTTTCCAGCTCTGGTAAGTTTATTTATGTAGTTCCTCATCCAGATTTCTCTTTTGGCATAGGGCCTGAGCCACAGGATTATTTGCAGGGAAGTGATAAAGGGGAACTTTAAACGTAGCAGAAAGCTTTCTTTTTTGATGACTCAGCATCCATTCTTCTGTCACTATCCCAATGTCCTTTCCAGGACTGACATACTCTACTCTTTAAAGGAGATGATCTGGGTACTCCCCCACATTTTTTTTCTTTTTTAAATATTTTGTTTATTTATTTTGAGAGAGAAAAAGAGAGAGGGAGAGAGAGAGCGAGCACATGATCACGGGAGGGCAGACAGAGAGGGAGAGAGAGAATCCCAAGCAGGTTCTATGAGTCAGCACAGAGCCCGATGTGCAGCTCAAAGTCACAAACCATGAGATCATGACCTGAGGTGAAATCAAGAGTTGGACGCTTAACCGACTGAGCCACCCAGGCGCCCCTCACTCACATTTCTGTCCCTGGCCAATGAGAGCTAATCGTATGACTGTCAGGCACAAGGCTGGAGATGCTCGGGGCAGCCAAGGAGAGCCCAAGAATGAGCCACCACAAGAAGAAAGCAGGGGTAAGACCTCAAAGACTCCACCTGAGCTCCTCTATGCAGCCCGGCTTGAGTGGACTCTTGCTTATTTAAGGTGGCTTATTTTAAACTGTGCTTCCTGTATAACATTAATTTTATTCAAAAAAGATAAGCTTCTATGTAATGCTAATATCATAAGCATCTAGAAGTAAAGCCCTCAAAGTCTGAGGTGTCTGAAAGGCACCTTATTATAGACTTTCGAGGATTCAGAGAAGGACTTGAAGCTGTGTTGGGGCATTGAAGCTGCTGTGGCTCATGGGATTTGCTTCTGTAATGCATCGTTTGCTAAATATGCTTTAGAGTATATAAATTTAGTTGGAGGACTGAACAGTAATAGCTGTCCCGAGGCTTACAGCTTAACCTTTTCTTGCCAACCACAGAAAATTTTCATATACGTTGGCCAGCATTTTCCACTTGAAACTTCTGATCCACTTCCTTTAAATAGGACACATTTCCTGGTAAAAAATAACCTCTGCAAAAAGTGTTCATGATGAAATTAAAATACCAAGATGTTGACTAGGTGGTGGGGTAATATGGCCAACTGTTCAAGAGATCTGTTTCCAGCCATCTGTCGAGTCCTCAAACTCAACTCAGTGCCCATGTGGGGGGTTGGGACTTTTCACTTTGTCTGAATTCTTAGGACTCTGTAAGTTACTTTTCCATAAAAAGCAAACTTCTTTGAAAACAAACAAACAAAAAATAATAAAAACAAAAACAAATAATTAAATAAATAAATTTCGTTGAACTCAAATAACCCTGAGCTCACATCTTGACATGGCTGCCTCTGGGACAAGTTATGCGTCTCTCGGAGCCTGTTTTCTCAAGCTGTCAAACAGTAACAGTACCTAATCCATAGAGCTGTCGAAAAAGTTGAGAATTTAGGAAAAGCCCCCAGCCGACAGGTCGTTGTGCCAATCAAGTCCATTCATTTAGGGCCCACAGTGTACCTCCCCCTTACCTCCATGGGTCAAGACCAGACCCAAGAAACGGTGCTTTGTTTTCACATTTGTTTTTACCTGTCTCTTTGATGAGCTCCAAGCATCCTTTAGGTGTACAAGGGATGAAACAGTCATGGAGGTCACCTCTAGCAAGTTTTCCAGCACTGATGCTAGTCAATCTAAAACAATTAAAGCAATGAAGGGAGAAATAAAGATAATTAGATGTCTTTACTCTCCAGAAGCACATATGGTTTGTTCTGGAAACAGAAATATAATTGGAATCACGCAACGTGATACAGAGAGCCGAGGCACACTCACCCATCCACATCCTTTTCGGGTACAATGGCATTGACCACTGCTTCGGTGTTAATGGGATTCTCTGAATCTAAAGGTAGCTGCACTATGAAACCATGTACAGTGAGGTCTTCATTCAACAATGTAACGTACCTCAACACCTAAAAGAAATAGCGCACACAATTTGTGTTATACACAGAAACCAAAAAGGTGGAGAAACACTTTATGGTTGCCCTATTTTCCCCCAGGAGTTTAATCGTAGTCCTCTTAGAATGTACCTCCCCTTGAACCTGAGAGCAATTCTAACACCATATGTAATCTTCAGTGTCTGCTAAGAACACCATCAAGAAAAAGAGCTAAGAACTTTAATAGCAATAGCCATGTTACTCACCCAAACCAAGATCTGTGATGACAGAAACGTTCTATAATGTGCCCTTTACCACACAGTAATGTCTACTGAATGCTTGTAAACATGGCTAGCACAACCAAGGAATTGAATTTTACATTTTGTTTCATTCTAATTGAACGGCCACAGGGGGCTAGTAGCTACCCCACTGGACACAGAACGTAGAACACTTCCATGACCTCAAAAAGTTCTTTCTCCCTCCTGCCCCTTCACAGTTACCCCTGTACCCTCAGGCAACTACACTTCTGAGTTTAATCACTCATGACCTGTTTGGCCTATTCTTGAATATCACATAAATGGAATACATATTTTGTTTTTATTTATTTTTTTATTTTTTTAAACATTTTTTTTTTTTAACGTTTATTTATTTTTGAGACAGAGAGAGACAGAGCATGAACAGGGGAGGGTCAGAGAGAGGGAGCCACAGAATCGGAAACAGGCTCTGAGCTGTCAGCACAGAGCCCGACGCGGGGCTCAAACTCACGGACCGTGAGATCATGACCTGAGCCGAAGTCGGCCGCTTAACCGACTAAGCCACCCAGGCGCCCCCATATTTGGTTTTTAAAAGGCAAACAGCTACAGGTCCAGGATTGGTTTGTAGTGAATACTGCAGGGGATTTGAAGCAAAAGACACTGTGATCACACACTGAGTATACACACAGCCATACCCCAGGATGGCACCATTTACTCTGGGTGTTTCAGAAATTTTCTGGAAGCAGAGTCTGCAAAGAAAGAATTACCTCGAGGTCTTTCATATGGTGAATGTACCAATCCCTAAAATTCCACTAAACCAAAGACCAGAGATGAAAGCACTTTAGCTGCCCCTCTTAACAGTCAATTCCTCACAGCTCACCTCAGATTCTGTGGCTGTTCTTGGTAACTTAATGTGCGTGGCTTTGATCCCAATCTGCAAAAATGAACATTTAAAACAGGCAAGAGAATGTCAGACATGGGCCCATTTCTTTTAACCAATATGACTAACAAATCAGATGGCCTTAGTCACCCTTTCACCCTTGTATGCTTGGTTTTATTTAAAGAGAGAAAGAAAGTGTGTGTGCGTGCGTGCGCGCGCACACACACACACACACACACACACACACACACACACAAGCAAGGGAGGGGCAAAGAGAAAGGGAGAGAGAATCCCAAGCAGGCTCCGCTATGCTAGGGCAGAGCCCGACACGGGCTCCATCTCGAGAATCTCGAGAACCGTGAGATCATGACCTGAGCTGAAATCAAAAGTCAAATACTTAACTGCTTAACTGACTGAGCCACCCAGGCACCTCACACCCCCATATGGTCTGAAGAATGAGTCTCTCACTTTGACCCATTCATCCTTTACTTGTTCATTGTCACCACTGTACTAAAGCAATTTCACATCCACTGTTCCTGCTCTTTGGGAAGTCGGCACATCACTGATTAGAAAACATTCCAGGGTAACCAGAGGCTGCAGCTTCAGCCCTGCATTTCTGACTCAAACCTGCTATGGGCAATGAAAGCTTTTACAGGGAGGGCACAAAGGGCACGGGGTCACCAACAAGACTGGGGAGGGGGTGGGCTGGGGGTGATGGCGCTGCCCTTCCAGGCTTTACCTCTTCCGCAGCCTTCAGCTTCACATTTATATAAAGATTAGAATCATCTCTGTCGCCAACCTAGAATAATAAATACATGCAAATCAGACGATCAAGGAAAGGCAAAGTGTACAGAAAAGCTTCTAAAGTTTTAGTTTTGATAAAAGGAATGTTTAATCATGAGATTCTTGTTGCAGAGGACTACACAGGAGAATAGGAGAATGTTGGGGCAGAATGGAGATATGAACACAGTGGTGTTACCAATCCCTCCCCAAACAAGGCCCACCCTGATTCCCACTGAAAAAGCCACAAGGCAAAAAAAAAAAAAAAAAAAAAAGTAATAAAGGAGGGGACATCTGCATCTGCCATGGGAACTAAACAAAGGAGCCATAGGCTTGCCTGAAACATGTGGAATCTGCCTTGGAGCTGCCGTACAGAACCACAGAACATGGAGGGCTAAACTGTCATCAGGCAACAGAAACACCATAGCTGTGGGAGTCAGGAAAACCCAGAAGGTATATTCGGCACCCTCTCTCCCACCCCCCAGCCCCCGGGGGCAGTGGAAAATTCTCTTGCCCAGTTACACAGAGAAGAGAAACCCGCTGGGGTGGAGCTAACCCTAGCTTACTCGGAAGAGCTATGTGAGGCAGAGGGCAGTCCGCTGCCCTCAAGACAGAGAGCAAAGTGTGGTGCAGGAGCAAACCCTCTGACTACCATGCCGGTCTCACTGGGTTCCCTCAGCTTCTCTAATCATGAACATACTTAAGAGTTTTTCACTGTTGGCCATATATCTGTAAATTTTTATTTTACAACTATTTTTCCACGTTCTCATGATCAAAAGTAAGTTCGGTTTCTCCCAAAACCACAGAGGGGAAAAATGGTAGGTCCACTGATAGCACAGATAACAGACGCAGGACTCCTTTTAAGAGGACAACCACACAGAAAGAAGGGTGAGCGCTTCCAGTCCTTGTCACGTCGATGGGGTTCCTGGAAGCTCTCCTCAGGGTCATAGAACCTGGCCTTCCTCTTAGCTTCGGCTGTCCCTTATACAGACACTTCTCAGTTCTGCCTGCACTCATCTGAATTTCAAGAGTCAGATGAATCCTTTGACGGGAATTTGATTTTTCTATGGGTTACCTGCTTCCTGTGGGGGCATCCCCAGAATTTCAGAGCCTCTCCTGTTTCTTCTTCAGTCATTTTCTGTGTGTTCCTTGCCCCTATCATTCAAGCCCTCACTAATTCAGTTACCACATTAAACATACTCTGGGATTCTTAGATCTAAGTAGGAAAGGAGGTGGTTCCAAACACAACAGTATTGTTCCTCTCATTATCATTAATATTTAAACTACATTTATTTTTTATTTTAGAGAGAGAGTGTGTGCTGTGTACACGAGTATGACTAGGGGAGAGGGGCAGAGAGAGGGGGAGAGAATTCCAGGCAACCTCCATGCTTAGCACAGAGCCCAAAGTGGGGCTCAATCTCACAACCCTGGGACATGATCTGAGCTGAAGTCAAGAGTTGGACGCACAACCACAATTTGCCACCCAGGGGCCCCTACAATTAGTTATTTAAACTCAATTCTGAGATTAGATGGTTTTGTTATTCACTGCCAGACATTTTTAAACCACAACTTCTCTGTTCTATAGTTCATCTTCATACATCCCCCAGGTAACGGAAATGCAACTTTAAGTCACTTTCCCAGAAAAGGTATGTGGGCATTTTTCTGAGTCTATGTGTATCTGAAAATATTTTTCTGCTGCGTTTGCCCTCGAGAGGATTTACCTGGCTGAATCTGGAGTCACGAAGTTTTCCTTCATAAATGCTATCTTCAGCATCTAGTGGTAAGTCTCAAGTCTTTTGTTGTGGTTCTTTTACAGGTAACTGCTTTCTGTCTGCATATTTCTGAAATAATTTTTCTAAAACTCCAAAACCAAGGGCACCTGGCTGGTTCAGATGGTGGAGTAAGCGACTGGCTCTTGGTCTCAGGGTTGTAAGTTTGAGCCCCAGACTGGGTGTAGAGATTACTTAAAACTGAAATCTTTTAGGGGCACCTGGCTGGGTGGTGACGGTAAGTGTCTGACTCTTGATTTTGGCTCAGGTCATGACCTCATGGTTCATGAGTCCTTGCCCAGCGTCAGGCTCTGTGCTGACGATGCAGAGCCTGCTTGAGATTCTCTCCCTTTCTCTCTCCGCCCCTCCCTTGCTCTCTCTGTCTCTCTCAAAAATAACACATTTTTAAAAGATGAAATCTTTTTTTAAAAAATTCCAAAACTGCCACCAGTTTTAAAAATAAAGTGCAATAGTTATGATTACAAGCATGTATCAAAGTTTTAAGGTAAGCCTCATGCAAAGGAAAAGACCTCCTAAAGCCTCTCAGTATGGACACGTCATAGGGGAAAAGGTTACACAATCGCTGGTAGACTAGATGCGGAAAGAATGTTTAGCTGAAAAACAGTAGATTCTTGACTGACAGTCAAGTGAGTAGGTGGAAGACTGGTTTCCGAGAACAAATCTTAATCCCATCACAGTTTATCAAGAAAATCACTGAAGCACTTTATCAGTAATGCTAATTTCCTCCCTGAAAAAGGTGAATTGCATTATTCTAAAAAAGTCCTATCCCAGAATAAATTGGGGACTTTTTTTTTTCTTAACACCAACAGTCTGCAAACTATTTCTGTACAGGGTCAGACAGTATGTATTTTAGCTTTTGGGGGCCACATACTCTGCCGTATATTCTCCTGCTTCATTCTTAACGGCTTCCAAATTGGGCAGCATTTGGATGGGGTCCCAGTTTACTGATCCCTGCTTTATGCCATAAAATATCTTGGGTGTTGGCCTACTTATCAATTTTTCTTTCTGCTTCAGGAACCTTCTGTAGATATTCAGACCAGTTGAGTTTATTCGTTTTATTGTTTTGTCCATGTCTTTTGTGAGGGCTGAATGAGTTACTACATATAAAACACTCTGAATAATTCCTGATAGGAAGCAACTAATGAATTATATTATTAATAATGAATATTTTATGTGCTAAAGGGATAGAAATACAGCCTCAATTTGATCTCTTATAGTGAAAAGTCAAGTCTTAATTTCCTTTAAGTATTCAGTTGTTTGGGAAGTCACCAGTCCATTGTTCTTTAAAAAAAAAAAAAAAAAATCCAACTTTTAGGTGTATATACCTGGACCAGATCACAAATATCCTTGACTACAATGCTAAGGAATTAGGAAAACAAAAAGGAAAAGCAAATGGGGGTAGAGATAGACAGACCGGGGTTCACATCCCAGACGCAGGCACTTCCTGACTGGTTTGGGGCAAGTACCCACGATCTTTTGAGCATCAGTTACTGTGACTATAAGGAAACGCGATTATAGGCTAGTATGCAACGCAGAACAACTAGAAATATATACAAACTGTTTGGACTACAGCAGACACTCTGTATAAGCAGTACTCTCACTCCTGTAAAGGACAGGGTGTGTGTGGCTGGATGATTGTGGGTCCTGCAGCAGCAGCTAAAGACAGGCTGGAAGGGTCCAGATTAGAACCCTAAAACCTGTAAGCAGGTGACTGCAGAGGCCCCAGAGGGTGAAAGCAGTACAAACTGAAAGAGCTTATGAGAGGCACAATCAGTAGCATGGCATTCACTAAGGGGACTCAAGAGAGTTAGGGAGAGAAATCCTAAAGAGAAGAGTGCAGGTTTCTGGTTGAGTGTGTGGGAAGATGGTGTCAGTCATCAGGAGGGAAAAAAAAACAAGAGGTCCAAGGTAGCAGGGACGTGATTACAACATAATATGTAAACCTTGCATCAGGGAAAGATGTTGTAAACTTTGGTGCTGAAGTGCAAGATGAAAATACTCTAACACTGTTTCACTGGCAGCAACACAGAGGAGATAAGCTGCAGAAGTGTTTATGTAACAAAAAGTCTCGCAATCAATAAATTTGAAATACGAGTTCAGAAGTTGATCTTAAAAACAGGGGAAAAAAATCCCAATATTGCTAATATTGGGATTTTTTTTTAATCCTTTCTGAAATCTTCTAAAAATGTTTATAGAAATGGAGTTCTTGCCTACCACATTTCCTCTTTCTACACTAAACAATTCACAAGAATAAGTCAAGAAATAACTAGTCTCCCAAGCAAACCAAGTGAATGCCCACAACATATACCTTTGATTCTCATTAATCTGCAAAGAAATGAAAAACCCATCACAGGCGAGAACACACCCAGGCCTGTGTGCTTTTCTTCTCGGCTAAGGCCTCCTGGATAATGAACAGCAACAGGGGGAAGTATTTAAGAACCATTCACTCTGGAATTCTTGATGAACATGGAACAGAAAACTTAGTAAGGGATTAAATGATAACATGTGGAGACACACAGAAATGTGAAGTGAGGAAGCAGCCATCTCTGAAGGGAATTTCAAACGAAAGTTATTGGCTTCCTGTCATCCAAGTCAACCCTTCAAATGTGTGTCTGTCCATGTGTCCATCTGACAAAACATTTATTGAATGCCTCCTACCAATTTGTTGAAAGCATCCTACTGGGTGAATCTGGAGCTCAGGTCCAGAGGCCTGAGGCCAGACAAAGGCCTCAATCAGGAAGGACTCTCCCGGGTAGCCATGGAACCAGGTGAGCTCACTGAGGGAAGGAATAGGTGGAAAAGGGGTTTTGTGGCTGTACCCTATGGCATCCAAATGGTTCAGGTATCAGGAAAATAAGGAACAGGAAGCAAAGGAGATCAGAGAAGGAAGGGAAGTGAGAGTTTTCCAAGAAACCAAGAGTCCAGAATTCAGAAGAAGCCCGGGTTTAGAAGTTACTGACCTATGGGAATGCAAACTGGTGCAGCCACTTTAGAAAACAGTATGGAGGTTCCTCAAAAAACTAAAAACAGAACTACCCTACAACTCAGCAATTGCACTACTAGACATTTATCCAAGGGATACAGGTATACTGTTTCGAAGGGGCGCGCATGCGGCCCAATGTTTAGAGCAACACTATCGACAATAGCCAAAGTATGGAAAGAGCCCAAATGGCCATTGACAGATGAATGGATAAAGAAGATGTGGTGAATACATGTACAATGGAATACTACCCGGCAATTAAAAAGAATGAAATCTTGCCATATGCAACTACGTGGACGGAACTACAGGGTATTATGCTAAGTGAAATTAGTCAGAGAAAGACAAATATCATATGACTTTACTCATATGAGGACTTTAAGACACAGAACAGATGAACATAAGGGAAGGGAAGCAAAAAGAATATAAAAACAGGGAGGGGGACAAAACATAAGAGACTCTTAAACATAGAGAATACACAGGGTTACTGCAGGGGTTGGGGGGAGGTGGGATGGGCTAAATGGGTAAGGGGCATGCATTAAGGAATCTACTCCTGAAATCACTGTTGCACTATATGCTAACTTGGATGCAAATCCAACAATAAACTTTTTAAAAAAGAAAAAAGAAAAAAAAAAAAAAGAAGAAGTTACTGACCTAGAGCTGGTATTGAGAGCCAGGTTAAACTGCCAGATTTGGGGCAACTTACCCACTTTTGAGGGAACCCCAAGACCCTTTCAAGTGCCAGACTACTTTATAATGATACCGTGATGTCATCTGCCTTTTTCACATCTGTATGGAGGCTGCAAAGCCAATGGTGGGTGAGACTTCGCACAAATCAAGGCAATGGCACCAAACTATACTAGTCACTGCCACACTCTCAGTAAAAACAGATGCCAATTTCACTTAAAGTGCTCTCGATCGCTTCTCGGCCTTTTGGCTAAGATCAAGTGTAGAAATGCTCTCGATGAAGCAGTAAAAATGATTAATTTTATTAAACCTCAACCCTTGCATACATGTCTTTTATATCCTGTGTGGGGAACTGGGAAGGGCTCATCAAACACTCGTGCCCCACACAGAAGGTGTGGTCTCCAGGAAAAGTCCTGTGCTTTTTCTCCCGGCCAGCTGAACTGCCACAGTTTTACATGGAACGCTATCTTTACTTGAAAAAACAGCTGACAAACAATGATTATTCATGCTTGAATATTTGGCAAATATTTTCTCAAAACTGGACAGAGCGAGCCTGCTACTTGAAGGAAAATAGCTTAATAGTATTTGTTGCCAAAGGTAAAATCTGAGCTTTCAAGTGAAAATCAGAAGTTTTTTTATCCACTCCTGTGAGCTCCACAAGCTTCTCAATAATCAAAGACTCTTCTGATAAGTTTGTTATGATACTAATGATTGTGCTTTTCTTTACATTGCATAATGAAATGTGTTAACATTCAGAAGATCTGCATAATTCAGTGAACCATTATTTTCTAAATGAGGAATGAAGACAAAACAAACCAAGCATGGGTAAATATCCATTCAAACTGCAACATAAAGCAGTGGGTTTGGATGTAACCAAGCACAAGAGAGTTCACTGCACAGTGTCAGATTCCACATTGCAACTAAACTATAAAAACTTACTGAGTCCTGTTGTAGTAACAAAAGTATCCACAATTACCTGGGAAGACTACAAAAACAAACACAAAACAACAACAAAAAAACCCTCTTCCTTTTTACAACTATACATCTATACAAGTCCAGATTTTCTTCATATATTTCAATCAAGCCAACATGTAGCAAGAGGTTGAACACAGGAGCAGATGGGAATCCAGGTGTCTTTCATTAAGCCAGATAGCAGAGTGCAAAATAATGCCCCTCTTCTCACTAAATTTTGCTTTTATTTTATTTTTAAAATTTTTAAAAATGTTTATTTATTTTTGAGAGAGAGCATAAGCTGGGGCAGGGCAGAGAGAGAGGAAGACACAGAATCCCAAGTAGGCTCCAGACTCTGAGCTGTCAGCACAGAGGCCAAAGCGGGTCTCAAACTCATAAGCCGTGAGATCATGACCTGAGCTAAGTTGGACGCTTAACCAACTGAGCCACCCAAGCTCCCCATAATTTTGTTTCCTCAAAGTTATTTTTTTCATAAGAATGTTACTCATTCTAACATATAATAAACTTACTACTGATATTTTAAAACGTATAAATATTTAAAAACATTTTAGCTTCTGATACAGTATACATCAATGGGTGAATCCATATAAACAAAAAGTCCTTAAGGTCTTAAAATTTTTTAAGTGTAAAGGGATCCCGAGACCAAAGGTCTAGGGACATTGGACTACGGAAGAGGTGCCCCCAGAGAATAGCAGACGCCAGGATACAGCAACATGTACAAGCTGAGCTGAAGAAGAGCAGCCTGCAGAGAGAGCCTGAAAAGGTATGAGGAGGTTTCACGAAACCGAGAAAGAGAGAAAGAGAGAAAGAGAAAGAGAAAGAGAAAGAGAAAGAGAAAGAGAAAGAGAAAAAGAAAGAGAAAGGAAGGAAGATGTGTGAAGTGCTTGCTGTCTGAAGTGCTACTCATGAGTTGGGAAAAGAGGATATTCATGCAAATACACTATCATAATACCTGTAAAATTGCCAAGCCTGGTGTAAAACCGGGAATTTGCTCCTTCATCTGAGTGACTTGGTTCTTCAGTCTCTCCCTTATTTGCCTAGAGAAAAAGGAAAGGTTGGAATTAACACTGAATGTCTCAAGCGCAAGTAAGTCATTTAAAAGAGGCCGTTTCTCTTTTAAATTAAAAATACCTCCCTTGAATAGACATTATCTAGTATAATTGAGGATATTACGGATACGCATCCATTTTCCAGGACTCAAGTAGATGTGGATCTTAGATTCTAACTCCTAACTACACTGACTGGGCCATGTGGAATGAGGACATTTAGTTTAAAACATATTAGTTGACGGCATTCAAAATCATAGAGTGAATAAATGAAAACTTGAACCAACACTTCTGGAAGGCTGTTAATCTTCATCTTTTCAGCATTCCCCCTCTCCAGGTGCTAAATGAAAAACTTTTGCAGGAAAGAACTACAGCTCACACCTGCTCAACTTTCCCTGCTAAGATGATCACAGGGTACCCACATAAGGCTGAATGACAATCAATGAATCACACTCCAAAGTCAATATGAATTTATAAATATATTCCAATTCACAAAAGAATTTTCCTTACAGAAGAATTTAACACAAGGTTAAACGTATAACCTCTCATGAAACAAAGGACAAATCAATTTACCAACATACAACTTCTCGACAATACAAGACATCAAGTACATTAGATTACATCATTTGCCTTTCTTCATCTCAACCACATTTGACATACGAAATATATATGGACATTACAAACATCTCTTCCCTCCTTCTGACTTGATTAGTTCCTGCTCCAGTCCTCCACACTTATAAACATCGGACATAAATAGGCACAGGTGTTACAAGAAATAGATTATTTGGATTAGCCTCATCAATGGTAAGAATGTTGAATGATACAAGAAGTCATACTTAAGACTTCAAAATTGTATTTCTGATGAAGTTTTGAGGTGATGGGGGGGTTCATGGAGTCTGGAGCCAACAACCAAGAAAGAATTCTTTAAAAAAAAATTTTAACGTTTATTTATTATTGAGAGAGAGACAGAGACAGAGCATGAGCACAGGAGGGGCAGAGAGTTGGGGAGACACAGAATCCAAAGAAGGCTCCAGGCTCTGAGCTGTCAGCACAGAGCCCAACACAGGGCTCGAACTCACAAACTGCCAGATCTTGACCTGAGGTGAAGTCGGACGCATGACCCACTGAGCCACCCAGGGGCCCCAACCAAGAATGAATTCTTAAAGACATCTTTGGAGCAAAAAGGTGATTTTATTAAAGCAAGGGGACAGGACCCATGGGCAGAAAGAGTTACACTGCAAGTGTAGGGGGTGACCATTTTATGCAATCGGGAGAGATAAAGTCAAGAGGGAGTTTCCAGACTTTCACATGCTGGAGGCCTAGCTATTGTCAAGCTAAGGTGGTTTTCCCTCTAGCAAAGCATTAACTTTAAGACACTAGGGAGTTCCTGGACTTTAGGCTATAATGGGATTGCCTTTTTCTGGTAAACTGGTGGAGACTCTTATCAGTTTAACCATTTGTTTTTTGTCCTTTCCATATTTTTGGGTAGCCTGGGAGTGTCCAAGGAATATTATACATGTCCCACTGGTGGGGGCGGGGGTGGGAGTGGGCTTGCTGTTAGCCTGCACCTTGCCCTCGGCTTGCCCCACATTCCCTCATCATCTCAAGCTTGTGACCTTATTTTTAAAAATCATTTGTATCAATTATCCCATACAATAATATAGTTCAAAAGAATGAACAGATTGTTGGATTTTTCTATCAGAGATTTGACCTGGAGATCACAGTTCTGCTCTAACACAAGAGAACAGGAAACACGTGGCATTTCCACTGGCCCTGCCTCTGAAACTCCCCAGCAGTCCTAGCCTTGGCTGCCTCCCCACCAGGACAACTAGGTGTAGTGCTGGGCTACTCAACTCTCTCCTGTCCCCTCCCTTCCCTCCAACCATTATAGTAACACAAAGGCCTAGGCACAGGTTCCTACAGGTTCTCCTTTAGCCCTCCCAACCCAAACAAAGCTCACTTGGGGGGGAACCATTGCCAGGCACAATGTAAGACATTAACAGGAACCATGAGAGGAAACAGCTTGTTACAGGGATTCCCTGCTTTTCAAAAGTTCAGGTTTGCCACTTTGCTTTTCAGAAAAACCTCTGTTAATATCTGTTTCCACTAGCCCAAAGGAATACAGAGGATTTTTGCTTTATGGGGAAAAAAAGCAAAAACAAAAACAAAACAGCATTTAGTGTTTGTTTTGCAGCAAGCCCTTCCTGAAAGGCACTCCCCAGCTCCCTCCTGGGGAACTCAGCAATTCAGCATGAAGCCACGAGAGCTTTGAACTGTGTGAGTGTCTGGGCTTTATCTCAATGTATTTTGCGCAAGATGTGTCCTCAGGTATCAGAGAAGCCTAAGTGAGGTTATTTTTTGGGTCTTGGAATGCTCGAAAAATTTTCCAAACCTGCTTCTTTGCTTTGTGCCACTTTGGCTTATGAAAGGTTTCATAGGAATACTGTACTGTCGAATAGTGGAAGAAACCTGTATCCGAAATTCTCAACAATGTTACGAGATGGCCAAGGGAGGAGAGGCCTTCCGGTTTCAAGATATAGAAACAGGCTCTAAGCAGTCATGTGCTGTTCTGAAAGCCAATTAGCTGAAAGCAGCAAGCGCAAAGGCTCTGAGTGGGTAAATGGGGTCCCAGGAGAAGCGGTAACCGGATAGGGTAAAGCGGGGTGCCTGTCTTTTATTCTGAATGTGATAGGAAGCTGCTAGAAGACTTGGAACAGGGCTGACATGACAGGACTTAACACTTCTGAAAAGTTACTCCTGGCTGCTGAACTGGGAACAGACTAAAGGGAGAATGGTGAGAATCTGGGACACAAGCAAAAAGTTATTCAAATTGCAAAAATCCAGGCCAGAGGGGATGGTGCCTTGGACTCTGGTATCCATAGCTGGCAAGAAGTGGCTGGATTCTAGATATATTAACATGAAGCACAGAGAAAATGTGGGGCTACCGATGACTCTTGAGGTTTGGGGAGGGGGTGTAAAATAGAGCTGGGAAGATTGACAACTACAAATATTTTAAGGCACAGAGCAGATTTCATACTGATACTGTGAATTCATTTCCCAAATCTTATAAGGATTCTAGAATAACGACCATCTGAGGCCTGAAGAAGGGACTCTAGGGACAACTGAAAGTAATATCCTTACCCAGCAGGTAGCAAGCTATGAGAACCCAGTACTACAAGGTGGTATAGGTGGAAAATATTTCAGCCCATTAGGTTAAGAGCAAAGAACAAAATGTTCTGTATTTTCTATGCTATAATTTAAATGGATCTAAGTGTGCAATTTTTTTTTCTAAAAAAGATCATAGACTGAGATCAGTTACAGTGACTCCCTTAAGCTTTTCTCTAAGAAGCAGGACTGTTTTTGAAGTTGCATTAGCAGGGTTATTCTTCCAACTAGAAAGATTTGTTTAAAAGCTAACATTTAGGTCTCCTTATGAGACATGATCAGAATAGCAATGAAACATTTAAAAATGCACATAAACCACAATCAGCAAGAATTAGACAGCCCAGAACACTAAAGCAATAGGCAGAAACTTTTCTGTCTTAGCGAGGAGAAAAAAAAAATCAAGATTGTTGTAATTAAAAAAAAAAAACTGGGTGCCTCGGTGGCTCAGTCGTTAAGCATCTGACTTGGGTTCAGGTCATGGTCACACGGTTTGTGAGTTCAAGTCCTGCATGGAGTGAGCATGAGACCGGCTTCTGGTAAGCCCCATTTCTCTCTTTCTCTCTGTCTCTCTGTCTCCCTCCCTCTCTCTGCCCCTTGTGGTACCGCCCTCGCTCACTTGTGCCCCCTCTCTAAATAATAAATGTTTAAAATTTTTTTTAATTAAAAAATATTTTTAAAAAAATTTAAAAAGACAGTTGTAATAAGGTCTCCACGGTCCCTTATAAGGTTTTCCCTGCCTTGGTTTCTGAGTTGGCCACTAACTGAGGAACTCTGGAATGAAAAGCAGAATAACAACAGCCAAGTGCAAGCATGCTTGAAGCTCAGAAACTATAAAAGACATGGAGAGAAAGGTTAACACTCTCTCCCTCATCTACCTTTATTTTCGGGTCAGAGAGCTATGAGGAGCTAAATGCTGGGAAACTCTTTAGTTTTCATAGTTCATTACTTCCAGAAAGCTAAAATGCCACATCACAGAACACCTTCTGAAACACTGACACCCGCTAAATCAACAGAAACTTTCTTGAGTTGCAGATGCCTTGATTTCCAGCCATGGCCCATGAGTTACACTGCTAATAAAGATTCAGCGAAAAGTGAGGCAGAAATAGGCACTTGGAGAACACCCCTGATGCCTGGGTGGTAGACCTCCATATGCCAGAGTCTCACCATCCTGCACGAACATTCTCTAAAACCTAAGGGAAGATACATCTCAATCTCAGTGGAGGAGAAATCAGTACTAAAGTGCAGGTGAATGTGGCAAGACAAAGTGGCAGTAAACCATTCAAGTCTCTGGTCCTGTTAAACTGATACTAGTAAAATAATCATAGCGATTAGATACAGACACAGATGCAGTTTTAACTAAGTTGCTACTGGCATCTAGTGGGTAGAGGCCAGGGATGCAACTAAATATCCTACAATGCAATGCAAACAATTATCTAGCCCAAATGGTAATAGTACCCAAAGTTGAGAAGCATTGCTATTGGCCAATAAGATGCAATGTTTGGAGGTATCTTTTTGTCTAAGGGGTGAAAAGCAAGGTAGAAATCATTTATATTTCAGGGCACCTGGGTGGCTCAGTCAGTTAAGCAGCTGACTTTGCCTCAGTCATGATCTCGCAGTTCGTGGGCTCAAGCCCCATGTTGGGCTCTGTGTTGACAGCTCAGAGCCTGGAGCCTGCTTCGGATTCTGTGTGTGTGTCTCTCTCTGTCCATCCCCTGCTCACGCTCCCTCTCAAAAATAAACACTCAGGGGCGCCTGGGTGGCTCAGTCGGTTGAAAGGCCGACTTCGGCTCAGGTCACGATCTCACAGTCCGTGAGTTCGAGCCCCACGTCGGGCTCTGTGCTGAAAGCTCAGAGCCTGGAGCCTGTTTCAGATTCTGTGTCTCCCTCTCTCTGACCCTCCCCCATTCATGCTCTGTCTCTCTCTGTCTCAAAAATAAATTAAAAAAAAACAAAAAAAAATAAAAATAAACATTCAAAAAATTTTTTTAAATCATTTATATTTCAACCTGTCGAAATTTGTTTAAATCTGTATAGATAAGAGTCATGTGCATTACTATTTTCTCCAACTTAACTTCTGCCACATACAGTTGTTAAACAGTCTAATCAGTAAGTCAAAGATGCATGTCCCTATAGAATCACATTACCCCCAGAGAGTCCCAGTCAGATAATACCCGTAAATAGTCACCCAGATTTCTTTTGCCAAAGTTGTACAATTACTCCTGGAAAAGCCCAGTACAAATTACAACTCATTCTTTATGATATAAAATGTTGGCTCATTTTCAAATTTTGGACATTTTATGACAGAGACAAAAGCATTGCTAAAATATAACCCAACAGGGCCATTCCAACAGAAGCTATAGGTGGAAAAAGGAGGCAGTAAAGGGTATTTAACCACCTGGCTGAGAAATCTACATGATGAAAATAAAGCTGCCTCAGTCAACAAACATGAAATACAACACAAGCTTAGAGTAATTCCCAAATGATTCTCAAAGGTGAACAGAATATACCTTTAGTAACTGATCAGAGAAAAAGGACGGACATTCATCTTCATTCAGTATGTAGGGCTTTTCTAAAGGACACAAATTTCTTTTGCCCAACTTCCCAAGGAGTAAATTATTGTTGTAAGGTTTTAACTGTGCAAAACAACACACATATTTTATTTGCATTGTTTTCATGTTGTTCATTTGTTGTTTTATCTCATTTGTCCATACAATGTTATGCTGTTAAAAATAAATACTTCAAATTAAAAAACAAAAACAAAAACAAAAACACGTAGTTTCTTGTAAAAACAATTGTGATTGTGAGGCCACCTAGTGTTCCAAGAAATACATATATTTCAAATTCCTAGTTAAGTTAAATTAAAAGTCTAAATTACCTTCTTGTTAGAACTGTTTTCAATTATTAAAAAAGAAAAGGGGGGGGGGGGGAGGTGGGGAGGGTTGTCCTGGGGTGGCTCAGTTAGTTAATTGTCAAACTTGATATCAGCTCAGGTCATGAGACTGAGCCCCGTGCCAGGCTCTGGAACCTGCTTGGGATTTTCTCTCTCTCTCTCTCTCTCTCTCTCTCAAAATAAAAAAATAAGCATTTAAAAAACACCTGATTGTTTTCACTGATACATGGTATAATAGCAACAGCTACACTGTATCAGTATACAGATCAACTAGTATCAGTACTTTCCTTCATTATGTTGAAGAATAAAATATTTAATATGAGAATTATTATAATTAATGCAAATATATACTAAACTTGACAGATACCTCAAATATATATATTTGAAAGCTTAATGTGAATCCATTTCATGCTCCAATAAAAATTTCTAATGTAAAATTCTTCCATCCAATCTCTCCAACACCTAAGGAAGGTAAAGTGCCTGACATTCAGGACGTGAAAACAGCTAATGGTGTAAAATTCTAGTGAATCTTCTAATTCTCAGTGAGTGTACAAGGCATCATTAATCCATATACACAATGATACAATAACTACTTTCCTTAAATTTCTAGATCAGGGTTTATCAATCTCTGCACTACTGACATTTGGGCTAGATAATTATTCATTGGAGGGGCCTCTTCTGTGCACTGTAGGATGCTCTGGAACATCCCTGGCTTCTACCTCTTGATGCCACCAGCATAGATGACAAGTCCCCAACCGACAACCAAAAATGTCTCCAGACACATCCAAATGTGCCCTGACTAAATGTGCCTTGGGGTGGAGAAAAGGGCAAACTGGCAGCATTTGAGAACCACCGATCTAGAGAGAACACATGGAGCTGGGAAACCAGGTTGAACTGGTCAAGAAAAGCTTCCTGAAATGTACGATTTTATTTTTTTTTATTTTTTTATTTTTTTTAACGTTTATTTTTTATTTTTGAGACAGAGAGAGACAAAGCATGAACGGGGGAGGGTCAGAGAGAGGGAGACACAGAATCTGAAACAGGCTCCAGGCTCTGAGCTGTCAGCACAGAGCCCGACGCGGGGCTCGAACTCACGGACCGCGAGATCATGACCTGAGCCGAAGTTGGGAGCCCAACCGACTGAGCCACCCAGGCGCCCCTGAAATGTACGATTTTAAAAGTGGATTAAATGTGCATTAGAGAGAGAGACAGACAGAAAAAACGTGCATTAGAAAAAGGTCACAAAGTGGAAAACACTGCCAAGTCCAGGTGGACACAACCAAGTGTGGTAGGATTCCTGAACAATGTGGTCCCACCGCCCTTTCCCCTCACAGGGGAGAGGGGGAAGCTTGTACCCTGATCCAACAAACTTGGTGACATTAAGAATAGAGAGCACAGCATTGCTAAGCTTTCCCTTTCCTCTCAAAAAGTCAGGATTCCAGATTTTGGGGTATAATTATACACCTAAATGTGCTGGAAAGCAATCCAATTTTTAAAAATAACTCTGTAAACCCAACAAAATGTATAACTACATCTGGCTGCTAGGCCACCATTTTGTAACTGTCAGTTGGTAACAAGAGTTATGAGACATCACAGGATGGCCCCACATATGAGGCTCTGTAAGCAAGAGCCCAACATGCAGAGTTAGTCTCCCCATTAACCACACATCTGGCCATCAGAGCTGCTTTTGGGCCCAAGTCCAAGAGGTCTTTGGATCATCATCCAAGCAGAATGTGGAAAGAAGGTGGAAGACTGGAGGCCTCTGGTTGGAGAGGAAGAGCAGGCCAAGAGCTCTATCTGAGAAAAGCCTCACAAAGACCTAAGCTTTCTGCTTTTATGGAACGCTAAAGGAAAAACTTGGGTAAAAAGGGCTTACATCTAAAAGGCTGCTTGGGGAAACTGGGTGGCTCAGTCCATTGAGCAGCCGACTTCAGCACAGGTCATGATCTCACAGCTCAGGAGTTCAAGGCCCACATCAGGCTCTCTGCTTACTGACAGCTCAGAGCCTGGAGTCAGCTTCAGATTCTGTCTCTGTCTCTCTCCCCACCCCTCAAATATAAATAAACATAAAAAATTTTAAGTAAATTATAAATGAATGAATGAATGAATGGATAAATAAATAAATAAATTTTTAGGAGGCTGCTTACAAGGACTCGTACTTGGAACCAAAACGAAAGATCATTTATCACGTTAGGTCACTGAAGATAAATTCCTTTTAGGCTCTGGCAAAACCTTTTACAGAAATACTCCCTCTTTCCTGGTAGTCCTCAAACACCAGTAACACAAAGCTATACCTCTCCTGCTCAGGCTCTAGGGGAAGAACTTCTTATCAAGGGTGAAAAGAAAAACTTAGCTAACAAAGCAAGAAGGCTTGACTTGTCTCCAACCTTGAAAATGACTTTCTGAAGAGAAGCAGTCTGGGAGCCTTCCACCCTGATTTAATTTGTCCTTTCATCTCCTAACAGGAGGATACAAGTTTGCAATTTCTTTTGGCAAGCAAGTAACAAGCCCTTGGCTAGGAAGAAAAATACACTGTGGAGTCCCTGCCATCAGACTTATAACTCTTCCCCCCACCTCCCACCCCTCCAGCCTTGTAAGTCTTGGTCAAGTTAGTCATTCTGGCCAAAGCTTCAGAAACTGCAAAATGGAGGGTGAGGTGGCCAGGGTGGCTGAGGAATCCCGACTGTGGCACCATCCTCCACCCACTCCTTCAAGCTCACGGAGGGACAGTGCCAGGAGATACCTTACAGGAGAGTATCAAGGGGAGCTAACTGCACAGTGCAGGGGTGCTGGGAACTTTCAACACTATGGGTCAGACCTCAGTGGATACAGTCATAACCACAGTAGCCCACAGTAGCTCTGTGGCTCTGAGAGCCTTACATTACACACCTTTGTAATCCTCTCTGCAACCCCAGGGTATAAATAATTGCTATGGCCACCCCCACAGTACAGAAGAGGAAAAGAGAGGAAAGCGAGGCTCACTAACTTGCCCTGGTCTTTCTACCCTGCTCAGCCCCTACCAGGGTCCATGGAAGGACAGGGTGTCTTTTCCCTCTGCTCCAGGGACCCTACTCCATGCTAGGCTAACCTGATATTCCTTCTTCCTGAGGGATACACAAGGGACCACACACCCCTACTCAAAGCCCCACTGTCCAAATCCCAAACTGCCTGGTGCCAACCTTCTTGATGGATGAGGACAGACACTTATTCTTGGGCCACATCCTCAGGATTTTCGCTGGAGCCATGGCCACAGTAGTTGGCTGCCAGCTCCAGACTCTGCCAGGGTCCGCTTACAACAATACTCCAGTAGCCTAGATAGGCGGCCTAGTTACAACCTCGCAGAAGATCCCACTCCCCTGCAAGGCTCCCAGAGTCAAGCCAGCTTGGGCATTCGAGGTTCCGTGTAACTTCTGAAAGGCCTGCACTTTGGGTCTCATTACAGGCAAATCTTTTTAAGCACAAAAGGTCTACAGGTATTTTATCTACAGGACAAAATGAAAAGCTTATCAACATTTAGCAGCCCTTCTCTGTGGTGGGCAAATTCTTTTCACAGAAATAATTTTTCTAGCCCTGGAGCTAAATGTATAGCACGGTTCCATTTTTATATTTGATCAGTAGGACAAATTCTAATTTTAAGGTTCAAGGTTATAAGGCAGCTACCAAAGACACAGCCTGGATAAACACAGACACCACTTATTTATTCAACAGATACTAACTATAAAGCACCAATTCATTAAAACCTACCATGGGCCAGGAACTGCTCCAAATGCTTTCAAAGTAATGAATGACTCATTTAATTTCAACCACCTTATGAATTATGTGCCATCACTATCCGCAACATGCAGATGAGGAAACTAAGGCACAAAGAGGTAAATTAAGTTACCCGTGCTCCCCAGAGGGAGCAGCACTATGTCTAGATCTGGGGATTCCGCCCACAGGGAGCATAACAAACTTATCCAACTTGCTCTGCTCAACCCAGAAAAACTAAGAGCACCTTCTCTCAGTGCCTGACAAGTAGCAAGCTGCCTGTCTCTTCACAACCAGTCTTTGCAGAAAGAAGACCTGACCAAGAAAAATGCCACCAATGGAGGGAGTGGGCTCAGGTATACCAAACAGAAGAAGGAAAAGCAAACAAATCACACAAAATCCAGCAAGTCTCACTTTGAAAAGCACACACAGGTAAGAATTGTAATTTCTAGCCTAAAAACCAAATTGTGGAGGCCACTTTTAGGCAAGCAGGCTTGAGCAAAGGAATGCAGAAAGGGCCACAGTGATCACCAGGCTGAACACAGACAGGCCCATCAGGCGACCCACCCTGAAATATCCAGAGGCCCTAACCGACCAAGGGGCTGCTTACAACCAGCCAGTTGCCAAAAAAGGGAAAATTCCCTATGTCACCAAACCTCTCACTTTCCCTCCTGAAAAGCTGCCTCCTTCCACTGCCTCCAAGCAGACAGCCTCTCCTCTCCCTCGCTGCATATTCAGTAAACTTGTACCTCCTTTGTTCTGCCTCAGGTGAATTCTTTCACCTCCCTCGTCCCCACAGGCTTCCACCTGATTGTTGCCCCGCATTTAGGGCCCCCATCTGATCAGGAGATACCCCATTGAGGCACCACACAAATCAGGGTGGTTCCTCCATCTAATTTCCATCCCTTTGTCTCTTTAAGGACACCTCTTTTAAGCCAAGGTGGTGGGTCACCGCCAAAGACAGTGTACTTCACCCAGTTATGCTTAGTCAGCTTCTCTGGGGCCCTCACTGTTGACCCTAAGGCAGTCATTTAATAAAGAATGAGGTCAAAGGTCCATGGCACAGGCTTGCTTTTGGTCAGGAACCCTCTTCCCCATAACATCGGTAGGCTCATGGCCCCACAGCCTTCAAGTATTTGCCCCAAAGTCACTTTTACAATAGTATGAGCTTAATTCCCATATTTAAAATTACAGTCCCCCATGTGGCAGGAATCTCTGTCCCTCTTCCTTGCTCTGGTTTTCCCTTTGGCACATCTCACCACCTCACATTTTTGTACCTATTTTATTGTGGATCTCTACCTATCAATACACAAACTCCAGAAACAGGGATTTGAGCTATTTTGTTTACTGCCATCATCTCTAGGTCCTGAAGAGTGCTTGCATACGGGAGGCACAGAGATATTTGTCGAATAAGTCAATAAATACCCAAAAATGACACACACTTGTCTCTGACCCTCAGATCTCTCCAAACTGTCAAACTTGGACCGCAACCTTCAAACTCCCCTTAAGGGAGAAACGGGGTGTTCCTCCCAAAGGGAGATAATTTGGCAACTAGATCCAGATTTCCCACAGGGTAGAACAGGCAGAGATGGAATCTGGAGATGATGAACTCTGTCTAGTCCTGGCTTCCAGGAAGGTATAAAGGAATAATAAAATAATAAATAATAAAAAAAAAATAATAAAATAAACAATAATAAAAAGTAAACAAAAGTCAAGGATGGTCTTCTCAGCAGAGTGGGAAGCACAGCAATGAGAGACTGCTGTTAAGTAAGACAAAGATTAGTTTACGAAATTCCTTTCAGCAAAGTTATAAGTGCCTGATAGCGTGAAAAAATGCCATGTGATGGGTGAAAGAGACTTGGTTCCAATTGAACCTCTGCCATTAACCTTTGGCCAAATCGCATCACTTTCTAGCCTCAACTATTATTGCCTCAGCTGCAGGATGGGATGGATCAAGTGGACTGGATTTTGGAGAAATTCTGACTGTAGAACTCATGGCCTGTTCCACTCTTTCTCCCCCCAAGGAAGGGATTTTACATTCCAAACACTGTATCAGGGAAGAAACTGCCCAGGGCCCTTGAAGCCTTGCAAATTTATCCCCAGAGAGACCCAACAGTTGCTGGCAACCAAGAAAGCTGATCTGAAACTTGGGGAATGAGGGACCCTTTCCTTGGACTCCAGGATCCCTGGTTGCAACGTAAGAAGTTCACTTACCTTTCCTCTCAAGAGTGTCCCTGACCCAGTAAAAGACGACAGGTGGGGATACCCTGCCCAGAGCCTCCGCCTGCAATCCAGCCTACTCAAGCTGAATCTTGTTCTTCAGATTCCCACTGAGCCAGCAGCCAAGTCAGAAACCTGTTGCAGCCTGAGTACAAGTTGCTGGGGAATTGCAAGATCCCCATGAGCCAGGACGGCTGTTTCCCCCGCCAAGGCTCCCTCTCTCTGAGGAACTGTGAGTACTACAAGCTCCATGAACGTCAAGGTGGTAAGGTATGGCAGTCTCTGAACCATTTTATTAGCACATGAAAGACAGATCTTCTGTAAGGACAAGGAGACCTTGGTCTTAATGCTCTTGTAAGAACTGTGTTAGGAACTAACTGACTGCTCTACCACAGGGCAATGTAAAAAGTTAGCTAGTCAGCTCTGAGCAGGTTGGGTAGAGGGGACCCCTCCAGTACCTGGAACAGTCTTTTCCAGAGAATGCTTTCAATCCTTATAGCCAAATCGTTGCCATACTTCAATGATGAGAACTGGATCTATATGTAAGGTTTTAAATAAGTGGTTCTCACTTTCAAGATGCATTAGAATCATAGGAATGAGCTTTTAAAAGATTTAGAGAATATTTGAATCCAGTGGCTTATTGCTAGCCAATTCAAATGAAATCAGTCTGGTGTGGGCACCAGGCATTGATATCTTTCAAAAGTACCCTATGAGACTCATTGGCAAAACTATCTTGGAAAAGACTGGCAATTTCTACTAAATACAATTATACATATTTGTCCTACTACTCTACAATCCTCTTAAATATGTAACCAACAGAAATATGCATATGTTCCATCAAAAGACATGCAAAAGAATGCTCATAACAGTAAAACTCCTAATCACCAAAACTAGAAACCTAAGTGTCCTAATTACTGGATGAGTAAATAGTAGCATATTCATATAGTAGAATACAATACAGCAATGAGAGTAAATGAACTACAACTACATGCAGTATGAAATAATCTCAGAAACACAATGTTCATTGAAAGAAGCCAGACCCAGAAGTCCTTATGCCATACAATGCCATTTATATAAAGTTCAAAAACGGGCAACATTAATCTACATTGTTAGAAGTCAGGTGAATGACTACCTTTGAGGCACCTGGGTGGCTCAGTTGGTTGAGTGTCCAACTTCGGCTCGAGATCTGAAGGTTCATGAGTTCGAGCCCCACATTGGGCTCTATGCTGACAGCTTGGAGCCTGGAGCCTATTCAGATTCTGTGTATTCCTCTCTCCCTGCCCCTCCTCTCCTCTCAAAAACAAATATTTCTTAAAAATGATGACTTTTGTTGGGGATGGTGACCGGAGGTTTAGGAAGGGAGGGCTTCTTGGGTGTCAATGCCATTTCTTGATCTGGGTGCTATTAAGTTCAGTTGCAAAAAATTCATTGAGTTGTATACTTGTGATAGGCACACTCACTGTATGTATTAATGTTTAAAGTTTTTGGGTTTTTTTTGAGGGGGAGGGGGGGCCGAGAGAGAATCCCAAGCAGGCTCTGTGGTCTCAGCACAGACCCCAACAGGGGCTTAAACTCACAAACCACGAGATCATGATCTGAGCCAAAATCGAGAGTTGGAAGCCTCAGTGACTGAGCCATCAGGGCACCCCTGTATGTATTCATGTTTAAATAAAAAGAAATGGTAAACAAAATCTTCCTCAGTGACTTCAATGTGAGTTAATATTGGGAACCATTGAAATAGATCTCAAGCACCTATCACTGTCAAAAATATCATGAATCAATCATCCATGTATACATTAACTAATTTCTAATCATTAACACAGCTAACATGTGTTGAACACTTATTACGTGTCAGGAATAACTCTAAATGTTCTTCAGCTAAGAACTCATTTTTTTTTTTTTAATTTTTTTTTCAACGTTTATTTATTTATTTTTGGGACAGAGAGAGACAGAGCATGAACGGGGGAGGGACAGAGAGAGAGGGAGACACAGAATCGGAAACAGGCTCCAGGCTCCGAGCCATCAGCCCAGAGCCTGACGCGGGGCTCGAACTCACGGACCACGAGATCGTGACCTGGCTGAAGTCGGACGCTTAACCGACTGCGCCACCCAGGCGCCCCACAGCTAAGAACTCATTTAATTTCTCCTAACAACTCAATGGTCTACATATTATCTTTATTTTACATCAGAGGAAGTTCTGGTATAGATAGGTTAACCAATTTGCTTAAAGCCACATAACTAACTACTAAGGAAAGGTTTCTAGGTGTTTTGGACATAGACATAAACAAGACAATGCCTTTGTGGAGTTAACAAACATATTTAACTTGCTCTCCACTCAACAAAAACGTACCCATTGAGCACCTATTTTCAGTGGCCTGCCAAGAAGCAAGCCTAAATTATCTCTTCAACCAGTCTTTTTAAAAAGACTTTATCAGAAAAAAGCCACTGGTAAAGGGAGTAGGTTTGACTGAAGGCAAGCCAAAAGCAAAGTCAAGCAGAAACAATGTAATTCAGCATACCACATGTTCAAAAGCACTCAGATGTATTGTGACTTCCAGTCTAAAAGTCTGGAGTTTCTCTTTCCCAATGTGGAAGATTCATTACCATTTACTGTACATCTCACCTTCTTTGTCCACCATCTCTACCTTCCAGGAAAAATCATTTTGCCCCAGGATGGTTTTCACTACCAGTGACTCCCTAATACACTCAAAAACCTTTTACCCACAGAGTTGGCAGGTTTACAAGACAATTACTGTTGCCAACTACAGTAGTTATTAAATAACTGCGAAGTCAAAGGCCCCAAGATCAACCTCCCAGAGAGTCACACAAAATGTATCCTTTCCTCTTCTACTCTCATATTTTCCCACTAGTCACCTCCCAGACAAAAAACAGCAGGGTGTACTTCTTGGGAGTAAGTCTGGCAATCATATCCACCAGTTAGGCATTTACATTTCCTATATAGGTAGAACAAGCAGAGGCCAAATGCTACACAGAATAGTGTCAGGACTCAGGAGCCAAACTTGAAAGTAACTCTAGGGCCTGGATGCAGACAAGGGTATTAGAGGAGCATGAAATTGAAGGGAAAGCAAAAGCTTATTGGGTTCCACTTAGCAAATGATGACTCAGGTGTAGTGAGAAAGCGATGGTTGGAAGAGGTCCCTCCGTCACTAATCAGTCTTGTACCCTTGTCAAGTTTTGTCACTCATTAATCTTACTAATTTGTCTCCTCAGCTCCGAATTACAGCGTAAGTGAGGAAACTGCATTTCTGAGTTCTGATATGGTGCTGCAGACAGTCCCAACCACTCTCTTCTGGCAGAGAGCCGTCAGCAGCTGCATTTTGAGGAGCACAGTCGGGCGGGTTAAGAAAACTGGTCCAAAATCCAATAGCCAGCCGGTCCAGCCATCAGGGAGCCCTTCTAGAAACGCGGACGGTGCCCAAGTCCCCATTTTTTCGACTGCAGGGGATCGATCTTCAAGTGTGATGGGTTCAACACTACGTCCTCCCCCACGCCCCCGGCCAGCCTTACTCTTGCGCTACAAGTGTCCCTCCAGCAAAAAAATGGGAATATGGGGACCTGCATACTCTGCTCAGAACCCTCGCCTACAGCCCAACATGCCCTAACAACAATGACAGGTGCTTACGCGGAGACCACCTTCCCGTTCAGGATTTCCGCCGGTGCCATGGCCTTTATTAGTCCGCTGCCCACGATGGACACCACCGAAACTGAGGATCCAGTAGCTCCACTGGCGCGCTGGCCAGCACAACCCACGTGCTTAGCGACCACCCCCGGAGATCATGCTACTGCGCCTGCGCCACCCGCCCCTCCCCCCCTTCAGCCCCATCGATGCGCATGCGCAGTCCGGAAGGACCTAGGCATTTCTGTAGTGAAGAGCCGGGATTTGGACTTCCGAAAGCCCCGGAAAGATGGATGAACTCGGTGATGAGCGACTAGAGGAAATGATTGGCTGGTGGAAGGAGTAGTTTCAGATTGCGCCTTCGGGTGGGGTGGGGAACTGTCCGAAGAGCGGTCTGGCCTCCAGGCCAGCTCTCCGTGGGCGGAGCAGTGGGCGGAGTCGGAGGGGCGATCTCGCGGGAGAACGGTTTCGCGCGCGCGGGAGTGAGGCGGGTCTCTGGGGCAGGATTGCTCCCAGGAGAAGGTGTACCCCGGGGGCTGAAGGCTCGTGGCTTCCCCGGGAGAGTTCCGCCGGTCTCTGCGCGGGGTACCTGGTGGGGCGCAGGGCTGGCCTGGGGCGGCTTCTTCTCGCCCACCGGCGCTGTCAGACTGGTGTGGGGCTTCCACCCCTATTCTGAGTCCGAGGGTCCGAATAGCGCCCGTAACCGTTTTTGAAATCTCGGGTGAATAGCGCCCGTAACCGTTTTGAAATCTCGGGTGACTCCTACTCAGCCAAGGTCGAAGCGCTCTGGGTGAGACCCCTCTGAGCTGAAGCGCCGCCAGGCCCCAAGCGGCCGGGGTAACCTCGGGGTCGGTCAGTGCAAGCAAGGAGGGTCGTCGGCTCAGCAAGCCTAAATTTTGTCAGCTCCCCCGCGAAGATCTAGGGTTGGAGGGGACGGACGCTGCTTGAACTAGGCGCCAAGTGACCCACGGAGGGGACACTCCCTCCCCGCAGGCTCCACTCCGGAAGCGGGATGGGGCGTTTGTCTGCTCAGCTCTAGAAACTAGCTGCGTTCTTACTGTGCGGTCATCCCGGTGTAGCTGTAAAGTTAAGTTGTTCAGGTCACTTCCTTTATTTTTTACCCCCAGTTTTACTGAGAGATAATGAACATACAATCCATGTAAGCTTAAAATGTAGAATAATGATTTGATCCCCGTGTATGTTATGAAATAATTACCACAAGAGGGTTAGTTAACATCTCCATTCTCACATAATGACAGTAGTTTGTGTGTGACAATAACATTTAAGGTTTACTCCCTTAACTTTCAAGCGTATAATACAGTATTGATGGTTGTTGGTTGTAGTCACCATGCTGAACATTGGATCCCCAGAACTTACTCTTCTTAATCGCTGTAAATTTATACCCTTAGATCGCCCCATTTCCCCTACCCCCTGGCAATCACCATTCTATTCCTATGAAGTAGGCTTTTTTAGATCCACATATAAATTATATCAGTATTTTTCTGTCCCTTACTTCATTTAGCCTATGCCCTCAAGGTCCACGTTATCCTAAAAGGCAGGATTTCCTTTTTTAATAGTCTTGTGGGTAGGTGGGTTGGATTGTGTATAACATTCTTTTTACCCATTCTTCCATGGGAATAAGTTTTTCCATTTATTGACTATTGTAAATAATGCTTTGATGAGCAGGAGGGTGCAGATACCTCTTTGAGATAGTGATTTTGTTCAGGTCATTTTGGATTGACCAAATATCTGGGTTTCTTATAAAACATCTTTTACAGTGTCATGCTTCGACTAATGGCAGAGCTCATCTTCTGACCTTTTTTCTTTTTTTTTTTTTTTTTAATTTTGGGCTTTTGGTAGGTGACTTTGGCCTTATTCCTAAATTCCGAGGATATTTTACAGTAGCCTTGTATAGAGAGTCAGAGAATCTCTTTTTTTGTTTTATTAACAGTTTTATTGAGATATAATTCATATGCCATAAAATTCACCTGATTTAAGTGTACAACTGAATGATTTTTGGTTGATTTACAGACTTGTACAACCACCACCAGTAGAATTAAAAATTTTTTGGTGAATTTTTTTCTAGTAATTGCATTTACTTTACCTTTCTTAAAGTTTGCACAAGTAGACAAAATAGAAGTACAACTTAATAATACATAATATGGGGGTGCCTGGGTGGCTCAGTCAGTTGGGTGTCCAACTTTTGACCTCAGCTCAGGTCATGATCTTAGGGTTGTGAGTTCAGGCTCCGTGTTGGGCTCCGTGCTGACCATGGAGCCTACTTAAAAAAATAATAATAGGGGCGCCTGGATGGCTGAGTCAGTTGAGCTTCCGACTTCAGCTCAGGTCATGATCTCACGGTTCGTGAGTTCAGGCCCCGAATCAGCTCTGTGCTGACAGCTTGGAGCCTGGAGCCTGCTTCGGATTCTGTGTCTCCTTCTCTCTCTGCCCCTACCCCGCTCGTGCTTGGTCTCTCTCTCTGTCAAAAATAAACATTAAAAAAAATTTTTTTAAATAATATATAATATAGTGATGTAATGTAATAACTTAATATAAGGACCTCTGAACACATACCCTTATGTTGTGTTTGACCTAAACAAGTAAAATTAAGAGGAAAATTGAAGCAAATGTTCCTGGTAAATTTCAGGTAGTGAAACTTTTGTGGCTTATAATACCAAGTACATATTGACTATTTCAGCTGTCTTGTTTGCTGAGGAAGATGGCAAAACCCCAATTTACAGCTGGAGAAATAGACTTTGAAGGATAACTTGCCCAAAGCTGTATAGCTGTGCCTGGGACAGGCCCCAAACCTTGATGCTTCGTCTCTAAATATATTGTCTTTTCCACCTCAACAACCTGGTTTTCAATAAAAATATCTTTATGTGACCTATATCATTCATTCATTCATTCATTCATTGAACAAATGGTTATTGAGTGGCTACTGAGCTAACAACAAAAAATACTGGGGTGCCTGGGTGGCATCCAACTCTTGATTTCGGCTCAGGTCTTGATCTCATAGTTTGTGGGATTGAGCCTCACGTTGGGCTCCGTGCTGTCAGCGTAGAGCCTGCTTGGGATTCTCTCTCACTCCTTCTCAAAAATAAATACAAACTTAAAAAAAAAAGTACTGCTCAGGGTGCTAGAGATACCATAGTGAAACAATGAATTTCCTGTCCCCAGCTAATATTCTGGTAACAAAACAATGACCAATTAAAGAAATATATGCTCTAATTTTAGATGTTGACATATCATTTTTTAAAAATAGACAAGCTGAGGGGCGCCTGGGTGGCTCAGTCGGCTGAGCATCTGACTTCCACTCAGGTCATGATCTCGCCATTTGGGGTTCGAGCCCCGCATCGGGCTCTGTGCTGACAGCACAGAGCCTGGAGCCTGCTTCAGATTCTGTGTCATCCTCTCTCTCTGTACCTTCCCCACTCATGCTCTGTCTCTCAAAAATGAATAAATGTTAAAAAAAAAAAAAATAGACAAGCTGAGAGGCACCTGGGTGGCTCAGTCGTTTGAGCATCTGACTTTGACTCAGTCATAATCTCACGGCGTGTGAGTTTGAGCCCTGCATCGGGCCCTGTGCTGACAGCTCAGAGCCTAGAGCCTGCTTTGGATTCTATGTCTCCCTCTCTCTCTCTGCCCCTCCCCTGCTCGCACTTTCTATCTCTCAAAATAAATAGACATTAAATTTTGAAAACAAAAAACAAAAAAAATAATAGACAAGCTGAGAGGATGGGCAATGGTGGTTAAGAGGCAGGAAAGTACTGTTTTATTTATTTATTCTTTCAACGTTTTTTATTTATTTTTGGGACAGAGAGAGACAGAGCATGAACGGGGGAGGGGCAGAGAGAGAGGGAGACACAGAATCGGAAACAGGCTCCAGGATCCGAGCCATCAGCCCAGAGCCTGACGCGGGGCTCGAACTCACGGACCGCGAGATCGCGACCTGGCTGAAGTCAGACGCTTAACCGACTGCGCCACCCAGGCGCCCCGGAAAGTACTGCTTTAGAAATGTGGTAAGAAAGGCTTCTCTGGGGAATCTGACTTGGGCAGAAGCCTGTTTGAAAAGAAGAAATTGGGGTGTAGGAGAATGGATTTGGTTCGAGCAACTGGAAAGATGGAGTTGTCATATATTGAATTGAAATAAGATAGCTCTGTGGCAGGAGCAGGTTTTGAATTTTAATTCAGTTTTAGATGTTTTCAGAGACTTCTTAGACATCCAAATGAAATAGATATTTAAGTCCATGAGATTAGATAAGAGCCCATGAAGGGAATGGGTGTAGGTAGAGAAAGGACCAAGAACTGATCCCCAGGATATTTCAGTGTTTAGAATTCAAGAAATGAGGAAGAACCTGGAGAGCAGATTGAAAAGCAAGGTTCAGGGGCACCTGGGTGGCTCAGTCTGTTAAGCATCAGCTCAGGTCATGTTCTCATGATTCATTGTTTCGAGCCCTGTGTTGGGCTCTGTGGGGACAGCTTAGAGCCTGGAGTCTGCTTCAGATTCTGTGTCTCCCTCTCTCTCTGAACCTCCCCTGTTCACGCTCTGACTCCCCTGCTCATGCTGAGTCTGTCTCAAAAATAAATAATAAACATAACACAATTTTTTTAAGAAAGCAGAGTCCAGTGTGTTATGAGGAAAACCACAGAGGCATACTGCTTTAGAAGACAGGTAAAGAAAGTGTTTTATGGGAAAAAGGGTAACTCAAATATATTGCAAATTGGTCGGATCAGGTAAAGATTGAGAATCAATAATTTCACAGAGAATAGAAAGACAAAATATTTTTATCCAAATGATCTTAATGGCAGTTGCTTGAAAAAAAATGCAACCTTTTGCAGAAGCTCCATTTGTTCCAAACTTTTTGAGGAAAATCTGATCCTGTCTATCAGAAACTTAAATGTATGCTTTCTTTAACCTTGTAATTTCACTTGTAGGAATTTATCCTGGAGTATAAAAGTGTACAAATGTATAAAAGTGTTCCTCACAGTGTTGATTTCAGTAGTAAAAAAATCTTCATCAGGACGGATACAGTGGTTAAAGGAGCAATAGACATATGTAATGGATGCATATAGATGTGTAAGATAGCTTTCACATTTTGTTAAATGATAAACTCAGGTTATTCAATAAAATGTATAATATGACTTAATTTATGTTAATATATGTAAAACAGGCCTTCTTTGATTATACTATCAAAAGCTGCCTGCCTACTCATTTAACTCATAACTGTCACATTAGCCTATTTTATTCACAACTCTTATCACTATATAAAATAATCTTATATACTTGTTCACTTTTTCCACCAGAAATGTAAGCTTTGTAATACATTTCCTGTCTTGTTCATGCTTCTATTCCTGCTGCTTAGGGATATAATTTTTAAAATCTTGTTTTAGGGGAAAATTATACTGCTTATTTTCTAAGGTTAGTTATTAACTATTACTCTCATTCCAATGAATATCACTTTGTGCTGCCTCATTTTTAATATTTATAAATGAAGATAGTACAACAGTCATTCTCAACCCTAAAGCAACACTAAAATTACTTGTGTAGCTTTAGAGGAAAAAAAGTTATGCATAGGCTCCAGTGTAGACCAATTAAGTCAGAATTTGGGGCGGGATCAGGGTATCAGTATTTTTTTAAAAGTTTTTGTTGAGATTCTAATGTGCAGGCAGAGCTGAGAACCAAGAAGATGAGAAGCTGACATTTAAAGTATAATCCCAATGATTCTGGTATCAAGAATACATAACAGGAAGACTATACTTTCAGGGAGCATTTCTTTTTTTTTTAATTTTTTTAATGTTTATTTGAGAGCGTGTGCACTCAAGTGGGGGAGGGGCAGAAAGAGATGGGAACAGAGGATCTGAAGCAGGCTCCGCTCTGTCAGCGGAGAGTTGAATGTGGGACTTGAACTCACCAAATATGAGATCATGACCTGAGCCACCCAGGTGCCCAGGGATCATTTCTGTAGTTCATTACTAGAGAAGTTTCTCTGAACATGTAGAGTACTTACAACCACAGGGAGGAGGTGCAGTGTCCTTTCCTGAGCATGAAGCTGGCTTTGGTGTTGCTTTTATAGCTGCTTTTTACCCTTGGTGATGGTTCTTTTCCTCCTTTGAGCGATTAAGAAGGAAGGGACATGGTCTGGGTGGTTTCTTAAAAAAAAAAAAAAAACATATTAGGGACACACTTTCTCTAGTGTAAAAAAGTATTTGCTTAGAATTAGAATATCAGTTTTGCAGACAAATCATCTTCTGCTTTAGAAATAGTAGATTGAATCAAATCATTTTTTCCTCTCAAAGTACTTCTTCCCTGAATGAGGTATTGGAGACAAAAGTTTCACCTATTTCAAGAATTTCACAAAAGGCCCCAAATTTTCTGGAAGGTTTACTTTCAGGGGAATCACTTTCTTCAGAGTTCTTAGGTTTACTAGTGCTTGATGAAAATCGCTTTGTGCTTTCACGTCATTAATTAAGGAAATAGTCATGGGCTACCTTACTGCGTCACTTTGGAAGGACTTTTCCCTTCCTTGGAGTTCTGTGATGCGTTCACCTAGAAACAGCTTCTTTGTTGTGCAAACATTCTACTGGCAAATCTTGCCAGGCTGCTACTCATCTTGTACAATTGAAGTGTCTTCTGGGAATTGAACTTAAATTCAGACTTTTCTCTTGTGTTTGATATGGTAAAAATGTATGGTTTTTACATTCTGAAGCATAGTGAAGTGTAGCATACTGTATCTTTTCTCATTTGAAGTATTGATACATCTTTTAAATGAATAGAAAAACAGAATAGTCATCTAGGAACCTCTCATCACAGAATAATTCTGTCATATTGCTCTATTTTGTGTAGTCTCCTAATACATTTTTATTATATAAGGTTAGTTTGGGAAAACAGTACTATTACCCATATGAGTTAACTTTGTATTAAGGAAATTTTTTTTTTTCTGTTGGGTTCTTTAGTTGTTCAATGTGTATTTTTTGTGCCTACTCTTGAGATGATAGAGATAAACCAGAAATAGATCCTGCTCTTAGGTACCTTTAATGTAGTAGGAGAGATAATATTTTTACATAATCCAACATTGAATGAGGTAACAGTTGAAAGGAAGGTGTAGGTCATACACTACAAGAGTTAGAGAAAGAGATTACCCTTACCTTGCAGGAATTGGGGACTGAGGTGGTATTTGAACTGATATTGAAGAATTTATATGTTCATGCTTTTGGAGGTATAGTTTGGTCCACATAATAATATAGCCTGGTTTTTAGAAGCAATATGAATGAAACTCATTAAGTAACTTTGTTTTTAATAGAGCATAATTTTCATAAAATGTAAGGAAATAAAAGTAAAGGATAGAATTCTTTAAAAAATTTTTATATTTATATTTGAGAGAGAGAGAGAGAGAGAGAGAGAGAGAGAGAGAGAGAGAGACAGTGCATGAGCAGGGGAGGAGCAAAGAGAGACATGGAACAGAATCTGAAGCAGGCTCCATGCTCTGAGCTGTCAGCACAGAGCCCGTCATGGGGCTTGAACTCATGAGCCGTGAGATCATGACCTGAGCCGAAGTCAGATGCTCAACCAACTAAGCCACCCAGGTGCCCCTAGATTTCTTACGGAGACGTTTGTCTCCACTATCATTTTTGTTCCAGAATTTAGGAGCTATTTATTCTCCCTTTTCATTCACCAAAACTTAAGTTGTTTTTCAATTCTCTTCTTTGGTTCTTAGAAAAGGAATGTAGTAATGATTGTAGGTATTAAATGATAAGAATGAGGAAAACACTAAAGTCTCATTAGAGATATTTGCACTTTATTTATTTTTTAAGATTTTATTAAGTAATCTCTACACCCAACATGGGGCTTAAACTCACAACTCTGAGATCAAGTCACGTGCTGCACCCACTGAGCCAGCCAGGTGCCTCAGAGATATTTGTACTTTAGTAATTGCCTTAAATATCAAAAGAATGAAATAATACAGGAATTTCAAAATGGATTTCAGGGTTAGTGAATAAAATCAGGCCTTCATGCTTTCTGTTCCATGTTATTCAAGTCACACATCTTGATTTTTTTTTTTTCTCTGTGAAAATGCCTTTAATCTAGGAAAGTTTAATTTCCTGGGAGATACCAACCAGCCAAAGAAACACATACCCCACTTACATGCAGCCCTCTGGCCTTCAGTTTTTCTAAATGTGGCTTTCTCCTCCCCTTCCCTCATACATCCCCTGATCTTAAAAAAGAAATCTCCTTTTCTTAATAAAGAAATCTCTTATTGTCTAATAAAATGTGAACATTAATTTGGAAGATGGCTTTCCACTCTTGCCTTTACTTTAACGTTAGAAAAGAAAGATAATATATGAAGTTGAACTGAGTAGGGAATATGGATTTAAGGCAGTACTGAAGTTCTTGGGAAATTGAATTTATGAAAATTATAATGTAAAGTTACATTCTGCTGGGGCAAAAAGAGCACTATGAGTTATCAGATGCTACGTTATGAACTCGTGTTAGACTTTTTATCTTTTGGCTGAATCCAGAGGGATATAGTTAGGGATCCTGATAGAGAAACTGAAAATGAAGGCTATTTGCAAGTCTTATTTCCATAGATATGATTCATAAGTAGCGTTTAAATATGATATGAATACATATATATACACGTTAGCAGGCTGTTTCCACCAGTTACAATTTAAACCATGATTTGATCTTTAGAAGGTAGATCTGCCTTGTCTCCAAGCAACAGGTTCAGCAGGCGTCTCCTTCTCAAGTCTGGCTAAGGTGTGTGGATCTGAAGTGGAACCTTCCTAAAGACATTGTTATTGATGCTGGGCATACCTCAGCAGCAATTCCTGACTGCTCTATGCAGACTCTCCTTGGAAGCACCTGGATCACCATTACTAGATCTGTTTCATGCTTCTTTTATCTCCAACATGTCAGGCCCTCTCCAGTTTTTAAACCACTCAGATCCAGGAAGCCTTGCTACTGGCCAAAGCAAAGAGCTCCACGAGGCTAAGCCATCAAAAGCCAAGCATCTATCAGCTCTCACATCTCAGAAAAATAGCCCAGTGGTGAGTTGTACGCTGGCATTTATTTTTTTTGCCCTGTTCTTAGAAGACAGAGGTACAACAACTCCTGCACAATTGAGGGCCAGGAGAAAGGAAAGTCCAGTTCTGTTTGCCCACCTGCCTGTGCGAGCACCGTTTTATGTCTTTGCTAGTGACTGATCTAAGATGTGAGGTCAAATGAACTCTCATTTCTTTTGATTCCCGGCTTGACTCTAGAATAAGGAACAGTGAAGCAACTAAATCTAATGGAACCTCAAAGTGGATTTTGTTTATATTTGCCTTTTTGGTGGTTCTGACATTTCACTGAGGCCCAATAATCCCAAAACAACATAAAAATAGACTCTAACGGGCCTCTGAATTAATTTCATCCAACTCTATCATTTTCCAAATTAGGAAACAGCACTAGAGAGGCCACAGTGATTTGGGGGCAGAACTAAGTAGTCTTGAGTCCTGTTACCTTTTACCATATTACCTCCATATGCACCATATTACCTCCTTGGTTTACAGCCTTGTTTTATTAGGGCTAGACCCTAATGAGAATCTTTCTGAAGGTTACATATCCTCTTGTATCAGTTGATGTCCCTTCCATTGATGTTTTTAAGATCACTAGAAAGATCCACCTTGTCCTTAGCATACAGCTCTTCGGGGATGAAGTCTGAGCTTGGGGTGAAAATGCAGACTAGCGTAGTTTATTTCCTACTCCCCATTTGGGGTTAAATGAGAATCACAAGCTTAGTTGCTTTGCTAGGAGAGGAAATGTTTTACAGTAAAAATAAGTTGTGGATGAATGGATAAAGAAATGTTACATATACATGTATATACACACGTAACCATTGCACAGATTTATATTTGACACCCCCCCCCCCCCCCCCCAGTTTGCTTCACTTCTTCTTTTAAAAGAGATTAAACTTGACTGGTAACAGTTGACGACCATTGTGTAACTTTTGATCCCATCCCCAGCTCTCGGGACGGATGATATAAAACATTTAACAAGATCAGGGGCGCCTGGGTGGCTTGGTCGGTTAAGCGTCCGACTTCGGCTCAGGTCATGATCTCATGGTCCGTGAGTTCGAGCCCCGCGTCGGGCTCTGTGCTGACAGCTCAGAGCCTGGAGCCTGTTTCGCATTCTGTGTCTCCCTCTCTCTCTGCCCCTCCCCTGTTCATGCTCTGTCTCTCTCTGTCTCAAAAATAAATAAACGTTAAAAAAAAAAAAAAATTAAAAAAAAAAATAAAATAAAATAAAATAAAAATTTAACAAGATCAGACATCAACCAGTAAGAATCTTTGCCATTCCTAGCACTGGGGCAGGCCTTGGAGTTTCTGCTGTTGAGCATTAGGTATCTTGGATACTAGACTGAAGTGGGGTGAGCACCCCCAGGGTCTGGGGTGGTGAGATATGGAGGTGTTAGGGAAGCTGCTATTTTTTTTTTTTTTTAACTATTTATTTTGAGGTGGGGGGAGGGGCAGAGATCGAGAGGGAGAGAGAAGCCTAAGCAGGCTCTGCACTGTCAGCACAGAGCCCAGTTAGGGGAAATGTGAGATCATGACCCCACCTGATACCAAGAGTTGGACACTCAGCCGACAGAGCCACTCAGGTGCCCCAGGCAGCTGCTATTACAAACCTCTGTGAAAGTGTTATTTGGCCATCTTGGGCCTTTTTTTTTTTTTTTTTTTTCATTTTGGGAGAGAACTCTTGTGAACTAAGTGTATATATAATCTTTATGTTCTTGCATATATATGAAGGCTTTTAATGTTTTGGGCATTTAAAAAATTACATAAATGGTATTCTAGACATAACTTTCTGCCATGCTATTTGCATTCAATCTTATGTTTTTGAAAGTTGTTCTTTTTGATTCACATTAGTTTAGTCTGTGAACGTTAACTGCTGCATAGAATTTCATTACAAATTAATATATCACATTTTTTATATATTTTAATTTCTGTATATATACAAGCCGCAGTTGCGTATTCTTTTACGGCATGCCTCCTTATCCATATCTTTTAAACTATGAAATAAAAAGTTTTCAAACTGTATTTGAAAGAACTATATACAAAAAATAAATTGTAGGTTGTATATTGCTTATTTTTATGAACCAAAAGCCTAACTGGAAATAATAGTTATTATTTTTATTTTTATTATTGGTGTTTTAAGTCTCAGTGATATTGCAAGGAAAAATAATGCTTATTTTTTGTACATGACTTTCTTAAATCCTGAAAGCTAACTATATTAGCTTTAGTCTTAAAAGGGAATAAAAAGACTGGGACACCTGGGTAGCTCAGTTGGTTAAGTGTCTGACTTCGGCTCAGGTCATGATTTCACGGTTTGTGAGTTGGGCCCCGCGTCGGGCTCTGTGCTGACAAGTCAGAGCCTGGAACCTGCTTCGGATTCTGTGTGTCTCTCTCTCTGCCCCTTCCCTGCTCATGCTCTGTCTCAAAAATAAAAAAGGATTAAAAAAAAAAAAAACTAAAAAAAAAAAGAGGGAATAAAAAGAAATATTCCTTGTTTTAAAAAAAATAAATCTTAGTGAGATTGAAATGTACTAGTCTACGGCCATACCACCCTGAACGCAACCGATCTCGTCTGATCTTGGAAGCTAAGCAGGGTCGGGCCTGGTTAGTACTTGGATGGGAGATTGAAATGTACTAAATAAGATAGCTAGCACATTTTAATCAGTTTACTCTTATTTTGGATCTCGGGTATGCTGTCAAGTTACTCATGTTAGTTCATGGTATATTGTCATCTTTCTGTGTAAGGTTGTGATTTACTTTTTTCCCCATAATCTCCATTTGTATCCCATTTCAATCTAATATATTTGATATATGCCTTTGAATATATATACACATCTTTTAAAAATACGTGGCTTTGCTTTGTGTATGGATTTATTTTAAAAAATACGTCATGCTTAGAAAATTACAAAATGTATACACACAGATTAGATAACGAAACAAATACCTATGAACTTACTCCCTAGTTTCACAGAACATTGCCTTATCTGCTTCCTGTGTGCCCCTTCCTAACTAAATCCCTTTCCTCCCACCTAAACCTCAAAGTAGTAGGTGTTTTGAATTTTGCATCTGTCATTCCTTGTTTCTTTTCCTAGTTAATCACCCATACATGTATCCCTAATCCATGTTTTTATCGGTTTTGAAAGTTGATTTGAATTGAATTATACTGCTTTCTTTTGCTTTGTGAGTTTGTGTTGATGCAGTTATTAATAATTACTACAGTTATTAATAATTTTGGGGTGTCTGGGTGGCTCAATCATTTGAGCACCTGACTCTTGATTTTGGCTCAGGTCATGATCCCAGGGTCATGGGATCCAGCCCTGCATCAAAGAGATTCTCTCTTGGGGCGCCTGGGTGGCGCAGTCGGTTAAGCGTCCGACTTCAGCCAGGTCACGATCTCGCGGTCCGTGAGTTTGAGCCCCGCGTCAGGCTCTGGGCTGATGGCTCGGAGCCTGGAGCCTGTTTCCGATTCTGTGTGTCCCTCTCTCTCTGCCCCTCCCCCGTTCATGCTCTGTCTCTCTCTGTCCCAAAAATAAATAAAAAATGTTGAAAAAAAAAATTTTTAAAAAAAAGAGATTCTCTCTTTCTTGGGGCACCTGGGTGGCTCCAGTCAGTTAAACATCAGACTTTATAGCTCAGGTCATGATGTCAAGGTTTGTGAATTTAAGCCCCATGTTGGGCTCTGTGCCGACAGCTCAGAACTTACTTTGTATCCTCTGTCTCCCTCTTTCTCTGCCCCTCCCCTGCTGGTTCTCTCTCTCTCTCAAAATAAATAAACTTAAAAAATTTTTTTTAACATTTATTTATTTATTTTTGAGACAGAGAGAGACAGAGCATGAACGGGGGAGGGGCAGAGAGAGAGGGAGACACAGAATTGGAAGCAGGCTCCAGGCTCTGAGCTGTCAGCCCAGAGCCCGACGCGGGGCTCGAACTCACGGACCACGAGATCGTGACCTGAGCTGAAGTCAGACGCTCAACTGACTGAGCCACCCAGGCGCCTCGAAAAATAAATAAACTTAAAAAAAAAAGATTCTCTCTTTCTCTGCCCCTCTCCCCTGTTTGTGTGTGCTCTCTCTCTCTAAAATAAAAAAAATAATAAATGAAAAATTAATTTCCATCATTATGCAGTATTTTATTGTATGAATATACCACATTATTTACCTATTAAACTCTTAGTTGTCATATGGTTTTTCAGTTTTTTGCTTCAACTAATGTCGATAATCTTTGCTTTTAACTAGAAGGATTAGTTCATTTACATTTATAGATATTACTGACTATTTGGATGTATATCTGTCATTACATTATGCATATTCTTTTTTTAATTTTTTTCAATGTTTATTTATGTTTGAGAGAGAGAGGGTGCAAGGCGGAGAGGAGCAGAGAGAGAGGCAGAGGAGCTGAAGCAGGCTCTGAGCTGTCAGCACAGAGCCCATCATGAGACACGAACTCAAGAACTATGAGATCCTGACCTGAGCTGAAGTCAGACACTTAACTGACTGAGCCACCCAGACACCCCACATTATGCATACTCTATTGTCCCATTATATTTCTGTTTCCTTTTCCTCCTCTTCTCGTGCCAAAAACTGATTATGTTTTTGTTTTGTTGTATTTATTTTTCATTCCATTTTTTCCTTTTCTACCAGTTTAAATTTTTTTTAATGTTTTTACTTATTTTTTTTTTTTAATTTTTTTTTTTCAACGCTTTTTATCTATTTTTGGGACAGAGAGAGACAGAGCATGAACGGGGGAGGGGCAGAGAGAGAGGGACACACAGAATCGGAAACAGGCTCCAGGCTCCGAGCCATCAGCCCAGAGCCTGACGCGGGGCTCGAACTCACGGACCGCGAGATCGTGACCTGGCTGAAGTCGGACGCCCAACCGACTGCGCCACCCAGGCGCCCCTGTTTTTACTTATTTTTGAGACAGAGAGAGACAGAGCATGAGCAGGAGAGAGAGAGGGAGACACAGAATCCGAAGCAGGCTCCAGGCTCTGAGCTGTCAGCACTGAGCCTGACACGGGGCTTGAACTCACGGACTGTGAGATCATGACCTGAGCTGAAGTCGGTTGCTTAACTGACTGAGCCACCCAGGCACCCCATCCTTTTCTACTAGTTTAAAAGTTATATGACTACAGTTTTAGTAGTTATATTAGCTATATTACATTATATACTTAACAGAGCTAACTGAAATCTTTGTTAACTCCTGAGAAATCTGAAGATTTTATACTGCTTTAAACTATTTTTCTCCTATCCATGTATATGCATTTTTTTGTCCTGCATTGGTTCTATTCTTTATTTTCAATCCCCTAAATCCTATTTTTAAAATTACTTAATGCTTATTTAAATATATCCACATATTTACTATTATTTTTTACTATTCTTGCTTGTATTTTAGACTTTGTAAGTTAATTTTCTATGTGAAATCTATCCTTTAGAATTTTCTTAAATGAGGGCATATTGGTAAATTCAGTTTTTGTTTCTCTAAAATGTTTTTATTCTACCCCCCTATTAAAACATAATTTCATTCAGTATAGAATTCTAGCTGCCACTTACAATATATCCTTGATTTGAAGAATTGCTACTATTTTATGCACTATTATAAAGTTTAAAAATGTTGCCACCTAAACTACCCACTATATGAAATGGCACCAACTTTAGATGCATCCCAGTTGCAGAGACTTGACAAGTTGTGTCTCTTAGAACCGGTGGAAATTTTTCTTGGCTATCATTTTGCAGTTTTCAATCTTCTGTATTATTGTTGAGAAGTCACTCACCAGTCCAACAGCTATTTCTTTGTAACTACCTGTCCTTTCTAATTATCTGCTTTTTAGATATTTCTTTGATGTTCTGCAATTTCATTATGAGTGTGTAGGTAAGGAATTCTTTTTATTTACTCTTCTTGGGATCTGCTAGACCACTTAGATTGATATCTTTCAACAATTCTGTAAAATTCTCAGACATTATGTTTTTAAATAATGCCTCTTCCTGTTCTTTAAATTATAAACTTCTTGAACTCCAAATAGACATATGATAGACCGCTTCATGTTGTTTCTGTGCCTTTGAACTCTCTTTTATATTTACCATTTATTGTCTCCTGTATGCTGTCCTCTTGTTCCTTCCTATAAATCCGTTTATTCTTCAACTAGGCCTAATCTGTTTTTTAACATGTCCATTCCATTTTTAAATTAAAATTATACTTTTAATTTCTAGAAATCTTATTTGGTTGTTTTTTCCATGACATGTATTCTTTGTGATCCTGTGACTTATTTATATTTTCCAAATTCCCTTTTCTTTCTTTCTTTCTTCCTTTCTTTCCTTCTCTCTTTCTTTTTCTCAGAGTGGTGCCCGATGTGGGGCTCAATCCCACAACCCTGGGACCATGACCTGAGCCAAAATCAAGAGCTGGATGCTCAAGTGACTTAGCTACCCAGGCAGCCCTCTTATTTTTTTTTTTTTAATTTTTTTTAACGTTTATTTATTTTTGAGACAGAGAGAGACAGAGCATGAACGGGGGAGGGTCAGAGAGAGGGAGACACAGAACCCGAAACAGGCTCCAGGCTCTGAGCTGTCAGCACAGCACCCAACGCGGGGCTCAAACTCACGGACGCGAGATCATGACCTGAGCTGAAGTCGGCCGCTCAACCGACTGAGCCACCCAGGCGCACCTCTTATTTTTTTATTAATGTTTTGTTTTGAAGTAATCTCCATACCCAACCTGGGGCTCAAACCCACAACCCCAAGATCAAGAGATGCACGCTTTACCGACTGAGCCAGCCAAATGCTCCTTTTTTATTTCTTTAAATAGTTAAACATAGTTATTTTGTATTCTCTTGTGCAATTCTGTTTCCTAGTATCTTGGTAAGCATAAAATTCTAAAACCTGGTAACTTTAGAAAAATGTATTTTGTTCTTTAGCACATTAAGCACCATGTGATAGATTTATATGTTTTTTTAGAGATTTATGTTAATACATGTTTCTTGGTTTTATTTGAGTCATATAAACTTTGTTCTTAACAAAAATTGTACTAATTACAATTACACTTTGCACACCCTTTTGACAATAGGAGGAGATACTGTCATACAGGTAAATACTCCCTAAGTTTTACCCTCCATATAGGTGTGGAAAAAACAAAATTGACACTGATTTACTAAAATCAGATTTTAAAAAATCAATTTGTATAATAATAAAATGCATAGGAATTGATTCGTAACCAAAAATAAAACAAATACATACAGGTAATTCTTTCATCAATGGCTTTCTAATAGTTCACGTCTCTATAAAGGTTTTATTGGATGTGATTTAACATTTCCCCAGATATCACATATGTGTTGTCTTGATTCCTATACTCTTAGAAATTATATTTATTTAGATAAATAATATGGGCTACTTGCTATTTTCCTGAGACCTATTGCATTTGTTATCCCAGCACCTCAAAATAAATATTTTAAAGTTGTATTCTGTTTAAAGCTACTTAATTGCATCTCTGTGAGTTCAAACATTGTTGGTTTTGATCAATAGGGTACACGTTCAGTTAATTAATTTGCAGTTTCTCTTTGTAGGCTTGTTTTGATCCACCTGTTAAAACGGTTCCCACCAAGAACCCAATGATGTACAAGAAAAGAGCAGCTGACCCAGTCTGTCCTGACCTTACTGCTTTGTTGGTGAAAAACAAGACTCTTTTAGCTGAGGTATATGGATTATCTGAAAATAAAGTGCCAAAGGAAAATGTATCCTCTGTAAAAGTAAGGAGAGAAACTTTTTTTTTTCCAGAGACAGAGAGAGAAGGGAATGCACATGGAGGCGGGGCAGAGAGAGAGGGAGAGAGAATCCCAAGCAGGCTCCGTGCTATTAGTGTGGAGCCCTAAGTGGGGCTCAGACTCATGAGCCATGAGATCGTGACCTGAGCAGAAATCAAGAGTCAGACTAAACAACTGAGCCACCCAGGTGCACCCGAGAGAGAAACATTCTGATAAGGGACTCATAACTCAGTTGTGCTTTTTTTCTAAATTTTGTACTGTCTTATTACTGAGGAACACTAATTTAGACCCAAATCTGTTTGCTTTTTTACCAGATAAATCCTTTTGAAGACGGTACATAGTTAGATACTTTTGAGTGGAACACTGAATGCTGTAGTGTTAAAATCGTGCTAGGAACTGCCATGCTCAAAACTTATGTAAAAATACTAATCAATTACATGTATTATGCGTTTTTTAATGGAAAGATTGAGTTCCTATTTAAAACAGCACCAAATGTCAAATATCCACTAGTCTTATATAATACTTGAGGAGACATCTGAGTAACATCAACAGTTGAAAAAGAAAGAAACCACATTTGTAGAAAATGCCTTGACTTTTCCCTTAACACCAGGTGATGAACTAGAGTGTAGTAATTTTTTTTTTAATATTTATTTTTAAGAGAGAGAGAGAGAGAGCGAGCATGAGTGGGGGAGGGGCAGAGAAAGAGGGAGACACAGAATCCAAAGGAGGCTCCGGCTCTGAGCTGTCAGCACAGAGCCCTACGCAGGGCTCGAACCCACGAGCTGTGAGATCATAACCTGAGCTGAAGTTGGGCGCTCAACTGACTGAGCCACCCAGGAGCCCCAAGAGTGTAGGAATTCTTTAGTTGAGCTCAAGCTCCCTCAGGCTATTTGTTGCAAGAGAGTCTCCCAGATAACCATGATTGAATCTCAAAGGCCACTATCATTGTTAAGGTACTGTGATGTGGCTGTTTATGCCTGCCCTGTCTCTATGGTTACCTTCAAGTAAAATATTCTGAATGCTTATATTGTGGGACACTGACCAGCCTTTCAAGTAAGTAGCTATATATGGCGTGTGCATGAGTTTGCTAGGGCTGCCATAAGAAAGGAGCACAGTCTAGATGGCTTAAATAATAAAAATTTTTCTCATAGTTCTGGAGGCTGGAAGTCTAAGACAAGGTATCAGCAGGATTAGTAGTACTCCTCCATCTCCTTCTTCTCCTACCAATACTGCAACTGCTACTTCTCCTCCCCCTCTTCCTCTTCCTCTCAGATTTATTGCCACATAATTGACATGTAACATTATGTAAGTTTGGGATGTACAATGTGATGTGGTTTTTTTTATAAATTTTTTAAATGTTTATTTTTGAGACAGAGAGAGACAGAGCACGAACGGGGGAGGGGCAGAGAGAGAGGGAGACACAGGATGCGAAGCAGGCTCCAGGCTCCGAGCTGTCAGCACAGAGCCCGATGCGGGGCTTGAACTCACAGACCGTGAGATCGTGACCTGACCCCAAGTCGGACGCTTAACCAACTGAGCCACCCAGGTGCCCCTGTGATGTTTTGATGTACATATATTTTGCAAAATGATGATCGCAGTAAAGTTAGTTAATACCTCTATCACTTCACATAATGACTGTGTGTGTGTGTGTGTGTGTGTGTGTGTGTGGTGAGAAGGTTCATTTCTTCTGAGGCCTCTTTTCTTGGCTTATAGATAGATAGCCATCTACTCTCTGTGTCTTTATGAGATTTTCCCTCTGTATCTGTGACCAAATTTCCTCTTCTTTTTTTTTTTTTTTATGTTTATTTTTGAGAGAGAGCATGTGCAAGTGGGGGAGGGGCAAGGGCCGGGCGGGAGCTGGGGCAGGAACAGAGGATCTGAAGCAGACTCTGTACTGACAGCAGTGAGCCCTATGTGGGGCTCAAACTCACAAACTATGAGATCATGACCTGAGCTGAAGTCAGACACTCAACCAACCGAGCCACCCAGGCGCCCCTAAACTTTCACTTCTTTCTGAGAACATCAGTCATACAGGATTATGGCCTACCCTAAAGATCTCATTTTAATTTAATTACCTCTTTAAAGATCCTGTCCTCAAATATAGTCACATTCTGAGTCACTGGGGGTTAGCACTTCAACATGTGAAATTTTGAGAAGACAAAACTCAGCCTACAACAGGGGCCTGATTCCTTGGGCCTTCTTTTCTGCTATCTCATCTGCCAATAGTCTGACTCCAGGTTTTATTGAAACATATAAATAAAGAGGGGCACCTGGGTGGCTCTGTTGGTTGTGTCCAACTCTTGATTTCGGCTCAGATCATGATCTCACGGTTGGTTCATGAGTTTGAGTTCCAATCAGGCTCTGTGCTGACAGTGCAGAGCCTGCTTGGGATTCTCTCTCTGTCTCTCTCTCTCTCTCTCTCTGTCTGTCCTTCCCCTGCTCACACTCATGCACACTCGTTCTCTCTCACAAAATAAATAAACATTAAAAAATAAATAAATAGGGGCGCCTGGGTGGCTCAGTCGGTTGAGCGGCCGACTTCGGCTCAGGTCATGATCTCGCGGTCCTTGAGTTCGAGCCCCGTGTCGGGCTCTGTGCTGACAGCTCAGAGCCTGGAGCCTGTTTCGGATTCTGTGTCTCCCTCTCTCTGACCCTCCCCTGTTCATGCTCTGTCTCTCTCTGTCTCAAAAAACAAACAAACAAACAAACAAAAAAAACGTTAAAAAATAAATAAATAAACATAGGGGTGCCTGGGTGGATCAGTCAGTTAAGTGACCAACTTTGGCTCAGGTCATGATCTCATGGTTGGTGAGTTCAAGCCCCATGTGGGGCTCTGTCTCTCTCTCTTTCTCTCTCAAAAATAAAATCTAAAAAAACATGAAAAAAATAAATATACAGGGGCGCCTGGGTGGCTCAGTCAGTTAAGTGTCCGACTTCGGCTCAGGTCATGATCTCACGGTTTGTGGGTTCAAGCCCCACATCAGGCTCTGTGCTGACAGCTCAGAGCCTGGAACCTGTTTCAGATTCTGTGTCTCCCTCTCTCTGCCCCTCCCCCACTCTCACTTTGTCTCACCCTGTCTCTCAAAAATAAATAAATATAAAAAAAATTTTTAAATAAATATACAGATATATAGATAAATATATTTCTTTTAATTCTATTTATTCTAAATTTTTCCCTCTTTTAGTATATGGAGGTGAATAGAGATTAAATTGAAGTGGTGGAGTTTATATAAATGCAATCCATTTTATGACACTGGAGAGATTTCTTAATTTGTCTTTTTTTTTTTTTCCCACAGAAAAATATAATGCCAAATCCCTGAAAACCTTAGCAGTTTTAGTATGGGTAGCATTATTGTTCTTGTCCGTAGTATAACTTACTACTAATATTTAACAAGTTAGGGGTTTTAAAAAAATTTTCTTTAGTGTTTATTTATTTATTTTTTTAATTTTTTTCAACATTTTTTATTTTATTTTTGGGACAGAGAGAGACAGAGCATGAACGGGGGAGGGGCAGAGAGAGAGGGAGACACAGAATCGGAAACAGGCTCCAGGCTCCGAGCCATCAGCCCAGAGCCTGACGCGGGGCTCGAACTCACGGATCGTGACCTGGCTGAAGTCGGACGCTTAACCGACTGCGCCACCCAGGCGCCCCAGTGTTTATTTATTTTTAAGAGAGGGACAGAACATGAGCAGGGCAGGGGCAGAGAGAGGAGACACAGAATCTGAAGCAGGCTCCAGGCTCTGAGCTGTCAGCACAGAGCCCGGCGCAGGGCTGGATCTCACAAGCTACGAAATCCTGACCTGAGCCCAAGCTGGACACTTAACCAACTGAACCATCCAGGGGTCCCTTGGGATTTTTGATAATTCAGATTTGGAGTAGATTAAGGTTTATCTATGCCTAATTCATAAAGAAGGCTTTTAAACCAAATTGTCAACAAAAGATCATAGGTTTTAAACCTTCTCTAAAGAAAATATGTAAGTTATTTTCAAGAATTTCAAAGTACTTTTTAAAAGCAATTCTCTACATGTACATAAGTCATTGGTAACTATAAGTATGTTTATTTATCAAAACACATATGAATGGCTCTACAAGATATCATTTTGACTTGGTTTTTGATAGTATATGTATTAAAAAGTATTCCATAGGGGAGCCTGGGTGGCTCGGTCGGTTAAGCGTCCGACTTCGGCTCAGGTCACGATCTCGCGGTCCGTGAGTTCGAGCCCCGCGTCGGGCTCTGTGCTGACAGCTCAGAGCCTGGGGCCTGTTTCAGATTCTGTGTCTCCCTCTCTGACCCTCCCCCGTTCATGCTCTGTCTCTCTCTGTCTCAAAAATCAATAAACGTTAAAAAAAATTTTTTTTTAAATAAAAAAAATTAAAAAAAATTTAAAAAAAGTATTCTGTATCACTTATTGGGATTTTCTGAATTTAATAAAAATTGGTGACTGTTATTGCATGGTTTCCCAGTGTTAAAGTTATTTTAATGTTTTATTTATTTATTTATTTTTGAGAGATCACAAGCAAGGGAGGGGGAGAGAGGGGGGGACAGAGGATCCAAAGCGGGCTCTGCACTGACAGCAGCAAGCCATATGTGGGGTTTGAGCTCACAAACCCATGAGGAACCTTGAGATCGTAACCTGAGCTGAAGTCAGACGCTTAACCAACTGAGCTACCCAGGTGCCCCTAAAGTTATTTAAAAAAAAGAGTCCAGTGATTTCAACAGAATATCTTCAACATGAGTCATCTTTCTCTTTTCCAATAACCTATTATTTAATTCCACAGGAACACAATTGTCTTGATAAGCCAGTTTATTCTCTTCACTGCATGCATTTAAATTTTTTTTGTTATAATCAACTTCATTTCTTTGTGGGACATTATCATGTGTTTCTGCCCAATAATGGAGACACAGGTGCAAGAAGGGCTATATTTAGGAAAAGCCAGATATAGAAGTGATGAATATTAAAGTATTCAGTTGATGATTGTATTGTCTAATTTAGGCATTGTGATATTGAACTAAAACTCTTGCATAGTCAGGTACACTGCTGTAGTAATAAACAGGAGTTAAAGAACTTGTTAAAAAATGTTACTAATATGTATAATAAGGCCTGGTGTCCTAAAATAAATTTAGTGTGTTTTGCCAGTATTTTTAGTTTGATTTTTCATAGAAATTTTTATTTGTGAGGGCAATATGACTGTGTTCATGCAGATAAGATGCTTTTCTTCCTTTAGCTTGGTAATAAGGCAAATAGGAGAAACCTGGTGGATTCAGCTAGTTCTGGAGGGGGTGAATGGAGGCAATGTAAATTTTCCTGCTAAGGAAAAATATGTCAGAACCCATTATTATTAATTTTAAAATTGAAAATTTTATTGAGATAATTGAAGAATCACTTGCAGTTTTTTTTTTAATTTTTTTTAACATTTATTTATTTTTGAGACAGAGAGAGACAGAGCATGAATGGGGGAGGGGCAGAGAGAGAGGGAGACACAGAATCAGAAGCAGGCTCCAGGCTCTGAGCCATCAGCCCAGAGCCCAACGCGGGGCTCGAACTCACGGACCGTGAGATCGTGACCTGAGCTGAAGTCGGATGCTCAACTGACTGAACCACCCAGGCGCCCCTATAATGTTACATCTAATATCCCCTTTTCCCTCCTCTCTTACTAGTTCATAAGGATCTTATACAGCCTATTAAGAAATTTGAACAAATTAGGTTAAATCAAAAGTTAATTGACCCCTGGGGCACCTGGGTGGCTCTGTCAGTTAAGCATCTGACTTGATTTCAGCTCAGGTCATGATCTCACTGTTGGTGGGATCCAGCCCTGCATGAGGCTCAGCACTGACAGTGAGGAGCCTGCTTGGGCTTCCCTCTCTTGCTCTCTCTCTACCCCTCCCCCCACTCATGTGAGCTCTCTCTATATATATTAAAATAAACATTGAAAAAAAAGTTAACTGACCCCTGAATATTAGCAGTACCTCAATTTTCTCCATCTAGTGAACTTTCTTCACTTATCAGATAGAAGAGCAGAGGTTTAAAAAATGATACCAAGGGGCACCCGAATGACCAGTCAGTTGAGCAGCTGACTCTCAGTTTTGATCTCAGGGTCATGGGATCAAGTCCTGTATCAGGCTTCCCCCTGAATGTGGATCCTGCTTAAGATTCTCTCTCTCTCTCTCTCTCTCTCCATCTGCCTCCTCCCCCACTTGCTCTCCATTCTAAAATTTAAAATTTTTAATTTTATTTTATTATTTAAAAATTTTTTAATGTTTATTTATTTTTGAGACAGAGGGAGAGACAGACAGAGTGCAAGCAGGGGAGCGGCAGAGAGAGAGGGAGACAGAATCCCAAGCAGGCTCCAGGCTCTGAGCTGTCAGCACTGGGTCTGACACGGGGCTCAAATGCACAAACCACGAGATCATGACCTGAGCCAAAGTCAGATGCTCAACCGACTGAGCCACCCTGGCGCCCCTAAAATAAAAAAAAATTTTTTAATGCTACCAAAAGATAAATAAGTCACCTGACAGCAGCCATGCACTCTGCCTCTCCAATCTCTTTTTGGTCTTTCTCAGCAGTTTGTGGCTGTCTTCTGTTGCTTCCTCTCTCGCAAGCCATCACTCTTGCTTCTCTTTATAACTTTATGATCTTTTCTTTCCTTTATTTGCTTTAAAATAATATATAGTCAGTATAAGCCTCATTCTTTCTCCTGACTCTCCTATCCAACCATTTCACTGATGAGCACAGATAAGGCCAGGAAACAAGTGGTGTAAACATAGCTTTTAAGGAGAGAGGCCTCTGAACATACTCCCCTTCACAACCAACATAAAGTAACACATCTACGGCCAAAGCATTAAGTATTTCTTTTCTGCTAGGCATCATAGAATTCATTATTGGTGTGATTTACTCTCACAACAAAATTTGAACAACTTTAATGTTGATGAGAATAAAATCGCTTATTCTAAACCCTATGTGTCATTTTAATGGTTTTTGTTGTTGTTGTGGTTGTTGTTGTTTAATTATGCTGCTTCAGGAGTCCCTGGGTGGCTCAGTCGGTTAAGGGTCTGACTCTTGAATTAAAGGCTCAGGTCATGATCTCAATGTTCATGGGATCGAGCCCCACGTGGGCTCTGTGCTGACAGCAGCACAGAGACTGCTTGGGATCCTCTCACTCCCTCTCTCTCTCTCTCTCAAAATAAATAAATAAATGTTTAAAAAAATTATACTCTTCAGGGGCGCCTGGGTGGCTCAGTCAGTTGAGAGTCCAACTCTTTTTTTTTTTTTTATTGAAAGTCCAACTCTTGATTTTGGCTCAGGTCATGATCTCAGGCTCATGGGATCTGTGCTGTTACTGCAGACCCTGCTTGGGATTCTTTCTCTCCCTCTCTCTCTCTGCCCCTCCCCAACTCTTGCTTTCTGTTTCAAAATAAATAAGTAAACTTTAAAAAAAAATGAGTGTAACACTGGAATATACTGTTAGGAGATTTGAGAATCTTCATTTTATTGTATAATAAGTTATGACTGAAATATCCATAATGATTTAAAGTCATGAATTTTTCTAAAACCAACATTATGATTTTAAGTAACATTTTCCCTTTCTGAATAGCTAAGAAACCTTCAAAACAAGCTCTTCATAAAAGAAACTTCATTGCAAGAGATGAAGAGTGAGCTAGAAAGTTACAAACGAAATAACGTGCATCAGTCTTCCCAGATAATGTCCCTGAAAGAGGATATCAAGGACCTAGAGGAACTTACCGCTTCTCTAACCAGAATTAAATCTTTGAAAAACACCAATATTCAGAATCTTGAAAGAGGCAACTGGGATCTAACTGAAAAAATTATAGAACTGGAAAACAATCTAAGGTAGGAAATGTTCTAGTTTGTTTTCAAACATCTCATTTGTCATAAGTTTGCAAATAGTATATAAACTCCATATTCCTGATGGATCACAGAATTTAAAACTAGTAGAATTTCATGTAATACCTGACTCAAAATTATTATGTTTAAAAAAAGACGTTTTTTTTTAGGGGCGCCTGGGTGGCTCAGTCAGTTGGGCAGCCGACTTCAGCTCAGGTCATGATCTCACAGTCCGTGGGTTTGAGCCCCGCGTCGGGCTCTGTGCTGACTGCTCAGAGCCTGGAGCCTTTTTAAAAAAAATAATAATAATAAATAAATAAATAAAAAATAAAAAAATAAAAAAAGACATTTTTAAAATATTTATTTTTGAGAGGGAGAGAGAAGGAGTGAGAGAGAGACAACACAAGAAGGGGAGGGGCAGACAGAGAGGGAGACACAGAATCTGAAGCATGCTCCAGGCTCTGAGCTCAGAGTGTGATACAGGACTTGAACTCATAAACCATGAGATCATGACCTGGTTGGACGCTTAACCAACTGAGCCACCCAGGTGCCCCTAAAAAAGATGTTTTTATAGAGATGTAATTCACATACCATTAAAATTCACCCTTTTAGTCAATTGTACTTCAATAAAAAAAGAAAAAAATGCACCCCTTTAAAGTATGCAATTCAGTAGTTTTTTTTTTTTTTTTTTAATGTTTATTCATTTTTGAGAGACAGAGAGACAGAGCATGAGCAGGGAAGGGGCAGAGAGAGGGAGACACAGAATCCGAGGCAGGCTCCAGGCTCTGAGCCGCCAGCACAGAGCCCGACGTGGGGCTCGAACCCATAAACTGCAAGATCATGACCTGACCCGAAGTCGGTTGTTCAACTGACTGAGCCACCCAGGTGCCCCAGTAGTTTTTAATATATTCACAAGATTGTGCGATCATTACCACTAATTCCAGAACATTTTTAATCACCCCTCAAAGAAACCCCATGCCTATTTTCAGTTACTCCCCATTCTGACAACCACCAGTCTACATTCTTTCTCTATGGACTTGCTTTTTCTGGACATTTTCCATGAATGCAGTCATACAATATATGGCCTGTGTCTCACATCACTTAGCACAATGTTTTTAAGGTTAATCCATGTTGAACCATGAATCAGCATACTTCACTCTTTTTTATGGCTGAATAATATTTTATTGTATGAATATACCACAGTTTGTTTATGCATTCATCCGTTGATGGACATTGGCTTGTTTCCTTTGTTGGGGGTGACTTTATGCATAACGCTCCTGTGACCATTCTCGTGTGAGTTTTACATGACTGTATGCTTCATTCCTGTTAGGTATATGCCTTGGGAGTAGAATGGCTGAGTCATAAAGTAACTCTGTTTACTTTTGAGGCACTTCCAGACTATTTTCCAAGGCAGTTACACGTTTTACATTCCCACCAGCAATGTTTGAGGATTCCGGTTACTCCACATCCTCACCAACATCTGTTATTGTTCGTCTTTTCTATGATAGCCGTTCTAGTGGATAGGAAGTCGTATCTTACTGTGATTTTTTTTTTTTTAATTTTTTTTTTCAACGTTTTTAATTTATTTTTGGGACAGAGAGAGACAGAGCATGAACGGGGAAGGGGCAGAGAGAGAGGGAGACACAGAATCAGAAACAGGCTCCAGGCTCCGAGCCAGCAGCCCAGAGCCTGACGCGGGGCTCGAACTCACGGACCGCGAGATCGTGACCTGGCTGAAGTCGGACGCTTAACCGACTGCGCCACCCAGGCGCCCCTCTTACTGTGATTTTAATTTGCATTTCTGTAAGGCTAAAGATGTTGAGCATCTTTTCATGTGCCTATTGGCCATTTGTGTATCTTCTTTATAGAAATATCTATTCACATCCTTTGCCCAATTTTCAATTGGGTTATTTGTCTTTTTATTTTTGAGGTGTGTTTTTTATGTGTTCTGGACACTGGACCCTTATCAGACATATGACGGGCAGGTATTTTCTCCCATCTGTGGGTTGTCTTTTCACTTTTTTTTTTTTCTCTAAGTAATCTCTATACTCTATGTGGGGCTTGAACTCCTAACCCCGAGATCAGGAGTCGCATGTCCCTCTGAGCCTGGCTCAGTCTTTTCATGTTCTTAATGGTGTCCTTTGGAGCACAAAGTATTTTAATTTGGATGGAAGTTTATTTTTTGTCACTTGAGACTTGGTGTCATATCTAAGAAACCATTGCCTAATCCAGGGTCACAAAGATTGACGCATATATTTTCTTTTTAAGATGTATAGTCTTAACACTTAAATTTATATCTCTGAAAATTTTTGACTAATTTTTGTATATGATGTGAGTTAGGGGTTAGGAGTTCAAATTCATTCTTTTTCATGTGAAGATCCACTATTCAAGGTCTTTTGTGATTCCATACAAACTTTACTATTATTTGCTCAAGTCCTGTGAAAAATGCCATTGGTATTTTGATAGGGATTGCATTAAATGTATAGATTGCTTTGGATAGTATAGGCATTTTAACAATATTAATTCTTCCAATCCATGAGCATGGAATATCGTCCCATTTGTGTCATCTTCAATTTCTTTTTGTCAATGTTTTACAGTGTTCAGAGTACAGATTTTTCACCTCCTTGGCTAAGTTTATTCCTGGATATTTTGTTCTTTTTGGTATAATTATAAATGGGATTATTTTCTTAATTTCTCTATCTGCTACTTTATTAGTGTATAGAAATGCAATCGACTTATGTGTATTAATTTTGTATCCTGCAACTTTACTGACTTTATTTTTTATTTCTAATAGTTTATTGTTGGAGTCTTTAAGGTTTTATATATATAGTATCATGTTATCTGCAAATAGTGACAGTTTAACTTTTTCCTTACTAATTTGGATGCCTTTTCTTTCTTTCTCTTTCTTTCTTTCTTTCTTTCTTTCTTTCTTTCTTTCTTTCTTTCTTTCTTTCTTTCTTTCTTTCTTTTTCTTTCTTTTGTCTGATTGCTGTTGGTAGAGCCTCTAGCACTATGTTGAATAAAAGTGGTGAGAATAGACCTCCTTGTCTTGCTCCTGATCTTAGAGGAAAAGCTCGCTTTTTTTTTTTTTTTTTTTACCATTGAGTCGGATGTTAGCTGTGGTTTTTTCTTTCTTTTTTTTTTTTTATATGGCCTTTATTATGCTGAGGTGTGTTCCCTCTAAACCCACTTTATTGAGAGCTTTTTTTTTTTTTTTTTAATTTTTTTTTTCAACGTTTTTATTTATTTTTGGGACAGAGAGAGACAGAGCATGAACGGGGGAGGGGCAGAGAGAGAGGGAGACACAGAATCGGAAACAGGCTCCAGGCTCCGAGCCATCAGCCCAGAGCCTGACGCGGGGCTCGAACTCACAGACCGCGAGATCGTGACCTGGCTGAAGTCGGACGCTTAACCGACTGCGCCACCCAGGCGCCCCTATTGAGAGCTTTTATCATGAATGAGTATTGGATTTTATCAGATGCTTTTCTTTCATCCATTGAGATGATCATATGGTTTTAATCCTTCATTTTGTTGATGTGGTTTATCACATTGATTCATGAATGTGAACCATCCTTGCACCCCCAGAATAAATCCCACTTGATCATGGTGGATGACCCTTTGAATGTATTTTTTTTTAATTTTTTTAATTTTTATTTATTTCTGAGATGCAGAGAGACAGAGCATGAGTGGGGGAGGGGCAGAGAGAGAGGGAGACACAGAATCAGAAGCAGGCTCCAGGCTCTGAGCTGTCAGCACAGAGCCCGACGCAGGGCTTGAACTCATAAACCGTGAGATCATGAACCGAGCGGAAGTTGGTCGCTCAACTGACTGAGCCACCCAGGCGCCCCTCAATGTATTTTTTTAATCTTACTTTTGAGAATGAGAGAGAGAGTGAGGGAGAGAGAGAGAGAGAGAGAGAGAGAGAATGGGTGAGGGACACAGAGGTGAAGAGAGAATCTTAAACAAGCTCCTTGCTCAGCGTGGAGCCTGACACAGCTCTTGATCCCACAAACCCATGATCCGCAATCAGGATCATGACTTGAACCGAAATCAAGAGTTGTATGCTCAACCAACTGAGCCACACAGGCTCCCCTCAATGTATTTTTGAATGCAATTTGCTCCTATTTGGGGGGAATTTTTGCATCTATGTTCATCAGGGATATTAGCCTATTTTTATGTAGTGTCTTTGTCTGATTTTGGTATCAGGACTCATATTTGGAAGCTTTCCTCCCTCTTCTGTTTTTTGGAATATTTTGAGGAGAATAGACATTAACTCTTCTTTAAATGTTTAGTAGAATTCACCTGTGAATCTATCTGGTCCTAGACTTTTGTTTGTTCAGAGATTTTTAAAATTTTGTTATTACTGATTAAATTTTGTTACTAGTAATCTGTTCAGATTTTCTATTTCTTCCTGATTCAGTTTTGGAAAATTATATGTTTCTAGGAATTGATACATTTCTTCTAGGTTGTCCAATTTTTTGGCATATGATTTTTTGAGTAGTCTCCTATAATCCTTTTTATTTTTGTCATGTCTATTGTTTCTTCTCCTCTTTCATTTCTGATTTATTTGTTTGTGTCTTCTCTCTTTTTTTCTTGATGAGTCCAGTTAAAGGTTTATCAATGTTTTATTTATCTTTTCAAAGTAATAGTTCTCGGTTTCACTGATCCTTTCTTTTTTCTTTCTTTCTCTCTTTCTTTTTTGTCTCTATTTCATTTATTTCTATTTCAATCTTTGTTATTTCCTTCCTTCTACTAAACTTGGACTTTGTTCTTCTTTTTCTAGTTCCTTTAGGTATAAGATTAGGTTGTTTATTTGAGATTTGTGTTTGTGTGTTTCTTGAGGTGGACCTGTACTGCTGTAAATTTCTGTCTTAAAACTGCTTTCATTGTGTCCTCAAAATTTTGGACCATAGTGTTTTCATTTTCATTTGTCTCCACGTATTTTTTTATTTCCTCTTTGATTTTTTTAAATTGACCTATTGACTGTTTAGCAGCGTGTTGTTTAGCCTCCATTTGTGTTTTTTTCTAGTACATTCTTATGATTCTTTTAATTTCATACCATTGTGGTCAGGAAAGATGCATGATATGATTTCAATCTTCTTAAATTTATTGAGACATGCCTTGTGGCCTAATGTGTGATCTATCCTGGAGAATGTTCCATAGGCTCTTGAAAGGAATGCATAGTGTTGTTTTGGATAGAATGTTCTGTATATATCTGTTAAGTCCATCTGGTCTAATATGTAATTCAAAGACACTGTTTCCTTATTGATTTTTATGCCTGGATGATCTATCCATTGATGTGAGTGAGGTGTTAAAGTTCTCTACTGTTATTGTACTACTGTTAATTTCTCCCTTTATGTCTGCTAATGTTTTCTTTATGTATTTAAGCTCCAATTTTGGGTGTATAGATATTTACAGTCATTATATACTCTTGGTGGATTGACCACTTTATCTTTATGTAATGCCCTTCTTTATCTCTACTTACAATCTTTGTTTTAAAGTCTATTTTGTCTGTTATAACTATTGCTATCCTGGCTTTTTTTCTTCTCTCATTTCTATTTGCATGGTGTATCTTTCTCTATCCTTTCACTTTCAGTCTGTGTAAGCCTTTAAGTCTGAAGTGAGTCCCTTGTAGGCAGCATATAGATAGCTCTTTTTTTTTTTTTCCAACGTTTTTTTTTTTTTTTTTTTTTTTTTTTTAATTTATTTTTGGGACAGAGAGAGACAGAGCATGAACGGGGGAGGGGCAGAGACAGAGGGAGACACAGAATCGGAAACAGGCTCCAGGCTCCGAGCCATCAGCCCAGAGCCTGACGCGGGGCTCGAACTCACGGACCGTGAGATCGTGACCTGGCTGAAGTCGGACGCTTAACCGACTGCGCCACCCAGGCGCCCCACTCTTTTTTTTTTATTTTTTTTTTATTTTTGGGACAGAGAGAGACAGAGCATGAACGGGGGAGGGGCAGAGAGAGAGGGAGACACAGAATCGGAAACAGGCTCCAGGCTCCGAGCCATCAGCCCAGAGCCTGACGCGGGGCTCGAACTCACGGACCGCGAGATCGTGACCTGGCTGAAGTCGGACGCTCAACCGACTACGCCACCCAGGCGCCCCTCTTTTTTTTTTTTTTTAATCTAGCTGCCAACCTTTGTCTTTGGATTTGAAAACTTAGACCATTTACATTGAAAGTAATTATTGATAAGTATGTACTTACTTTCATTTTGTTGTTTTCTGGTTATTTTTGTAGTTATTCTGTCTCTTCCTCTCAAACTGTCTTTCCCTGTGATTGATGACTCTCTGTAGTGTTATGCCTGAATTCTTTTTCTCTATTTTTTGTGTATTCATCATAGGTTTTGAGTTTGTGGTTACCTTGAGGTTCATATATAGGACCCTAAGTTTTTAGCAGTTTATAGTAAATTGATTGAAATTTGAACACATTCTAAAAGAACTTCTTTTTTACTCTCCTCCACATCTTATGTATATGCTGTCATATATTTTGTATCTTCTTATTCATAATTGTCTTACTTCTAATTATAACCTTTTTTTTCCTACTTAACAAAGCCCCTTTAACATTTATTGTAAGCTGGTTTGGTGGTGATAAACTTTAACTATTGTTTGTCTGGGTAACTCTTTTTTTTTTAAGTTTATTTATTTGGGGGAGAGGGGAAGGAAGATCAGAAAGAGAGAGAGAGAGAGAGAGAGAGAGAGAGAGAATCCCAAGCAGGCTCCACACTGTTAGCTCAGAGCCTGATGTGGGGCTCGATCTCACAAACCATGAGACCATGACCTGAGCCAAAATCAGGAGTCAGATACTAACTGACTATGCCACCCAGGCACCCTGTTTAGGAAATTCTTTATCTCTTCTTCAATTCTGAATGATAACCTTGACAGGTAGCATATTCTTGGTTGTAGGTTTTTTTCCTTTCAGCTCTTTGAATATATGCCACTTCTTTCTGGCCTGCAAAGTTTTTGTTGCAGAATCAGCTGATAGCCTATGGGGTTTCCCTTGTATGTAACTAGTTGCTTCTCTCTTGCTGCTTTTAAAGTCTCTCTTTATCTTTAACCTTTGACATTTAATTATTTTATTATGTGTTGGTGATATGGACCTCCTTAAGTCATCTTGTTTGGAGCTCTCTGTGATTCCTGAATCTGGATGTTTGTTTCCTTTCTCCAGTTAAGGAATTTTTCAGCTATTATTTCTTCAAATAAAATTTTTTCCCCTTTCTTCTTCTGAGACCCCTATTATGTGAATGTTTGCTTGCTTGATGTTATTCAAGAGATCCCTTAACCTATCCTCTTTTTGTTTTAAGTTTATTTTACTTATTTTGAGAGAGAGAGAGAGTGAGCAGGGGAGGGGCAGAGAGAGAGGGGTGGGGGAGAAAGAGGATCCCAAGCGGGCTGTCAGCACAGAGCCTGACATGGGGCTCAAATTCATGAACTGTGAGATCATGACCTGATCCAAAATCCAGAGTCAGTTGCTTAACTGACTGAGTTACCCAGGTACCCTATCCTCTTTTAAAATAGATTATTTTTTCTTTTGGCTGTTCAGCTAGGGTGATTTCCATTACCCTATCTTTCAGATTGCTGATATATTCTTCTGTATTCTCTAATCTACTGTTGATTGCCTTCTAATGTATTTTTCATTTTAGTTATTGTATTCTTCAAATCTGATTGGTTCTCTTTATGTTTTCTATCTCTTTATTGAAGTTCTCACTGAGTCTACTCTTCTTTCCAGTCTGGTGAGCATCTTTATGATAATTACTTTAGCTCTGTAGCAGACATATTGCTTATCTCCATTTCATTTAGTTCTTTTTCTGGGGTTTTGTCTTGTTCATTTATTCAGAGCATATTCCTCGGTTTCCTCATTTTGCTGGATTGTCTGTGTTTGTTTCTATGAATTAGATGGAACAGCTACTTCTCCTAAACTTGCAGGAATGGTCTTGTATATGGTCATCTTCTGTGTAGACTGTATGTGGCTGGTGCCTTTGGCTGGCTGGCTGGAACTGTGTCTTCATGGGCTCGGGTCCCAGTGCACTCCATCCTGTGGCTACCCTGGTGGGATGGCTGGAGCGGAAGTGAGTGTGGGCCTGGGTGGTCCCAGGACTCTGTGTAGAAGGTGCCCCAGCAGGACAGCTGAAGCTGAAGTGAGCTCAAGCCAGTGGGTCCTAGGGTCCTTCACACAGAGTGCCCTGGCAGGGCAGCTGGAGCCACAGGAGGGCATGGCCCAAGGGTCCAGGGGCACCTCATGTAGGAAGTGTCCCAGTGGGATGTCTGGAACTGAGGTGAGGCATGTGCTGCACAGGATCAGCCTGGGAGGATACCTGAAGCAGAAGTAGGTGAAAGCTAGGGTGTCATGAGGTGTTCAGTGAAGAGTGTGCCCTATTGGGGTGATTAAAATGGAGGCCAGCATGGGCCAGGTTGTCCCAGGATATTCTGTACAGAGGGCTCCCTGGTGGGGTGGCTGGAGCTGAGGTGAGGGGTGGGCTTGGGGTCTCAGGGTGCTCTATGCAGGAGGTGTTTTGGCAGGGCAGCTGGAGCTAAAGTGAACACGGGCTGAGGGTTCCCAGGGTGCTCCATGCACGGGACATCTTAGCAAGGCAGCTGGAGCCAAAGTAGGCATTAGCTAAGAGGTCCCAGAGTGCTCTGTGTCAGGGGTCCCCTAGCAAGCTATCTGGAGCTGAAGTGGTATGGGCCTGGAATTTTCCAAGGAGGTGCTTTGTGCCTGTGTCACCTTGGCATGATGGTTGGAGCCATAGTGAGTGCTGGACCAGGGGTGTCCCAGTGTGTGTCATGCTGGGGCCATCTTTGTGTGACAGCTGGGGTTGGCGGGCTAGGGGCCTGGGGCTCACTGAGGTGGTAGGCTGGCTATGGTGCCTGGACCTTGTTCCTGTCCACATTATCAAGTTGGATGGGGAACATAACTGTGGTGCTCACCAGCCCTTTCAACCTGGAGAGTTCTAACAGGTCCCCCTGCTGTCTGTTAGAGTTCTAGGACTGGCTCTTTTATATTTGGTTCCTCTTTTTTTTTTTTTTTTTTAATTTTTTTTTTCAACGTTTTTTATTTATTTTTGGGACAGAGAGAGACAGAGCATGAACGGGGGAGGGGCAGAGAGAGAGGGAGACACAGAATCGGAAACAGGCTCCAGGCTCCGAGCTGTCAGCACAGAGCCCGACGCGGGGCTCGAACTCACGGACCGCGAGATCGTGACCTGGCTGAAGTCGGCCGCTTAACCGACTGCGCCACCCAGGCGCCCCTGGTTCCTCTTTTAAACTGTGGCTTTTCTGTGCCCCACGGTGTCTGAGGCTGGTGTGGGCCAGGGGCATGGGGCTTGTTGACATGACAGGATGGCCATGGAGCCTGGACCCTGTCCTATCTGCACCATCCAGGTAGAAGGGGAAGGTAAACCATGGTGTTCCCCAGTCCCTCTGACCCAGCAAAAGCTTTACCTGTTCCCTCACTGCCTAGCGAGATTCTAGACCTAGCTACTTTACACCCTAGCTGCTCTTTTAAACCGTGGCTTCTCCTCCATGCCCCAGGGTGTCTGGGGCTGGTATGGGCCCAGGACCCAGTGGGCCCAGGCTCGCTGGGGTGGCAGGCCAACCAGGAGTTTGGAACCCTGCTCCCATCCACATCCCCACCGTGGTGGAGGGGGAGCACAGACTATGCTACCCAGAGAGAGTTCCAACAGCTCTCTCACCACTGGGCAAGGTTCCAGGGCCAGTTCCTCCATATTCCAGTTGCTTTTCCAACCTTCAGCTTTCCCTCCAAGCCCCAGGGCATCTGGACCTGGTGTGGGCCAGTGACCCGGAGCTTGCAGGGGTATCGGCTACTCTGTCTGTCCTGCCTCTCCATGTGGTCACCCCATCCTCTGTTGTACAGAAGCTGCTCAGTCAGCCCTCAGCTCCCCCTAGGGCAGAATTGCTGTACAGATCGATGTAGACCTGGTGCCTCCATGGAGGAGGTGAGCCCAGGGTCTTCCCATGTCACCATCTTGGACTGGAACCTCCTCTAGTGTTTCCTATAAAGCATTTCTTCTGACAATCTTTCTGTTTTTTCTTCTTCTTCTGAAACTATATTATTTCATTTTCATTTTTTGAAGGTCATTTTTTGTTTTGGTTTGTGTTACTGAGTACAAAATTTGGGGTTGTCAGTATTTTTTTCTTTCAGCACTCTAAGATGTCATCTGGTTATCTTCTGACATCTATAGTTTCTGTTGAAAAGTTATTTATCAGTCTTATTGCTGTGCCTTTGGAGGTGATAAGGTGTGCTTTTTATTGGTAGCAATTTGACTATGATGTGTCTTAGTGTGGCTTTCTTTGTATCTGTCCTGCTGAGGATATAAAGAACTTATTGAATCTATCAATTATGTCTTTCATCAGGTATGGAGTCTTGGGAATTATTTTTTCAAATATTGTTTTTTTCCCATTCTGTCTCTACTCTCACTCTAGGCCTACAGTTTTAGGTGTGTTAGACCTTTTGAGTGTCTCCTGCATGTCTCTAATATAATCTTTTAAAAAATTTTTTTTAATATGTTTATTTTTGGGAGAGAGAGACAAACAGATCATGAACAGGGAGGGGCAGAGAGAGAGAGAGAGAGAGACAGACTCTGAAGCAGGCTCCAGGCTCCAAGCTGTCAGCACAGAGCCCAACGTGGGGCTCAAACCTGCAAACCATGAGATCATGGCCTGAGCCAAAGTCAGACGCTTAACTGACTGAGCCACCCAGGCGCCCCTCTAATATAATCTTTTCGATTAAAAATTTCTGTTTGGATAATACAGGTAATTTCTTTTAACCTGACTCAAATTCACTAATTCTGTAAGCTGCAATTCTTAGACAGGAGAGGATCAAAAATACACAAACAGCAACAAACAAAAATATGGAAGATTGGCTGAAACTTTGACCTAGCTATGGGTACAGGGTAGAAAATATTAACAATACCTAGCAATTGATAGGTAATCAAAACAAGAAACACACACACACACACACACACACACACACACACACACCCCGAATAATTAGCTATTTGTATATTTGATAATAAAACAAGTTTTTACATATGTTCTTCTCTATTGCTGCATCATTATTCGAATTCCCTTTCCTCTCATTAAATCCCAGTGGAAGAGCCATCAGATATTATTAAAACAGGAGTCCTCGTACCTCTGTGGAACCTCCTGGTCATCACAATGTTACTAATAGTGGCAGGCAGATATTCATGTTCAAATTTCCCTGTGAAAAGGACGGTTTAAAAATTAACCTTCCCCAGGGGAACTACTAGAGGACCTAGCACTGGATTGTTTTCATCTCTATTTCTCTGCCATTGCTAGTTTCTCCCTAGAAATAGTTGGGTAACCACACAGCTCTTTGCAAAAGTACATTTCTAACTTGATACATATATTTAATATATTTTAAGTGGGGATTGCTTCTTTAATGATTATTATTTTTTAGAACTTTATTTTGAGAGAGAGCAGGGGAGGGACAGAGAGAGGGAGAGAAAGAGAGAATCCCAAGCAGGCTCTGCACTGTCAGCGCAGAGCCCCACGTGGGGCTTGAAATCACAAACCGCAAGATCATGACCTGAGCTGAAATCAAGAGTTGGACGCTCAACCGACTGAACCACCCAGGTGCTCTCTTTCATTATTTTTTTTTAATGTTTATTTATTTTTGAGATGGGGGCTGGCTGAGAGAGAGAGAGGGAAACACAGAATCTGAAGCAGGCTCCAGGCTCTGAGCTGTGAGCACAGTGCCCGACAAGGGGCTCGAACCTACAAGCCATGAGATCATGACCTGAGCCAAAGTCAGATGCTTAACCGACTGAGCCACCCAGGCACCCCACCTTTAATTATTTTTAATTGAAGTTTGAAAATTGAGTTGGTTTCATGATATTGTTACCCACCAATATTTTACACAGAGTCCATCTGTCTGAAAGAGAAAAAGCAGAGCGGAAAGCAGGCCTTTTGGAGAAAAAGTTAGCAGGTGCTAATGGATTCACCCATCATATGAATATGAAAGGACAAGAAGATTCCTTGGATAGTTTCATGATGAAGGTGAGAATAAATATTGATTTTTCAAGAAACAGGATTTTCAAGACCTCGTGTTACTCTGAGAGATAATTGGCAAATGTTTAGTAGGTTGTTGGTCTGCTTCTGATCCTGGCGGGGATGGGGAATGGGGGGCGTCGGGGTGTGTGGGGGGGAATCAAAGGAAGCTGTGCAGTATGGTTGACCGAAAGCCTTTCTGAGGTACAGAGAGTAATCACAAGGTGGATCTAAGACCTCTGTGATAGACCCGTAAAAGGGATTGGAGCTGAGCGAGACCTGGGAGGAGCGGTGGTGATAAGAGAATGAAATGTCGGTGTTTTACATTTCTGGTGTGAGTTACCTCCTGCTGCTGCCAGCAGCTGGATTTTGGGCTCTGAATGTGTGTTGAAGGGCGGTGTAGGCAAAAGTCATTGAAACCGAGGCACAGAAATCACAAAGCTAAACTGGCAGATCATCTACATTCGACCTTGAAATCTAGAATTATGGCATGAGTTGGGTTTAGAAGGAAGAGATGAGCCTGGTCACTAGTAGAAAGCAATTCACCGGATGAGTAGAGGTTTTATAGAAGAATGTCAGAGGATGGGAGCCAGGGAAGAAGTACAGCATTTGTTTATTTATTTATTTATTTATTTATTTATTTATTTATTTTTAGCCCTGACTATTTATAATGGAAGCAGGATGATTACAGGAGTACAAGGGAAAGGTTGGGGGAAAGAGGTGTGACTTCTTTCATTTATACATCTATACATCTACATAGTCAAAGTTGTTGTTACTAAGTGATGTTATAGAACCATGATGAAGTCTTTGTAGAAATATCTGTTGCCCTCCCAACTTTTCATTAAGTGTCTTAGCATTCATTGACGGTCCTTGCCTGAATCAGTTATTTCATTAGATAGAAAATGCTGATTTTTAAATTTCTATCATTCCTTCTACATTTATTAGCTCAGAATTTTCTCTTTTTTTTGTTTTACATTTTTAATGTTTATTGTTTATTTTTGAGAGAGAGAGAGGCAGAGCACGAGTGGGGGAGGGACAGAGAAAGAGGGAGACACAGAATCTGAAGCAGCTCCAGGCTCTGAGCTGTCAGCACAGAGCCCACTGCAGGGCTCAAACCCACAAACTGTGAGATCATGACCTGAGCTGAAACCAAGAGTCAGATGCTTAACCAACTGAGCCACCCAGGTACCCCCAGAATTTTCTATTAAGAGTTTAACTTCATAACTGAGGCTATTTGGTTAGCTGCTTCTCTAAGCTAAATTTCCTGTGTTCTCAAAACAATTTCTTCGTACAGTCATTTTAATACCTCTTGATATTCCAGTTTGCTCTTTTGAGCATGCCCTCGTCTGTCTTATGACTCTATAACTCTTGATTTCTTTGGAAGACCTTTCTCCTGAAGTCTTGTATTATGACTATATTTCTATTTCAAGAAAACAAAAGGAAGTCAATGTCTCCATATTAAATTCCAAATGGGAAGTTTCACGTGTGTTGGCACGTTTAGGATATAGGGGAAGCTATCCTGACCAAGAACTTGGAGAGAGACAACATTTTTCACTCTGAAGGACCAAAAGATGGGAAGAAAATTTGGGATAAATGTCAGCAAGATTCAATCCAGAAGGAAAAACAAAAATATGAGTTGGACAGACCTTTGTATCCTTCCGGCTGGGAAACAAAAACTGCGCGATGTTACTGTCAGAAATTCCTCAGTCGGTTGGCTACTCTTCTGAGCACCAGTGTTGTCCCCACACTAGCCACGGAGGAAGCTGCGAAAGAGAGGGTTCAGGAAGTTGGTGCAAAGGAGCAATCTTGGAAGTCTGTTAAGTGTATTGACAGACAAGCCACCCTTTCAGATTTGTTTCTTTTAACGTGGATTTTTTTATATTAGCCGATTTAGTAAATTCTGTGGCTCTGAATTTTAATTTTGATTTCATTTTTATTACTACAATATAAAAGGGAAGAGGATGTCCATTATTACAGCAGAGGTAGTATAGTGTATTTGTGAAAAGTAGAGGGCCCCAGTATGAATCCCAGCTCAGCCATTGCCAGCTGTGTGCTCTTGGGCCGGTTCCTTATCCTCTCTGTACCTCGGTTTCATTTGTAAAATTTGGTGGAGGGGGGTGGAGTGGGGGCTGGGAGGACACAGTTCCTGTCTCACATAGTGGTAAGGATTAAATGGATTAATACACGATAAATGCTTACTACAGTCCAGTGGAAGGTCAACGAATGCTAGCTTAAAGATAGTGGTATGGTGGGGTGCCTGGGTGGCTCAGTCGGTCAAACGTCTGATTTCCTCTCAGGTCATGATCTCGCGGTTCGTGGGTTCAAGCCCTGTGTCAGGCTCTGTGCTGACAGCTCGGAGCCTGGAGCCTGCTTCGGATTTTGTGTCTCCCTCTTTCCTCTGCCCCTCACCTGCTCTCTCTCTCTCAAAAATAAATAAAAATTAAAAAAAAAAATAGTGGTATGGTGAAGATATATATGTGTCCATCATGACTAAACACTGGTCAGTTCAGTCAATGGGGTAAAATACATTGTCAAGTCAGTCATTTGTTTGAATATACTGGCCGAGTCTATCAAAAGATTGAACTGGCAAGTTTAAGTGGCTATATATCTCCTTGTCACGTCCACATGATTTTAGTAAAATTTCATGCTTCTTCGCCCTAAAATTCAAACAAAGTTAGAACCTGCTTAAATTCAGTGTGTCGATAAAATCTGCTCAGTCTGTTGGAGAGTTCCATTTTTTTCTTTTACTTTTTGCTTAAAATTCATTACACAATTTTATTTCTCAATGCTAACTAAAATGTCTGATTTTGTATATCACACCTTTCAATTTCTTTTTCTAAAACCAGCTTCTACATGTCAAATCTTAGAAGTCTTCCCCATTCGCCTATTTAGTAATGTAATGTCAGCACAATGTCAGTGTCAGTAGACCTCACACATAGTTTTGAATTGAAATAGAGGTCACAGACCGTCGGGAGCTTTGTCTATCCTTTTCTCCCTACAGAGGACAGCAGGTCTGCAGCAGGAAATCCAGATGCTCACCAAACGGCTGGAGCAGCTACGTGGCCACTCTGAAGAAGCCGCTGGAGAATTCTACCAAATGGAAGAAAGGCAGAGGGAACAAAAAAGACCCTTGAAACGTCTGGAGGGAAACACTGCTATTAATGACTTTTTTCAAGAGAGATTAGAATTGAACAGGAAAAAAGTAAGAATTTCCTATATATAAAGCATTTCTTTGACAATGAAAATGATCGTATTTTATGGTATCATCTAACGTTTAAAGCTGTTGATACTTAATATTAGAAAAGGGAAGAAAATCTGCTACAAACCTTTAAATCTTCTGTTTTTATCAAAAATCCTCTCCTTGGAAAGCCTGGGCAGCTTAATCGATTGGGCATCTGACTTCAGTTCAGGTCATGGTCTTGTGGTTCATGGGTTCCAGCCTCATGTCAGACTCTGTGCTGACAGCTCAGAGCCTGCTTCAGATTCTGTGCCTCCCTCTCTCTCTCTGGCCCTCTCTTGCTTGCGCCCTCTCTCTCTCTCTCTCAAAAATAAATAAACATTAAAAAAAAATCCTCTCCTCTTTCCATATCTCTCATTTCTCTAAAATGCACACATTTGGTATTTTTTATGAGGGCATTTGTTAATGTATTTCTTAATGTGCTTTAAAAAGCCGATTCGAAGGAAAGAAGCCCAAAGGAATGACTGTACAAGTGGAGCATCAGGCACTGTGTTCCCCAGAATGTCAGGACACGAACTGTCAGTGTCCCGACACAAACTGTGAGATCATGATCTGAGCCAAACTCAGGAGTCAGATGTTCAACTGACTGAGCCACCCAGGCACCCGTAAAATGCTATATTAAATTTTAAGAATATTCAATTAACACATGCTCTCTATAACTCTTGAAACCAAGTGAAAAGTTTTTAAGAAAACAATAATAATTTCCCCCAACCTTCTTTCTGCCTATTTTACCCCAGTAAACAGTAGTATATATATCTTCTACAACTATTGCCATGGTTATGGAAATAGTCAAGTACATGTATGTAGGTACTTTTTATAAAACTGGGACTGTGTGGGGGCACCTGGGTGGCTCAGTATGTTAAGCATCTGATTCTTGGTTTCGACTCAGGTCACCATCTCAAGCCCTGCGTCGGGCTCTGTGCTGACAATGCGTGGGATTCTCTCTCTCCCTCTCTCTGTCCTTCCCCTGCTTGCACCCTCTCTCTCTTTCAAAATAAATAAACTGGAAAAAAAAAACCTGGGACTAGGCTAGTTAAATACTCTTTTTACATAGTAAAAAGTAAGTACCTCATGGTTTTTCCTTAGGTTAAAAGAATGGATTTAACTCATTCCTTTAATAGCTGCATAGTATTCCACAGAGTATATATAACTTATTTATTTGATTAGTTCCCTACTGATGGACTACTAAATTATTTCCACCTTTTATGCCACTACAAATAATGTAGCAATAAATATATTTATACATATGTCTTTCCACATTGGTGCTTTCTCGCCCTAGGCGATTGAGTTCTAGATATGAAATTATAGGATCACAGTGTATGAGTATTTTAAATTTTAATAGCCACTGCCAAAATACTACCTTCCAAAAAGCAAGAGTTTCACTTTCCAAATAGAAATGCCTGAGTGCCTGCTTCTTCTTCACAGCCTAGCCAGCATTGGATGATGTCATTCTTTGAGAGAGAGAGAGTTGGGTTAAAATAGTATAGTTATAACATTTACCTGATTACTAGTAAGGCTGAGCACCTTGTTTTTTGTTTGTTTGTTTGTTGGCTTCTTGTATTCCTTTGCTTCCCTACTCCTCACAATTTGGACCTCATATGCAGAAGGTTCAGTTAATCAAACTCTATGGTTCATAACACACTATCTTGGGTCATGGAAGAGCTTTCTCTTATTTATTTACTCCTTTTAAGTCTATTTTCCCATTCCCTCTTCCAAAAGAGAGCAATCTAATGTGTTTAATGTGTATCTTTTTGTCTATACAATGTGGGGGTTAGGGGTGCTGACACCTTCCCCATGTAGTTGAAAGGTCCCATGTATAATTTTTGACTACCTCAGAACTTAACTACTAATAGCCTACTGTTGACCAGAAGCTTTGCTGATTACATAAAGAGTCAATTAACACATATTTTGTATGCCATATTTATGTATATGGTATTCTTATGATAAAGTAAGCTAGAGAAAAGAAAATGTTAAAAAAAAGTCATAAGAGACAATGCATTGTACCATGAGAGAGTACTGTACCATGCTGATAAAAAATTTGCATGTAAGTAGACTCACACAGTTCAAACCCATGTTGTTCAAGGGTCATTTGTATATGTTCTTTTAAATATACTTTTATTTTATTACTTATTTAATTTATTTATTTACTTATTTACTTATTTTAACTTTATTTTTTAAAATTTATATCCAAATTAGTTAGTATATAGTGCAACAATGATTTCAGGAGTAGATTCCTTAGTGCCCCTTACCCATTTAGCCCATTCCCCCTCCCATACCCCTTCCAGTAACCCTCTGTTTGTTCTCCATATTTATGAGTCTCGTATGCTTTGTCCCACCTCCCTGTTTTTATACTATTTTTGTTTCCCATCCCTTATGTTCATCTGTTTTGTCTCTTAAAGTCCTCATATAAGTGAAGTCGTATAATATTTGTCTTTCTCTGACTGACTAATTTCACTTAGCATAATACCCTCCAGTTCCATCCACGTAGTTGCAAATGGCAAGATTTCATTCTTTTTGATTGCTGAGTAATACTCATATATATATATATATATATATATATATATATATATATATAGCACACCTGTATACTCCAATACTCCAGTATATATATATATACCCCAATATATATACCCCAATATATATATAGTACACCTGTATCCCTTGGATAAATACCTAGTAGTGCAATTGCTGGGTCGTAGGATAGTTGTCTTTTTAGTTTTTTAAGGAAACTTCATACCGTTTTCCAGAGTGGCTACACCAGCTTGCATTCCCATTAAATTATACTTTTATATGTGTATTTTAATTTGCATAAATAGTACTGTGGTAAAATCTCATTCTATTACTCAGCATTATATATATTTTTTAAATATTTATATTTAGAGAGAGAGAGAGAGAGAGAGAGAGAGAGAATCCCAAACAGGCTCTGTGCTTTCAATACAGAGGGTGACCCGGGGCTTGATCTCACAAACCATGAGATCATGACCCGAGCCGAAATCAAGAGTTGGATGCTTAAATGACTGAGCTACCCAGGTGCCCTCAGCTTTATATTTTTAAGATCCACATAGTATTGCTATTTTCTCATCTAGTTCATTGCTTGTGTCTACTGCATGGAATTCTACAGTGTGCACATGGGCCATGATTTGCCTGTCCACTCCTCAGTGATGAGCACCCCAGTTACCTCTGTCTTTCTGCCACCACAAATACTGCTACCAACATCCTTGTACAAGTCGCCTTAAGGACCTGTGAGAGAGTTTCTTAGGGGTGTTTGCTCAAGATTGGAATTGGTGGTTCATTGGATAGATGGACATTTAATTTGATTAAGTACTGCCAGTCGGCTTTCACAGAACAATAGTCCCACCAGAGATACAGGAGGGCTCTTGAATCTCCACATTTTTGTCATTTCTTGGCATTAACCAGCTTCCTAAATTTTCCTATTTTGGGGGGTATAAAGTGTTGTTAATTAAATTTGCATTTCTCTAAGTAGTGAGTTGGAGCATTTCTTTTATCTTTTTTAGTCTTTTGGCTTTTTAGTCTTGGCCTGGATGTTTCCTTCACCCATTTGCCTATTTGGGTGCCTGTCTCTTCTTGTTAATTTCCAAAACCGTGTGCATGCCTTCCTCACCCTGCTCAGGCTGTTACCCTCCATGGCAGGTCACCTCTCCACCTGGGCTCTCCTTTCACCCTGGTCAGGCTCTGAGTCCCTCCGCAGGGCAACCCACCTCTGTGTCCACTTCTGTCAGCCCGCTTGGGTCACAGCTTTTCTCTTCTCATTCTGGCGCCTACCTTGTCCTGCCCATCTACCAGCATGAGGACTGTATTGTCCAGAGAGGAAAAGAAAGGAAAGGAAGAATAAGAAGAGAAGGAATAAGAGCACCTGCTTTATGTTTAACCTTTCAAATATCCTAATAAATGTGCTTAGTTAAACTATAATTATTCTGTCAAGAGGCACTTTAGCTTTGTGCCACAAATATTGACATGGACTGTTTTCCTTATTTTTCATTTTAAACATAGTAATACACTTTTAGGTTTCCAGATGCATGGGATTTAAGATTTTTGTCTTTTATTACAACATGCTGGAAGTACCTGATCCTTGAGAATTTATTGAGACTTCTTACATGGCTTAATACTGGATTGATTTTGGTAACTGTTCCACGTGTGCTTGTAAAGAATGTGTTCTCTGTTTGTTGGGCATAAAGTTCCATAGATAGTTAATGCTCATATAATTCATATGGTTCAAATTGTCAGTATCTTTGATTTTTTTCCCTTGATTCTAAAAAAGTATGCCAAATTCTCCAAGTATAATTCATTTTATTTATTTATTTATTTACTTACTTACTTATTTTGAGGGGCAGGGGCAGAGAGAGGGAGAGAATTCCAAGCAGGCTCTGCACTGTCAACATGGAGACTGACACAGGGCTCAAACCCATGAACCAGGAGATCATGACCTGAGCTGAAACCAAGAGTTGGATACTTAACTGACTGAGCCACCCAGGTGCCCCTTTACTAGGGTTTTTTGTTTTCTGGTCATGATTGCATATTATTGTTTTCTAGAAAATAATGTATTTCTTTTAGATTTTCAACTTTTTGCCACTGAATTATAAAATATTCTTTTAGAATTATTTTCATATAATCGCCTCTCGGCCTTTTGGCTAAGATCAAGTGTAGAATTATTTTCATATTTTCTGTATCTATGCATTCTGTATGTTTTTCCTTCCTAATATTATGTATTTTTTACTTTCTCTCTTTTCTCTTTAACCAGGCTTGCTTGGGGCATCTATTTTATTCTTCCAAAGAACAGTTGGGTTTTTTTTTTTTAATACAAACGTTATTATCTTTTGATTTATATATAGTGAAAATATATGGTATTTTTATTCAATTTTTATCCTCTCTTTTTTTCTGGTACTAATTTTATAAAGTATAGATTATGAGAAAGAATATAATTAAAATCACAGTAATCCTAGCACTGTAAGATAAACAGTGTTAAAATATAGGTATAATTCTAATATTTTTCCATAGAGGGGCACCTGAGTGGTTCAGTTGGTTAAGCATCTGGTTCCTGATTTCGGCTCAGGTCATGATCTTGCAATTCATGAGATCGAGCCCCGGGTCTGGTTCTGAGCTGACAGCATGGAGCCTACCTGGGATTCTCTCTCTCTCCCTTGCTCGCTGCCCCTTCCCCACTCATGCTCTGTCTGTCTCTCTCAAAATAAACAAATAAATACTTAAAAAGAATATTTTTCTATACCTATGTTAACATAATTGGTAGGCAGAGTTTTTCTTAATCCTCCTTCCTTCATTTAGTTGTAGCATTAATATTTTCTTTTAGTAAATATTTTTGAAGCTTGACTTCTAGGGAATGTATAATCAATAATATGTAATTTTTTGGCATTTGCACTGTTACTGCTTTTTTGTGTTATAAATAATGTAAAGAATATATTTGCGTATGAATCTTTACTAAATATTTCCTTATAATACATTCCTTGAAAAGCTGATCTCCTCTGTTACCATCCGATGTTTATGAAATTGTCTACTTACCTGTGCCCTTGTTAGCACTGAGCCACCCCTTATATTGTCATACTTTATTTTCCAGATTATTTTAATAATGCATATTTATGGTGAAAAAAAATTTACTTATATAAGTATTACTGTCTGCAGTTTATTAGACTAGAGTAGATGTGGTATGCTAGTGTGGAACACCACCTTAAAGCACAACTTCTTTATTTCAACACTGTTGATTTCTGCAAAGGAAAACTCTGGGATTAAGAATTCATGGATAGCGGAACATGGCAAGATATCCAAACAGCTAGAGAAAGACAATGAGCAACAAACACTATTGAATATTCAGCAGAATTTGCAGAATGCTACGACTCAAAGATTAGAGGAGAAAATTCAGAAACTTCAGAAACAGCTGAGTGATTTGAAATTGTCAAATAAAAGTATGAAAACTCAACTGACAAGAGTAAATGTCCTTAAGGTAAGTAAAGGAAGTGAGCTTTCAAAGATTCACTTAAGCTTTGGTCTTGTTACTATTTTAGCTGCATGTTTCTCATTGAATTAAAAAGCATTCTTATATACACACATGAGAATATATATTGGATAATAAAATTAGATGCATGCAAATCTACCATTTATCTGAAGAACGAGAGCATTATCGGGGAGCCTGGGTGGCTCAGTCGGTTGAGCATCCAACTTCGGCTCAGGTCATGATCTCGCAGTTCGTGAGTTCGAGCCCTGCATCAGGCTCTGTGCTGACAGCTCAGAGCCTGGAGCCTGTTTCAGATTTTGTGTCTCCCTCTCTCTCTGCCCACCCCTGCTGGTGCTCTCTCTCTGTCTTTCAAAAATGAATAAACATTTAAAAAAATTTAAAGAACAAGACCATTATCAACTCCACTGAAGCCATCATGTATTCTCTTCCCTACTTCTCAAAGGTAACTGGTATTCTAAATGTTGGGATTCTAGAACCCTTGCTTTTTTTTTTTTTTAATTTTTTAAAAAAAGTTTTTTTTAACATTTATTTATTTTTGAGAAAGGGAGAGACACAGCATGAACAGGGGAGGGTCAGAGAGAGGGAGACACAGAATCTGAAACAGGCTCCAGGCTCTGAGCTGTCAGCACAGAGCCTGACGCGGGGCTCGAACTCACGGACCGAGAGATCATGTCCTGAGCCGAAGTCGACCGCTTAACTGACTGAGCCACCCAGGCGCCCCAGAACCCTTGCTTTTTAAGTTTTATTTTGGTCTTTCTTATTGGGGTAATAGTTAAAAGTTTTACTCATTTTGGGGACTCCTCTTTGGATCTTCTCCATACCAAGCTTCGCTGTACTATTTCAAGCATACATTTGATTCCTTAAACCAAAGGTGCACTAAATACTTATGGATCAATGTGTTTTTTTTCCCATTCTATCACAATATTTATCTTACTGCAAAGCCAGTTATTGTCTGTATTTCTGAATTTGGCTAGCAGAGGCTGTAAGACTTTTGAAGGCATGGAATACTCGTTAAACGTCTTTAAATCCCAAGTGTCTAATTGATACAGGTCCTCAGTGACTGTTGGTTATTGATGAGTTTGATGGTTAAGAAATGTTCTCTTAATTCATAAATTATGGAATTTTCTTTCTTTTCCGTATATCAGGTCAAAGAAAAAAAACAAGAAGAAGAAGAAGAAGGAAAAGAAGCATGGGTTATACCATGCATCTTGTCTATTATTTAGAAAAGATCTAATCACAGCCATCTCCCTTCCCCCAACCTTATACCCTCACAGGACAAAACAATTGAAAAGCTCAGGCAATCTTTAGCAAAAGCTGAACTAACGCAAGGGAAGACAGTTATGAAAACAGACAACTTGAAAACTACATCAGACTCTGCCAAGACAGAGGAAAGAGGAGACAAAGAGAAAGTCCATCAGATGTTAGACGCCATCAGTCCTGAGCACTACACAGCAAAGAGCACGCTTGATAAAGTATCAGGACAACAAGAGGTTTGTTTTATTACTTTATTAAGATTCTTTAAGTCGAAGTGATCAACACCCATCTCAACTTAGACTCTAAGCCAGATAAAAAGGACGTTGTTGGCTTATGGAATCAAAGGTGAGTTAAACAGCCAGACCTCTGAGAGGGCCCCAGGATCAGCGCCTGGAGCCTCATACAGCTCTTTTCACCATCTCTGCTTGGCTTCGCCATGTATGTAAGCTTACTTGATATTTAGAGATTCTGTGACAGGAGAGAGAATCCCAAGAAAGTGTCTTATAAGCCCAGCTTAGATCAAATGCCTATTCCTGGTAAATCCTCCGTGGCAAAGGAGGGGATATATGATTATCTTACGTTAGGTTTGCATACACATCCTCCGATTAACCGGTGACAAGGAGGAAAACGATGTGAGAGATTGGGAGTTCAGGGGAACCCACGTGTCTGGGGCTGAGTCACTTTTAGGAAAAGAGGGTCGTGCTTCTAAATTTGCTTAGATTTCCACTGCATTTACAGAGCACATGTTTTCGGAGAATTTTTTAAAGGCTAACTGGTAATTTTGGGCTATTGTGAGATTATATGCCACCTGTCCATTATTAATTCTTACAAAACATGTAACTTTAGAGATTACCTTAAGAAATTCTTAAAACACAAAATCATGATATTATTTGGCTTTTTCTCTTTTTAAACTTCTGCTTATGTATATTCTTGTTTTTATTCTTCTCGATGTTCCTTATTATATTTTCAGTCAGATCTCTTCTACTTTGGGTACTCTGTAGTTTACTCCTTATCTCTGAGATGACTTTGTCTTGTTCTTGCCTGACTTCAACCTGACCTCACATCTTATCCATGAGACATCTTGGATATCTTTTTTTGTCCATTTGTATTCTGAATACTGTATTTCTGATTCAAAACAAAGGTTCCCCCCCACCATGTCTGCAAATCCTTGTTTGATATTTAATCCATACCGGGTATTGTGTCAAACATGTTTCTTTTGCTTCATGGGAGTTCTTTGAAGGGGGTTGGGGGGCCGGAGCAGAGTTTCATCACCTGACTAGTTTGGAGGAGGCTATTTTCTTCTTAAGGAAATTTGGATGGGGGCATCTGGGTGGCTCAGTCGGTTAAGCGTCCGACTTGGGGTCAGGTCATGATCTCACGGATTCGTGGGTTTGAGCCCCGCATCGGGCTCTGTGCTGACAGCTTGGAGCCTGGAGCCTGCTTCAGATTCTGTGTTTCCCTCTCTCTCTGTCCCTACCCCACTGGCACTCTGTCTCTCAAAAATAAATAAGCGTTAAAAATTTTTCAATAAAAAAAGAAATTTGGATGGATATTATTTGCCATTTATCTATTCACTTTAAAATCCTTTTAATTGTCCTGCCCTCTCAATTTTAGGTGTTTCTACTTTACGTAGTTACAGGGCAGGGTTTACTTACTTAGTTACTTAACTCAATACTACCCTCTTGTGTTGGTACAGTAAGTGCAGTTTCTAAAGTTTACCACCTCAAGTCTTTTACGTTGAGGTGTGGGGGGGTTTATGTGATGTCTGATTCTGCAGTACACTCTTGTTTATAGAAATCACTCATTTCCCACTGTTTGCTTTTCTCTTTTCCTTTATCTCTAAACCTCCAAGGAACACCTTACCCTTCCAAGTATCTCTTTCTCCCCTCAGAAACCTTGTCCTTTACAATTGCCCATTTCGGCTAATGTGTTTCCAAGGCCCTCTCTTTTCCCTCTCACTTGCCAGGGTTCTGACCCACTAGGTCTTGGACTTCTCAGTATTTCCTCATTTATGCATTGTCCTATTTCTGGGCCGCCCCTGGAGGCCAGCTGCATCCTTCAGCCTGGGCTCATGATTTATGGGTGATTAGAGCTGCTTTCCTTATAAGGGAGGAGGGGTGGAGACAGATGGATTTCGGGGACTGCTATTATCATACAACAAGTCTGAAATCAAAAAAGGAATTACCTGGCACAAAAACAGACACATAGACCAATGGAATAGAATAGAAACCCCAGAACTAGACCCACAAAAGTAAGGCCAACTAATCTTTGACAAAGCAGGAAAGAACATCCAATGGAAAAAAGACAGTCTCTTTAACAAATGGTGCTGGGAGAACTGGACAGCAACATGCAGAAGATGGAAACTAGACCACTTTCTCACCCCATTCACAAAAATAAACTCAAAATGGATAAAGGACCTGAATGTGAGACAGGAAACCATCAAAACCTTAGAGGAGAAAGCAGGAAAAGACCTCTCTGACCTCAGCTGTAGCAATTTCTTACCTGACACATCCCCAAAGGCAAGGGAATTAAAAGCAAAAGTGAACTACTGGGACCTTATGAAGATAAAAAGCTTCTGAACAGCAAAGGAAACAACCAGCAAAACTAAAAGGCAACCAACGGAATGGGGAAAGATATTTGCAAATGACATATCGGACAAAGGGCTAGTATCCAAAATCTATAAAGAACTCACCAAACTCCACACCCGAAAAACAAATAACCCAGTGAAGAATTGGGCAGAAAACATGAATAGACACTTCTCTAAAGAAGACATCCGGATGGCCAACAGGCGCATGAAAAGATGCTCAACGTCGCTCCTCATCAGGGAAATACAAATCAAAACCACACTCAGATATCACCTCACGCCAGTCAGAGTGGCCAAAATGAACAAATCAGGAGACTATAGATGTTGGTGAGGATGTGGAGAAACGGGAACCCTCTTGCACTGTTGGTGGGAATGCAAATTGGTGCAGCCACTCTGGAAAGCAGTGTGGAGGTTCCTCAGAAAATTAAAAATAGACCTACCCTATGACCCAGCAATAGCACTGCTAGGAATTTACCCAAGGGATACAGGAGTACTTATGCATAGGGGCACTTGTACCCCAATGTTTATAGCAGCACTCTCAACAATAGCCAAATTATGGAAAGAGCCTAAATGTCCATCAATTGATGAATGGATAAAGAAATTGTGGTTTATATACACAATGGAGTACTACAGGGCAATGAGAAAGAACGAAATATGGCCCTTTGTAGCAACGTGGATGGAACTGGAGAATGTGATGCTAAGTGAAATAAGCCATACAGAGAAAGACAGATACCATATGGTTTCACTCTTATGTGGGTCCTGAGAAACTTAACAGAAACCCATGGAGGAGGGGAAGGAAAAAAAAAAAAAAAAAAAAAAAGAGGTTAGAGTGGGAGAGAGCCAAAGCATAAGAGACTCTTAAAAACTGAGAACAAACTGAGGGTTGTTGGGGGGTGGGAGGGAGGGGAGGGTGGGTGATGGGTATTGAGGAGGGCACCTTTGGGGATGAGCACTGGGTGTTGTACGGAAACCAATTTGACAATAAATTTCATATATTGAAAAAAAACCCCAAAACAAAAAAACAAAACAAAACAAAAAAAGGAATTACCTTAGAGATGAAAAGCAAATAAAAAAGCAGATAAAAAACCTAGGTTTAGTCTATAAAGTATAAAAATAAAATCTTAGGAGTGCTTGGGTGGCTCAGTCAGTAAAGCATCCAACTCTTGATCTCAGAGTCATGAGTTCAAGGCCCATGTTGGGCTCTGTGCTGGGGGTGAAAAAGACTTAAAAAGAAAAATCTTAAAATGAAAAGGACATTTTAAATAAACAGTTCTTGTAATAGAAGAGACCACTTTTCTTTCTTTCTTTTTTAAATGTTTTTATTTATTTTTGAGAGAGAGAGAGCAGAAGAGGAGCAGAGAGAGAGGGAGACAGAGGATCCAAAGTGGGCTCCGTGCTGAGAGTGGGAGAGCCCCATGTGGGGCTTGAACTCATAAACCATAAGATCATGACCTGTGCCAAAGTCGGACGCTTAACCCACTGAGCCACCCAGGCACTCCAAAAGAGACCATTTTTCTATCTTAAAAATACAATTTCAATGTAGAATGTTACATTTCATAGAGAAATGTTTAATAAGACTACATTTCTTAAAAAAATTTTTTTTCAACGTTTTAAATTTATTTTTGGGACAGAGAGAGACAGAGCATGAACGGGGGAGGGGCAGAGAGAAAGGGAGACACAGAATCCGAAACAGGCTCCAGGCTCCGAGCCATCAGCCTGGAGCCTGACGCGGGGCTCGAACTCACAGGCCGCGAGATCGTGACCTGGCTGAAGTCGGACGCTTAACCGACTGCGCCACCCAGGCGCCCCTAAGACTACATTTCTGATACTGATTTTATTGTACATAACATGTAGGTGACTGAAACTAATGGTATGACTTGATGTTTTTGGTGGTTTTTTGTAGCTTACTGATTTTCGAGAAACTATTATGAAGATGTTGGGATTTAACATGAGAACAGCAGACAAGGAAATCATCAATCACCTAAGGCTTATTATACAAGATTATAAAGCATCTGACAAACCAAAGGTTGCTTCTCACTCTGAGACTGGACAGGATAATGAATAAAAAAGTTCTGTCCTTTTCATTACTCCCGACAAGAACTCAGTAGATATGGGCATCTCCTGTAGCATCTTGAATGCAGCAGCTATGTTATGAATAAAATGCACTGGGAATTTTTCACTTGAAAAATTCTCACCTTTGATATTTGGCATTTAACTTTGTCATTGTCGTGTTCTACACATTTATTTATGGTCTAGTCTAGATTGTTACTTGCAATATACAATATCTAATTATATTTATTATTAATTGTATTTTAAGCAGGGTATTAATCAGGACTTGTGTTCTTAGTTGTAATATTTATATTTATAGTTAACAGCCTATTTATTTCTAGAGTGAACAATTTCCTGGGTATACCCGCTTACAAATCCAGGTACAGTTGTGTTCTATACTTTGAATCTGTCTTATCTATTTGATTAACAGAGTGTGAAAACCAGATACGAAACGTTGAGTGGCAAAAAAGTAATTAAGAATACTTACTTTTTAAAGGCTTTTTAAAAAGTTTATTTATTTTGAGAGAGAGAGAGAGAGATCAAGTAGGGGAGGGGCAGAGAGGGAGGGAGAGTGAGAATCCCAAGCAGGCTCTGCACTGCCACTGTGGAGCCCCATGCAGAGCTTGACCTCACAAACTGTGAAATCATGACCTGAGCCGAAATCAAATTCGAGTCAGACACATAACTGACTGAGCCACCCAGGCACCCTGAAGTCAATGGCTACATTTTAAACAATTATAACTTCTTGGGGTGCTGAGTGGCTCAGTCAGTTGAATATCTAACTCTTGATTTCAGCTCAGGTCATGATCCCAGGGTCATGGCATCAGGCCCCATGTTGGGCTCTGCTCTGAGCATGGAGCCTGCTTGGGTTCTCTCTCTTCCTCTCTCTGTACCTCCCCTGCTCATGCGCATGCGTGTGAGCTATCCCGGAAATAAAATGAGGGTGCCTTGATGGCTCAGTCGTTGAGCATCTGACTTGGCTCAGATCATGATCTCATGCTTTGTGAATTCGAGTCCCACACTGGGTGAGCAGGAGCCCCAAATTGGGTGAGGCTGCTTCTCAATCTCAATCTCTCTCTCTCTCTCTCTCTCTCTGCCCCTTGCTTACTTACACCCTCTCTCTCTCTCTCTCAAAATAAATAAACAGTTATTATAATTTATTATTTATTTCATTTAAAATAGGAAACTGTTCCTCTTCCAAGGTAGTTTTAGACTTATCCAAAATGTCCTCCATAGGAACAAGTCAGAATCTGGACCCTCAGTATCTGCTGTGGTCATCTAAAAATATCTCCTGTGGAGCTTAGTTTTATTTTTTATTTATTTTTTTTTAACGTTTATTCATTTTTGAGAGGCAGAGACAGAGCATGAGCAGGGGAGGGGCAGAGAGAGAGGGAGACACAGAATCCGAAGCAGGCTCCAGGCTCTGAGCCATCAGCACAGCGCCCGACGCGGGGCTCGAACTCACAGAGTGTGAGATCATGACCTGAGCCAAAGTCGGACACTCAACCGACTGAGCCACCCAGGCGCCCCTGGTTTTAGAAGAATCTTCAAGGTGGAAGGGGTCAGGTTATACTGGAGCTTAGAGAGGTTGTATTTTGGAGAAAATGATTATCTTGAATACTCAGTCAAGGACTGTTATGCCCAGAATTCGTGATCCCCAAAGACAACTAGGGAGCCCAGTCCGATGCAAAAGCAAAAGAGCCTTTATTCGACCTAGCTCGAGCTCAATCCCCTACCGGCACCGACGCAGCGGTGAGATGCTGGGGAAAGGACAAAGGTTTTATTGGGGCCTAGGGGCAGTTGGTGAGGTAATAGCTGTGGCCTCAGCCAATTGGTTGGGGAAGGGTCGGGGTCCTGTTACGCAGGCGTGTTTTGATCGGGAAGTTTGAATGGGTGAGCGGGAGGTTACTCAAGGGGAGAAGGCGTGGTCAAGGTGAAGGACACAGAACAAGATGGAGTTGGTAGGCCTGCCCTTTCAGGACAAAATGAGAATTGCTCAGTTGCTAAATGGTCATGGCTGTGGTTCTCACATTGTGTGACAGGACACTCTGGTGTACTGCAGGGATCGTAGCATGCCATAGCATATTTCAATTAAAAAAAAATTTTTTTTTTAATTTTTTGTTTTTTAACGTTTATTTATTTTTGAGACAGGGAGAGATAGAACATGAATGGGGGAGGGTCAGAGAGAGAGGGAGACACAGAATCCGAAACAGGCTCCAGGCTCTGAGCTGTCAGCACAGAGCCCGACGCGGGGCTCGAACGCACGAACCGCGAGATCGTGACCAGAGCTGAAGTCAGACGCTCAGCCGACTGAGCCAGGGGCGCCTGGGTGGCTCAGTCGGCTGAAGTCGGACGCTCAGCGGACTGAGCCAGGGGCGCCTGGGTGGCTCAGTCGGCTGAAGTCGGACGCTCAGCCGACTGAGCCAGGGGCACCTGGGTGGCTCAGTCGGCTGAGCGTCCGACTTCAGCTCTGGTCACGATCTCACGGTTCGTGCGTTCGAGCCCCGCGTCGGGCTCTGTGCTGACAGCTCAGAGCCTGGGGTCTGCTTCGGATTTACGTCCCCCTCTCTCTTCGCCCCACCCCTGCTTGTGCTCTGTTTTTCTCTGTCTTTCAAAAAATGAATAAACATTAAAAAGAATGTTTTTTAAATTTTTTTTTATTTAAAAAAAATTTTTTTTTCAACGTTTATTTATTTTTGGGACAGAGAGAGACAGAGCATGAACGGGGGAGGGGCAGAGAGAGGGAGACACAGAATCGGAAACAGGCTCCAGGCTCTGAGCCATCAGCCCAGAGCCTGACGCGGGGCTCGAACTCACGGACCGCGAGATCGTGACCTGGCTGAAGTCGGACGCCCAACCGACTGCGCCACCCAGGCGCCCCAATTTTTTTTTATTTTAGAGAGAGAAGGAGTCTGCAAGCAGGGGAAGGGGCAGAAGAAGAGAGAGAGAGAGAGAGAAGGAGGGAGAATCTTAAGCAGGCTCCACTTGATCCCATGATCCTGGGATCATGACTTGAGCCCAAATCAAGAGTTGGACACTCAGGGGCGCCTGGGTGGCTCAGTCGGTTAAGCGTCCATCTTCAGTTCAGGTCATGATCTCATGGTTCACGAGTTTGAGCGCCACGTCGGGCTCTGTGCTGACAGCTCAGAGCCTGGAGCCTGCTTCGGATTCTGTCTCCCTCTCTCTCTGCCCCCCCCCCCCATGCTCTGTCTCTCTCAAAAATAAATGAAACATTTAAAACAGTTAATAAAAAAAAAAAAAGAGTTGGACGCTCAACCAACTGAACCACCCAGGCACCCCAGAATATTTCAAATTTTAAGGGAAAACAGTGATACATGACATTTGCCAGGAAAATACTTGAACTATCAGCTCCCAAGTAGTTTCATAGTTTCAATATTGGATCACTCTTCATTCCTTTTGATATCATATCTTTGTGATGGAAACTGCCCAAGGCTTCTCAGGACACATAAATTTGATGCCAAGCAGGGGCCAGTAGTTGGTGGAATCACTGCCTGGGAAGTTGACTCCAGGCTTCTGACTGCAACGCAAGCAGCTCAGTTAGCTTTCCTCTCAAGATTACCTTGGGCCCTGGCAAAACAGGAAAGGCAGGGATGCCCTGTCCAGAGCTTCCACCCGCAGCCCAACCTGCTGAAGCTGTAAGAACCACCTTCTTGTTCAGGATCCCCCCAGGGCCATGGCCCAAGGTCAGCACCTCCTGCAGCTTCAGCAAACAGGGCTGGGGGGACTGTATCCCCTGCTGCCCAGAGCTCCCCTTTTCTGAGGAATTGCGAATACTACCAGTTCCTAAGGTCACGATTTCCATGAAAATAAAGGTGCCAAGGTGTGGCAGTTTCTGAAAGAGCCACTTTATAAACACATTAAAGAAAGATCTTCTGTAAATACAAAGAGGCCTTAGCCTTAATGCTTCTTTATGAATTGTGTCAGTAGGAACTGATTGTTCAGCCATGGAGCAGTGTAAAAGGTTAGCTATATTAATCTTTTTTTTAACTTACACATACTTGATTGAAAGCCTATATGGTACATATGATGTTTGATATAGTTGACCTCAGCTTTTTTTTTTTTTGTTAAGGTTTATTATTTATTTTTGAGAGAGAGAGAGCGCGCGAGCAAGTGGAGGAGGGGCAGAGAGAGAGAGGGACAGAGGGTCCAAAGCGGACTCTGGGCTGACAGCAGCAAGCTTGACATGGGGCTCGAACTCACACTCACAAACCGTGAGATCATGCCTTGAGCATGAAGTCAGACAATCAACTGAGCCACCCACGTGCCCCTAGTTGACCTCAGCTTTGTTCACACTGACTTCAGTGAGCTGCATTTGGGCTTTCTGTGCTTAACATCACTTACTTGCTGCTGTTGTCATTGGTTTGTTTCATTTCAGGAACATGGTGGGTACTTTCAGGAAAAATCATATTTTCAATTCCTTCTCTGGCAATTCTTTCCTGGATTCTTAGCTTTACATAATTATACCTACAATGGAACCAGCATCCTAAAGGCATGAAGATGAGTCCTACTCCAACATCACATGATCTTCTAATTCTACTAGTTAACAAGAAATGTCTAGCCACAAGAGATCCCAATGAACTTGGTGACAATCAGATCCTGTGCACAGGAAATGTTTTTGACATCTAACATTCCTAGGAGCTTAAAAGGCTTCCCTTTAGTAGATCCACTGGGCTTCAGTGCATCAGCCATGGACTCCAGTGGCCCCCTGTGGCCCCTGGCTATGCTAATTCTTTTTTTTTTTTTTCTTTCTTTTTAGCTATGCTAATTCTTGAGTAGACAAGGGAGAAGGACCCTTCTAGCATCCGGAACTGTCTTTATGAGAACTGCTTTCAATCCTGTGGTCAAATCACTACCACATTCTTCAATGATGAGAACTGGGTTTAGCTTTAAGGCTTCAGATAAGTAGTTCTCAACTTCAGGATGTATCAGAATCATCTAATGAATTTAATTACCACTGCGCCGCCCCCGCCCACCTCCCCACATTCCCCCCCCCCCCCCCAACCATCATGAGATACCAGTTCGGTTAGAGAGGTATAGGGCTGAAGGCTGGATATTTTTTCAAAGAGCCCTAAGTCTATGAATTGACAAAACTACTTTGGGAAGCAGTTGTGGCAGTGTATTTGTTTCCTGTTGCTGCTGTAACAAATTGTCCAAACTTTGTGGCTGGAACAATATTTATTATCCTACAATCTGGAAGTCTCATCAGGTGTTGGCAGGGCTACATGTCACTTCTGGAGAGGAGAAAATCTATTTCCTTGCCTTCCCCAAGTTCTAGAAGATGCACACCCTCTTGGCTCATTGCCGCTACTTTTCACCTTCAAAACCAGGGACATCAGGCCCTCCCAGCCTTCCTCACACTACCATTTCTCTAGTTCTCTCCGTCCTGTTTCCCTCCTCCCCTTTTAAGTACTCTTGTGATTACACTGGCCACACCTGGACAATCCAAAATAATTATTTTAAAGTCAGCTGATGAGCAACCTTAATTTCCTTTTGCCAGGTAGCCCAAAATATAGATTCCAGGGATCAGGACATAGACATTTTGGGGGAGCCATTATTCTGCCTACCATAGTTCACATGTACCCAAACTGAATACATGCATGGCTTTAAACAGGCAATTCTACTCCTACATATATACCTACCTAGTAGAAATGCGTAATAGATTCCACAAAAAGACATTTACAGATTATGGCAGCATTGTTGATAATCGCCCCAAACTAGAAACTGCCCAAATGACCAAAAGTAGAGTTAACGATGACAACCAGATCCACTAGCTAAGCAATCAGATCTCCTTCGTTTGTGGGATAGGGAGGGGTCAACTGGATTGATGAATTTTCTTAGGGGCCAAAGTAGAAAGTGACTCTAGGTCTAAGACTGGGGATGTGGCAAATGGAAGACAGCATGAGTTTGAGGAGAAATGGTAAATTTATGGGCCTCCACTTAGCATGCAGTAAAACTCTTAACAGTGGGGAAAGCAGCGGCCTGGAAGGAGAAAGTTCTTGTTGCCTATCTGTTATTAACCAGCCTTATAACCCTTGGTCAAGTGTTGGGTTGAACAAAAAATTTTAAAATTGACCTCTAAATTAGGAAGTGTGGCCTGGATTTCTGACTTGTGACTCTGGGGTTTCAGGCAGCCCCAATTGTTGCAGGATTTTTTTTTTTTTTTTTTTACTTCAAAACCCAGGATTCGTTGTCTCGCTGCTTTGAAGAATGAAGAGGTGGACACGAAGTGAGCAGCAAGCAAAAGTTTATTGGAGTATAAGATCAGAAAGGAAGAATAGTATGAAAGAAAGCTCTCCTTACAGAGAGGGAGCATTCCAAAGTGAGTGCCCCCGGAAAATAGGCAGGGACCTTTGTTATATAAGGTTCTGGTCACCCTCTCTCTCTCTTCCCCCTTGTTCCTTCTCAGGTTCTACCCTAACTGGCTTGATAGGTCTACGAGCTGGGTTGTCCATTGCTGATTGGCTCATTTCCATTTTATGTCTATGACCATACCATTCCTTGCGGGTCATATGTTTTATGGTACTGATTTTTAGTTAGGTCTTTGATCTAATTCCTGAGGGAATCCTGAGGGGGAGTAGCTGGTGTCTGTTACATTCCAAAGAGGAACCTTATGCCTGAGGGAGTTTGCTAAGGTCAGACACTCCCAGCATTGTTCCAAAATAGGTGTTTTTCCTCACCCTGAGACCTCAGGTCCTGACCTTTCCCTCTCTGCCTATTGTATCCCATCTTTTCCCAATCATACAACTAGCCTAGCAGCAACATTTTTCGGGTCAGAATAATGGAGCTTGTTAACCCAAGACAGGAGCCATTGGAGCTTGTTAACCCAAGACAGGAGCCAGCAGGCATAGCCAGGCACTTTCTGTCTGGAGACCGTTCCCTCAAATGAAAGGGCCATTTTCAGGCGTGAAAGGCTGGGAGATCAACAACCTCTCTCCGGGCCTATGTGCAGTGTCCCCTTCCGCAAAAGAGGGACCATGAGGACCACCCTACTCTGAACGCTCGCCCGCGGCCCAACACATGCTAGCGACAAGTGCAGCTGCTTCTACGGAAACCACGTGCCTGGGCAGGAGTCCCATTCAAGATTCTACAATGGATGCGGCCAAAACGCAGGTGGGATCCTTTCCCGGGCTGCGCGCAGCAGCCCCGCCCGTCATTAGCTACGGTGCGGACGACCCGCACTACTGCGCCTGCGCCGCGCCGAACTGGGCTGCGCCGGGGATGCTGCGCGGGGCGGGAACGGAAGACGCTCGTAATCGGGGAGGTAGACGAGCGACGCTGAAGGCGGAAGTGGGCGAAAAAGACGCAGAGGACCTTGCTGGTGACTCGCTGGCGGAGATGATTGGAGGGTGGAACAGCCGTTTCAGTTCGCGCCTTCGTGTGGGGCGGGGACCTCGCGATTCCAGCCCAACCCAGAGGAGGGGCGGTCTCGCGGGAGAACAGTTTCGCGCGCGCGGGAGCGGGGCACTGGCGGCCAGGGCGTTCCCGGCTGCGCGCGCGGTGCTTACGCCGGGGGAATTCTGAGCGAGTTCCCGCGCGGGCAGGCTCTGGTGGCGCCCACAGCCCCAAGTCGGAGGGTCCGGGCGGCCCCCGTAACCGTTTTAAAAACTCAGGTGACTCCTTGGCCAAGGTCGAAGCCTATGCGCTGTGCGAGGCCGTTCTGAGCTGGAGCGCCGCGTGGCTCCCAGTGCCCGGGGTAACCTCGGGGGTCGGTCAGTGCGAGAAGGGTCGTCAGCTTCCCCGCGCAGATCTGGGGTTGGAGAGGACGGACGCTACTTGAATTAGACTCCAAGTGACCCACGTGTGTGTGTGGGGCGGGGGGGGGGGGTGTTGGGGGAGAGAGACAACCTCCCCGCAGGCGTCCACTCTGCAGAAGTGAGATGGGGTTTTGCTTGCAGAACAGGACCGGAGGGAGGCATCTCGTGAGGACTGGTACCGCCAGTTTCCGAGTATGAAGCTTTCTTTGCGGGAGGAACCTGGCTAGGTTCTTACAGCTTTCAGCTTAGTTATCCCAATGCAGTTCTGAAGACAGGTTGTTCAGGTCACTTTGGACTCTACCAAATACCGGGGTTTCTTTCCTAAACCGTGTCTAACCGATGGCAGAGCTTACTTACTGAACGTGATTCATTTCTTTATTTGGGGGGTTTTTATTAACGGTTTTATTGGGATGTAGTTTACATAGCATAAAATTCACCTGTTTTAAGTGTGCAGTTAATGATTGTTAGCATATATACATAGTTGTGTAGCCGTCACCATAGTGGAATTAGACTGGCGATTTTTTCCCCAGTAATTGCCTTTATTCTCAAAAGTTTGCACAAGTGGACCTTTAAAGGTACAGTGTACTGTATATAAGAGACTCTGAAGATGTACATTCAAATCGTGTTATACCTGAGTAGATGAAATTAAGAGGAGACTCGAAGCATATTTTCCTAGGTGTTGCCAGTGGTGAAACTTGTGTATTGCAATCCAAACAAATACTGTATCAACTGCTTCATTTGCTGAGGAATATGGCATAAACCCCATTTTACATGTGAACAAATCAACATTGAAGGATAAATTGCCTAAACATAGCTGTGCCCAGGCTAAGCCCCAACCCTCGATGCCTTATCTCTAAATTTATTGCGTTTGCCACTTCATCAGCCTGCTTTTCAATTATATCTATGTATGACCTGTACCGTTCACTCATTTATTGAGCAAATAACTATTGAGTCACCACTATGCCAACAGCAACATAAAACTGCTCTAGATGCTGGAGATACCATAACAGCTAAATTCCTACCCTCCTCTAAGGTATGAGACCATGAGCAATTAAAGAAACACCCTAATTTTAGATATTGAGACGTGGCATTAAAAACAAAACAATGTTTATTTAATTTTTGAGAGAGAGACTACAGGAGTTGGGGAGGGGCCGAGAGAGAGAGAGAGGGAGACACAGAATCCAAAGCAGGCTCCGGGCTCAGCTATCAGCACAGAGCCCGACGTGAGGCTCAAACCCATGAACTGCAAGATCAAGACCTGAGCTGAAGTTGGACGCTTAGCCAACTGAGCCACCCAGGTGCCCCAAGACATGGCATTTTAAAAAAAGAGGCAAACCAGGAGTATGGGGAACAGTGGTAGGAGGCAGGATCTGTCTTGAGCAGAAATCTGAAAGAAGAGAGGAATTGGGATGTAAGAGAAAAAAGATTTGGTTTGAGCAACTGGAAAGATGGAGTTGCAGTTTACTAAGTTAAAATAAGGTAACGCTGTGAAAGGATGAGGTTTTTGAGTTAAGCTTATGAATGCAGCTTTAGATGCTTTTTAGAGGTCTCTTAGACATCTAGTTGGAGATGTGGTATTTCATTCTGTGAAGTTACATGTCATTTGACCAAGGGAATGGTCAAATTCAAGGAGATGGGGGGAACCAGGAGGAAGGATCGAAAAGGGGAGTGTAGTGTGCTACAAGGATAACCAGGAGAGCATATAGCCTGAGAAAAATGAAGAAAGTGATTTGTGGAAGAGGGGACAATGTTAAATGTTAACAGATTGATCAGATAAAATGAAGACTGAGAATGGCCCATCTGTAAGAGAATAGAAATACAGTTAAATAACTTGGGTTTGAACTGCATGGGTCCACGTGGATTTTTTAAAAATAAATACTGGGGCGCCTGGGTGGCGCAGTCGGTTAAGCGTCCGACTTCAGCCAGGTCACGATCTCGCGGTCCGTGAGTTCGAGCCCCGCGTCAGGCTCTGGGCTGATGGCTCGGAGCCTGGAGCCTGTTTCCGATTCTGTGTCTCCCTCTCTCTCTGCCCCTCCCCCGTTCATGCTCTGTCTCTCTCTGTCCCAAAAATAAAAAAAAAAAAAAAAAAAAAACGTTGAAAAAAAAAATAAATACTGTACAGTACTGTAAATGTATTTTCTCTTCCTTGTGATTTCCTTAACATTTTCTTTTCTCTAGTTTTGTTGTAAAGATACAGTGTATAATACATATACAAAATGTGTTTAATCAACTTTATATTATCAGTAAGGCTTCTGGCCAATAGTGGGAGTCAAAAGTTATTTTAAAAAGTCATGTGGACTTTTCAACTATGCAAAGGGTCGTTTCCCCACCCCACCTCCTTCAGTGGTCAACTGTATATAAAGTCTTTTGATATAAAATCTTTTGATATATATGTTTATACTGACAGCTACTACAGAAACAGTGTTTACCCTTTTTTGAGGAGGTGTACGTTTTTACAACCTTTCTGAAGTGATGTTATCTAAAATTTAAATCGTGCTTTTTTTGACCAAGTAATTTCACTTGTAGGCACTTATCCTATAGAAATATTTATACATGCACACAAAGGTGTGTGTGTGTGTGTGTGTGTGTGTGTGTATATATATATATATATACATACACATATGATACAATATGAGTGTTAATCACAGCATTGTTTACAATTGGGGAAGAAAACAAATTTTCATCAAGATGGATATAGTTTTAAAGGAAAGATATTAGTGTGTAGAGGGGCACATGAGTGGCTCACTTGGTTTAAGCATCCAACTCTTGATTTCAGCTCAGGTCATGATCTCACAGTTTGTGAGTTCAAGCCCCACATTGGTCTTTGCACTGACACTGTGGGGCCTGCTTGGGATTCTTTCTCTCCCCTTTCTCTCTACCCCTACCCCACTTGCTCTCTCTCTCAAAATAAATAAACAAAAAAAATTTTAAGTAAATAAATAAAGGAAAGCTATTAGTGTATAGATATGAAAGACACCTGCTACAGCTTGAAACTTGACCTTCTAGAATTCAAGTATTGAGGACCTAACCCTAAGTGTGATGGTATTTGGAGGTGGAACCTTTGAGAGGTGATTAGGTTTAGATGAGGTCTCAAGGGTGGGATCCTCATGATGGGATTAGTGTTCTTCTAAGAAGAGGGGGACCTGAGCTCTCTTCTCTCTGCCATGTAAGGACACTAAAGCCATGAAGTAAGTGCTCGCCAGAACTGAATTGACTGGCACCTTGACAGAGTTCCCAGCCTCCAGAACTATGAGAAATAAATGTTTGCTGTTTAAGCTACCCAAACTATGGTATTTTGTTATTGCAGCCCTAGCTGGTTAAGACAGATAGCCTTATTGGATGATACAGTTGGGTTATCTAATAGAATGTATATGATCTCATTTATGTTAATATACCTGTGGGAGGCCTGTCTAATCACACTGTCAAAAATTACTCTATTTACCTTCCCTGATACTATTACTTACCCTTTTCTATCTGTAGCACTTATCACTATCTAAAATTATTAATTTTTATACTCATTTATTGTTTTGTCATAGTGGAAGGTAAGTTCTGTAAGATTTCTGCCTTTCTTGTTTATCTTCCTATCCCCAGTGCTGGGGTATATAACTTTTAGAAACATTATTTTAGGGAAAAAACCTTAACAGAGAGTATTCCTGCAGCAAATTAGACCACAAATTCTTTCATACTGTTTCCTTCAAAGGGTGGTGGCACATTTCCCTGCTTTTGAGTGTAGGACTTAGTGACTAGCTTTTAGTAAGTGGAATATGGCAGAAGTGGAGGGATGTCAATAGGCCATAAAAGGCACCATGACTTCCTCCTTGCTCCTTCTCTTGCATCATTCATTTGGGTAGACCAGCTGCCTTGTCATGAGGACATAGCAAGCAATGCTCTGGAGAGTCCTCTGGGCAAGAAACTGAGGCCTGCTCCCAATAGCCAGTGGGGAACTTAGGCCTCTAACAGTTTCGGTCAGCCCCAGTCAAGACTTAAGATGACTGCATCTCCAGGTGACAGCTTGACAGCAGGGTCACAGGAGGGAGAGAAGGACTGGAAGCAGGTCCTCTGGAGTGGACTCTGGAGAAGATTCTGTACCAAGATTCTTAGGCCATGTCAGATTTCCAGGTCTTTTACCTGTCCTCTCCTTGCAGCGAGGGCTAAATTGACTGAGATTTTTAGACTCAGTAAGTTACTGAGAAAAGTGTGTTAAAATTGGCACTTAATTATTATGGGTTTTTCCCTGTATAGTTCTGTCAACATTTACTTTTTAATTGTGAAACAATTTGCACACAAATTTAAGATTTTTACTTTTCTGTTGAATTGCCCCTTTTTATCATGAAATCTCACCCTTTATTTCATGTGATACTTCTTGTCTCACAGTGTCTCACACTTTTGATATTTAAAAAAAAACTTTTTTTTTTTTAATGTTTTATTTACTTTTGAGAGAGAGACAGAGCATGAGCAGGGGAGGGGCAGAGAGAGGGAGATACTTTGATATTAGCGAAACCACATTTCTTTCAGTTGGTGTTTGCATGGCAGTTTTTCCATTTTTTCTTCAACCATTCTGTGTTGTTACATTTAAAGCTTATCTATTATGTAAACAGCACATAGTTGAGCTTTGTGTCTTTTAATCCAATCGTATAATCTTTGCTTTTAAATTGGAATGTTTAGGGGTGCCTGGGTGGCTCAGTCGGTTGGGCGTCCGACTTCGGCTCAGGTCATGATCTCACGGTTCGTGGGTTCGAGCCCCGCATCAGGCTCTGTGCTGACAGCTCAGAGCCTGGAGCCTGCTTCAGATTCTGTGTCTCCCTCTCTCTCTGACCCTCCCCCGTTCATGCTCTGTCTCTCTCTGTCTCAAAAATAAATAAACATTAAAAAAAAATTAAAAAAAAAATAAATAAATTGGAATGTTTAGACTATTGATGTTTAAAGTAAATTCTGATGAAGTTTGATTTAAGTCTACCATGTTGATGTTTATTGTCTATTTTCCCCATCTATTCTTTGTTCATATGATGGTTAATTTATGGGTCAGCTTGGCTGGGCCACAATGCCCAGATATTTGGTCAAATAGTATTTTTGATGTTTCTGTGAGAGTGTTTTTGGATGAGATTAACATTTAAAGTGGTGGATTTTATTTTATTTTATTTTATTTTATTTTATTTTATTTTTTCAACATTTTTTATTTATTTTTGGGACAGAGAGAGACAGAGCATGAACGGGGGAGGGGCAGAGAGAGAGGGAGACACAGAATCAGAAACAGGCTCCAGGCTCCGAGCCATCAGCCCAGAGCCTGACGCGGGGCTCGAACTCACAGACCGCGAGATCGTGACCTGGCTGAAGTCGGACGCTTAACCGACTGCGCCACCCAGGCGCCCCTAAAGTGGTGGATTTTAAATAAAGCAGAATGCCCTCCATTATGTGGGTGGCCTCATTCAATAGTTGAAGTCCTATTCAAAACAAAAATTGACCTCCCCTGAGTAAGAGGGAATTCTGCCAGCAGATTGTCTTCAAACTAAAGTTGCACAACATTGGCTTTTCTCTGGGTCTCCAGCCTGCTGGTTTACCCTATAGATTTTAGACTTGCCAGGCTTCATAATTGCACGAACCAATTTCTTAAAATAAAATCTCTTTCTACATACGTACACACAGTCTATTCATTCTGTTCTCTGGAGAACCCTAGTTTCTTAATTTTTCCTTTATCACTTTCTTTGAATTAAATATTTTAATTTTATTATTGTATCTTTCTTTTGTGTTTTAATTATATACTTCTGTTATCATTAGTGATTACCCTTGACCTACAGATTAAAAAATGCATATGTATTTGACTTATGATAACTTAAAATTAAAACTTTTATAATTTCTGCCCCAAATTAAGAAATTTATATTTTAACTCCATTTTAAACTACCCTATAGCCACTGTACTATTATCATGTACTTTTCCAAATGTAATAAATCCTACAAGACATTATTGTTGTTATTATTAACTGCTAGTACTTATTTCTGTTTCTCTACACATTTACCAATTCTACTGTTCTTTATTCCTTTCTATTCTGTGTTTCTAAAATGGGCTAATTTTCCATCAACTTGAAGAATTTCATTTAGTATTTCTATAGTATAGTTCTTATAGCAGTAGGTCCCTTCAGTTTGTTTTTTTTTTTTTCCCTGAAAACTTCTTTATTTAATCTTAATTTTTGAACGGTATTTTCACTGGGCGTAAAACCCTAGGATAACAGGTTTTTTTCCCCCAGCACATTGAAGATGTCATTCTATTATTTTCTGACTGCTTTAGTTAAAAGTCAGCCCTCAGTCTTCTTGTATCTTTGAAGGTAGTGTGTCTTTTTCTCCCCTCTGTGGTTGCGTCCAAGTTTTTCTGTCTTTAATTGTAAACACTTTGACTATGATGTGCCTTGGTATGAGTTTATTATCTTTATCATGCCTAAGATTTGCAGAGTTTATTAGAATCTGTGGGTTGATGTCTGTCATCAGGTTTGGCAATTTTTTTAGTCACTATTTCTTCAACCCTGTTGTTTCTCTTTTCTTATTTTGAAACTCCAATTACAAACATGTTAGATCTTTTGAGTGTGTACCACATGTCTTGAATGTAATTGAAAAAATTTTTTTCTGTCTGCTTCAGTTGGGTTACTTATTTTGGCTTGACTTCAAGGTCATCAATCCTGGTGGCTGTGCTTCTAAGACACAAAGACAGAAAATAAGGAAATAGGACTGAACCTGTAAATTAGCTTTAGAATAGGGAGATATTACCATTCCCTAGCAACTGGTATTCAAAGCAACATGTGAGCATAATTAGCTGTGTATCTAAGCTCTTTATGTATATGATGACAAAGCAAGTTTTTACAAATGTCATTTTCTATTGCAGTGTAGTTATTTTCAATTCCTTTCTCCTTCAAATCCAATTAATGAATCCCCTTTTGGGATTGTTGTGGTAGAAGTACTTTAGTCCATGTGTAATGTCCGGACCATCACAGTATTATATTAGTACAGTAAGACCTTGGTTTGCAGGCATAATTCATTCTAAAAACATGCTTGTAATCCAAAGCACTTACATATCAAAGTGGATTTCCCCATAAGAAATGATGGAAACTCAGATGATTCATTCCACAACCCCAAAATATTCATATATAATTGATTACAATACTGTAATATGATACAAAATAATAAAGAAAATGCAAAATATAAAGAAAGTTAACCAATTAACCTCTACTTAACTTGGAAAATCTTTGTGACGGGGGTGAGGGAGACAAGAGAGAGGAGGGTTATTGTGTAGGACAACTTTCACTATCTCTAACGGAATCACTGTTATCTATTGGCTCAATGAAATCTTTTTCTACATGGGGGCCATTGTACGCGTTCACACAAATGTTGACTATAGCACAGTATTAATAAACTCTTGTCATATACTGTATTTAATGTAACTGGAAATAAGGCAGGAGAAGAAAGGATCTGTATCTGCAGGCCGCCTCACCTAGAGTGAAGGAAAGCATTCCCAAGCTTACTCTTGTATGGAAAAGCAAAGGACTGTCCATAGGTGCTTTGAAATGACAAAAAATACAGTAGTGTCAGTTGTGGACACCTTCCAACGTTCTGAAAAATCACCGGGGCCTGAGACCCACAGTGAGAGAGAGAGAAAACTGTTGGCTCAGTTGTGGTTATGTGATGTACAGCAGCATCGTGTACTACTTGTATTGCAAGACATCGCTCGTTTATCAAGTTAAAATTTATGAGAAATGTTTGCTCATCTTGTGGGACACTCACAAAACAAGTTATTCGCAATCCAAGGATTTATCGTATTTAAGCAGATGTTTCTCCCAAATGTTCCCTTGAGGGGATGTTTTCTGAAATGGCATTCCTCATGGGAATATTTGTATGACTGAACAGCTATTTTCATTAGAAATCCATTGTCTGTCTGTCTCTCTCTATATTTCTTTTTGTTATTTTTTTTTATTATTATAAATCCATTTCCTGTCTCTATATTTCTTTTTGTTATTTTTGTATTATGTTTCTTTTTTTTATTTTTATTAAAAAAATTTTTTTTTTTTAACATTTATTTATTTTTGAGACAGCGTGAACGGGGGAGGGGCAGAGAGAGAGGGAGACACAGAATCGGAAGCAGGCCCAGAGCCTGACGCGGGGCTCGAACTCACGGACCGCAAGATCGTGACCTGAGCTGAAGTCAGACGCTCAACCGACTGAGCCACCCAGACGCCCCTGTATTATGTTTCTTTTTAAGTGACATTCGAAAGTTAATTGATCAATTGTCTGTTGATACAGGGCACATCTGAAAGAGAAAAGGCAGAAACCACTTTAGATCTGTTGGCAGATATGAACAGATTCACCCCCTATATGAATACGAAGAGAAGATCCCATTGCAGCCTGTAGAAGCTGGAAAAGGCAAGAAAATAAATTCTCCTCTAGAACCTCTAGAGGGAATGCATCTGTGTCAACACCTTGATTTTAGTTTGGTAGACTTGTATAGGACCTCTAACCTATATAACTGTAAGATAATAAATTTATGTCATTTTAAGCAACTGAGTTTGTGGTAATTTGTTATAGCAGTGACAGGAAACCAATACACTAGTCCTCCTCCATTTATTCCTGCAAATACACATATCATTTTCAGATTATAAGGACATGTATTTGTATATAATTTCCTGCCAGAATTGTTACTCAGAACCTCCTGAATGGTGTTGCCTGATTGATTTACCTTTTTGATTAAAAAAAAAGATAACAGGTATTTAAAAGAGACAAAAGAAAAGAGGGGCCCTTGGCTGACTCAGTTGGTAGAGCATACTACTTTTTAAAAAATTCTCTTAAAATGTTTATTTATTTATTATTATTTTTTTTAATGTTTGTTTATTTTTGAGACAGAGAGAGACAGAGCATGAACGGGGGAGGGTCAGAGAGAGAGGGAGACACAGAATCTGAAGCAGGCTCCAGGCTCTGAGCTGTCAGCACAGAGCCCGATGCGGGGCTCGAACTCACGGACTGTGAGATCATGACCTGAGCCGAAGTCGGACGCTTAACCAACTGAGCCACCCAGGCGCCCCAAAATGTTTATTTATTTTGAGAGAGAGAGAGAGAGAGAGACAGACAGAGTGCAAATGGGGGAGGGGCAGAGAGGAAGGCACAGAATCTGAAGCAGGCTCCAGGCTCTCAGCTGTCAACACAGAGTCTGACATGGGGCTCGGACCCACAACCCACGAGATCATGACCTGAGCTGAAGTCAGATGCTCAACTGACTGAGCCACTCAGGTACCCCTAGCATGCTACTTTTGATCTCGAGGTCATGAGTTCAGGTCTCATGCTGGATGTGTATAGCTTAATTAAATAAAATAAAGAAGAGAAGATACCACGAACATTTCATGATGAAGGTAAAAACAAATTTTGATTGATTTTTGAAGAAATAGGATTGTTATTAACCTTGCATTACTCCAGGAGATAATTGATAAATGTTGAGTAGTTTGTTTGGTTTCTCAATGAAGGATCAAAGGAAGCAGTACCACATGGTCAACTGGAAGCCTTTCTGTCTCTGTGATGTATAGACAATACGCAAGTAGAGCCTGAAGGTCTAGTGTGACATTGAAGAGAAGGTATAGGGGAATAGGGCTGTGGGAGCTGAGAGTTGAGGTGGTGGTTAAAGAATGAAATGTTCTAGTTTTATATTTCTGGTGTGGGACAATTCCGGCTGATGACCAAGTCCCGGGTTGTTTCTGAATGTGCATGCGAGAAGTTGAAGTGAGATAGAGGCAGTCATTACTGTTAGGGTCAGGCGTAAGGCAGGGTAAAGATAGGAGTCAGAGGCTAAAAAATTTTAGCAGTCAAAGGCTTTATTTGGGAACTAAGGTCTCGGGCGAGGTTCTGTGACTCAGGGAGGGAGAGAGAGAGAGAGAGAGAGAGAGAGAGAGAGAGAGAGAGAGAGAGAGAGAGAGAAGAGAGAGGAGTCAGGGAAGTCGCCCCCAGGTGTGGTGGGGTGGGGTTTTTAAGCTGCAGGGGTTTAGGTCCCGGTGGGCCTTTTTCCTCATCAGGTTGCTCGGTGATTGGTTGACCTCCACTTCATTCTGGCACTCTACCAGGGGCTTTTCACTGGGTTGCGCTGGCAAGATGGCCATCCCCTCTACTGTGGTTCCAAGGACATCCTAACAATTACTGGTAAACTGGTCCTCAAAAATTAAAAAAATCCCTGATTTGTAGCATTTGTTGATTTTAATCATGTAAATACTGCCACCAAGGTGATTTCAAGTTACCAACATGTTACTGAGTGCAGTACTAGAAAGAGATGTGAACAATCAGCTCTGAAGAGCTGGAATGAACTGGCTTCGACAACACATCACTGAATCTAGGTGAAGGTTACTGGAATTAAATAGATACCCTAATCACAAAGCTATCCTGTTGGATGAGCCATGTACTGTGGCTATTGAAATCCAGGATTATGGCATGAATTTGGTACAGAAGCGTGTGAACAAGGTTCCCAAATCTTCCTTGAGTAAAGAATTGGAGAGTGGTCATTTGGTAAGAATTCGTAAGAGTAGGTTTTATCAAAGCCTGGGGTTGGAGGGGCAGAGAGGGATATTGTCAAGGAAATTAGTGGAAGTGTTATTCAAATGCCTTCAATTAACTCTCCTAGCTGATTTATGTAAAGTAAAACTCTGGTTTATGTTTATGTGAAGTAAAGCTCTACATGATTCAATATGTGTGGGGTCCCAGTTATAAAGGAATAATTCAATAACCAAAAGTAGTTGATGTAGAGGCTGCTTTGAGACAAACAGGTGGTTAAAAGGTTTGAGCAATGGAATACAGACAGGCCCATAAGGTGACCCACCTCAAAATATCCATAGGCCCTAACTAACCAATGGGCTATTTACAACTCAGCACAGTTACCAAAAAAAAAAATTCCATACATCACATCCTCAGCTTCCCCTTTGAAAGCAGCTCCCACCCACTGCCCCATGGCCGACAGTCTCTCCTCTGCTGTCCTGCCTGCCACTCCCAAATTTCTATCTCTTTTGTTCTGCCTCACTAGAATTCTTTCACCTCCTGCAGCCTGTGCCCCACCAGCTTCCACGGGATTGGCTGATCTAGAGACACCTCTGGCTGATTTAGACACCACAGTTGATGGTAATTCCAATCAAGCAACAAAGAAATCAGATATCCATAATTCACAGTAATAACTTCCATTTTTTACTCACTATATTTCTCACATTCTAAAACCCCTTACCCTCCTGTTAAAAGAAAAATGTCCATAATTTACTGATCTTCTGGCTTTTATTCAGCAATTCATGAATCAGGCAGCATCCAATCTAGCAGATAGAAAAGGTCTCCCAGAAGCTGTATAAAATGAGAGACTTTCACAGGCACAAGGAAGCAGACACAGGGAAGTCATACTAGGTAGAAACAGATTGGTTACTGCAAGGTTACTTTCCTTACATGGAACAAAGGGAAGTCTCAGCCAGGTTGGGGAACTTGTGTTAAACAGGGAAACACAGATTACTTGCCTAGGCCTTCCTTTTCTGGGAGAACCAAGCATAGAAATGTAGTTAAATTTTGGGTTACTGACATGAGTCTTAGCTCCATGTTGGGCCTAATCTGGTTGCTTTGATACTTTTTCACCCTACTCTCAACTCTCTTGGAAAACTTCCCATTTTTACCTGACAGAAGTTCAGAAACTGAACTTGCTAACTCAGAGCCCAGAGTTTAAAAATGGGACATGAGGGGCGCCTGGGTGGCTCAGTCGGTTGAGCGGCCGACTTCATCTCAGGTCGTGGTCTCGCGGTGCGTGAGTTCGAGCCCCGCGTCGGGCTCTGTGCTGACAGCTCAGAGCCTGGAGCCTGTTTCAGATTCTGTGTCTCCCTCTCTCTCTGCCCCTCCCCTGTTCACGCTCTGTCTCCCTCTGTCTCAAAAATAAATAAACGTTAAAAAAAAATTTTTTTTTTTAAATGGGACATGAGATCCTGGATGTTATGGGGTGCAAACAGAAGATACTATTTTGTTTGTTTGTAACTGAGGGTTTCACAGGTGGTTAAAAATAATTGGTCAAGGGTAGACAAAGAGCTAGGATTCTCCTACATTGCTGGTAAGAGGTTAAATTTGTACAAGTTTGAAACTATGTTTGGAAGTACTCCTAAAACCAAATATATGCATACCCTGTGACTGACTCAGTGGTTCTTCTCCATCAACAGTAGAATGGATAAATTGTGGCTTATTCATTCAACCGGATACTCTATGGCGATGAGAATGAATGAACTATTGTTTTACATCCAAATGGATGAGTCTTACAGCTATAATAATAAATAATATATGATGTAATGGCAAATAATTGGCAAAAGAAGTCTCAAAACGTTATGATTCCATTTATAAAGCTAAAAAAAACGGCAAACCTAAACTACAGAGAAGTCAGGAGACTTTTTCCCTTTGCAGGAGGTAATAAAGGTGGTGAAGAAAAGAACCTTTGAGCTACTGATAATTGTTTCAGATACTAGTTACAGGAGTATAGATTTCTTGTGAACCTCTATCCAGCTGTACAGTTAGGATTTGTTTGTTTTTCTTTATCTGATATACTTCAAAACAAAGTTCTTAAAAAGTAGACTTCCTGTTTATAATAAGGGCAGTCTGGGTTATTCTACAGGCTCTTTTGTTAAAAAGATCTAAATAATGAAAGATTGATGCTTTTAAGGAGAAATTTTTACTCTTTTATCTAAGAGTTGACAAAGGATTAAGGAATAGATTCAAAAATGAAGGGAAAATCTGGTCAGGCATTCTAGCAGAAAGCCATTTTTAAGCTACTTTGCCCTGAGGGCATTTGTCTAGCCCAAACAAAAAGAGCTTTGATTGCCTTATAGGATAAAGATGACAGAAAAGACGGCAGAGACCCTGTAAAAGCTGGAGTTTTTGCCAAAAGATCCTCCCCAAATTCAGCTTGGTTGACCCAAAGTAGAGCTGCTTTATCTAGGATGCAGCCCAGGTTCTAAATGAAGTGTTAGGGAAAGGGGCAGTGTCTGACAGTGGAAGCAAAAGGGGAGCGAGAGGGGAGTAGACTTTTTGAGATGTTTGCCTCGAGTGGGGTAGATTTGGTCAAAGGCACTGTTCTTCTGGGAAGCTCTTTTTCCTGGTCCTGTGGCTACAGAATGTGGGCTTTTCTTGGAGCATTTTGGTCCGTGCCCATTGGTCCTTTGCAATATGTATTCATTTTATTTCCTTTTTTTGACTTGTTGCACTGGCTAGGTTTTTCAGCACTGTGTTGAATAAGAATGATGAGCATAGACATCCTCTACCCAATCTTCGAGGAAAAGCAGCTTAGTTTTTAACCATTAAATATAATGTTAGAATGTAGATATTTGATATTTTTTTAAACCAAATTGAAGACGTTTCCTTGTATTCCTATTTTTGGAAATGTTTATCATGAGTGGGTGTTGAATTTTGTCAAAAGCATTTTCTTTACATATTGATGTAATCATATGATTTTTCTTTTCTAGCCTGTTAATACAGTAGGTAATGCTGATTTTTGAATGCTGAACCAGTCTTGTATTCCTGAAATTAAGCCCACTTGGTCATGTATGTAATTCTTTTATATATTGCTGAATTTGATTTGCTAATTTTGTCAAGAATTTTTGCGTATATTCATGAAGTACATTCATTGATTTGTAGTTATTATTATTATTTTTCATATTGTCTTTGTCTGGTTTTGGTGTCCAGGTAATACTAGTGTCATAAAATGAATTGAGTCAAATCATTGTGTTGTCCACCAAAACAATGGTATATGTCAGGTACATATCAAACTTAGGAAGTTAAAATTGAAAAATACCAAAAAAATGAATTGGGAAGTATACCCTCCTTTTCTGTTTTTTGGAAGATATTGTATGTAGAATTGTTGTTAACTCTTCTTAAAGTGTTTGGTAGAATTCTCCAGTAAAGTCATCTGGACCTGTAGATTTGGGAGGGGTGTTAACTATAAGTTTAATTTCTTTAACAGCTGTAGGGACACTAAGAATATCTAATTAATGTTAAATGAGCTGTGGTAGTTTTTGTTTTTCAAGGAATTGGTCCATCTAATCCAAGTTGTCAAGTTCATATGTGTGGAGTTGTTTGTAATTGCTGTCATCTGAATGTTTGCATATCCCCCCAAATCATATGTTGAAACCCTAATGCCCAATAGAATGGCATTGAGAGGTGGTGTCTTTGGGAGGCGATTGGGTTGTGACAGAAAAGGTTTCACGAATGAGGATAGTACCCGGATAAGAAGCTCTAGAAGCATCCACTGCCCTCTTCCACCATGTGAGGACACTGCCAAGACCTCCCAGCCTCCACAACCGTAAGAAATAAATTTATGTTGTTACCCAGTCTGTGGTATTTTGTTATAGCAGCTCAAATGAACCAAGCTGGTAATATTCCCTTTCTATTTTTTTAGATGTTGCATCTCTGGCCAGCTGACTTCATTTGCTCCAAGTCTGGGACATCTGAGGCGTCAAAGAAAATCCAGGCAACTGGGCCACCGTGTTGTTGCTCAGATCCCTGGCTGGTCTGCTTTCTTCTTTCCACCTTTCAGTCTTATGTTTGTTTTATAAACAGTGTCAGGGTTTTTATGGTACTTAAGTAGCAGGAGGAATAAGGCAAAGTTGATCTACTCTATATTCCTAGAGTGTAAGCCCCCATCTTTAGTTTTTGATGTTAGTGTGTGGCTTATGTCTTGCTAAGGTATTGCGTCCAAATCATTTTTTTGACAAGATAAAATCATTTCGTGCCTATTACTGTAAGACCGTTGTTGTCCATTTGGCAAGTCTTACTTATATTCAGTGGCCTGAGATGCTTGGTGAATACAACTTCTGAATACGTGGAAATATTTTAAGATTGATTTAGAGCAGACTACTTCTATTATAGCAACAGATTTGCCCTCATTTTTATTTGTGAGTATTTATAAATAAAAGTTTATTTGACAAATAAAATATGGTAGTTTAATTCTTCGAAGGCAGTTTACAGACAGATCTGCTACAGGATAATTATAGGTGTTTCAAACCTGGATTTGGTTCCATGGACAAATGTATAAGTAGAAGAGAAACATTGCCAGGAAGGAGCATAAATGTGCATTCAAATGACTTTAATCGTTAAGTTATACTTTCAGTTCTTTCTGACAAGAATGTCAAATCTGTCTCTCACAGTTAAATTGATTGGCCCAGTAATCTGAAATAAATGGTCTGAGATTGTGAGTTTACGTTTTAAAATCCTTTCCATTTAGCCAGAGGGAGAGACCATATCACACACACACTTCTTCTATGAAAAAATATGACTATTCTGCCTGTTTTAATTTTGTTAATCAGTTTCCCCCTGTTATTCACATTGCTTTATAGCGGTTTTCATAAACAATACATTGGCCTACACCAAGGATTATTAGGTGTTTCACAGCACAGGTGTGAGACTTTTTGACATCTCCAGTGTTAATCATCATTGACTCAGTGATCCTTGTGCAATGGTGAGTAAAGCTAAGGGAGGGAATGTAGGCTTTTAAATTGTGAAGCAAAATCATCGTTCTGGGATTTTACCGGGAATTACACATTGGGTTATGAAATGTCAAGAGGCCCAAATATGAATTTAAGTTAGAGCTTTACAAAGTAACATTAAGTTATCCTCTTAATGCATTTTAATATAATTTCCTTTAGTATCCTTCAACATCCTCTAAGCCCATAGTGCTTCACAGTTATTTTAAAATCAATCCCTAAGTCAATATCCTTTCTTTGTAATTTTAGTATCCTCCAATCTCCTAAGAACAGCTGCAAGTTGAAATGGTGTTGGAGAACTGTGGCAAAAATCTAATAAAAAAAAATGGCTTCATTTTGCAGGGAAAGGTGTATTAGGTAATTGACAGAGAATGACCAGGAACATGGATGTAGGAGTAGGTCAGACAGATTGAATTGTTAAGTATTTTCAACCCACTGTAAATGAAATTTTGAAATCAATATGCCATTTTTGTTGCATAAGCCTGTTAAGGACAGAAGCAAGATGGAAAGATGTAATACTGATTTGTTTAGCCGCTAAAGCAAGTGGAAGTGCTGTGTGTAAAAGTTCCAGGATCTCTTGAAAAAAGCAAGTTGCACTCTTACATAATTTTGCTTTAGAAAAGGGTATTTATAATTGTGTATGAGATAATTGTGCATTATAGACTATTGCAATGCACATGATGCTAATTTTTCATCTTGGAACGTCTTATTGACTTTTTTTTTGTTTGTTTCTTTAGGGTTGCAGTGGGTTTTCCGTAACAGCTTTTTTTTTTTTTTAAGTTTATTTTTTAGTAATCTCTACACCCAATGTGTGGTTCAAACTCACAACCCCAAGATCAAGTTGAATTCTTTTCCAACTGAGCCAGCCAGGTGTCCCCCATAACAGTTCTAGGCTAGACACAGACTTACTGAGGTTTCTCTATGCTTTATCATGCTGCATGCAAATACAGGAATTCTAGGCAGCCGTGATATCTCAAGTACATTTGGTTCCTTACCCAACAGCCATTTCCCTCTTCTTTTTTTTTTTTTCCCACTAGGCCTCCATATTTTTTGGGTTCCACTCATTCTTTGCAGTCCTGTGCTTAGAGAAGAGATAAATCCTGGTAAGGCCCTTTCTCCTAGCCAGTGATCTGTTTAGAGATGTGACTATCAACCAGTTTGGCCAAGGAGACATGGGAAATATGCTGGAGGAACTTCTGGGAAGATTTTCCCTGCTTTCAAAAAGGACACAGGAGGGAGGGAATCATCTGTTCTTCTGAACATTGTGACTGAATGTGACCCTTGAACTACTCATGGATAAGCAGAAGATGGAAAGGACAGACCTGATGACAATACTGAGCTGCTGAATTTGGAATGAAATTGGGGGCTGCCCTACACCCAGACTTGTTGGTGAGATGTTACATCTCCCTCTGTTGAGGCCTTTTGGGTCAAGATTCTTTATTACTTGCAACTGAAAAGGTCCTGTTAAAATAGTATTATATTACAGCAGCCTTGGCTTACGTAACATCTTCCGCTTAGATGACATATATAAGATTTGTGCTCCTAACTTGGGTGATTCTCTCTTATTAAGCATGATGCACTAGTCGTGAAGGATTAAAGAAAAAAAGGATAAGATCGAAATTGCTTTGTAGCTTTGGAAAACTATCAGGACTTTCCATCCCATTGAAAGCAGGCTTCTAAGGATGAGTTGCTCTTGTTTCCAAATGATGTGTGGTGGTGAGAGGGAGAAATGACAGTGATGGTGTCACACAGGGTGTCACACAGGGTGATGGTGCTTCTACGAAGCCTGGACGATGAGGCTGGAGAACTGGGGTTCTGTGGAATCATGCTATTGCTGCAGGTGAGCTTTTTAAGGATAAAAAATGAGGGGCGCCTGGGTGGCTCAGTCGGTTAAGCGGCTGACTTCGGCTCAGGTCATGATTTCGCGGTCCGTGAGGTCGAGCCCCGCGTCGGGCTCTGTGCTGACAGCTCAGAGCCTGGAGCCTGTTTCAGATTCTGTGTCTCCCTCTCTCTGACCCTCCCCTGTTCATGCTCTCTCTCTCTCTGTCTCAAAAATAAATAAACGTTAAAAAAAAAATTTAAGGATAAAAAATGAGAGTTAGGGGAGAATCATGGAGGGAGGCGTCTAAATTAAATTTTCTCCTCAAAATAAAGCAAAGGGGGTTACAGGTTGGAGGGATAAGGGAGAGGTCCATAATTATACATAATGTTCCGGTTTTATTTTATTAAACAGTTTGTTTAATGTTTATTTTTGAGAGAGAGAGGGAGACACAGCATGAGCAGGGAGGGGCGGAGAGAGAGGGAGACACAGAATCAGAAGCAGGCTGTAGGCTCCAGGCTCCAGGCTCTGAGCTCTCAGCACAGAGCCCAACGTGGGGCTTGAACTCACGAACTGTGAGATCACAACCTGAGCAGAAGTCAGACAGTTAACTGACTGAGCCCCCTAGGTGCCCCTGTAATATTCTGGTTTTAGATGAGACTGAGCCCATGGCAGGCTTTATGGCAGCATATGTATAGGCCTCAGGGACGATCTCGTCCAGATTTCCATTCAGAATTCTTCCTAAGAGAGAAATAGACTCTCAGCTCATGAATTTCATGAAGTAAACTGATTCTCTCATCAGCATCTTTCGGGATAGCAATGTCAAGCACGCTAGATCCATTCAAGTTTCTGTTCAGGGTTCTGAAACAAAATACTGGATCACAATATACCAGAAGTAGCTGAACAGTGATATATGTGTTTGTTTGTTTGTTTGTTTGTTTCTTTGTTTCTTTCTTTTTTTGATGTATGTTTCTCAATGTTGCCCATTTCCATCTTTATCTCCACAAAATATCCTGGGAATGGAGGTAGACTTGCAGATTCTAGCAATAGTGAGAAAAGGCCAGAAGGATCTGAAACCTCAGAAAGAAACTGGAAGTGAATGAAGTAAACTGATCAGAGAGAGAAGTGGCCCACAGCTCCCATTGTCTTCCCGAGGTACAGGTCAGAAGTAACATGTCCCCAGAAGATTAAATTCTTCCTGTAGACATCAGCTTGAGTGCCTGAGAGTTCCAGTGCCCTTTCTGACCCCCTGTGGATTTCAGGCTTGTCGAGCTAAGCCCCCATAATTGCATAAGCCAATTCCTTGCAACAAATCTCTTTATATAGATCTCCTACTGGTTCTGATTCTCTGCTTGAACCTTGATTGCTACACAGTCATGAAGAGGAACTCTTAAAAGCAGCTAGAAAAGAAAAAAACATTATGCCCAGAGAAGTAAAGAATGACAGCAGATTTCTCATTAAAACACGCAATTGAGAAGATAGTTGTACATCTTTAAAGTAACAACAACAAAAAATTGCCATTTGCATACTGTAATTTATATATTCCAACTTTTTTCACTTTGAAATTATAATTTTTTATTTTTTATTATAGGACATAAATTATATAAAAACTCAATTACAACAAAATAATTCGTGACTTTCTTGAAGCAAACGCAAGAGATGTAACTGCTATGGTCTCATTAGTCGAGTGTCCTCAAAATTCATAGACTGAAACCTAATGCCCAAGGTGATGGTATTAGGAGGTGGGGCCTGTGGGAGGCCATTAGGTCATGAGGGTGGAACCTCATGGGATGAGTGTCTTATAATAAAGATATCAGAGGGATCCCTCCCACCTTCCATGCAGCAAGTAGGCAGTTTGCAATCCAGAAAAAGACTTTCACCAGAACCTAACCATGTTGGCACCCTGGATTTCCAGCCTCCAGAACTGTGAGAATAAATTTCTGTTGCTTCTAAACCACCCAGTCTGTAGTATTTTGTTACAGCAGCCTGAATGGACTAAAACAATAGCTTTTAGGGAGTAATTGTGAATTCCGTATTTTTTCATGTTAGTACTCACTCAAATATTATTCATCCAAACAGTGTTGTCCTATCCACAAAGCCAGACATGCATGATAATAATTAAATTCAGTCATCTTTGATATTTTGCCACCTTTCAGTCCCAGCCAACCATAGCTTTATATACACTTTTCAATTTTTATCATTTCAAAGGTATATTTGCAAAATATATTTGTACAATAAAACCTTGTGTTTAACAATTGGTTGGCTTATTTATTATGTTTAAAAATTTAAGTGTGTAATGTGTAAGCATTCATTTGTACCCTTCCCTGAGGCCCCCAAAATGTTAGGGCCCACAGGAGGGACACTCTCAGGTCTTGCTCTGGTACTGTGCTATGGAAAGTCACCTGAGTGTGAACCGCCCCTAGCTAATTTCCTCTCCTTCCCTTCCTCTCTCTTGTTTTTGTTGTGGAAAACTGGGCACAGGGTGAAAAGAGTCTCCTGGAGATCAGTTTACACACTTTCCCTTCCCAATAGAGAAATAAAACAGTTGAGGAGCTCCCGTGTGACAGAAGAGGCATCTGTGAAAACCATACTGTACTCAACAACCAGCAAAAAGACTGGTTGCCTTCCTAGCCCCTACCCAGTCCCCAATGCTGGAGGATGCCTAGAATTCCACCCTTAGAACTTTATTTAAGGGGCACCTGGATGGCTCAATCAGTTAAGCGTCCAACTCTTTTAAAAAAATTTTTTTTTTCCAACGCTTTTTATTTATCTTTGGGACAGAGAGAGACAGAGCATGAACAGGGGAGGGGCAGAGAGAGAGGGAGACACGGAATCGGAAACAGGCTCCAGGCTCTGAGCTGTCAGCACAGAGCCTGACGCGGGGCTCGAACTCATAGGCCGTGAGATCGTGACCTGGCTGAAGTCGGACGCTTAACCGACTGCGCCACCCAGGCGCCCCTAAGCGTCCAACTCTTGATCTCAGTTCAGGTCATGAGCTCATGGTTCTGTTGGTGAGATAGAGCCCCACATCCTGTCATCGGGCTCTGTACTGACAGCAAGGAGCCTGCTTGGGTCAGTCACACTCTTTCTCTCTGTCCCTCCCCCATTCACACTGTATCTCTCAAAACAAATAAAAAAAAAAACCTTTATTTTAAGGTTGGAACCATTCTCTATCTTTGTGTGTTGGTAATTCAAGAGATTTGATTTGGGGAAAGGAGCAGAGAAGACCTGTGTTTCCAATGCAACAGGGCAGATGAACCACTGGGAGGCTGAGGTAGAGATGAGGGGAGGTGGGAGGGAGATGAGGGGAGGTTGGGAATCTTGGCAATTTTTTTTTTATCTCAGTGTATAGCAAATTTTCTCATTCTTTTTTGCCATTGTGTCATTCATAGCTTTATACCTCAATATCTGGTGCATAGTTAAGCAAATGATAAATATTGAATACGTGAAATATTGAATGAATGAAAATAAAGGGACATTTTTGTGCTGCTCTTGGAAATTAGCTGAGCAAGTTATTATATACATGTTTCAACACGTCATATAGATAAATTATACAAAGCCTTCTGATTCAACAATTGAAATATTACTTGTCTTATTCTTTGCCATCCATTAGAGGGAGACATGACTCTGTTGTGTAAAGCCAACACTTTGATCCTCTAACTGGAAAATCTGAACCAACTCTATAGCAGGTGGTCCTTTGTAGAATTTGAGCCCTTAATAACTCTGTCTAGGACTGGATGTTCTAGGGATGATAAAGGATGTTACTTTCAGGAGGAGAAAATGTCTGGACCAAAGCACTTGGACCAGGAGTAAGGACACAGGTGAACTTGGCTCAGTTACTAACAGCAAGACTGACTACTTTTGTTAGGTGGGGTGCTAGTAAACTAACTCTTTAAAATAAAGTCCTGTTCTGAACGTAGTACTTATGGATTCCCTAAAGAAAAAGACAATACAGTATTCACAGTGAGCCATGAACCAAAAACCAGAGAACAGCTGAGAAGTGTTCACATCAATCAATGTCCTCTGTTCTGAAGGAAACAACACTCTCGGGCCAAGAGAAATCCGTAGTATATCTACTTAGTATGGTCAATTTCAAGCTATGATTGGTTTAACAATTGAATTGCAAGTTCCTTGAGTAACAATCCGCAATCCGGAGCCAGTGTGAACAGACTTCTGCACACTGCTGAACTTTGTTGGGTCTTAGTTGCCTTTCCTGGAAAATGGGGATGGTAAATAACCCATTACACAGATTCCATTATATAGTGGGCATCTAAGCCCTTTGAACATTTTAAAGCAATGTTTTCCAAACTTCCCTGATCATAAAATCATCCAGTGGGTTGTGGAAAATGCACACTTCTAGGACCCACCCTAGAGCTCCTGGTTCAGAGTCTGCTGGGGAGGAGGTGCCTGGGAATCTATGTTAAACCAGTGACTCGGGTGACCCGCGATCTAGGAATATGGAAAAACACTGCTTTAAATCAGTCTCACAACCGGGTTCTAGGTCAGTGGGTCCTTCTCTGACTCACTTCACAAGTGGGCCTGCCTGAAGAGCTGCAGGCAGAACTCAACTACACCGGACAGGGCACTTAGTTCTCTGCTACCCCCTCCATCCTAGGAACCCAAACCTCTTTAACCACTAAACCTGCTGTTTGCCTTCTCCGAGGCCAAGTCTTCCCTACACCTGTGAAGCCCTTTGTCCTAAGGGCTGCTGGGTTTTTTTTTTTAAATTTTTAAAAACTGTTTATTTTATTTATTTTTGAGAGACAGAGAGAGGCAGCATGAGTGGGAGAAGGCAGACAGAGAGAGAGAGAGAGAGAGAGAGAGACCCAGAATCTGAAGCAGGCTCCAGGCTCTGAGCTGTCAGCACAGAGCCCCCGACGCGGGGCTCAAACTCATGAGCTGTGAGATCATGACCTGAGACGGTCAGACGCTCAACTGACTGAGCCACCCAGGTGCCCCTGGCTGCTGGATTTTTTAAAGCCATCGTGTATGGAGAACCAGCCAGGTGTCAGGCAGGTTATAGCTCATCCCCACAGCCATCTCATGCGGTATATTCTTGTGCTCTTATTTTACAGAAGGTCAAAGAGGCCAGAAAAATGTTCAAGGGCATATATGCGATAAGAGCCTGGGCTCCATCCTGCTGTGGGCTCTTCTGGGCTGCCTGCTCCTTTGGTGCCTGTGTGTTCTCCATCTTCTCTGTGGAAGCCTCGTGCTCTGAAAGCAGCTTCCAGTAGCCGGAGTGGAAGAATGAAGGATGCCGAGGGCTGGGCCTGGCACCTGCAGAATTCAGAGGAGCCACCCAACCTGGGGAGATCAGCACCTTCCACGTCTGAATGAAGTTCGGTCAGCTCAGGAAACAAGCGCCGGGAGGGGGAGGGGGGTGGCTAATTTCTAAGAGGAACCCAAACATGCAGGGGATCCTCTGAATGTCCACAAAGACTCCCCATCTATGCCCTCTACGTGTCTCTGATCATTTGTGACAGGCACTGTGGGTCATTTCTTAGGCATTGGTCTTCTCCCCTCCACTAGAGTACAAAGCCTTCAGGAGATCAGCAGTTAAAGAACCCAGAGAATGTTTTTGTTCTGTGAAATAGATCTGATCGGAACCCTCCACCTACTAGCTGTGTGATATCGGGCAAATTACTTAAACTTTCTGAGCCTTAGTCTTCTCATCTGCTGAATGGGAACATAAATCGTGCCTCCCTGGTGAGACTGTTTTCAGGATTAAACGAAATAGTGCAGATAAAGTGTTTACAAGCAGTTGCTGAATGAATGATCTCCTCCTCCTCCTCCTCATCTGAGAACAAACACCTTCATGTTCTCTTGTGTCTTAGGCAGGGACTTAGAGCATTTTTGTTTTTCAGCATTAAGAGGGCATTCTCACACAGAGAGAAATGCATGAAGGCAAGAAGCCTTCCCAAAGAAGAATGTTTTGTGGAATAAATGTAACGTCGAGTGTCAGAATAACTTGAAAGTAAACATAATAAAGAAGTTGTCAATGACTTTTCTCCCTTGAATGGTATTTTAGCTGGAGATAAGGTGGGAAGGGATGGGGCCAGGGGACACAAGGCCAAGGATACTCGCGGTAGTAGTATGGCGAACACTCCGAGACCTTCCCAAGTGTTGGGGACACAGGAAATGAATTTCTCTCAGGGAGGCCGGAATGGATCTATGCAGAGTCAGATAACTAGGGTTTCCAGGACCGTAAATCGGGTGAACTCACTTAAGTTTCCTTACGTGCAAACCGGGAATAAGATCACCATGATAGAGTCGGCGTGAAAATGAAGCGTGGCATGGCTACGTAAGCACTTTGTCAACTGTAAAAGCCACCATCGCCCTAAGAAAGCAGTTCTCTTAGTAAGTTGTGGCGGCCAGGTGGAAGAATATGGTGGATGAGAGCAGGCTGAGGAAGTATGTGGCCAGATGTGGGCAGAACCAGGAAGAAAAGATCAGTGAACAAACTGCCTGGACAGACAGGAAAAAAAAAAAAAATAGAGATATAAAAAGAAGCGAAAAAAGGGGAGAATGTTGGGATCCTAGGACACTGGACAACACCGGCGACTCCTCAGAAGCTATATAAGCCACTTGGAGAAGTTCGTCTCCTGGTTGTAATTCCCAGCAAAAGGGGAGATGGAATCATGGAACAGATCATTCCTCTCTCCGCTTAGACTCATCAGATCAAGCAATGACTTCTGTGCAAGAAGCAGCATCTCTCTGTACACAAGGGATGGGGTCTGTATTTTTATAAAAGCTGCTGATGCAATTTGCATCACTAGAGTGTTATTTGACACGGAGACATTTCTGGTAACTTTCCATGATATGAACAAAGAACTTGAAAATGTCAAATACATTTATGGGAAGTAGAAAAACTTCAACTTTTTTGAATTCTAAACTCTATGGAAGCAGACCGTCTTATTAGAATCTGTGGCTTCTTGAGCCATTTCTGTCTACATATGCTATTTTTTTTTTGACCTCATATCTGGGACTATTACACTGTCTGACCTGTTATTAATATTATTTTATTCTGTGCCAGAAGAGGCAAGGAAGCTGCATTTCCAGAATCGCATTTGAGTCATTTGTGAAATTGCATATTACAATTTGCCACCATTTCTAACAGTTCGCTAACATTTTCTTTCTCGATTGGGTGTTCACATTCCTGCCAGTGACCTCCAGGGGCTAGCTGCTTTGCTAGCTCAAGAGAGAATTGCTTCAATCAGAGTTGGGGCTCAGGACAGGAACGTGTCTTCTTCATGCCGTTTGTTTTCAAGTGGATAGAAAATTAGAAACAAATTATGCAAGGGATTTTTGTGGAGTTTAAGTACCTTCAAGGAGCAGTAGATTGGACAGAAACTTATTTTATCTGTACATTTGCAAATGTCAAAGACAAGGACGGAGACAGATGGAGGGTGTGTTATAAGGAGTTGGCTACGTAAGCTAGCTGCCCAGGTGGTTCATTTCAACTGCAGGTCAGAGTAACCTTGTCCTGTGGTCTGGGTGCTTAGGTATCAGGTTAGGTCTACCTTGCTGCTCATGACCTAGGCCACCTTACTAAGGGCTCCGGTCAAAGCCATGTCAGTGAAGAACAAAGTTATATAAATATGCACACAGATGGTCATGCCTAGGCAAGAACTTGACAAGCTTTCACTCAGCAATATCCAGGCTCTACAGGACACACAGGCTTCAGATGACACAGCAAATCAGAAAAACGTCACAGTCGTAACAGGAGAAAGCAAGGGATTAACACGTAGGTAGAAAACCTTGGGGTGCAAGCTTTCACTCTGCCATAGGCACGTGGGTGACCTTACAAAAGATACGCCGTCTCTCTGAGGCTCTGTTTCCCCATCTGTAAGGCAGGGACAGCCAAAGGGAACTTATGAGGACTAAATTCAATAAAAATGAGCCAACCTTGGGCAAGCCTGCCTACTGCAGTGCTTGGGTGGGAAAGGTGCATACACGTTAGGTTCCTTTTGATTTCCACAAAAGACGTGATCCTAGAGAGCTCTACCCAAATCCAGTTTTCAAATATCCAATTTTATCTGACAAACCCTGATTCATAAGCAGCTGCAATAACCTGACGGATGTGTCGCATTAGTAATCCCACCTTTCCAATTCATCACCTCCAACTGAAGGTGTCATTGTAGGTGACACGTTCTTTCCCTTCTCTCTTATAATTTCGTAAGTTTAGGGTTACATCCCTCAAGTCCTCTTACAACACGCCAATATATGCTCACACATCATGAAGAAAGGGGCTGACCCTATCATACTCCGGAGCCGTCAAGAGCATCTGGGGACCTAAGTCCTCCCACTTGACCTCAGGCTAAGAAGAGAAAGAGCGACAGTCCAAAGCTGTCCTGGAGCCTGCAACGCTTTGTAGGAACCCTCCCCTCCACATCTGTTTTTGCTTTCTTGCCTTCAACAAGGTTTTCCTTGTTTGTTTTGCATCTTAATAGTTTCTCTACTACAGGAAATCTCTCACCTTTTCCTCTGATTTTTCCAGGTTGAAGCCGTCAGCAGGTACTTGTTGAAGGCTGGGTTGAACTAGGCGTGTGTTGAATGCTGTGGGTGCTGTGCTGCGGTGGGGGGTGGCTAGAGAGCCAAGACGTGCACTGCACAATCACGGCGCAGACAGAGCGCACACGCAGGAGGGGCGCTGGGGGGCAGGCAGCCTGCATGTTCCGCTGGGCTGTCTCCGCCTCCACTTTATTCAGCCTCTCGGTTTTGGGCTGGGTAGGACTTCACTAGACGGAAAAGGGGCAGGATGAAAAGAAGAGGAAGGGGCACCTGGGTGGCTCAGCTGGTTGGGTGTCGGACTCTTGATCTCGGCTCAGGTCACGATCTCACGGTTCGTGAGTTTGAGCCCCGCGTCGGGCTCTGCACAGGCAGTGGGGAACCTGCTTGGGATTCTCGCTCTCCCTCTCTCTCTGCCCCTCCCCCACTTGCCCTCGCACCTCTCTCTCTCAAAATAAATAAATAAACATTAAAAAAAAAAAAGATGAGGAAGGTGCACCCCGATGGAGAGGCTTTCTTTCCTCCTGTAGCAAAATGTCCCGGCCAAATGCCAACCTCCTTTGCTTTCCTAGGTGACACTTAGCTCATCTTGGAAGCTCATCTCCTTAGTGTAATCATAAATGCTAGTAAATTAATATCACCCATCATATATATAGCATGACTGAATTTGAACAATTCAATGCTGTAACCCCAAAGGATGACTGAATGGTGATTTCTTTAGTCCCTGTTATAGAATATTTTGGGAAGAGGAAATACATGTCATACCATGTAGGTGCTTCCTTGGGGAGGTCATGAGTGAGGTACAAATCAGATGGGGAATCTCCTTTCTTTTTTTTTTTTTAATTAAAAAAATTTTTTAATGTTTTTATTATTTATTTTTGAGACAGAGACAGAGCATGAGCAGGGGAGGGGCAGAGAGAGAGGGAGACACAGAATCTGAAGCAGGCTTCAGGCTCCGAGCTGTCAGCACAGAGCCCGACATGGGGCTCAGACTCACGGACTGTGAGATCATGACCTGAGCTGAAGTCAGATGCTTAACTGACTGAGCCACCCAGGTGCCCCATCTTTTTTTTTTTTTTTAATTTTAAAAGTTTTATTTTAGAGAGAGAGAGAGCATGAGCAGGGGAAAGAGGCAGAGGGGGAGAGAGAGAGGAAGAGAGAATCCTATGTGGGGCTCAATCTCATGACCCTGGGATTGTGACCGGAGCTGAAATCAATAGTCGACGGTCAACTGACTGAGCCACCCAGGCACCTGATGTGGGGATCTTCTGAACAGAGGCATGGTCCTTAATACTAGATTTCAGGGTGCTTTTCAGTCTAACCATTGGTATTAACTGTCCCAAGAATCCCTTCTTAGTTTTGGTCGTGTGTTAGGAATAGTCAGAATAATTATCTTCCCTACTCATTGCGTTAAACCAGGCAAAGTTTCCATCCCTAAGGTACCATTATCTTTCTCAGTCCACAGGATGAATCAGAAGGAAATGTACTCACTCCCATTCATTCTTTTTGCTTAATATTTCCTGCAGTGAGGGTTCCTTGCGTAACAAAACGCTTCTGTGGGTGTTTGAGGGTCTTTAAAAAGAGAACATGCTGTTCCCATGAGTGGAACACCTTCTGAAGGAAGCATCACAGCAAACACAGAGCTCTAGTTCTGGGGTGAGCTGATGCTTATCTCTCCGGTGGCAGGAGGCTTTGAGGCAGGGCTTGTGTGTGGGAGCTGTCGTGCCCTGACATTCAAGCCATCTTCATTTCTGATTGATTGCAGTCATGGCATGCAAGAAAGCAGTCTTGGGCTCTTGCCTGGGTTCAACTCTTTCTCGGCCACGGACTGGCCATTTTCTCAACTGTCAAACGGAGATACTTAATGATAGAATTTCCCTGATAGCCCTGTTGTATATAACTTTTTGTTAATGTTTATTTATTTTTGAGAGAGAGAGAGAGAGAGAGAGAGAGCTGGGGAAGGGGCAGAGAGAGAGGGAGACACAGAATCTGAAGGCTCCAGGCTCTGAGCTGTCTGCACGGAGCCCAACGTGGGGCTCGAACCCATGAACCATGAGATCATGACCTGGGCCGAAGTTGGACACTTAACCGACTGAGCCACCCAGGCGCCCCGTTCATAGCCCTGTTGCGTATAAAATGAGCTAACATGTGGGCAAGCAGGGCGTGGCTGAATGCCTAGCAAGTGGTAGCTGTCAACGAAACCATTAATGCGACTTGCTCCTTTCTTACCACGTGTGGCTTTAGGTAGCCGAGGTAAGCTCTGCAAGCCTCGGTTTCCTCATCTGAGGAGGAACTAGTGGATAGAACTGCCATGTGGAGTAAATGGGATGCTATGCAAGCACTTAGCTCACTCTCTGGCACTGTGGAGTTACCCGACAGGCGTCAGTTTTCTTCACCCTCACATTATTTTTGTCTGCCTGTCGGCTCATCCCTGAAATTCCCTCATAGTAATCTCCCTTCCAGAGGAAGGTATCTTGTTCACAAGTAAGTACTTCCAAATGGGAGTGATTTTTTTTTTGAAACCATCACTTAAAATTCTCTCCTGAAGGCGGCAAGGAGGAAGGAGCCTATGGGTGCTGGGGACGTGCAGGGACACCCAGGAGAGGGGACGAGGAAAGCTGAGATTGGTCGAGATCAGCATCGCGTCCCCTACAGTCCTGCACCATGAATCCGGTCAGTTCTGCGTCCTCCTGTTCAAACGAACTTCTCTACCCCGGGGAGCGGGAAACCTGGCCTTCCAACTTGAGAGGATCCAGGAGTCTTCGCTTTCATGAAAACTGAAGGGGGTGGCAGAGTAAAGATTTTTCATAACCATTGTTATCAAGTAGGTGGCTTCCCGTGTTTGGAGTCTGCCTTCGCCACTGTGGCCCTCACTCTCATAAATGCAGAGCACAGTAAAGTCTGTCTAGGCTGTTTTTGGCTAAACCCCTCAGCGCTTGAGCCTGGCGTGGTAAGTCTCCCTCCCGATGCCCTTTCGGTCTTTTTCTGTCAGGGATCTGGAGTCACAGCCCGATCAAGAACCATGTCCCTCGTGTCACGCGTCCGGATAGTCTGATGATTAGACACAAATGTGGCCCTGGGTCTCAGCATGGCCTATGGGACACCCGTAACTTGCCGTTCGACTTTCGCCAGCAGTGGCTGCCGTAAAGCCAGTTGCTTCTTAATGACTATCCTGAGATCCCAGTCCTCGCACTGTGTGCCACCGCAGGGTAGGTGAGGAGACCTTGGGGACCCTGCGGACCGGGGACCTGGAGCTGCCACCAGGGGGCGCGCGCCTGCGGAGAACCCGACGGAGGTGCTGCAGAGGGAGGAGGGGCGCAGCCGCTGCGGAGGCACAGATTTCCCCCCCAGGTGCTTCTTCGCAGTAGGTGAGTTTGAGGAGGGCTCCTAGGATCTTTGCTCCAAAGCGAAAGGTCTTCCCAGCGAGCCGCTGAGAACCCACACCCACCCCTCCCTCCCCCCCCCCCCGCCCGCGCCCGCGTGGCGTGGCCTCTCCCGCGGCGCGAACCTGCGCTTGCTGCCCGGGATTGGGCAAATCCAAAGCCTCTCTAGTTCCGCCACTAGATTCTTAGAGTCAGATTTCTGTATTTGATGACGCCGAAACATCCAGCCCCTCTCAGACCCACGTGGGTGAGGGTCTAGGGACGTGAGCCGCAAAGTGTGGTTCCCAGCCGGGCAGCATCAGTTGCAGCCGCACCCTGAACCTAGTTAGAAGTGCACGTTCTCAGGCCCCACCCCCCAGACTCCCTAAATCCAAGACGGGGGGGAAGGGCGCCACGGGTGCTTTGCTCCCCCTGAGGGTGACTGTGAAGCGGTGGAGGGTGGCAGGCCTTTCCCTGGGGCTTCTCCCTACGTCCAGGTGAGTGTGGATGGCCGGGCAGGGGAGACCGCGTCCTCCCGAGATTTCCTGGCAGCCGGCTGGGTGGTCACGTGGGCTCTTGGTCTTTCTTCCCCACCTCCTCCCCCCGGGTCTTTAAAAGGAAGGAGAGGCGCCTCGTTAAGTCGTCTGTGATCTTTGCAGTGTCTCTGGCTACTGGACCTGTTGAAACCCACTTCGCGTCCCTGCTGCTAGGCAGCTGGACGCGCCGAGGCTGCGAGAACCGCCGCTGGAAACTTGCGGGGTGGAGAGGGACCACCCTGGGCTGCGACAGGCGCCCCGTCTGCGGCGATCGAGGGCTGGGCTGCGCGAGGTGGGCTCTCTCTCTGCAGCTGGTGGCCGAGCGCCAGGTGCGAGCCAGGTGCGGGAGCCGCTACTCTGGGAAAAGCACGTGTCCGCATTTTAGGGACCGCTAGGCCGGTGTTTCCCTGTAAGGTAAGTGTCCCTTGGCTCATAGTGTGATTTGTCTGCTTTTCTGTTTGAAATCCCGGGACGGGAAACCAGTAATATTGAGAATAAAAGACCAACTCCCCCCGCCCCGCCCCCACCCCCAAACCACTTGTCTTGAAAATTATAGGAAACAAATTTCATGCTCTGATAAGTATTTTCATTCAAGACGCGGACAAGTTCATTTACTTTATTAGTTTGTGCCTGTAAACTCCGACTTCATGCGTGCCTATTAAAAAGAAAAACTCTGGGAGAGTGGACCGTGGTTCAAGCAGGTGACCAGTGTTTTAAATGTATTAACTGTCATTCCTCAGTGATAACAAAAACAGATTTGCTTCTGTCCTGGGCAAACTGAGCAGGATTAAGATCTGGTCTGTTGTGTTTGCAGAAGACGAACACAGCTGCTGCTCTCACCCCTTTGTATTACCGTTTGTGTCTCATTCATACTGGAAGCATGAACTTTAGTCGAGGGAATGGTATTTGTGGGAAAAACAAAACTTCGGGTTTGAGTGGATTTCTATTTAGGAAAACCAGGTTGACTCAATTTTACTAGCTTTTTAAAAAGCAACTTTGTGCTTTGGTGTGGTACACGGCACTTTGCAGGAAAGGGTTTTGCCTTGGTTGTTAGATTTTTAGCCTTCACATGGACATTCCATTGGGAATTTTTACTTTTAAGTTTCTGAACTCACAGTGGCTGTTGTCCTTTGTGTGTGGGGGGAAGATGTTTGTTACTTAAGTGAACATGTGAAATCAAAGGTTTGTGCTGTATTGTCACAAGTCTGTGTGCTGTGACTATGACACTTATTCTTTGACTTTTATTTTTTTTCTGCAGAAAAATCTATATTTCTGTATATATTCAGGAAGAGAGAAAATGTAAGGGCCTGTTCAACAATAGGTGTTAAGGCATAATCTTAGGATCCATATGACATCCAAGCATTTTTTTTTCAGTTGAATTAGTGAAACATTTTCATTTCAAAAGTAGCCAGTGTCCTGTAACACTTATGACTTATCTCTGAAATCAATTAAAAACACATTTCATAGTGGTTCCGAGGGACTCGAATGAATCTAATGACTAATATTCCTCAATTTATAATATGGAAAAGGTAAAATTTAGTAGTAAATTCAATGCTTAAAAATATAATTAGCACTTATAGATATTGTTATGTCCATTTTTAAGGCACTGCAGTTTTCTATACATCCAGGTAATGATGCAAAATACATCTTGTGATAATTTTAGTTCACGTTTGAGTCATTTTGTAGAATACCTATAAAATATAATAATTCTACAAAATACTGAAGGCTGAACTTCAATCATTTATGGGTAAGTTTTTTAGTAATTACATCTGGAACACTTGAGAACTGTATACTTCATGATTCATTGCCTAGCACATGGATCTAGACATAATAGCCTTTAAAAAAAAGGCAGGCTCTTGGCCTTGTAATTTACATACAGTAAAATCTAGCCTCTTTAGGTGTATCACTCTGGGAATTCTGACAGGTGAACATTTATATAATCGCTTCTACAATCAGGACCTAGAATAGTGCCATCACTCCCCAAAAGGCCCCCTTTGTGCCTTCATACTTCACCCTCTCCACCCATCCCCAATGCCTGGAAATCACTGAGCTGTTCTCTGATTTTACCATTCTGCTCTTTGGTATGTTCTTACCTAGAAATAATGATCTTCCTTTGCTTTTCAAAAAAGAACCTCGGCCCCCCCCCCCCACCTCCCCTTTTTTGTTGGGATGAGTCAGGTTGTGGGTTGTGTACTTTTGTTTTAGTCCTATATACTTTGGAATAAATTGAGGCAACAAGAAGCAATTTTGCAAATAGGGCTACATGTTAACTTCCCATTAGACTAATAGATTCCATTCTTAGCACATTTGGATTCTGTTGCCGGATAAGCTTTGGTAATGTACGTCATTAATTATCCCAGATGAATTACACGGTTATTTACAAAACATTGGTTATTTAGGCAATATTGATAGAATGTATTGCATTTTTATAATCTGGGCACTTAAAAACACTTTTATTGTACTTGTAATCTCAAGTTACAAGAAAGTTACCTGAAATTACACATTATTAAATGGTGAGGAACAAAACAGTGATTGAAAATGGCAGTTTGGAGACATTTAAAATATAAGACAGAAAAAAAAATATATAAGACAGAGTGATTGTGACTTAAGTTAGAATACATTCCTTTCTTCTTTTTTTTTTTTTTTTTAAGTTTATTTATTTATTTATTTTGAGAGAGACTGCAAGTGGGGGTCAGGCAGAGAGAGAGAATTCCAAGCAGGCTCCACACCACCAGTGCAGAGCCTGACCCAGGGCCAGACCCCACGAACCGAACTGTGAGATCATGACCTGAGCCAAAGTCAGACGTTCAACTGACTGAGCCACCCAGGCTCCCCCAGATACTCTCCTTAATAGGCTATGAGGTCGGTGCCCAATTTATGTGTAGATGTCAGAGTTTCTTCATTTCTGTGCTCATGCTTTGAAATCTAGATTCTCTTGCAGGACGTAGATGCAAAATCTTTTGTAAGCTAGTATTCTTTACGGCTTAATATGCTATTCAGTGAACAGTCAGGAGCCATTGCCTAAGAGTGGTACATCTTCCCTGACAGTTGGAATTGGAAGGGGCAGAGACTTGCCGAAGACCGTGAAGACTGATGGGCTCCCCCTCCCTGCCCCTCCTTAGCGTGTGATGACTTTGCAGCTGAGGCCCAGTCCTCTTCCCCATTCAAGCCCTCAAACTTCTGTTTGCCAGCCAGCTCAGTAAGGACCAGTGGGCTACTAGGGGAGTTAGGTTTTTCTCATTTCAGAAGATATGTGTACACATTCCTAAGAGTTGCGTGTGTGGGCGCTTGGTAGTTCAGTTGGTCGAACATCCGACTCTTGATCTCGGCTCAGGTCTTGATCTCAGGGTTGTGAGTTCAAGCCCTGCATCGTTAGGCTCCGTGCTAGGCATGGAACCTACTTAAAAAAACAAAACAAAACAGATGCATGTGAATCAGTTATTAATGATCAGTTCCATGGTGATTTTGGAGTGTTTTTTCCTTTCCAGTGAATACTAAGTTGATCGAGAGCTGTGTTTTGCTGTGGAAAATTTAAGACCAAAGGCTGGTAGACAGCCACAGACACACATGAAGGATGCTTGACAGTTAAATATTTTGTACCTTTTCCCCCAAATTCCTTCCGGTGTCTGCTTTGTGAATGTGCATCTATGACACATAATGCATGCATTTGTGATGTATGTTGCATGGGGCACACACACGAGGGGTTCTTGAACTGAATGCTTGGGGAAGTGTGGTGGACAGGCTCGAGAACACAGCATGAGGAGAATGTGGCATTGGGTGCTCCACACGGTGCTAGCAGCCTACCAGCGGCCCAGCTGTTTGGACTGGTGTGATGGATTGTTAAGCAGAAGTTACCAAAGTACAAAGAGGAGGCAAAAGTCTTCAGGGCGGTCAGAAGAGCCTTTTACCTCGCCTAGAAGTTCTGCCACCCACTATTGGCGTGTCCAGGGCCATGTAATAGACTGACGTCAGCTTCCTGGACTGTGATAATCCCTCACAGGACGCTGTCACACACACATCATTTCACTTCATCCAAGTGCTGTGAAAAAACACAGCCCACAGCAGGTCCCCGTTTCTGCTGAAGAAGCCGCGGAGGCTCAGGGAGTTGACGTGATTTGAGTGTCATCACCTGGCTTTCAGCAGAGTCAGGACTTGGACCCTGTGTGCTTCTCTGTCCACCGGGCCGGAATATACGTAATAACAGGCCCGGTGGCACCTGCCTTCTTATTGTTGAGCTAGATTTGATAGGTGCTTTGATAAGATCATTCTACTCTTCGTGGAGTACCTTTCTACCATTTTCTAGGGCTTTTTTTTTTTTTTTCTTTTTTAAGTATCTCCCAAGGAATCACTGTCCATATTTGGAATTTTTTTTTTAATGTTTATTTATTTCTGAGACAGAGAGAGACGGAGCATGAGTGGGGGAGGGGCAGAGAGAGAGGGAGACACAGAATCTGAAACAGGCTCCAGGCTCTGAGCTATCAGCACAGAGCCTGACGCAGGGCTCGAACTCACAGACTGTGAGATCATGACCTGAGCCGAAGCCGGATGCTCAACCGACTGAACCACCCAGGCGCCCCCATATTTGGAATTTTAAAAACTTTTTTTCTGTTTAAGTCCTATAATGTGTTCCTGAGCCAGTGTGTTAGAACGCTGTGTACCATCACATGTGTGCAAAACGCTCTCCTGCTGAACACAGATGTGACCCGAAAGCGCTCACCACCGGCGTGTGAGCTGGACGAGTGGGGCTGAGAAGCCTCTGCACAGAAGACCGGGGCTGTTCATCGTGAGGGCTATGGGCCAACTCTTTGCTGTGGCGACTAATGAAAGAAAATTGACACGCAAAGGAATGTTTAATTCTTAGAATCAGGATGTCCGGGAACATGTTCTTTGGTTGGCCAGGTGAAGTTCGGTGCCTGCCAGGCCCAGCAATTAAGCTGTTGAGAGACTGTTTCTCCCTGTGGTACCTCGTATTGTGCTCGCTGAGTCAAAGCGTGCTTGTTCAGAGCAAAGTGTTGGGAAACTCCCACCCTACAATGAGATTCTTTCCCTCACCCATTTTGTCTCCCCAGTTTCAATAGGACCTGCTCACATAACCGGTACAGGTCTGCTCATGCACTTTTCTAGACGTCCAGTGAAGACGTCTGCTACTTGTTTGCTTGTCCATCAGGCCTCTTGCCATGATTTAGGTTCATCACCCCTTGTGTCTTTGCTTCAGAGGAGAAACCCTTTGCGTTGGCTACCAAGTTCCTAATGATCTGAGGTCCCATGTCACATGACTCTGGATGCATCCAAAGGATATCCAACCAAAAGGCAACGTGGTCTTTCAATCACTGTCCAGCAACCAGCGCTCTCACGTGAATTACTGTGCGAGGCATGTGTGGAAACTCTGGAGAAATTGATTGGTATAAGTATGTGAAATCCGTTTTCCTAAGCAAAGTCACCATGGCACCTGATTGATTGCCTGGATGAATCCTGGCACTTGCCATTTGGCGTGTGTCTGACAGGTCATTTCAGCATTTCTGGGCTGAGAATGAACATTTCAGCTGTAGGTGAAAATGAGTAATGGGGTTGATTCTGTGCTCCCGAGAGCTGTCATATTCATTTTAAATTGTGTGTTCACTTTCCACCTGGATAACAGCAAGTGTTATTTCAAGTTTATGAATTTCCATGCTGCTGTTCGTCACTTTGTATCAGTAGGAGCTTTGTGTTTGTAAGAGGCCTAATGAAAGTAAAAGATTGCAGTGGTTTTCTGATAGGTGGCTGTGTTGGCTTTGCTGAATTACTTATGCTAAGACGCTGAGTACCTTTCTTTGGGGCAATATAAAGTTGAGACAACGTGAAATTCAGTAAAACCTTGATTGACCAAAACGTTGAGAATGTTTTTTTGTTTAAACCGTTCAACTGATTTTATTATTAATTGTGTATTAACTTGAAGTCTTGCTCAAATTGTTACTCTAACATTCACTGCTGCCCTGCTTCATAATTTCCTGCATACAATGTGTATACTCACCACAGTGACCACACTAACTTTTGGATATACTTTTATTTATTAAATTGGGTAGGTCATACACACACACACACACACACACACACACACACACATACACACATGTTCCCCATATGTGGAGTTCCCCAACCTACTCCTCCTCCAGCCCCTGGCAACCACCATTCTCCTTTCTGTCTCTTATGGATTTGACTACTCAGTTCATATGGTCTCGTGTGTCAGAATTTCCTTCCTTTTTAAGGTTGAATAATATTCCATTGTGTTTATGCTCCACATTTTGTGTGTGTGTGTGTGTGTGTGTGTGTGTGCGTGTGTGTGTGTATGTATATAGTCAAGAAATGCAAAATGTATTACCTCCAGGTTACATTTTACTATACATAAATACAATTTGTTAAGCATGCTACCTTCAGTATTTTCCTCTCCGTTGTTATAATGTGTACTGTTTAAGTTATGTTGTTAAAGTACTTTAAATGTTTTTTGATTAAACATCTGGATGCACAAGATATACTGAGATCACATAGCAAAAACAATGCGCTAAAATACAGTCACCAAGGTACAATATAAGAAACATAAAGTACAGAGAGCGAGCACATGTGTAGGTGGATTGAAATAGGAGAGGTGTTTTCAGGACAGATTGAGGGATAGATGGCTCATCACAATACTGATGGTCATGGAATTGCCATCTAAACATTACCAGTGAGCTAATTACCATTGCCTGTGTTTCTTCTAGATTCAACCACTTGCTCTAACCTAGGTTATTTCCGTGGACCTGTAAATGTTTTCAAGCATCTCTGTTTAAAACCCTTTTTTTTAAAAAAAATTTTTTTTAACGTTTATTTATTTTTGAGACACAGAGAGACAGAGCATGAACGGGGGAGGGTCAGAGAGAGAGGGAGACACAGAATCTGAAACAGGCTTCAGGCTCTGAGCTGTCAGCACAGAGCCCGACGTGGGGCTTGAACTCACGGACCGTGAGATCATGACCTGAGCCGAAGTCAGATGCCCAACCAACTGAGCCACCCAGGCGCCCCTAAAACCCTTTTTGATTGGGGCACCTGGGCGGCTCCATCGGTTAAGCATAGACTTTGGCTCAGATCATGATCTCATGGCTGGCGAGTTCGAGCCCTGCATTGGGCTCTGTGCTGACAGCTCAGAGCCTGGAGCCTGCTTTGGATTCTGTCTCCCTCCCTCTGCCCCTCCCCGACTTGTGCGCACGCGCTCTCTCTCTCTCCACCCCCCAAATATAAATAAACATTAAAAAAAAATTAAACCCTTTCTTGATTAACAAAATGTGGTGCACAAACACAATGGAATATTATTCCACCTGAAAAAGGAAGGAAATTCTGACACACGAGACAATATGAACGAACCTTGAGGACATTGTGCTAAGTGAAATAAGCCAGACACAGAAGGACAGATACCGTATGATTCCACTTATATGCAGTACTGAGTAGTCAAATCCATAAGGGACGGAAAGTAGTGGTGGTTGCCAGGGGCTGGAGGAGGAGTAGGTTGGGGAACTCTTGCTTAACAGGTGGGGAGTTTAGTTGTGCAAGATGGAAAGAGTTCTGGAGATGCACAATGCTGTGAACATATTTAACACTACTGAACTGTGCATTTAAAAGAGGTTAACATTGGGGCGCCTGGGTGGCTCAGTCGGTTAAGTGTCTGACTTCAGCTCAGGTCATGATCTCACAGCTCGTGGGTTCGAGCCCAGTGTTGGGCTCTGTGCTGACAGCTCAGAGCCTGAAGCTTGCTTCAGATTCTGTGTCTCCCTCTCTCTCTGCCCCTCCCCTGCTCATGCTCTCTCTCTCTCAAAAATAAACAAACATTAAAAAAATAAGGGTGGCTGGGGCGCCTGGGTGGCTCAGTCAGCTAAGCGGCCGACTCCAGCCCAGGTCATGATCTCGCGTTCCGTGAGTTCGAGCCCCGCGTCGGGCTCTGTGCTGACAGCTCAGAGCCTGGAGCCTGTTTCAGATTCTGTGTCTCCCTCTCTCTGACCCTCCCCTGTTCATGCTCTGTCTCTCCCTGTCTCAAAAATAAATAAAACGTTAAAAAAAAATTTAAAAAAAAAGGTGGTTAACATATCATAAGCTTGATGTGTGATTTACCACCACTTAAAAAAAAAGTTTGGAAACTGCTAGTTTTGACAATAGTTACTATTATATGGTTTATCCTGCATATTTTCTGTTAGGAATCAGGGATTGTATGTGTTGATTAGGAATCTAAGTAATGGACGTATGAAATTCTGTCATTAACACATGCACATTGATTTTTTGTGTGAAATGTATATAAAATATATATATACCTATACATATATATGTATAGGTATATATATATGTATATGTAAATAAACTTTTTGGACATTATATTCTTCTCCAGTTACCATTCCCTCTCCTGTCTTTCATGGTCAATGTCGATTTTAAGTTGTAGCACGTTTGTGCTCATGCCTTAGCATCTCGCCTGGTCTTTCCTGCCTCCTTTACCTGGCACGATAGCCCTCTGCAGGCAGAGTGCGTGTGTCGGGACTCCTCGAGCTCTCTCCTGTCTCAGCACGGTACCATGCCTACCGACGGAGCTCTCATCTCTGGCTGACACCCCTGAGTGCCTGAAATCTTACATTTCCTCGTAGTCTTTCATAATAACAAATATTTATTGAGTTGTAGTGGAAGGTGAATAAAAATAGCGTGTGCCTTCAAGGAGCTTGAGTTCTAATCCTACTTCTGCCATTTACAAGGATGATTCAGTGCTGTTCTAATAAGGAGGATTACATTTGCAAGGAATTATAGAGGAGCTAAGAGTGAAAAAAGTGCTAAGGTATGAAATGCCAGCCACTCCACGATGCATTTTGCATATTTCTTACGGACACGGCAGGTCTCCTGTAGGAAAACAGCAGATTAGGGTGGGATGGTGGGTTGGGGCAGCGGCATGGATTGCCTTGGATGTTGGAAGAGTGTGACTGATTACACAGGCTGGTGGGAAGCAGAGGGCTGATCAGAGCTGGGTTTCAAGAATGTTAATCTGGCAGCTGTATGGACTTGGAGAAGGAGCTCACTGGAGACCAGGAGTGGTAAGGAGTCTATTACAGATGCACAGATAAGAAGTAATGAGAGCTTGCTCAGATGGTGGCAAAGACAGACCACGAGGAAAAGGCACTGGGAGGAAAAAAAAAAAAAAAGTCTGCCTTGGTGGTTAAAGATAATTGGATGCAGGGGAGAAGTCAAAGCTAACTGTACTGGGCTTTGTCATTAACACAAATAGGAAATTAGGAGTGGTTTGGGGGAGGAAAATGATTAATTTTACCTTGGATGTTGTATTAATTATCTAGGGCTGTAGAATTTAGCAGCTTAAATGACAAACATAATATCACACACATTTTCTGAGAGTCAGGGGTCCAGGAGTAGCTTAGCTGGATGGTTCTTGCTTAGCTCCTCTTAGGAGGTTGGAATCAAGATGCTGGCCAGGGCTACAGTTCCTCTGAAGGCTTGCCTGGGGCTGGCAGGTTAGTTTCCAAAATATCTCACTCACAGAGCCATTGGCTGGAGGCTGTGGTTCCTTGCTGGCCATTGGCAGGGGGCCTCCATAATACTGCTTGAGTGTCCTCACACTATGGCGGCTAATTTCCCCTGGAATGAGTGATCCAAGGGAGCCAGCCAGGAAGAGACCTCAGTGCTTTTTATGACCTAGTCATGGAAGCTACATATCATCCCTTCTGCCATAATTTATTCATTAAAAATGAGTCATTGGGGTGCCTGGGTGGCTTGGTCACTTAAGCCTCTGGCTCTTGGTTTCCTCTCGGGTCATGATCTCTCAGTTCATGGGTTCAAGCCCCACATCGAGCTCCGTGCCGGCAGTGCAGAGCCTGCTTGGGATTCTCTCTCTCCCCCCGCCCCTCTCTGCCCCTCTCCCACTCACACTGTCTCTGTCTCTCTCAAGTCAATAAACTTTAAAAAAAAGAGTCACAAATCTAGCACATACTCAAGGGGAGGTTAGACTCTACCTTTTGAAGGGAGGAATGTTGAAGAATTTGTGGACATGTTTTAAAACCACCATACGTATATTGTTTTGAGGACAAATGAAATGGGCATTCATTTTTTTTTTATTTTTTTTAACATTTATTTATTTTTGAGACAGAGAGAGACAGAGCATGAACGGGGGAGGGTCAGAGAGAGGGAGACACAGAATCTGAAACAGGCTCCAGGCTCTGAGCTGTCAGCATAGAGCCCGATGCAGGGCTCGAACTCACGGACCTCGAGATCACGACCTGAGCTGAAGTCGGGCGCTTAACCGACTGAGCCACCCAGGCGCCCCTGAAATGGGCATTCAAGTGAAAAGGTCAGGAGAAAGTAGATGGAGATGGAGAGCTTCTCCAGGCAAGTTTGTTTACTTCACGATCTCTCTCAACCAGTCTAGTTATTAGTGGTCGTTGTTCCCCTTCCCAGATTATATTATTCCAATTATCCTAGTATTTTTTTTAAGTTTATTTTTATTTATTTTGAGAGAGACAGAGGGCAAGCGGTGGGGGGTGGGGGTGGGTGGGGGGGGTGGGTGGGTGGGGACAGAATCCCAAGCAGGCTCTGTGCCATCAGCACAGTGTCCATGCGGGGCTCAAACTCACAAACGTGAGATCATGACCTGAGCTGAAGTTAAGAGTCGGATGCTTAAATGACTGAGCCACCCAGGCTCCCCTATTCTAAGCTTTTATTATTAAAGGTTTCCATTTGTAATTGTATTTTTTTGTGTCTTTCCACCAAAGCTTCTTGTGAAAACTTTTGAACTTCACGAAGAGGTGAAAGACTGGTATAATCAATGTCCACCATCTAGACTCAGTAACTGTTAACGTTTTTACTTGGTTTCTATATCCGATTTATCCATCCAAATATTTTATTTCTAAACTATTTAGTGGGTGGCGTTCTCTTGTAAAGAAGAGCTTGCCCTCAACTGTGGCATAAACTATGGATCCTCTCAAAAAGTCAGGGTACAGGTTTAATTTCTTTCCCTTAATTACTACTTTTCAGAGTGAGGGGCTGATGTAACAATCACTTGCAATGGTAGCTGATGATTCTTTTTTCCCTTTTTCTGGATTCATAGTCCAAAGGTAAAGCATGAGTTCTCTCTGTATAATGCCCGATATCTGTGGAGATTGTGCCATTTTGCATTCCCACCAACAACGTCAGAGAAAGTCTCTGTTTTTCCACAGCCTCGCCAGGGAGGGGAGGTCAAACATTGGAATTTTTGCCAAACGTGATAAGTGAGAAATGGTGTCTTGGTGTAGTTTTAATCTTTATGAATGGAATTGAGCATCTTTCTTTGCATTTGAAGGGCCATTTGCCTTCCCTTTTCTGTGTTCAGTGTCTTTTGCCTGTTTAAAGAATTTTTTTTAGTCTTTTTTTCACTTTAAAGTTCTCTATATACTAGGGAAATTAGCTCCCTATTTCTTTTAATTTTTTAATGTTTATTCATTTTTGAGAGACAGAGCAAGTGCAAGCAGGGGAGGGGCAGAGAGAGAGGGAGACACAGAATCTGAAGGCTCCAGGCTCTGAGCTGTCAGCCCAGAGCCCGATGCAGGGCCCGAACCCATGAATTGCAAGATCATGACCTGAGACGAAGTCAGACACCTAACGCACTGAGCCACCCAGGCGCCCTGAACCCCTTATTTCTGATAGAAGTTGAGAGTTTTTCCCCCGCCCCCCCCCCCCCATTTGTCATTAGGCTTTTGGCTTTGCTTACGGTGTTTTTATGATGTACAAAGATTTACTTTTCTCTCCTGAATTTATTGGTCATCTTTTTATTGCCTGTGGATTTTAAGCCATAGTGAAGGTTTTTCCCACACCCACGTTATAAAGCAATTTTTCTGTGCTTGCCTCTAGCACCTGTGTGGTCCCCTCTCCTTCTCCTCACTCCTGGTTGCCTTTCTCTTTTAACATTTGGATCTCTGAACCCTTTGGAGTTGATTCTGGCATGTGTTCTTTTTCCAATGGCAATTCTACTGTCCAATGTTTTCTTTGTGATGTAAACTATCAGAGACCTTTACCATATGCCAACTTTCCAAAAACTTTTGAGTTTTTGAATTTTCTATTTTGGGATTTTCTATTCTGTTATGTAGCAGCCTGCGGCCGATCAGGGGGTTGAAACTATAGGTTTCAACAGAGGAGAATTTTTCTTTTAAAAATTTTCTAACATTTATTTATTTTTGAGACACAGAGACAGAGCATGCGCAGGGGAGGGGCAGAGAGAGAGGGAGACACAGAATCTGAAGCAGGCGTCAGGCTCTGAGCTGTCACCGCAGAGCCAGGTGCGGGGCTAGAACTCATGAACTGCGAGATCATGACCTGAGCCTAACTCGGGCGCTTAACCGACTGCGCCACCAAGGCGCCCCCAACAGAGGAGGATTAATATAAAGAATAACTATGATAAGAGATTAAATATAATAAGTAACTCTATGCGGTTCCGTAGGGGTAAGGGAGAGCACCCAAGGAAGAACCAATTTGGAGGGGTTCAGATCTCTTCAGGAAGGGTGGGTGGGCCGCTAACCAGGGTACAGTTGGGGGTGGGGGGGACGATCAGCAGCCCGTTGCGTGGTTGTGCCCTGGGAGTCTGGGTGGCTGCACAGGACAGAAGGCCTTTACAGCATGCAGGTAGCAGGAGGTGAGGAGGTTTGTACAAGGAACGACTTCTTTGTGACTCCTCAGGCCACAGTCTGGACAGGTGACTGTGGAAAGGACCCGCCACAGGGCCAGTCTCCCCTGGTTGTTCTCACCCTCATACTGCCGCCCTCTGCCCGTGTCAGAAGTCACAGCAGCTTCTTGCTCCTGTGGTGTCCGTGCAGTGCCCTCTATTGAGAAAGGTTAGCATTGTGCTCACTTTAAACAGGTTAAGCGACTCCAGCGCTTCCCATGGGCCATATACTGAACCTGAGAAGCGATAAATTAATAATTGACACGAGTGCAGTGGCCTGTCTGTTCCTTGTGTTTATTACTGGTGACTGATTCATTATGTGTTTGAATATCTGTTAATGCTATCCAGGCCCATTGACCTGCTCTTTCGAGGTTTCTTGGCAATTCTCGTTTATTTTTCGATAAGAATTTTTAAATAAACTTACCTAGTTCCAGAAGGGGGGAAAAAAACCCTTGGCATTTTAATTCAATCCTGCATCTTTTAATTTTTAGAAGTATTTTATAATAAATTCTTGTGGTAAAAAAATTCTTGGAGCTAGCAACAACAAAAGTGATAAAAAAGTGAATAAAGTAGCAAATGAGAGTTCCTGCTCCCTGAGGTTAGTATTTTTTTGTCTGTCTTTCAGGATGTGTTTCTAAGCTGTGTGTGTGTAAGTAAGAAATATGTGTGGACATTTTTAATAGTTAGGCCTATAGCTCTAATTTAGAAATGTCTTCTGTTTTTCTCTACAGCCCCTGATCTTTGAGAACCTTATAATGTCCCTTTGTGCCTCTTCTCACAAAGAGTTTCCTCAGCTGTTACCGATTCAAGACATGGATATCAAAAACTCACCATCTAGCCTTAACTCTCCTGCCTCCTACAACTGCAGTCAATCCATCTTACCCCTGGAGCATGGCCCCATATATATACCGTCCTCCTACGTGGAGAGCCGCCATGAATATTCAGCCATGACGTTCTATAGCCCTACTGTGATGAATTACGGTATTCCCAGCAGTGCCAGTAACTCCGAAGGTGGACCTGGTCGACAGACCACAAGCCCAAATGTGTTGTGGCCAACCCCTGCACACCTCTCTCCCTTAGCGATCCATTGCCAGTCGTCGCTTCTGTATACAGAACCTCAAAAGAGTCCTTGGTGTGAAGCAAGGTCACTAGAACCCACCTTACCTGTACACAGGTAAGTCCAGTCTTTATTCTGAATTGTACTTCAGGGGCATTATTCAAATCACTTTGTGATTTAGTGAGAAGAAAGATAGGCATTACTCCAGGTCTTTCTTCATCACATAGATTACTTAGAGCACCTAACACATATGTTCTGAATTCTAGAGTATCTATTCTGCTCTTCTAATCCTCATTTTAAAAGTAAGCTTGTAGATCTGGGTTCTGGGGAAAATTCACTATCATGACTATGGTTTTTAGACATTAGAGTTTGAAATAAAAAATCGCTTTTCTCTTGATGAAGTGACTTGGGTTTGAAAAAGAAATTTTTAGGGGTGCCTGGGGGCCTGTCGGTTGAACATCTGACTCTTGATTTCGGCTCAGGTCATGATCTCACAGTTCCTGGGATCGAACCCTGCATTGGGCTCTGCTCTGACAGAGCCTGCTTGGGATTTTCTCTCTCCCTCTCTCTCCCTCTGCCCCTCCCCTGTTTGCACACTCTCAAAAAAACAAAAAATAAAAAAAAGAAATTTTTACTTTCTTTTCAAGTTAGATCCTTCTTATCTTGTAGCGAAATCACAGTTGAGTGTTCATGGCACATTGTGTCCAAGAGAAAAGCAACTGGAGAAGTGTTACTGCTTCAATGAAATGGACTGGACACATGAAGCCTGAAAAGACAGGCAATGATTGGTACAAGTTTTTGACAGTGAACTAAAATAGCATTTCATAAAGATTGATGGGAAACTAAATGTAGACTTTAGTTGAAATTTCTTGAAGTTAAAAAGAGTATCTGTACTCTTAAATGCAAGGTAACGTGGGTTATTTCCATTTAATTTGTAATGTGTTTAATGATAATTACAGCTATGGAGGGAAGAGGTCGGGTAGGAAGGATGAGGGGGAGATAAATTTCTAAAACAACCAAAGTATTAAGTTCTTGCATGTTGGATATTGAAATTTGTTACTTTCAAATGCTGTCCTAACACTTTGAGAAAGCTATGTTACGCTGTAATTTTATTTTTCTCCTTTTAAAAATCTTTGTGGGTAAAAGAGAATATAAACATTGTAGATAACCTTTTTTTAATGTTTATTTCTGAGACAGAGGGAAACAGAGTGCGAGTGGGGGAGGGGCAGAGAGAGAGGGAGACACAGAATCCAAAGCAGGCTCCAGGCTCTGAGCTGTCAGCACAGAGCCCGACACGGGACTCGAACCCATGAACTGTGAGATCATGACCTGAGCCGAAGTCAGGAACTCAACCGACTGAGCCACCCAGGCGCCCCATGTAGACAACTCTTTTAAAGTCCTGTTTTTCACTCAGCCTTTAAGGGAAGAAATATTTTGTTTCTGATCATGAGATCTAATCAGAGTTCTAATATAGGGTAAATTAACCCGTAGTATAATTATCTTCGTTTATAAATCAATTATATCTCTGACATTTCCTTTCCAAAAGAAACATGGCTTAGCACGATTAGGAACTAGCCAGGTATGCCTTTAGTGTCCACTAATACTGCCTTCATGGGCTGTCCCTTCCTCTGTGGAAGCCACTGCCCTTCTCCCCAGCACTGCACACCTGCTTCCTTCAGAAACTTCTCTGAGGACCAGCGTGTGTGCACTTTCTCCCCCTCTCTTCTCCTTTCTCTCTTTTTCTTCTCCCTGCCTTTTCCTGTCTTTCCCTGCCCTTCCCGGCCCTTCTCCACCCTTCTCCACCCTTCTCTACTCTTCCCTACCCCTTCTCTCTCTCTCTAAACCAGAGTATAGCGTTCACTTCGATGTAACTTAAAGTCTATCGGCTACTCCTCTTACAGTTATTTTCACTCTAGACCTTCATCTGAAATTGCAGAATGAAAGTTTTTGTTGCCCATTTAAATGGGAACTCTGAAGGGCTATTTAGCACCACTTAGGAATGACTGATACTTGAAAATGGTTAGGTGAGATTAGGTCCATCGTTACAGTGTTGATGAATTAGCAATTATGGAAGGCCACTGCACATCCTGCTTGTAGTTCAGACCTGTGGGTAAGACTTGTTCTGGTCACTTATTACACTCAGAGATGTGCAATCTGATGGCCACAACCAGCCGTCTATAGTTACTAGTGACCCTCAGCATTGCATGGATGGGCATAGACTCACCTAACTACCTTCAAACATCAGTCATTCCCAACAGTGTGACTCTTTCTAGATCTCATGATATCAGCAACAAAGGTCGTGCTTGATCAGATTTCCTGGAATTTATTTATTATGAGCTCTGGAGGGCAGAGGTAAATTAGGCAGTGTTCGTGCTATATTTTTTTTCTAAAGTCCATCTTTTCCCCTTAATGCTGTGTTACAATGAATATTTTCTTTGCCCCCAGAGAGACACTAAAAAGGAAGGCTAGTGGGAGCAGTTGTGCCAGCCCGGTTACTAGTCCAAGTTCGAAGAGAGATGCCCACTTCTGTGCGGTCTGCAGCGACTACGCATCTGGATATCACTATGGAGTCTGGTCATGTGAAGGATGTAAGGCCTTTTTTAAAAGAAGCATTCAAGGTACAAGAGTATTGTTAGCTGCTTCTGTAGTTTTCCGCTTTTGCTTTCAAAGAACTCTGCAGATGACCTGGCAGAAGTATCACCCTTGGCCTGTTTGGTACACAAAGTACAGCAGTTGAGAGGCTCGTGTGTGTTGGGGGATGGGGCAAATGGTGGAGTAGGTTGTTTCAAGCATAGAGCCCCTTATCTTTAATTCTGGATCTCTACCCCAGAGCCCCAGAACTTGAACGGATCTCTTCCCACCATCACCTATCACCATTTTCTTGGGAAGAGAGGCCTAGTTACAACTCTTATGTATATGTTACTGGTTTTTGATCTGTGGTTACCATTAGGTTTGTATGTAACATCTTATGCATATGGCAGTTTATGTTAAGTTGATGGTCTCTCTTTTTTTTTTTTAATGTTTTAAAAAATGTTTTATTTATTCTTGAGAGACAGACAGGGCATGAGTGGGGGAGGGGCAGAGAGAGAGGGAGACCCAGAATCAGAAGCAGGCTCCAGGCTCTGAGCTGTCAGCACAGAGCCCGATGCGGAGCTTGGTCTCACAAACTGTGAGATCATGACCTGAGCTGAAAGTCGGACTCAGCTTAACCGACTGAGCCACCCAGGTGCCCCTTAAGTTGATGGTCTCTTAAGTTTGAACCCATTCTTTACGCCTCCTTCCACTCCCCTCCCCTGCTGTGTTTTAAATCTACTGTGTCATACTTTACATCCTTTTATTTTGTGAATTCCTTGACTGGTTTTTATAGATATATTTAATGTTACTGCTTTTGTGCTTCCCACTTTTCTTACTTCTGCGTATGGTTACTTTCTTTTCCACTCAAAGAGTCCCCTTCAACATTTCTCATAGGGCTGCTTTAGTAGTCATGAATTCCTTTAACTTTTGTGTCTGGGAATCTCTCTCTAAGTTTATTTTATTATTATTATTATTATTTTTTTTTGAGAGAGAGAGAGAGAGAGAGAGAGAGAGAGAGAGATGTCGAGAGAGAGAGTAGGGGAGGGGCAGAGAGAGAGGGAGAGAGAGAGAGAGAGTCCCAGGCAGGTTCAGTACTGTCAGTGCAGAGCCTGATGCAGGACTCGAACTCACAAACCATGAGATCATGACCTGAGCCGAGATCAAAAGTCAGTTGCTTAACCGACTGGGCCACCCAGGTGTCTCACTTTTTCTCCCTTTCTATTCTGAATGACAGCCTTGCTGGATAGAGTCTTCTTGGTTGCAGGGTTGTTTTTTTTTTTCTTTCAGCACTTTGAGTATATCATGCAGAGTTTCTGCTGAAAAATCAGTTAACAGCCTTATGGAGGTTTCTCTTTTATGTAACTGTTTTGCTACTTTTAAAATTCTCTCTTTATCACTACTTTTTGCCATTTTAATTATTATGTGTCTTGGTGTGGCCCTCCTTGGGTTGATTTTGTTGGGGTCTCTGTGGGCCTCCTAGATCTGGATTTCTATTTCCTTCCCCAGATGCAGGAAGTTTTCAGCTATTATTTCTTCAAACAAAATTTCTGTCTCCTTTTCTCTCTCTTCCTTCTGGGATCCCTATAATTCAAATGTTATTATGCTTGATGGTGTTGTTCAGTTCACTAAATCTAGTTTCATTCTTTATTTTTTTCTCTCCTATTCAGCTTGATTCCTCCCCATTACTCTGTCCTTCAGGTTGCTGATCCATTCTTCTGCTTCCTCTAGTCTGCTATTTATTCCCTCTAGTATGTGTGTGTGTGTATTTTAAGTTTTTAATGTTTATTTATTTTTGAGAAAGAGAGAGAGGCAGAAGGAGAGAGAGGGAGACAGAATCCAAAGCAGGCTTCAGGCTCTGAGCTGTCAGCACAGAGCCCACATGGGGCTTGAACTTATGAACTGCGAGATCATGACCTGAGCCGAAGTTGGATGCCTAACAGACTGAGTCACCCAGGTGTCCCAGCCTCTAGTGTATTTTTAATTTCAGCTATTGAATTTTTCATCTCTGATTGGTTCCTTTTTATGTTTTCTATTTCTTTGATAAGAGTTTTACTGAGGTCCTCTACTCTTTTCTCCAGTCCAGTGTGTATCTTTATGACCATTACTTTAAATTCTCTATCAGGCATGTTACTTATCTCTGTTTTATTTAGGTCTCTTGCTATGATTTTATCCTCTTCTTTCATTTGAGACCTTATTTCTCTGTCTCCTCATTTTGTCTAACTCTCTATGTCTATTTCTATGTGTCAGGAAAGTCTACGTCTCCTGCTCTTGAAAGTAGTGGCTTTATGAAGAAGAGGTCCTGTAGTGCCCTGCGGTGCAATGTCTTCTGTTCACCACACCTGGGTCTTCAAGGATGTCACCTCTGTGTGTTGTGTGCACCCACTATATAGTGGCCAAGGTGCTTTGGCAGTCCTGTTGTCTGTAATGGCTCTCTTTGCCTATTGTGGGCTGAGTTGGGTCCCTTTGTTGTTAGTGAGCCAATCTGGGGCCACCTTGGCTTGAATTGAGTCAGACCAGGCATTTGCCAGAGATGTGGTAGCACTGAACTACAGGGCACTTTTCATGAGTTGTCCTTTGAGAAGCTTTTGTTGGTGGGTGGGGCCAGCAGTTAAGACCAGATGTCTGCCTCCAACCCACTGCTGGGGCCACAATTGGACTGGTGTGGTGATCTTTCCCTCTCCCCAGGTCAGGAGTCACTTTGGAATGGTGCTGGCCCCTCTTAGGGCTGCTTGTACGCTGTCAGGCTTGTGACACCTCTTTGGATGGGCTCTGGCCAAGGGCGTATTAGAGAGGGCAAGTCTTCAGGAGAACATGGGCCATGGCAGGCCTGCTGTTAGCAAGTTATATAGAGGGTATTGGGACTGTGCTGGTTTTTGCAGGTGTCTGTGTGTCTAGGCTGGGGTGTGGGGGAGGGGAATGGCACCCACCAGCTCCTTTGTTCCTGGAACAATCTCCCAATGATTCCTTCCACTCTAGCACACACTCTGAGATAAGTAAACAATCTCCCTTTCATATACCCCAGGCATTTTTCAAATAGCTGCTTCTATGCTGTACTTCCATGGGGCTGTTTGTTGTGCTGTCTCTTTAAGGACAGGGTCTCCATTTCCTGTTGCCTTCCCAGCTCTCTCAGAGTCAAGTGCGCTGATTTTTAAAGTTCCACCTGTTAAGACCCCCTGATTGTAAGAACTCATGAAATTACCCCCCTCTGGTTTTCAAAGCCAGATGTTAATGGGGATTTGTCTTACCTGTGTGCATTCCCCATACTTGGGGTGCCTGGTATGATAGTCTGTTCTTCTCCCCTCTCCCAGCCAGTGGGTCCTTCCCCTGCTGTGGACAGTCCCACAGGTCTGTTTAGCTCCTGACTACCGTTCCACCCTTCCTACCCTCTTCATTGTGGCCTTTTCTCTACATTTATCTGTGGAGAGTCTGTTCTGACAGTCTTTGGGTCATTTTCTGTATTATTAACACTGATGTGGGTGTTATCTAGTTGTATCCTTGGGACAAGGTGAGATTAGGATCCTCCTATTCCACCATCTACCCCAGAAATCCCTAGTTATAACCCTTGTGAAGAAAAAGCTTGGAAACAATGTGCTTATTAGGAATTGCAAAGATTGTTTCTTCCTTTGACTTATGTTTAATATTTGGCATGTGTAAAAGTCATGATGGTAGGATGGCTCCTGACCAAATACAGAGAGGGTGAAGGGTACAATTTGGTAGTAAAGAGTTGCCTTCCTGTAGATCCCTTGAAATTCATCCTGCTGTATAGATGGCCACCTATTTTCCTGACTCCTCCATTTAGTAGCTCTATGACTTTACCTTCTAGTCTGTTTCTTCCTCTGTGAAATGGAGATACTTACAAAGTTATTCTAAAAATGAAATGGAGTTGGTTATGTGAAAATATTTGGTCATGTATAAACATTATGCAAATTTAGGATATTCTAGTTGTTTCCTATCTCTTCTACATTGAGATATCAACATCCTTTACCTTTTCTTTGTATTTTTCTTCTAACCCTAATCTCCTTTAAATCTAGTTCCTTTAAAAGCTTCATAGTTGGGTGGATGAGGGCCCTCTGCCATTTCCAAACTTAATTTTCTCATTAAAAGAAGAAAGCATCACAGATAAAGAAAGCATATGTCATCGAATTATCAAAACATAAATTGTATTGTTTGCTTATTTATAATTGCTTTTATACACCAAGCTTTTCATTCTGTATTTAATATATTTAGTGCTTAGATATTTTTATTTATGATAATTGCAGTAGATTATAAGGCCAGGTCCACTTCCCTATTATATAGTAAGAACAATTCAGATATCTAAAATTCAGAACTGAACTCTTGATATGATGACAGTTCTCTATCTTGTTGAGATTCCAGAATGTTATTCCTTAAGGAAATCTTGACCTAATACAACTAACTATATCCTTTGAAAAAGATCCTTTTTATTTGCTGTTGGGAAAAAAATCTCTACCTGAAATATCTTTGAACCCTTAGACTATGGCTGATTACAATAATAAGGGAGTTTCCTCTGCGTTCCATATATCATTCCTTCCCACCACATGGGTCAAGGAACTATTGGGAAAGGTGAAAGAAATGTCACATTGTAAGTGTGCAGAAGGGAAAGAGGTAGTGCTCTGTGCCCTTACAATTGCTTAATGTATAAATGATCATTTTTTTTGGACTCCATATTTTTCACATCCCCTAATATAAAATGTGTTGCAGCAACCAAAAATGGACACTCAATTCTTTTTTGTATATTGAATAAGAATGAAATGTATTTATCATATTATCATTATTCATGATAAACGCTCTCAACAAAGGAGGTTTAGAGCATATCTCATCGTAATAAAGACCATATTTGAAAAACCCACAGTTAACATCATGCTTGGTGGTGAAAAACTGAGAGCTTTTCTTCTAAGATCAGGAACAAGACAAGGATGTCCACTCTCCCCACTTTTATTCAATGTAGTACTGGAAGTCCTTGCTAAAGCAATCACACAAGAAAATAATAAAAATCCTCCAAATTGGTAAGGAAAAAATAAAACTTTCACTACTTGCAGATGACATGATATTATACATAGAAAACCCAAAAGTCTCCACCAAAAACCATTAGAACTGATAAATAAAATAAATTCAGTAAAGTTGGGGATACAAAATTAATATACAGAAATGTGTTGTTTTTCTATACACTACTAAATAGCAGAAAGAGAAATTAAGAAAACCATTCCATTTACAACTGCACCAAAAATAATAAAATACCTAGGAATAAACTTAACCAAGAAGGTGAAAGACCGATACTCTGAAAACTATAAAACACTGATGAACGAAATTGAAGATGACATGAACAAATGGAAAGAGATTCCATGCTGATGGACTGGAAGAACAAATATTGTTAAAGTGTCCATACTAACCAAAGTAATCAGTCGATTCCCTATCAAAATACCAACAGCATTTTTCACAGAACTAGAACAAATAACACTGAAATTTGTATGAAAGATCCTGAATAACAAAAGCAATCTTGAGAAAGGAGACCAAAGCTGGAGGTATCACAATGCCCGATTTCAAGATACATACTACATACCTATAGTAATCAAAACAGTGTGGTACTGGCACAAAAACAGACACACAGATTAATGGAACAGAATAGAGAACCCAGAAATAAACCCATGATTATAAGATCAATTAATCCTTGACAAAAGAGACAACAATGTACAACGGGGAGAGAACATTCTCCTCAATAAATGGTGCTGGGAAAACTGGACAGCTGCATGCAACAGAATGAAACTGGATCACTTGCTTACACCACATACAAAAATAAACTCAAAATGGATTAAAGACCTAATGTGTGTGAGACAGAAAACCATAAAACTCCTCGAAGAAAACATAGGCAGTAATCTGACATCAGCCTTAGCAACGTTTTTCTAGCTATGTCTCCTGAGGCAAGGGAAACAAAAGCAAAAATAAACTATTGGGACTAGACCCAAATAATAAGCCTGTGCACAGTAAAGGAAACCATCAACAAAAGAAAAAGTCAGTCTGCTGAATGGGAGAAGGTATTTGCAATGATATATCCAATAAGTGGTTAATATCCAAAACATATATAGAACTTCTACAACTCAACACAAAAACAATAGTAATCCAATTGAAGAATGGGCAGAGAACTTAAATAGAAATTTTTCCAAAGAAGACATACAAATGGTCAATACACACATGAAAAGATATTCAGCAGCACTAATCATCAGGGAAATACAAATCAAAACCACAATCAGATATGGCTGAAATAAGTCAGTCAGAATGGCTAAAATTAACACACACACACACACACACACACACACACACACACACACACAAGAAATAACAAGAGTAGAGAAAAGGGAACCATCATGTACTGTTGGTGAGAATATAAACTGGTGCAGCCATTGTGGAAAACAATATGGAGGTTCCTCAATACATTAAAAATGGAATTACCAAAAGATCTAATAATTCCACTATTGGATATTTAACCAAAGAAAACTAAAACTCTAATTCAAAAAGGGATAATGCACCCTGTGTTTATTGCAGCATTACTTACAATAGCCAAGATATGGTAGCAATCTAGATGTCCATCAATAGATGAATGGATGAAGAAGTTACACACACACACACACACACACACACACACACACACACACACACACACAGTGAGAGAGAGAGAGAGAGACAGAGAGAGACAGAGAGAGAGAGAAATATTACTCAGCCATTAAAAAGGATGAGATCTTGCTATTTGTGACAACATGGATGGATCTAGAAGGTATAATGCTAAATGAAATAAGTCAGACATAGAAAGGCAAATACCATGTGATTTCACTTACATGTAGAATCTAAAAATAAAACAAATGAGCAAAGAAACAAAAAACCAGACTTTCAAATACAGAGAACAAACTGGTGGTTACCAGAAGGGGGTGTAGTGGGGGATGGGTGAAATAAAGGAAATGAAGAGGTACAAACTTCCAGTTATAAAATAGTCACAGATGGGGCGCCTGGGTGACTCAGTTAAGCATCCGACTCTTGATCTCACGGTTCATGAGTTTGAGCCCCATGTCAGGCTCTGTGCTGGCAGTGTGGAGCCTGCTTGGGATCCTCTCTCTCTCCTCTCTCTCTGCCCCTCCCCTGCTCATGCTCTCTCTTTCTCTCTCTCTCAAAATAAACTATTAAAAAAAGATCATTTTAAAATAAAGTAGTCACAGATGAAAAATATAGCATAGGGAATATAATCAATAATACTGTAATAATGTTGTAAGGTGGCAGATGGCGACTACACTTACATGGCCGGCACTGAGTAATGTATAGAATTGTTGAATCAAAATGTTATACACTTGAGCTTTTGTTTCCCAGCCATGCCTGTGGTCTTACCACAGCTTGTTTGTTCTGGATTCTAATTCTCTTTTATTCCCAAATAAACCAATCTTCCGGTTGGAAAAAAAAAAAAAGTTATACACCTGAAACTAATATAGCATTGTATGTTAATTATACTTCAATAAAATAAAGCTAAAAAAAGGAAAAAAATTAAATGTATTTATCTTAGTCAATTTTCTTCACATTATTTTATTAAATAACTTTATTTTCATTGATTTTTTTAAATATGGGAGGTTATTTTTTTAGTTGAATTTGAGATACAATTTACATATAATAAAATTCCCCTATTTTATTTGTATAGTTTTATGAATTTTGAAAATGCATGTGGTCATTTAACCACCACCATCATTAAGATATGGAATGTTGCCATCAGCCCAAAAAGTTCCCTTAGGCCCGTTATGGCCAATTGTCCCCCAACCTCCCAAGGCCCTGTAACCATCGATCTATTTTCTGTCCCTATAGTTTTGCTTTTTGCTAGAATGCCCTATAATTGAATCGTAAAGTATATAATCATCTGTGTATCATTTCTTTCATTTATCATGATGCTTTTAGGATTTACCTGTGTTTCATGTACAGTAGTTCATTCCTCTTTGTTACTGGGGATTATTCCAGTATTTAGATGTCCCACAGGTTATGTATTCATCTGGGTTGTTTCCAGTATTAGGCTATTTTGAATGAAACTTCAGTGAATATTCATGCATCTTCCTTTCTCTAGACCTAAGTTTTTGTTTCTCTTGGGTAAATACCTAGGAGTAGAATTGCTGCTTGTATGATGAGTGTATGTTTAATTTTATAAGAACCTAACAAACTGCTTTCCAAAGTGGTTGAAACATTTTGTATTCTCAACAACAGACTATGAGACTTCCAGTTGGTCTACATCCTTGTAAAAACTTGATATTGTCAGCTATTGGGTATACAGTTGTGTCTCATTGTGGTTTTAATTTGTGTTTCCCTGATTAGTAATGATTTTGAGCATCTTTTCATGTGTTCATTGATTTTTTTTCTCTCTCTATATAACCTATTAAGGTCTTTTATATACTAATGTTTTATTCTGTTCTATTGTCTAGTGCTTCATTCTTATAGAAGTACCACCACATTATTTTAACTATTATAGTTTTCTTTTTTTTAGTATAATTTTATAATACATTTTAATACAAGCCAGTATAACTATCTCCTGTTTTAAAAGTATTCTGGCTATTTTCCTTGGTTTATTCATAGGAATATTAAAATAATTTTATTAAGTGTCCTCCCATCCATAATGTTACGAAAAGTGGAGACTTTGTTAAACCTAAGAATTATTTTGGAATAAATCTTTTTAATAGTCTTCACATCAAGAATATGTCTCCATTTATTTAGGTCTTTTATATCTCGTATACAGTTTTGTTATACACACATGTATATAATACATTTGTCAGAGGTATTTCTGTAAATTTCATTCTTTTGGGCTATTTCTTTTATGTCCATATACAATAGTAATACTATTCTATTCACTTTAATTTTGGTGTTCATATGAACCTTTTATCATTGTCTTTTGAAAGTTAAAATCTTTTTGAGTGCCGCTCAAAGATCTTTAATTCTTTGTTTCTTACAACTTTGGAGTCTGAGCTTTCAATGGGAAGCTCTGACAGCTGGTAGGTTATACAGCAGATTCCTTATCTTGGAGGCACATATTCCATTACTTGGGATTCATTTGGCCTTGAAGCCACAAAGGATGTCCTGAGGGAACAAAACACAAGGTTGATTCCTGCTGTTGAGGGATAAGCGTGCCAGGGAGGGTGCGGATGATAAACATTGCTCTATCGTTGAAGTGACAAAATCGGGAAGCTGAACTGAGCTTAAACTCAGATCTTCTGATCTCAGTCCAGTGCTGTCTCTCCCCTCTGTGCTATGGATATGAATGATGGCAGGTATTCAGACTCAATAATTTTGTAGAGTATACAGATAACCTTTTATCTGTATACAGATTATAAAAAGCACATTTTCCTATACAGCTTTGTATCTTTAAGAATTAGCTACCTATTTTGCTTTGAACTTTTCTGTCAGTTCTGTTAGTATGGAATAGCATGCCTCTCAGGTTGTTGCATGAAACAAGAAAACCATTTTATTTAATTTTGTTGGAGAGGGAGAGAGAATGTGAGTGGGGGAGAGGGTTAGAGGGAAAGGGAGAGAGAGAATCTTAAGCAGGCTCCACACTCAGCATGGAGTCTGATGCAGGGCTCAATGTCACGACCGTGAGATCATGACCTGAGCTGAAATCAAGAGTTGGACGCTCAACCAACTGAGCCACCCAGGCGCCCTGAGAAAACCATTTTAATATGTGAGGTAGTTCGTATAGTTTAAGGACTTTTTTTCCCTTTTTTGCCAGAAGTGAATTACCCTGGCCTTCTTGTATAAGACATTTTCTAGGCTATTTTTATTTAGTGTGTTCATATTACTATGCTTTCTCATTGTTTTTAAGTAAAATGGTCTTTTAAAATGAGGTAAAAAAGTGAACCTTTCATTGTCCCTTAAATGCTTATTGTTATAAACCTCTATAAATCCAAAAAGGGTAACATCATGTATTATTCTTTGAGTTTTTAGAAGGTCCTTAAAAGATTGATACCTCTATGGAAAGTACTGTGTGGTTACATTTACCTTCTAGCCATAAAAGATTATGTTTTAGCGGACAATTGAAAATTTCTAATTGGGAATGTATCTTGACTTTTAGCATATAATTTATTTTTGAATGTTTTAAGCGATCATAAAAGCAATAACAAGTAATTATCTGTTCCTTTAAAAAAAGATTTATACCATACCTCATATTGCCTCCTACTCTTGTGTGTGTGTGGAACCTGTAAATATGAGAGTTGCTTCCTTGGTTAGGTTACCTGATATGGCAAGTGGTGATGGGGGAGTCTTGTGATTATGCTATAATTATGTAAGACTCCATCATACTGGAGTGGAGAGACACGTGGGAAGTCAGAGATATGCCCCCCCCCCCCCCACTCGGCCTGGAAGAAAGCAGACATCATGCTGTGAACTGCTTTTGGGCAGGGAAGTGGTTCCTCTATGTGTTGTCAACAGCATCCTGCTGACAGCCAGCAAGAAAATGAGAACTTCAGCCCCACAGCTGCAAATGGCTGATTCTGCAAACACCTTATATGAGCTTGGAAGGGGATGCTGAGCTTCATATGAAACCACAGCCCAGCCAACACCTTGATTGCAGCCTTTTGAAACCCTGACTAGAGTAAGCTGTGCCTGGATTCTTGACTCGTGGAAATGAGATAAGTGGGTTTGGTTTTAAGTGTGTAAGTTTGTAGAAATTTATTACGCATCACAGAATACTAAAACCATAACCTTAAGATGATTCAACTGAAGTTACATGTTTTCTTTTGTAGAATGGGGATGATAGCTCTTTATAGGGAAGTTATGGGATTCAATGAAATGTTGATAAAGTATCTGGGAATCAGTACGTTGTCAGAATGTTGGTGAGCCAGGCTTCCTGTGTGTGGCCGGGATGAAGGTCGCTTGAGAGGGCGTTTGCATCTCTTCGAGAGCTGTACAGTCTCTGCCGTTGCTGCTACCCCAGGCTGGCTCAGGAAATGGTGGTAAAGCCACAGGCAACTGAATTTCAATTTGTGTTTGGTTGAACAAGTGTTACTGGAATCTACCTAAAGTGGGAGAGAATTATAAAATTCGATTTTGGTGTAATCATGGAACAATGTCTTTTTGCTCTAGGGGTCGGGTAGGGTGCATCTATTTCACAAGGCTCAGCTCTGAACTCTGGGTGGAGTTCAGTCTGCACATTTCCTTATTCTCCTTGGACCAGCAACTACCCGAGGCATTTCCTTTTTTTCAAAGGGCCTCTTCTTGGCTCCAGCGGCCAAGCCAGACTGTTGGAATATCCCATCTACTTACATACTATTGGCTAAAGCAAGTTTCATGGCCACACTCAACGTCAGTTGGTAGGCGAGCACACTTTGGCTGCTCTAGTGCACTGCAGGGTCACAGGGCCGCAGGAGGCAGTGGCAACTGAGAACAAGAACCACAGCCAGCCTCAAGTGGCAGTTCTTTTGGTTCTTCAGTTTGCTAATTTCATTATCCCCTTAGTGATTAGTTTCGTTCTCTTATTTGACTATGAATTCCCATAAGGGGCGCCTGGGTGGCTCAGTGGGTTGAGCGGCTGACTTTGGCTCAGGTCATGATCTCACAGCTTGTGGGTTTGAGCTCTGGGTCCGGCTCTGTGCGAACAACTCAGAACCTGGAGCCTCCTTTGGATTCTGTGTCTCCCTCTCTCTCTCTGCCCCTCCCCCTCTCACGCGCCGTCTCAAAAATAAATAAACATTTTAAAAAGTAAAAAAAAAAAATCCTGTTAAATCCCAAAGAGGGATATGTATAAAAGAATGTAAGCAATTGAATTTGGTGACCTGATACACAAGTACTATCCTTGCGGTGTTCTGTGATTTGCAGAACCAATTTCAGACGACTGTCTTACTTTCCATGTCCAAAGGAGAATATTTCAGCTTTGCGCAGTGGCAGAATTGTAGCCAATGAGGTTTATCCGAGGCACGATTATTGCTAATTGAAACCAAAGGAGAATATTTCTAATGTATCTCTTGAGAATTCTAAGAACATGCAGAGAATAGCCTATTGGTCAAAGAGTAGGATATGGAGATATTCCTGGATTTTCTATACTCACTAATAAGGTGCTTATGACGCTGAACTTTGGCCTTTGTACCTATACCTATCGTTAAGAAGATGCCCCCTACCTCTCAGCAGGGTAGCATTATCGGTGTTGTTGACCAGGAAGACATGTAATCAAAATATTGTAACAATAGCCTGCCTTTTTTGTTTTGTTTTGTTTTGTTTTTTCCTCCGTTGTAGGACATAACGATTATATTTGCCCAGCGACAAATCAGTGCACGATAGATAAGAACAGGCGCAAAAGCTGCCAGGCCTGCCGACTTCGGAAGTGCTATGAGGTCGGGATGGTGAAGTGTGGTGAGTGTTCGCTTCCTGTTTCATTTCATCGTATGGGGGGGCGTGCCGATGGCTCTTTCAAACAGGACAGGTGGGGGAA